>NC_081405.1:148138738-148861260 GCF_030272615.1 Cryptomeria japonica
TATACATAAAAGTAAGTGAATTTTTGTTTTTGGATGATTTCAAATGATTGAATTGTTGTTTTTTATTAGTTTTTTGATTTTGCATGGTTTCAAATGATTGAATTGTGATTGTTTAATAGTTTGATTCCAAAAAATAGTGATAAGATGCATATTTATGGTTATTTATTTATTTTTCAACTTTTCTTTACATATATATGTAATATGATTCTATTTAGGTCAATCGATATCAACCATGGGAAAGAACAAGCGAGGAACAATGGAACAAAGAGAGGCTCAAAAGGAAAGACAAAGGCAGCGTATGAAGAAATTGCGTGACATAAGAATAATGGGAGAAGAAGGTATGTCATCCTCAACATCTCTATTCGATTTACCAAATGAATATAATGCACCTAATGCAATTGAAGAAGAAACATTTGATAATTTACTGTTTGAACCTAATGCAATTGAAGAAGAAACATTTGATAATTTACCATTTGAACCTAATGCAATTGAAGAAGATACCACATTGAATAATCAATTAAATGATGAACATATTACACCTTCTCTACTTGATGAATTGAATATACATAACGCACTGATGTTAACACCTCCTAGAATCATTCGTAGGAAACCAAAGTATCTAATTGACATTGACAAGAATATATTGTAGTCAATGCCCAATAAAATGAATGAACGAACTTGTAGGAGAATGGTTAAAAGAATATAGAAAAACTATTTTAAAAACTTAAATCAAACCACAAGATGTCAACTAATTGTTCAAATGATTAAAAATTTGAATTTTAGAGAGACAATGAAAATTCTAGGCCTAAGATCATCTGAAAGTAATAGTGAAAGAACTATTGTCAGAAATCTATTTGATGCATATCAATATATTGGTTCAAAATCACATAGTAAAGATTCTAATGCTACTCGACGTGTCATTACATAAACCATAATGAGCAAGAAAATAAAAAAAGATTCTTTTGATAACCAAACAAGTAAGTCATTAAACGTTAGTAGAACAACATTAAGTAAAGCATTAAAGAGGTGAGAACAAATAGAGGAACCTAACAATAATTCTCTTTGGGCATTCTCAGGTAGACTACCATGCAAAGACAAGGTTGTTGTAGATTCACTAAAAACATTAATTGAAAATTTTTGGCATGAAAACCCAAGAGTATCACCCAACCAAAGAGATGTTGTTAGAAGATGAATTGGGGCTAAAAATTGTGAGACACATGAGAAACACTATTTGGATATGACTCAAACTAAATTTTATGAAAGATTCCTTCAAAATTTTCCTCAAATAAAAATTTCTCAAAGATTTTTTGAAATGGCAAAACCTTTTTATATTAAGATTAATCATGTATGCACCACGTGTTGTTGTAGGATGCATATTGAATTTTCTATGCATTATGATATTTTTTGTCATATTTTTTCTACTTTACACACTAACGATGTTTTGCAGGAATGTAATATACAAGCACCTCCTAAGTCGGCAAGAGAATTTATTTCAAGTGTGCTATGTAATAGACATGATGGTTGCATTTATTATAAGATGCCTTGTTTGGAAGGTTCTTGTGGTATATGTGGTGGTTTGCAATGTTTACCAAGATGCATACATTTGGAGAGCACACATAAAATTAGTATGAAACTAGTTTCTTTTGGAAAATACAATACAGTCACATATGGAGTTAAAGATGGAAAATATTTGAAGAGATGTGAGCTAGTGAAAAATGATATATGTGTAGCTCAATTTATGAAAATGTTTCAAGAGAAACTAGTTTATGAGTACATAATGCATACACATAGAGCTTGATGGTTAGATGAGAAATTCAAGTTATGTAAGGACACATTTCCTCTTGGCACCATTGTCTCTATCATTGATTTCGCTGAAAATTATACACTACAACCTCAAAATCAAGTGCAATCCATGTATTATCACTCTACACAAGTTTCTATTTTTGTACACATAACATTCATGCATGCAGATGATAGCATAGAGGAGGATAGAAAGGTTGTAAGAGAGTATCACTTCTACATAAGTGATGATCGTACTCATTCATCAGAGTTTGTACAAGGATGCTTTAAAGTTTTCTATGATATTTTAAGGGAAAGGAACATATGATACAACCGACACTTAATATGGTCAGATAATTGCACTGCACAATTCAAGAATGTAAGGATGTTTTATTGGTTGATAAGGATGCATGTGACAAGTGGTGTACAACATTTTTGGAATTTCACTGAGGCTAGACATGGTAATGGAGAGCACGATGGTGCAGGAACATGTGTGAAAAGAGCCCTAACTAGGGAAGAATTGAAGTATGAAGGTGGTGCTGAGTTGGTAGATGTAGAAACAATTGTGCGATGGTGTAAGTCTATGATGGGTCTAGGTAATCCAGATACATCATTGGTTCATAGATATTTTTGGTTGATCACTGAATCTAACGTTGCAAACTATCTAGATTGTTGTACAGTTGCAGGATCAAGTGACATGCACTCATTTATGAGTTCAAATTCAAGTTTGTTGGTAATTTATACGAGATAGATGGTATGATTTTGCTCTTCATGCATGTATTGTTTGTGGAAATAATATGAATCAGAAGAGTGGGTTGACAAATGGTCTTGTAGACCATTGGTTCCCATTGATTCATATCAAATTCTCAAAGCACTACAATTAAGCCAGATGGAGACATCAATGGATTTTGACCATGTATCCGACCTAGTGGATTCAAGTGATTTTTTGAGTTAGTTTTTTTGCAAGTATTCTTTTTGGTTCATTTTGTTGTACATCATACTTTATTTTTGGTATTACTTAACACTTTATAAAATGCAAGTCATGTGTATGTAGTTGTTGCAGAAGAGAACAATGAAGAAGGAACAAATTACTATTTTTGTCATTGTGTTGAGCCTAAAAGAAAATTGACAACCAAAATCATTGATGGAGAGGGTATTGAGTACCCAATAGGGTCTATTGTCATGATGGGAACATGGCTTCGGAGATAGCCTATCAAGAATTATGATGTTTGGTTGTTCAAGGACTTTGAAACACACAAACATATTCTTCATTTCTCTAACCTTGTTGTTGTAACAAATATTCATTTGATGAAGTATCGTCGTAGACCTCATAACAAGATTTTATGGAAATTTCATGAATCTAACCATGAGGCAATACTTGACACAATACAGGTTAGAGCCAATCCTGAAGGCTCACTTGATTGATTCTATGGTTCAGAGTAGAATAATTTTGAGAATTTTGTATAAATCATCGATGAATTGTTCTATATTCATTTTTTGTATATATAAATGCCCATGAGCTAATTTTTACATTTTTAGGGGCATAATTTTGTATATTTAAGTGGCAATGAACTAATTTGTACATATGTACATGCCAAATTTTGTATATTAAAATGGTGATGAGCTGAATCACACATATTGTAATGCCAAATTTTGTATAAAAGCCCATGAGATGATCTATATATTAAAATGGTGATGAGCTAAATCACACATATTGTAATGCCAAATTTTTTATAAAATCCCATGAGATGATTTGTAAGACAATTTTTTATATAATCAAATAGCCAAGAGCTAATTTTACCATATTTAGAGGCAAATTTTGGAATAATATGTGACAAGGTTTTGTGACTATTTTGTGTGTCAGTGTTTTGTGACTATGTTTTGAGTATATGTGATGTGTCCTTGGTCAATCATGAGCATTCTTGATTCTTGTATAATCATGGATAATTATTGAGTCATTATCGGGTCATAGGGGTCATAGATTGAGACTAGATACAATTTGAGCAAAAATTGTCATTGTTGTCAAAAAAATTGTCAAAAAAGTTGTCAAGCAACTTCTACATTATGTCAGTAGGGTATGACTCTCGACGTTCTGGTGCTTTGGGATGTACGATAGGGGCATGCCTAGCATAAACCTTCCTACCCAGACCTACTCATGATGTTGGTTTGTGCACATGACGAACAAAATCAATTCTAGCCAATCTTGCAACTTTTCCTTGCAAGCAACTGACCATTTTTGGAGTAGGCAAAAAAATGCTACTAATTGAAAATGGCTTCGATTCATCAAAAACTGAGACAGGCCATTGTAGAGGAGCCTCGCATGACCCCATGGGATCAAACAAATTGACCGTATGTGTCGTGGATTGGAAGAAACAGTCCATCAAATTTTGATAATTTTTTGGACTCAGGGCACTTGAGAGATCGCACTGGTAGGGTATGACTCTCAATGTTCTGGTGCTTTGGGATGCATGATAGGGGAATTCCTAGCATAAAATTTCCTACCCAGACCTGCTCACGATGTTGGTTTGTGCACACAATGAACATAATCAATCCTAGCCAATCTTGCAACTTTTCCTTGCAAGCAACTTACAATTTTTGGAGTAGGCGAAAAAATGCTACTAATTGAAAATGGCTCTGAGTCATCAAAAATAGAGATATTCCATTGTAGAGGAGCCTCACACAACCCCACAGGATCAAATAGATTGACCATATGTGTCGTGGATTGGAAGAAATATTCCATCAAATTTTGATAATTTTTTGCACTCAGGGCACTTGAGAGATCGCACCGATAGGGTATGACTCTTGACGTTCTAGTGCTTTGGGATGCATGATAGGGGCATTCCTAGCATAAGCCTACCCACCCAAATGTTTTCACAATGTTGGTTTGTGCATATGATGAACATAATCAATTCTAGCCAATCTTACAACTTTTCCTTGCAAGCAACTCACGGTTTTTGGACCAGGCAAAAAAATGCTACTAACTAAAAATGGCTCTGAGTTGTTGAAAACCAAGATATACCATTGTAGAGGAGCCTCACATGACCCCATGAGATCAGACAGATCAACCATATGTATCGTGGATTGGAACAAACAGTCCGTCAAATTTTGACAATTTTTTGGACTCAGGGCACTTGAGAGATCGCATCGATAGGGTATGACTCTCGACGTTCTGGTGCTTTGGGATGCACAATAGGGGAATTCCTATCATAAACCTACCCACTCAGACATGCTTGCGATGTCATTTTGTGGACACAATGAACAAAATTTGACCATTGGGAGCATGAGGGTGCTCTTGCACCAAACACATTGTTGTTTATATTCATATTGTTGATTTTTGTTGTTTATATTCATATTGTTAATTACATATGCAAATATTCATTTAAATTTATAAAAGGGCAGCCACTAAATACAACAAATACACAATAATGAACTGAATACAAGGAGTTTTGTAGGGTTAATTCAACATTTTAAAAAATTTATCAAATCATATTCCACGATTGCAATGTTTTATATCATATATTTATGTTGTTTATATTCATATTATTGATTACATATGCAAATATTCATTTAAATTTATAAAAGGACAACCACAAAATAGAACAAATACAAAATAATGAACTCATTACACATTTATTGGATCTAATATTGATATTTATATGTAAAAAAAGGCATCTCTGCCAAGTCAATACAAGTATTACAAAAATGTGGCATATGCCATGTCCAAATCGATATACAATAAAAATGTAGAATATATCTACATGTATTGGTCATTCTATGACCAAAACTAACAATATATGATCCTAAACTTGTGGTGGATCATCAAAATCAAGCCTCTTTGGCATAGTACGTGGCTCTATAGATGGCTGCAAAACCATAATTCAAAAGCCAAGTTAGAATTCTTTTATAGAAAATAGTTCACAATTAACAACATAGCTATGCATTTAACTTTAATTCCTTTGCAATTGAAATGTAGATTACCTCATCAGCTGAGCTAGGATCTAATGTCTTTGCTCTCCTCTCCTTGTCACTCTTAGGAGTTTTCTTGAAGACATACTTAAATTGATCCATGTTATGGCCATACCATGAAGGAGTCTATTGTAGATTAAATGTACAATTAATACAATGTACTAACATCAATATATCAAAAACACATAAAAGATATAATATAGAGAATAATGACATACTTGTGCCTAAGATGCTTCTCCAATGGACTGAGGATGGCTCACCATCAATGTAGAAACTGTCGCTATTACCTATACAAAAAATGTACAAAGATTAAATACAATTAATATAATGATAAGTATTGAAGGTTGAAAATAGTTAATTTTACATATCAAACAAAAGTGTACCGAATCTTGAGATGCTTCTCCAGTGCAAGGAGGAGGGTTCGCCATTGAGGAAATAGGTATGGATATTTCCTGTATGAAAAAATTATAAGATTATAATATATCACAAGTTCACATGTACGCGTGCATATAATCATGAAATCAAGAAAATAAAGTAGAGATACATACCTCCACCCTCTCTTGATCCACTAGTGAATCAGGTGCATTCAACATATCCACAAAGCTCAATGGCCACTGTACATGTAAAATAGACAAAAAACACTAATCAATCTACAAACCCCAACTAATGCTTGATTTCAACATTTTCAAAAAATTGGACAACTAAAAATGTGTTCAATTACCTTCTTCACACATTTTGGTGTCTTTGAGGAATTCTTTTTCTTAAGATGAGCACTAGACACGGAGGGGGTACCCTAAAAACACAAAATTAACATGAGATATTAGTACATCTAATAAATTAAACATAATTTTAAAAATCTAAAATGAAATGACTTGCATATTCCATCAAAACAATACATAAAAAGAGTTGTACAAAATATGATATCGTATAGCCTTGTAGGCCAAAATTGATCACTGAGAGTGTGATGTCATTAATCTAGGACATTTCATCCCCTGTCAACACCTACAAACCAGTAATTGGACCAAGCATTAAAGATAGTTAGTATATCTTGTGTTTTTTTGAATTCAAAGTGTATTATTCTATTTTAACATGTTACAAAATTTATACCTTAGGCATCGAAGTTGCAACTATGGTAACTGGGGGAGGTGTATGGGATACCGCTACTGCATCTTGAAATGCATATTATTTGTCTCAATTTAAATAGATGTATAAATGAAAATTCATTTATGTAATTACAAATTTAAAGTGACTGATAAATAAAATGTTATGAATTCAAATCAACACACCTATGTCTATGGCTCATGGGCAAACAACATGTCCATCAACTCATCTATCAGCATGACATCCTCAACCGTGTGAGCCTGACATCTACAACCACAAATCATGCATAGATGATATGAGTATGCATCTGCACTGACTGCATCATCTATCCCCTAGCAACTGACACACATATGCTCGATGGGCTCTCTGTCACCCTCTAAAGACTCATCATCCAATACAATAGGGTGTGCTAATGATGTCCCATGCTAGATGATGGCACCAGTCAATGTTGTGGCCACCTGAAGAGTCTATAGCTCCACTGACTCTTTTAGCTCTAATGGGACAGCTTGATGCACCTTGGGTTTGGGTGTTAGGGGGCGGCGACTCTCCGTGGCTAATCGCCTATGGGCTCCAGGTCTATCTTGGGCAGAGCCACCACCTCTACCATGAAACTCTCTCATGTCAAAATAATTTGGCCACACATTGAGCACAAACTCACAATATATTTTTCTCAAAAAATATAATGGCACCTCATAATTATTACAAGGTGGATCATCAAAGACCATCCACCACCTCTGCCAAAAAAGATTCTTCATCTATGCATTGGTATACCAATGTATGGGAAACCTCTTTGCATTAAGAGGTAATGACTGACTAGTTTTGGGATCAACAAAAAGGGCACATATTTGTTGTTTATAAATATTTTCATTTTTTACTCCATCATATGATAGCCCATTGGCATAGAATTGATGACACCTATCCCCAAAGCTTCCTCATTTGGTAATTTTTGTGGAAACAATTATGGAACCACTAGCTAATGTTTCTAGGCTAGTGGCGAGGGATTGATGATGGTCAAGTTTAGAAGTTTTCAATTTTACAATCAATCTATTGATTTTAGACGTATTTTGTCCTAACTGATTAATCTATTCTTCCTGTGTTTCAGCTATGCGGTCAAAAGGAGGAACTGGGGGTTGTTCTTGTGTGTTTTTAGGAGGTACATTTGGTTCTTCTTGTGGCCTAATCAAAATTAATGAAATTAAATTAAAAATGTAAAATAAATTGCATAAACCGGAAAGAAAGACAAAAATAAACAAAAACTAACCTTGATCCATAGCTTGGAGGACAAATCTAGCACCCCGTTCATGGTTTAGGTGAGAAAATGGGGAAAAACCGAAGTTAAAAATGCGATTTACGGGTAAATGAGACCTAGTATTTTTTTTAAAACTTTTTTTACCAGGCACCGCATACGTGGTTTTATTTGGATTATGAGCGCTTATGCATTCATTTTCCTATAAGTAGTGCGTATGCCCTCATTTTCCTAAGAGTAGCGTGTACGTGCTCATTTTCCAAAAAGCAATGTGTATGTACTACCTTTTCTAGGCTCGAGAAGAACAAACCTAAGTGCATACGTGGGAATTTGAAATTTTAAAACCGTGTACATGCTGCTTGTTTTTCCAAGTTTTTTTTGGGTGGTGTCCAGTTTTCTGACCACCATCTTTGTGCACAAACCCACATGTGTTGTATGAAATGGCATGAACATGACAAAATCCTAATCACACACACACACATGCTTATATAGGAATGATGTAAATTTGCTCCACAGTAGATAGATGAAGATTATGCATCCTTAAAGACCTCTAGAAATACTTGATGATGAATTCTTCAATACTTGAATGCTTGATTGCTAGAATGTTTGATTTCTTGTGCTCCCAATTTCACCATGTTACCCAAAATGAGAGGGGAAGACCTCCTTATATGCTTCTTTGTCAAGAAATCATGTTAACTTTTTGACATAGGCTAACATGGAGAAATGTTTATTTCATAAATTTGAGATAGGGAAAACGGTTTAAAATAGGACCCAATTACGAAGAATCATGGTATGGCTCCATGCTCCCAGTGAGGACCAAGGAACCACACCCTAGTCCTTCCCTAATATTGGGCTAGGATAAAGGGGGAATGCAAGTTAAAATGTGATATTAATGCTATATTTGCACGATTCAAGAATAAATTGGTCTTAGTCAAGGATAGGGATGTGAACACTAAGGTGAGGGGGCCAAGTATGGTTTAAATATTAAGGAGGTACAATTAAGAACACTACAAATTTGTATCTTTTGAGATACACACATCTGAATAACACTGAGAAGATTGTGTTTTATTGGTTTAATATAAATAACATCCTCTTTCTTTTTCTTTTCATTAATTGTTATAATGGCATTCCATAGATTTGTACAAAGCCTTGATCATCATGCCTAACTGATCCACCATTTGTTTTCTTAAGATTGAGAAACATTCCCTTATTTCCAATCATGTGATGGTAATAATCATTATCAATCACCCAAGAATTTTTCTCTTCTTTTACATAAAAGACAATCCAAAAAACCATATACTTCTTATTCTCTATTAGCCTGCAAGGTACCAGACTTCTTACATTTTTCAGTATCACCCTTTTTGCTACCAACATTCAAGTCCATGGAGAGTGTTTCATTATTTGAATCATCATGATCTGTATCTTTTGAATAATAGTTTGTTTCCCTGGAATAAATGATTCTTTTAAAGTTATCTATTTTATTTCTATCTTATGATTCTCCAAAAGTACATTTAGAGGCAAAATGACCAATTATCCCACAATTTCAATATTTGAAAGTTAACTGACATTTGTATACTTGCTAGTGCCTTTCTTCAGTATTCTCACAAATTTGTTTCTACCTCATCAAAGCTATCACACTATTCAACTTCTTTATCTTCTACCTTCTTACTAACTTTTAATGTTGCTTCCTTCTAGGAGCATCTTTTTCAAACTCTCTCATTTCAAAAGTAGTGATAGAACCATATATTTTATCCATTGAATATTTGTCTAAGTCCCTAATTTCCTCAATAGGAGATTTTTGTCATATGTTAGATCTAGTTAAGTGTTGTCATTGATGTCAACACTTTATCCCGGTTGGACCTATCCTTATTAGACTTCATGTTTATTTTGGTTTTGGCTTCAGTTCTGATCCGGTATGATCAGGCTCTTGGTTTCAGTTTTAGATACTTATTCAAGATGGTTATATGCTTTCCATATTATGTCAGTTTATGATTTCATGCTTCGTTAACTATCGCTTATGTTCCCAGTTGATATTTCTTGGTACTGGTTAGCTTTACCAGTTAGTGATATTTGATGATTTGGTTAAGTGATTTTGTTCTGGCTTATGGAATTCATTTCTATCATCTTGAAGGTGGTTCTTGATCATTTCCTAAGTGTTTGGTGACTTTGCATTGGCTGGTGTGCTGTTATAATGGTCCTATTTGGATTTGGTTAGATTTTTTGTGTTATTGCGTTGGGGATTTCTACTAGTTGCTGAAACATGTTGGATTTTAGTCTTAGCAAAATTTCTAGTGGATGTAATTGTTTGATAATGTGAATTAGGTCCATTCTATGTAATGCAAATTATAAAAGTATCCTAGTGGTATCGTGTGATACAATTTTTGTAATTATGGGTTTTTGGGTTTAGGGTTTAGCTGACCTTATCAATAAGGTTGATGACCAGTATTCATATGTGACTTACTCATGTAATTGGGTATGGTTTTTGGGATCGATGGTTATGTTTTCATTATGAGAGAAAGGTTTTTGTGCAAATAAGGTTAGATCATTCAGTGAAAGGTTGTGAAGGTTTTGGTGTTGTAGGGAAGACATCTGTGGTTAACTGAAACTGTATCAAGCATTAGTGGATGCTACTTTCATAGTTCATTTTCTTCTGATTGTAATTTGATGTTTTTTAAGTCAGTGAGACTTCTCTTTTTGTGATGAGCAGTGAGCTCTAGGCTATTGGCATAATTGCAAGTGCAATCCCCATTGTAATTATTTCACATACTATTGCAGAAGTATTATCTGATTGTGGGTAGGATCTCGCATCATGGTTTCTCGCTTTACCGAGTTTTCCACATCAAAATATTGGTGTCATGTATTGATGTAGGAGAATCCCCAATTCATGGCAATCTTGAATCAACCAAATATATTTTCCTTTTTGTTTTGCTTTCTATTTGCAATTTCAAAATTTCTTTCTATGTACTGCATTTAGCTCACCTGATCCTGTAGAGTTGGATTTTGCTTGGAGACTTGACCATATACCTATTTCCCAAACTACGTCATATTTGGATCATTTTTCAACAAGTTATCACTATCAGTTTCCATTACAGTTTCTTGTTACCGGTTGTCATTTTCTTGTTACTTGTTGCCTAGACCTATTTTGGTGATCTGCTAGATCTCTCATGTATCTTGTGGAGCCCTAAGAATTGATTTTCTTGTCCCTTGGTATGTGGCCGACCTTTTCCCATGATTTACACTTCATCCTTTGGATTTTCTAGAAGGATTTCTTTGGCAGAGGTCGACCTTATTGGTTTTGCACATTAGGTCTTGTTCTTTGGGTTTTGATCCCTTTTGGGCTGACCAGATCCACTTGGATCTTATAAATCACTGTAATTGAGCATTATAATTCAATCAAAGTTGGAAGATATAACATAGAAGGCTAATCTATAGTTTTGAGGTCTCGGTTGTGACCTTTTTGTATTTTGAGCATGTTCTAGCAGGCCTATGAGCCAGTTTATGTAACCTGGTTGTGACCAGTTGGTTGTAATCATTTTTTTATGTTATAAATCAATCTATTTTGCATTGTGTCAATCATATCCTTGTCTTTACTCTTGTTGACCGATTCAAACTGATCTCTTTGAGGTTACTCCTTACCGATGACTACATCAAGTGTATTGTGCTTTCATGCTTTATCTTTTATTAGGTTATTCTCTAGTATAAATGTTATAATTTGAATTAATTGTTGTACTTGTGACAAAATTGATTCACCCCTCTCTCTCAGTTTTCTCCCTATATCATCTTATTCCAATAATTGGTATCAGAGCAAGGTCCTATCTATAGAAGCTTGACTGCATGAGGAGATCCAATGGCATTAGCATCAAGTTCTATATTCAACCCCTATTGGAAGGAGAGTCCCAGATTTGATGGAACAAATTACAAAATATAGGAGGGAGTGAAGATTTATTTGAGATGTCTTGGAGATGAAGTTTGGGAGATAGTGGAGAAATGGTATATACCTCATGATCCTAATTCTAGGACATAGACACCTGCTGATGAAAGGAAGAGAGATGAAAATGATGTTAGAGCAAAAGAAGAATTTTTGAGTGCCCTATCTGATGGAAAGCTATTTAATTTTATAGAGCTGGAGAATGCAAAGAAGATCTAGATGAACCTAGAAACTCTTTATGAAGGTAACCAAGAAATAAAGATTGCAAAACTTGAAGGTTTTTGGGTGACGTATTAAATTTTGAAGATGGGAGAAGACAAGAAGATTAGTTCTTTCATGGATGGAGTAAATGAAATTGTCATGGGAATCAAATGTTGCAGTGCATTAGTTAGTGAGGATGAGGTTGTGTTAAATATTCTGAGAGTTATACCTCTGAGTAAATAGATGAAGGCTACTACAATTAATGAACTCTGAACAATGTCAAGTACTCCTGGTGTTAGATACTTGATTAGTCCCAAAGACACTGAGAGGGGGGGTAAATTAGTGTCTAACTAGTTAGAAAAAGATTTAAAATTGTTTGCAACTTTATTACCCAAATTAGTATATTGGTAAACAAGTAAAAATGCAATAAAGAGAAATAAAAGTATAACCATCAATGCATACCATAACAAAGATATTTTTGGCAAGGAAACCCAGTAGGGGAAAAACCTTGGTGGGATTTGTGACCCACAATATTTACTCACTGGACAATATGAATAAATATTAATTATACAATAGGAGCCAACACATGTAGGAAGGCCAATAGCCTAGAGCTTATTTCTCAACAACAAAAATGGAGTCCCACTAACTACAATTGGATGGTCAAATCCAATGACAATATTGTGCACAAAATAGCATCTGTAATGCTGGATTCAGTATCGGTTTAAGCTCTATCAGATACCCCTACCATAAACCTTTCTCTGCTCTTATTCACTCATAAAATAATTACATCATAATGCATATACAGTTATTCGCTCTCATATACCACTTGCATTCATTACCTAATTACATTCCTTTTCTTACAAAATGATCTACAAGATTTCATATATATATGAGTCTTTACAATACATCATGTTGGATATACAAATAATATTACAATATAAAATAATATAATTTCCATTTCAGCTAGGAGTGACGATAAGATCTTTTGTCAATGTAGGTTGGATGTCGGTGAGAATAGAATTGTAGTGCCTGCCGATGCCGATAGATGATGTATGTTGCTAGTGTAACCTGTGAATCATGTTACCAGTTTTTTGCCATCAATGACAACATCAAGTATTCTCATCTGAGTGTATAATGCCAACACTTGTTACCAGAGATACATTACTTGGTAAATTGACTTCTTTTGAGCTTGAGGAACTTGGAGATCAGAGTAATACTAAAACTAAAATAGCATTTAAAGCATCTGCCTTTGGTAAGCAGAAGATATATTGGAAGGATTTGTATGCTAAAGATTTGAAGTACATTGAAAGGGAAGATAGAGAGCTTGAAGAGTTGGAAGCCTTGATTACTAGACGAATTCCTAAAGGACTGGATGGAAGTATGATGGAAAATTCCTTTTTAAATATTTTTCATGCAATAAGATGTTAATCCTATGAGGATCTAGTTGATATTGAGACGGGGGGTGAATCGGTATCAAGACCAACTCATACTTTAAAACCAAAATCAAATTTATATAAGATCTAAAACCATTTAACAAATATCCCAACTTCTTTAATTATATCTAACAACCTCTTGATTAGATTTTCTTAACACATTAATCAAATCATTTACCACAACTATCAATACTTTCAACACTTAAGAAATCAAATTAATTTGATCATATAACAACTTCTCAACCTCATCAAATACTTTCTCTAACAAATTCTTATCAATATTGGTTATCTCTGATAAACTTCTAATAAAACATCATAGCTGGTGTCTCAGAAATGATGCATGAAATGGAACATAAACAAGAACATCACATGAAAAATATTCCACACATGAACACCATATGTTTTTGATGTGGAAAGCCAAATGGGAAAAACCACGATGGGAGTTGGTACCCACAAGAATTCGTACTCTTTTGAAGCATGCCTTGTTAGGAGCTTAGCCCTATAAGAAGCTTACAATATACCCTATTAGAAGCATACCCTATTAGGAGTCACTTGGTTAATAGATTTTCCTAGCATCCCAATTAGGATCTTGATGATCTATTAGGATCAATCTTGTGAGAGGATTTAACTCTCTTTTGAGATCTTCCCTATTAGGGGATGTAAATGTTTAACACCTGGTAGGACCTACCCAATTAAGGGATTTAACCTGGTGCAACTATTAGGGAACAACAATAATAAAATGATGTGTTACTTGCACTTCTCTACTTGCTTGATCAGATCCAATTATGCACAACACTCTATAACCCTTAGGCAAATCTCACACTTCACTTCGATGACTCAACACATTCTCTAAGACCATTGACATCATAAACATCAACTGTGTCATCCTAAATAGTCATCTCAACTAGGTCGGTCACTAAACCCTAACTACACCATGAATTTACAATTCAAGTCATAAGAGATCATCTCAGATCAATATATAAATCATTACAATAAATTACAATGCAATATCAACCGTTGGTTGATTGTAACCCATCACAAAAATCCGATCTATACAAAAGTCAAAAGCTTAAACACTCCACTAAGCATTTTGCAAATTCCCAAGAAATTCTTCCTTAATTTGTGCCAAAACAGCATTCAAATATTTTCATGGGGGTTGGGCTGAATTACTAACTTCATGTAGACTCGTTGTTGATCACCATCATATCAAAAATCATTACCAATTTGATGATATCTTCACCGATCCTTAAACCTTACTAAAACCTTACTAAAACTTCATCAGAGATTTGAAACATGCCTTTCAATAATCATCAAAAGTTTCGGTTATGGTCAGATACATATTTTTCTAATACAATTTCACCATCCAAATTGCAAATCATAAAACATCGCCGATAGTCAGATCCAACCAAAACATTGCTTATTTACCAGTTAAAGTCCCATTTCACAAACTTTAGTTCTCTGTTGATAAACCCTATCTTTTGGTAAACCAAATCACTTAGATGACAAAACATAACATCAAGACCATGAGGAATATTAGTAACATTAGTTGCCATCAATGACAACACAAATAACTGATCATGTCATCTAATCATAGACTCTCAATCTCTTCATCACAAATATATTTATGTCCTTTACTGGTGGAGTCATCTGTCTTCAACTGGATCACCTCATCTATATGATTTATAGCAAAAGCCAACAATCTCCCCCTTTGGCATTGAAGGCAACACTAATCAGATATACAATCAAATTAAAATCATCATCTGCAACTTACTTGCTAGTATCACATCATCTATCAGTTCTCCTTATTTTGTCATCTCCCCCTTAACCAATGTTTCTCTCAATCTGATGCCTTTCCTTCTCCCATATTTGATTACTCTTCTTCACCCATATCTAATTTCTCTTCTTCTCCCCCTTTGATAGTAATGCCAAAGGCATAAATGCATCACTTGTCTTTAGTTCTACTGCTGCCTCTTCCATCATCTCTACTACTCAAATCAGAAAAAATACAATAGAGCATTAAATAAGAATTTTACATCAAAATTGCCCCCCAAAGGAGTAGCCTTCACCTTCATCAATCCTCAGTGAAAGATAAACATGAAATCCATGGGATTGATCCATCTCCAACATTCTAGTTATTCAGGTGTAAGGATCTAACCCCTATTTTACCTCTAAGAAACTCAAAGGTAGCCTTCGATAAGGGCTTAGTAAAGATATCAACTAATTGATCTTTACTCTTCACATATTCCATCTTCACCTCTTTTTTCTGAACTCTTTCCCTTAGGAAATGATACTTCAATTAAATGTGCTTGGTTCTAGCATGAAGTATAGGATTCTTATAAATATTTATTGCACTTGTATTATCACAATAATTAGTCACCCATTTAGACATATCTATCTTGAATCCTTCTAGCACATGTCTCATCCATATTGCTTTTTTATAATTCATGGATGCAAGTACATACTTTGCTTCAACTATAGATTGAAAAACACAAGTTTCTTTATTTCTCGTCTATGCCACTAATCTTCCACTAAGTAGAAAATCTCCACTAGTTGTGCTTTTTTGATCATCCACATTACTTGCCCAATCAACATCAGTAAAGACATCCAAAGTAAAATCTACTTTATAGGGATACCATAAACCATAGTCTACTACGCCTTTGAGATACCAAAAAATTCTCTTTACAGCCACCATGTGACTCCCTTTAGGCTCTTTTTGAAATCTAGCTACTAAACCAGCAACATGAACAATGTCCAGTATGCTATGAACAACATAGTGTAGCTTTCCAATCATGGATCTATACTATTTTTCACTAACATCAGGGGAATCATCTTGCTTTGATAACTTGCAGCCAATTACCATCGATGTTCCTACTAGTTTGTAGTCTTCCATACCGAAATCCTTCAACACTTCTTTGATATACTTGGTCTTACAAATAAAAATACCACCATCCAGTTGCTGGATCTATAAGCCAATAAAGAACTTTATTTCACTGATTAGAGAGATTTAAAATTCCTTTTCCATTATATCAAAAAAATCCATACACATATCATCATTTCCACCGAAAATTTATGTCATCTACAAACACTTCTGCTATGAGTATCTTGTCTCCATCAGTTTTAAAATAAATGTTACTATCTTCACTGGTACATTGGAATCCAATTTTAATCAAATGTGCATGTAATCTCACATACCATTCTCTCGGTGCTTTCTTTAGACCATATAGTTCTTTATGCAATTTACACACCATGTCTGTATCATCAGTCAAATAAAATCCATCTAGTTTTTCAATGTATACTTCTTCTTCTAGAATCCCATTTAGAAAGGTTGATTTGACATCCATTTGGTAAACTTTGAATCCCTTATATGCAGCAAATGCCAGTAGCATCCTTACTCCTTCTTATCTAGAAATAGGTGCAAATGTTTCACCATAATCCTCACCTTCCTCTTGAGCATACCCTTTGCAAACTAACCTCGCCTTGTTTCTTACAATCCTTCCTTCTTCATCCATTTTATTCCTAAAGAGCCATTTTGTTCCAATTAAATTCTTATCCTCTACTCTAGGAACAAGTGATAAGGTTTGATTCTTCTCAATTTGATATAATTCTTCATTCATTGCATTCACTCAATCATCATCTTTTAGTGCTTCCTTAATACACTTGGGTTGAATTGTAGATATCAAACATGAGTTCTCTTGAATCTTTCTCTTGGTTTGCACACTTGCATTCTTATCACCAATTATCTGCTCTTGTGAATGGTTCATTCTAACATATCTAGGTATTGCCTATGTTGATTCTACATCAGGTTCTTCATCTTCTTCCTCATTGTCATTGCTTACTGGTTGAGCACCTAATTATACATTTGTCAGTTCTTCATTATTCTTTGCCTCTGATTCAATGATTACAAATTTCTCTTCATTATCATCCTTTTTAGGTTCTAACCTGCTTGTACCTTCAGACTTATCAGATAGATCATCAACTTTTACTTTATCACTTTCAACAAATTTCTTAGTTCTCTTATTGTAAAATTTGTATGCCTTACTCTTAGAAAAAGAAAAATTCCCTCATCAGATTTTGTATCAAATTTCTCAGTATAGTTATCTCTCTTAATGAAACATTGAATACCAATTTTTTTAAAATAAATTACACAAGGTGTTTTTCCATACCATAGCTCATAGGGTGTCTTATTGTTACCTCTCTTTACTAGTACCCCGTTTAAAGTGTATACAATAGTAATGATCGCTCTCCAAAATATTTTAGATACATAACCCTATAATAGCATGGTTCTTGTAGCTTCAACTATTGTTCGGTTCATCCTTTTTTCTATGCCATTCCATTGTGGTGTCCTTGGAGAAGACATCTATCTCTTGATACCCTATTCATCACAATACTTAACAAATTCATCAAATGTGAATTCACCTCCCTGATCTAATCTTAAAAATTTCAAGTTCTTACCAATATCATTTTCAACCAGAGAATTAAATGATTTAAATTCACTAAATGCTTTTGATTTCTCCTTAAAAAATGTTACCCACATCATTTTAGAATAGTCATCGGTGAAGATCATGAAATACCTATCACCATAATAACTCTTTGTTCTCATAGGGCCACAAAGATCAGTATGTACCAAATCTAAAATATTCTCAGAAATACAATTCCTTCTCTTTAAAGAAATAGAGGTAATCTTGCCAATTTGACAATCTTTGCATATCACACTATCTAGTTGGACAATTTGGGGTAATCCTCTTACAACATTGTAGTTACTTATCTTAACCAAATTATCAAAAATAATATGGCAACAACTTTTATGTCATAACCATATGTCATCCATTCTAGCAACCAGACAATTATTAATATTACTATTCAAATGGAATAAGTTACCTATAGTTTGCTTCCCAATAGAAATTAGTTCACCATTACCTCCAAGAATTCTACAGACTCCACTTTTAAACTCAAGAAAATAACCTTTATCATTGAGTTGACCAACACTTAAAAGATTATTCTTTAGATCATCAACCCAAAATACATCATCAACATTACTCTTCTCATTTAGATATATTGAACCTTTAACTTTCACCATGCAAGGAGAGTTATTTCCAAATCTAACAACACCTCCATCAAATTCATTAATGGTTAAGAACTTACTCTTGTCTCTATTCATGTGGTGTGAGAAGCCACTATCTATAATCCAATCATCATTATTCTCTATATGAGATACTAGTGCCTTTTCATCTAACAATTCCTCCTTCACAGTTACAAACACAATTTATTCATTGTCATCTTCATATTCAAACTCTTCATCAATCATACCTTCATCTACTACAACATAATAATGTTTCTTGCCCTTTCCTTTGAATCTTCTAAAATTTTCTTTCTTATCGGTGTTAGGGAAGTTAGCAACAATATGACCAATTTTACTACAAGAAAAACACTTCAAAGGTATCTTTCCTTTATACTTACCAGTGCCTCTTGGAAATCTCTTTTCCAATAGTGCCTGAAGTTCCATCACTTGATATTCATTGTCTTCATTTCCCCAGTTACTTCCATGACTTGTCCTACACTTATGACTTTGACATATATCTTTTCCTTTTCTAGCAAATGAATTGCTAATAGAAGCTTTAAAGGAAGATTTAATATATTTTGTCACACTATTGTCAACACTATTTAACTCAAAATTTGTAAGCTTACCAATCAATGATTCAACAATTACCTTATCCTTTGAAATAGATCTAAGTTCTTGGATTGCCGATACTCTTATAGCATATTGAGGTTGAAGAGTTCTAAGAATTTTACTTACTATTGCATCATCTTCTATTTTACCTCTAGCACTCTTTATGCCACCAACAACTTCTTTGATTCTCTAACCATATTGTGCAATATTTTCTCCTTCAAGAATTCTAATGTCATCAAACTTTCCTCTCAAGCTTTCCTCTTTGGCTCTTTGTACATGCTCATCTCCTCCATAGATTATCTCTAAATTTTCTAAAACCTCACCTATAGTTTACAATCCTTGAACATCAATATATTTTGAATCAAATAAACTACTTACAATAGCTTCTAGGGATTTCATGTTATCTTTCTGCTCTTTGAGTTCATCCGGTGTCAAGGGAGTAGTGGTAGGAGCAACATATGCAGTTTCAAATTGCTTCTAATATTGTGCACCAATACCTTTAATGTAGATCTTCATCCCGTCTTTCCAGATCTTTTAGTTATCCTTGTTGAGCTTGGAACCCTCTTTCTTCATCATCTTGACTTCCTCATAGTCTTTTCCTCAAGTAGTTAGGCTTTTTGCACATAGAGAACCAAAACTCTAATACTAATTGTTAATCCTATGAGGATCTAGTTGATACTGAGAGGGATGGGTGAATCAGTATCAAGACCAACTCATAATTTAAACCCAAAATCAAACTTATATCAGATCTGAAACCATTTAACAAATATCCTAACTTCTTTAATTGGATCTAACAACCTCTTGATCAAATTTGCTTAACACATTAATGAAATCATTTACCACAACTATTAATACTTTCACCACTTAAGAAATCAAATCAATTTGATCATATACCAACTTCTCAACCTTATCAAATACTTTCTCTAACAACTTATTATCACTACCAGTTACCTCTAATAAACTTATGATAAAACATCATAACTAGTGTCTCAGAAATAATGCATGAAATGGAAAATAAACAAGAACATCACATGAAAAACATTCCACACATGAACACCATAAGTTTGTGACTTGGAAACCCAAATGGGAAAAACTATGGCAAGAGTTGGTACCCACAAAAAAATGTTCTCTTTTGAAGTATGCCTTATTAGGAGCTTACAATATGCCATGTTAGGATAAAATGCTGTTAGGAGTCACCCGGTTAAGGGATTTACCTAGTAGCCCTATTAGGAGCTTGATGATTTGTTAGGATCAACCTTGTGAGAGGATTTAAAAATATTTTGAGAGATTCCCTATTAGGGGACTTAAATGTTTAAGGCCTGTTAGGACCTATCCAGTTAAGGGATTTAACGTGCTATAACTGTTAGGGAACAACATTAAAAAAATGATCTGTTACTTGCACTTCTTTGGTTGCTTGACTAGATCTAGTTATGCACAACACTATGCAACTCTCAAGAAGATCTCACACTTCACTTGAATGGCTCAACACATTCTCTAAGATCACCAAATCATAAACATCAATTGTACCATCCTAAATAATAATCCCAACTAGTTGGTCACTAAACCCTAATTGGGTCATGAATTTACAATTCAAATCATAAGAGATCATCTCAAATCAATATATAAATCATTATAAAAAATTACAATGCAATATCAATCATTACAATGTAATTGTTCAAATAATCATGAGCCCATTGAGGTTTCATATCTTGATGATATAGATCACCTTGTTGTTAAGTTCAATCCACAAAATGTTTGCAATCAAAGTTATGAAATTATGTTGCAACATATAGCAGCACTTTATGAGCAGCGTGATAAAGGTTATGATGCATACGCAGGTTTTTCAAATGATGAAATAAATATGCATAAAGACATGAGCACTGTAGATCTAATACCTTTATCAAATTGGGACAATGTTTATAGCATAGAAGATGAAGTCAAGGAAAATGAAAATGAAGGAGAAGGTTCACTAACTAGTGAACGAATCTCAGAGCTCTTAGCTGTTGATCTTCAAAGGTATGCATCCAAAAGTATGCCCAATCTCTCACACCCAACTAGTACATGTTATGATATTGATGATGTTTTTGAGGGTGTGAAGTATGATACATATGTTGTTGATTAATTCTCTATATTTGATTTGAGTGATGGACAAGATAAAAATGCATATACAGTTGATAGGTGTGAAGATGTAGATTCATATGCTGATATGAACTTAGATTTTGATACACATTGCATGGATATTGCTATTAAAAGGCATAACATATTTGAAGTAGTTTTCCTAGATTTGCAAGTGGGAAATGAACCATTCACAAGTGATGATTATGTGTTTTTACTTGTGCAAGAGGTTGACAGAAATTGTGATCAGCATGAAGATGAATTGCAGTCATGTTAGGAGGAAGTTTTTCTCTCTAGTTTGCAAGCCAAGGTTGTAGATGAATGTTTTATTCTTGTGCAAACTAGTGATTTAGATATGCCTGATGTTCCCAGTGTTCAGACTAAGTTGGATTACTTCTCTTTTTCAGCTGGGAAATAATTATAAAGAGTATGGCACTCTTATGTCACATAGTGACCAACACTTTCAACATTTGTTTGGTTTTCAAAGATTGAATGATTATGAACATGATGATGATTATGTTTTATGTGATCAACTGATTAGAAGTGGTAGATGTGAATGATGATTTCAGCTTACATTTGATTTGTGGAATTGAAAATCATGTGTTTGACAGAGGTAAGAATTGATTGCAGTTTTGATGGCCCAGGGCCATTTATAAGTTGTATATTTTTTACAGTTGCTTTGCTTTAGTTGTGTGGTTTTCAATAAAGTGCCCTGCTATTAGGGAAGAATAAGGAACCTTTGTATTTGAGAAGAGAAGAGAAATGATCTGTTTTTGGGTGGTCTGCTCTACCATAGATTTTGAATTCTTGTGTTGATCTTGCATTCAACCATCCCTAGTAAGAGCCACTATTGGGACTCATAAAATTTGGTGAATTTGAGAGGCCCATTTCAAAATTTTGCTATTTCATTTTCAGAAAGGCACCTAATCTCATTCAGGTGGCCTATTTAAAGAGAGGGTAAAATGGAGCCAGTTGATTTTCAAAGGGTAAGGCTTGGGAAATGTGTCCTATACCTTTCATTTGGCCTATGAAGTGTTTTGCAACTTTCAATTTTCAATTTGGATTAGTTTATCAAGTACCCATTTCAAGGGGTGAGTTGAAAGTGCATCATAGGTGCAAATGCAGATTTTATTAAGTAGCCTACTTTGAGCACCTATAACTTTTGATTGGTTGATTGTCAAGGTGAAATTCAAGGTGTATTTAATTGCATGCATAAATATGAGTCAACATGAAAAATTTCAAGTCTATGTGAATCCATTTGCTCAATTTGGTAAGCTCAATCCATTTGCAGTTTATGGTTTGCAGAAGGCCCTATTTCGACATCTAGTCAGAGCCTCTCTTTGCACATTTGTAAAAGATGCCCCAGTGAATTTCATGTCAAAATATTTTTTTTGGGCTATTGCTGGTATAAAAGACAAGCTATGTTTCAAATTTCAAGCTCCTGCCAATCCATTTGATTAGTTTTCAAAACGGTTTCTTAAGCCACCTTATTCAGTGTTCCATATTTTCATTGCTACATCAGTTAAAGTGGGTATTTTCATGAGTGTACTATTTGTACCCTATCAGCTTCTTGGTCGAACTGGGCATTCTAATTTTTGATATGTACCTCAAGGTACCTATGCCTTAGATTTGAGGGTCTACGAAGATCGTTTGATATTTTTAAGAAAGGCATCATGAGTTCCCTGCACATTGACTTTATCAGGTCCACAGTGCTGACAAAGCCAGTTGGTCATCTTTGACCATTGATATTTCTTCACTCGAGATTCCTCTTGAGAAATCTCTTGGCATAGTTCATGTTTGTATATCAGAGTATACGCCTATCAGTTGGCAAAGTCCAGAAAGATGTTTTGACTAGTTTGAAAATAACATATTTGCAATTAAATGTGAAAATGTGGCGCAAGCACCTGAAAGTCGTGAAACTCAATTTAATGATCAAAAAATGGTGCCGATCAATTCCAGAGGCATGTTCAAGGTTCCTAAGGTGTTTTAAAGGTCAGTTGCATGAAAAAAATTTATTTTTTTAGCCGGACCCACTTTGGGGCCCGACTTGGATAAATGCTTGTGCATTAATTTTATGGCGAAAATGGTCTTAATTCATAGTAATGCATATCAATGTCAGCTTGAATTCCATTGACAGCTTGGTTTGAGTGAAGATTTAAAATTCTTGATGAATGTCATCAAGTGCAAAAAGTGAAAAGCATGTCTACAACAAGGATTTGGCCTGTGTAATGTATTTTTGCTTTGGCAATAGAGAAGAGACATTTAAAAAAATGCAAATACAGTCTGGCAGATGTAATGCCAATAATCTTCTCTCCTAGAGCCAATTAAACTTTCAACAAACATGAAAATGAAAAGCCAATTAAACTTTCAGCAAATGAAGATAACAACAAATGCAAATGGCATGTTAAATGCTAGCCATTTTCCCTCCTCCCTAAATGTGGTGTTTGGCTGCATTTAAAACTTTCAATCATATGCAATGGGTAGGTGTATATGTCAAAGTCTCCCTCCTGGAGTATGGTGTGGAAATGGTGTAAAGGCTAAAAAAAAACTTCCAAGCAAATGCATTTCTAGGTGAGAATGTAGTCCTCCCTATGTGTGGTGTTGAAAGGGGGGTTTTAAAATCTTTAAAGGAAATCCAATAGACAGGTCTAAGACTGGTGGATGGACTGCAACTACCATTATTTTAGGGGCAAAAGTTTTAGAAAGAATGTGTGTCATAGGAAAGCATCAAACCTGGTTATTTACTTGGTTAGAAGTTGCTTCTATCAAATGCAATCTACAGCAAACCATGTGTAAAGCTTTCCCCCTACCGTGAGCTATGGTATGTGGAGCATTGACAAGGCACGTGAAAAGTAAAGGAGGCATTAAAGACCCTTCAACAAATGCAGTGGGAGGTGGAACCAAATTCCACGATGTTTGCCAGTCCTCCCCAGTGCTTTGGAGAAGAAGGCTTTATATTTTCAAACCAAATCATATTGGTAGGTGTAAAGTAAATTACATAACCCTTGCCAACATATCTCCTACGCGAAATGGCATTGAAGGCCATAAGAAGCTTCCAATTAAATGACAAAGGCGCCATTAAAAGTCTCAAGAACTCTCATAAAATGCAGTCCTAGGCAAAAGCATATATCCCACATTGGTTGGGCATGGGGACATTTTGATATTTAAAAGCAAAAACAAACACATCTATAATGTCAAAGCTTAAAGGATTTTGATAGGAGGATGCCAGCAATCCCAGTGGATCCCATGCACATGCACATGACTCTCGAGGCAAAGAGGCCAGCTGGTGACTAGTGGACCCCACGCGCGTGGGCAATTCCTAAGATGATCGAGGAGGCTAGCTAGTGACTAGGTGGACCCCACATGTGCATGGTTCCTGAGGCAAAATTTGTAGTGAAATGGAAGATTAACAAGTGAGCAAGTTCAAAGATGATCAAATATGCACACTATTTCACGAAGCAAAGATGCACACTAGTTCCCCTTCATGAAATGGCGAAATGTTAAAGATCATGCAAGTTCATCGAAGATCTATGGTGCGTGTTGTTTTGCGAAGAGAAGATGCATGCCAGTTACCCTTCATGAAATGGTGAAAGGTGATGTGGCAAGTTCGAATAGCAATCCAGCTGGCAGGTTCGAGTGAGGTGGTGATGACATGGCTGAAAGGTGGCGGTCCACGAGGTAGTGACGTGGCAGACACGTGGCTGACAGATGAGGTGTCATCCTAGGTGGTGAAATGTGGATTCATGAGCGAATCAAAAGCTTCCATGTGGCAAGTCGTCAGAGAAAAATTGATGAAAAATTAAAATTAAATGTATAGTTTCAAATATAGAAGAAAATTCGAAAAATTTAAATGATGGTCTGCATTCAAAGTTTAATTCACTTAGAGGGTAATTTTTGCCTGAAATAGGAAGTATCATATACCGTTGGAAAGCTCTCAAGATGAGGAATCCAGTTATGAAGTTTTTTTTAGTGAACATGAGATATTTGGAGAGAATTTTCCATGGGAAGGAAAGGAGATATTCTTGGAGTTATGGAAAAAGGACACTTGGCATGTTCTGATGATTCTGATCTTTTTCCCTCTCCTTCTTATTCCCATTTCTTCTCTTTTGTAAGGGTTCAAGAAATTTGGAGAAAGGCTCCATAATCTTGGTTTCCAGTTCTGAGTTCTTCCAAGTTTGTACAGTGTAGTGATTTTCTTTCAGTAATGGAGTTTAATTCTTGCTGTAGGTGTTTCTAGTTGTAGGTTCTTATTTATGTAAGGCATGCATAAATTCACACAAAAATTGTCTCTGAGCTATATACTTCTTTGTTTCAAATTAAATCCTAAAGGAGGCTTGAAATTTGTCATCTCAAGGAGATTGTTGTGATTGTTTGTAGGGATTCTTCAAGGAACAATTTAAATTATGTAATTAATCATGAATAATGAAGTATATTTTCAAGATCTGATGACTTTGTGAAGGAGCTTAGTAATGCATTTATGTAAGATATTAATGCAGGAATACTTAATGATGAAGATGGATTTGCAGTAGAAGTTTTCATTTACAGTGTGATGTATGACTCTCTTGCCCTTGGTTAAGGCACTGGTATTGCAATTTTGGAGATTCTTAGAGATTTTAAAATCAAATCAGAATATAATATCTTTTCTTTCTATTTTGTGGTAATGTCCCACCTATCTCAAGCTCCAAGGTAGTTGAGAGTCAATGTGATTGTAGCTAGTTTATAGTACTTTCCTTATTGTTGAGCTCTGTTTGAGATTTATGCTTAATGGTGATGCTATGTGTGAGTTTAGATTGTATTTGAAGTGCATCACAAGTAAACCCGCCTAGGCCTTGCAGAGCCTGAAGAGAAGAAGGATTAACTATCCTTGTTAAGTTGGTCTAGTTAGTCTTTTGAAATCATAGTTGAGGTTGGCTACCTTTCAAAATTTGGTTGTAGATTATACTAGTTGTTTATTTTATTGTTCAATGTAAAAAGGAGCCAACAAAAGATCAGATAAAATATACTATGGATCAAGTTAGTGAAGGAAAAACCTAATACGACACCATTTGAAATTTTTTTTGGAAGGAACCCTAAAAGATAAATATGTTAGCTCTGGACTGAAATCAGTGGATGCTTGATGCAAAGAATGAGAGAGAAGAGAGCCTGAGAAAGGAGAAAGATTTTCTACCTTAGAATTTACTCTGGAAAAAGTTGCAGTGTGAGTTAGCATGTGAACTGGTGAGAGGGTCTAACTGGTAGAGACAGAGTAACCGACAAATATTGCAGTTTTAATAGTCAAGAAAACTAGTGAGGTGTGATTGGTTAAGAAGGCATCTGAGAGTGACATAGTGTGGTGTGAGGCTGAGGGAGAAAGAAGAGAGGTTAGGAGTAACTGATGAGTGATCAAAGAGAGTAATCTAATAGCCAGTTGTGTGAGAACCAATGAAGAAGAGGAGGTTGTTAATCGATAGAAATTCTATGATCAGGTGTTGCATAACTCATTTGCAACCAAGTGCTATAACTATATCAAAATTATATTTCATTATACAACACAAAGTTGGAGCTTCGTGCAGGGGTTGGTGATCCTTGGGTTAGTTCCCTAAATCATTGTAATATGTTCTTTTATTGTGAGGCTAGTTTGGAGTAGTAGACTCTAGTAGCATTTCTTGGTGAGGTTTTTTCCATATTAGGTTTTCCTCATACATCTAGTGTTGTGGGCTATGCATTTGTGTGTTTTCCTCTTTTTATATCCAGACTTATCTTACTAGCTTGATTGTTTAGTTCTTAGGGTGATTACCGGTATTCCAAGGTTGATTAAAAATAAAGGAATTCAAGAACCATTGATTCACCCCCCTCATAGTGGTACATTATGTTCAACACCCCCCCTCTTAGTTCACTCATGGTATCAAATCTATCTAACAATTGGTATAAGAGAAAGGTCATCTCTGTAGAAGCTTAACTGCTTGAGAAGATACAATGGCATCAACATCAAGTTCTACATTCAATCCCTATTGGAAGGAGAGTCCTAGATTTGATGGTACAAATTACAAAATATGCAAGGAGAGAATGAAGATTCATCTTAGATGTTTTGGAGCTGAATTTTAGGAGATAGTGGAGAAAGGGTATATACCTCATGATCCTAATTCTTGAACACCGACACTTCTTGATGAACAAAAGAGAGATGAAAATGATGTTAGAGAAAAAGAATATTTGTTGAGTTCCCTATCTAATGAAAAGCTATTAAATGTCATAGAATTAGAGAATGCTAAGTAGATTTGGTTGAAGCTTGAAACTCTTTATGAAGGTGACTAGGAAGTAAAGATTACAAAACTTGAAGGTTTCTAGGTAAGATATGAAACTTTGAAGATGGAAGAAGATGAAAAGATTAGTTCTTTCATCGATAGAGTGAAAGAAATTGTCATGGGTATCAAATGTTGTGGTGGATTAGTCAATGAGGATGAGATAGTGTCAAAGGTTTTGAGAGTTCTACCTCTAGCTTACAAGATGAAGGCTACTGCAATCAAAGAAATCG
The DNA here is from genome assembly GCF_030272615.1 of Cryptomeria japonica. Classification (NCBI taxonomy): domain Eukaryota; kingdom Viridiplantae; phylum Streptophyta; class Pinopsida; order Cupressales; family Cupressaceae; genus Cryptomeria; species Cryptomeria japonica. The sequence goes on from NC_081405.1 coordinate 148,166,687, forward strand.
GGACTGTGTGAAGTACCCCTATTACTAGAGATACATTACTTGGGAAATTGACTACTTTTGATCTTGAAGAACTTGGAGATTAGAATGCTACTAAAACTAAGAGTGCATTCAATGCATCTGCCTTTGGTAAGAAGAAGATAGATTGGAAGGAGATGTATGCTAAAGACATGGAAGACATTGAGAGAGAAGAAAGAGAACTTGAAGAGATGGAAGCCTTGGTTGCTAGAAGAACTCTGAAAGGACCAGTTGGAAGTAAGTATGAAGGAAAAGTCCCTTTTAAATGATTTTCATGCAATAAGATTGGTCATTTTACTTCTAGATGCTTTGAAAGAGCTTCTAGGAATCATGAGAGATTTGTAAGGAGTTATAATTCTAATTTGGAATATCAAAGCAGACCTAGATTCGGAAGGAATAAAGATAAATCATGCTATTATGCTGGTGATAATTATTTTGGTATTACTGATGATGATGATGAACCTGTGAGTGGATCTGCTAATGTAGCTTCTACTAGTAAAGATTGCATTTTTATTGCTATCAAGGATGATTCTCTAGAACTATCATTGAAGCAACTCATATTGAGGAGAAGGCTCTGGTTGCTAAAATTGAAGAAAAGGATGAATGGGTTATAAAGAGTGGATGCTCACATCACATGACTAGTGACAAGAGGAAATTTCTAACACTACAATAATTTGATGGTGGACTAGTCATATTTGGAGACAACAAGGCATGTAGGATCAAAGGAAAAGGAACAATGTCATTAGATGGTAAGACTAATTCTGATAATGTTTACTATGTTGAAGGCTTAAAGAATAATCTTATAAGTGTAGATCATATGGTTGATAGAGGATTTCATTTGCAATTCAAGGATGACAAATGTAAGATCATCAATAGATCTAGATTGGAAATTATTTTTGGAACTTAGACCAAAGGAAACATATTTCATTTGAACTCAAGTGAGAAATCTTGCTTGATTGCTCAAATTGATGAAAGTTGGTTATGCCATAGAAGGATGTGTCATGTAAACTTTGATTGCATAGTAAAGATCAATTCAACACAGGTTGTCAGAGATTTACCCAAGATTATTAAACTTCATAATTCAGTATGTAGAGAATGTCAAATAGGTAAGCAAGTTAGAACTTCTTTTTGGAGTATACATGATAAATATAATAAAATTCTTGATCTTATTCATACTGATTTGTGTGGACTAGAAAGGAATAAAACCTTTCAAGATGATAGATGCTTTATGATACTTATTGATGAATATTATAGAATGATGTGGGTTGCATTTTTCAAAGAAAAATTAGAAGCTCTTAATAAATTCAAAGTCTTCAAAGTTATGGTTGAGACCTAGACAGGAATGAAGATAAAGTGTTTAAGATCAGATCAAGGTGGTGAGTTTACATTTGGTGAGTTCAACAAATTTTGTGAAAAGATTGGAATCAGAAGACAATTTTTTGCACCTAGAACTCCACAACAGAATGGATTAGTGGAAAGAAAGAATAGAACCATATTGGATGTTGCAAGGATAATGATGACTGAAGCTTAATTGTCTAATATCTATTGGAGGGAAGTTGTCAATATTGCGGTATATACTTTCAACAGAGTACACATAAAAGGTGATACTAGTAAGAATCCTTATGAATTATGGTTTGGTCATACTCCTATTATTAGATATTTCAGAATTTTTGAAAGCAGATGCTACATTAGAAGAGATGATGCATTAGGAAAATTTGATCCTGGAAGTGATGAAGGAATATTGTTAGGTTATTATACTAAGAGAAAAGCATATTTATGTTATAAAAAAAGACTGAATAGGATAATGGAGAGAACATATGTTAAGGTGGATGAGAAAGGTAGTAATCATATCAGATCATATGACTATGGAATGAAAGATGAATTTATTAGACCAGAACCGGTAATGCAAGAATCGGTTTAGAGCATTGAACCAGTGACTCTGACAACATCTGAAAATTCAAAAGTGATTGTTGAACAATAGAAAGAGTCAGCAAATCAAGAAAATTCAAATACTCTTAGGTATGTGAAACTAAATCATTCTGAAGATCAGATCATTGGAGATAAAAAGAAAGGTGATGACTAGAAGAAGATTAGCTACTAAAGAGGTATGTTTGATTTCTGAAATTGAACTAGAATCATTTATTGAAGCAAGTAAAGATGAAAAATTGGATGAAATAAATGGAAGAAGAATTAGATCAGATAGAAAAGAAGAAGATATGGGAATTAGTCCCCAAACCTAAAGATAAGAATATTATTGGAACTAAATTTGGTTTTTAGGAACAAATTAAATGAGGAAGGTCAAGTTGTAAGAAACAAGGATAGATTGGTTTGCAAAGGTTATTCACAAGAAGAAGGAATTGATTATGGTGAGACTTATGCTTTGGTTGCAAGAATTGAAGCAGTAAAACTATTTCTTGCCTATGTTGCATACATGAACTACAAAGTATATCAGATCGATGTCAAATGTGCATTTCTAAATGGAGATATTGAGGAGGAAGTCTACATTGAGCAACGTAATGGATTTTATTTATTAGAAGACAAGGACATGGTTTTGTAGATTGAAGAAAGCTTTACATGGATTAAAATAGGCCCCTAGATCATGGTATGCTAGATTGGATAGATATCTTTCAAAGCTCGGTTTTAGAAAAGGTAATACTGACAGTAACCTATATTATAAAATTGAGCATGATGACATATTGATTATTGTAGTCTTTGTGGATGATATCATTTTTGGAGGAGAAGAAAGTCTATGCATGAAATTTGTTGATGATATCAAGAATGAATTTGAAATGTCTATGATTGGTGAGATGAAATTTTTCTTAGGGTTGTATATTACTTAGACTAGTAAAGGTATTTTCAATTGTCAAACTAAGCATGTGAAGGAATTGCTTAAGAAATTTGGACTTGATAATTCTAAACATGTCGGTACTCCTATGATAACCGATTGCAAATTGTCAAAGGATGATAAATCTCCTAAAGTGAATCCAGGTAGATACAAACCAATGATTGATGGATTGTTGTAATTAACTCAGACTAGACCTTATATAATGTATTTTGTTTGTATTTCATCTAGATTTCAGTCAGATCCTATAGGAACTCATGATATTGTTGTTAAGAGGATATTCAGATATTTGCCAGGTACAATAGACTTTGGGTTATGGTATCCAAAGGATGATGATTTCAGACTATGTGCCTATATAGACTCTGATTGGGAAGGAGATGTGGATGAGATGAAGAGCACTACAGGAAGTGCATTCTTTCTTGGAAAGAAGTTGGTTTCATGGATTAGTAAGAAACAATCATACATTTCATTATCTACTGTTGAATCAAAATCTATAGCTATTGCAATCAACTATACTCATATTTTATGGATGAAATAGATGTTGAAAGATATAAGGGTAACTTATGATGAGCCTATTGTTATTCACTATGATAATACTAATGCTATTGATATGTCAAAAATATGGTATTTCATTCCAAATCAAACCACATTTCGATAAGGTATAATTTATTGAAAGAAAAGGTTGAAGCAAAGGAAACCAGATTGGTTTATGTGCCTACTAAGGAGAAAACTACAAATATTATAAGAAAACCATTGCCTAAAGATACTTTGAATATATTAGAGACCATTTATGGGTTACCACCACTCTAGAAGAGACTTAGAGATGCAGGGATTCATCAATCCGGTGAGCTTATCAGATATATTTGTCTAATCCAGGTTGATGCAATGTTGCTACTACTCAGGGGGAGTAGTCAATTGTTTGGTTTAGTATTTTTCTTTTTGTATCCATCCTTTGTCATTGATGTCAAAGGGGGAGAGATGGTTTTCATGTGAAAAATAGTCAAAACTTTGGAGGAGATGGTATTCATGTTAATCTAAGGGGAGAGACATTTTGGATCATCTTTTGGATGATTGTTGGCATTCTTTGGCACTTGGATGTTTTTCACATTTAGTGTTGCCATCTATGCCAAAGGGGGAGATTGTTGGAATATGCTAGATCTAGTTAGCTGTTATTGTTGATGTCAACACTATATCTTAGTTGGATATGGTTCTTCTATCCTGATTGGACCTATTGCACATATAATTGGTGTTAATCTTCATTTTGGCTTTGATTATGATCTAGTATGATAAAATCCTTGGTTTCTATTTTGGATGCTTATTTGGGATGGTTAAATGCTTGCCATATTCTATTGGTTTATAATCTAGTGCTCTAGTAACTATCACTTATGTTCCTGGTTGATATTTCTTGGTATCGGTTAGCTTTACTGGTTAGTGATATTTGATGATTTGGTTAAATGGTTTTGGTCTGACTTATGGAATCACTTTCTATCATGTCGAAGGTGTTTCTTAATTGTTTCCTAAGTGTTTGGTGACTTTTCATTGGTTGGCGTGTTGTTATGATGGTCCTATTTGGATCCGGTTAGACTTTCTGTGTTATTGCATTGAGGGTTTCTACTGGTTGGTGAAACGTATTGGATTTTGGTCTTAGCAAGATTTTCGATGGATGTGATTTTTTGAAAATTTCAATTAGGTCCATTTTATCTAATGTAAATCATAATATTGGTCTAGTGGTATCATGTGCCATAATTTTTGTAATTATGGGTTTTTGGGTTTAGGGTTTAGTCGACCTTATCAATAAGGTTGATGATTTATATTTATAGGTGACTTATTCATGTAATTTGTTATAGTTTTTAGGATCGATGGTTATGTATTCATTATGTGAGAAAGGTTAGATCATTCAAGGAAAGGTTGTGAAGGTTTTGGTGTTGTAGGGAAGACATCTTTGCTTAATCAAAACTGTATTAAGCATTAGTGGATTCTACTTTCATAGTTCATTTTCTTTGGATTGTAGTCTGATGTTCTGTAAGTTAGTGAGACTTCTCTTTTTGTGATGAGTAGAGAGCTCTAGGTTGTTAACCTGATTTCAAGTGCAATCCCCATTGTAATTTTTTCACAAACTGCTATAGAAGTATTATCTAATTGTGGGTAGGGTTTCCCACTATGGTTTTTCCCTTTACCAGATTTCCATATCAAAATATTTGTGTCATGTGTATTGTGCTTTCATGCTTTATCTTTCATTATGTTGTGTTCTAGTATAAAACTTATAATTTGAAATAACTATTGTACTTGTGAGAAAACTCATTCACCCCCCCTCTTAGTTTTCTCCCGATATCAGTTTATTCCAACAAAGATACCTTATGATTATAATATTTGGTAAGAGATGTATGCAGACTTTTTAAAATCTCATCTTCCATCAATTCTCCACTGGTACTTTTGATTCCATTTACCACTTCATCAACCTAGATCATATAAGCATCAGAGCCTTCATGCTTTAACATCCTCAAATTCTCAAATTTGTAGTTAAATATTTTTATGTTGATTTGTTTCACTTTATCATCTCCTTCATGAATTCTATTAATCTTTTACCAAATATCCATAACAATATTGAAATGCATCGCCTTCATAAGTTTTGAATATACTATTAAACTGCTCATTATTGCATTTATTTTTTTGTTATTATTTTCATACAACCTAATCTCAGTTAAATCTACTAGAGGAGTTGCTAGAGAAGTATAATAATCCTTGATTTATTTTCAAGATCTAAAGAAGACATATATGATTCCATTCTTACTTTCCAAAAAAAGGTAGTTTGTTCTATCTAATATTAGTGCCTAGTGAGATCTATCTTGTGTCATCTTAGACATTCCTGAAGTAGTTATACTATGCATGAGGAACTTGGATTTGACACCAATTGTTAAACACACTAAATACTGGGAGGGGGGTGAATCGATATTTGTCAAAATTTAAAACTATTAGCATAATTTAGATTCAAAACTCTTAAATAGATCAACATTAATGAAATATAAAGAAATAAACACCAATGCACAAGAGAACATTTGATTTACATGGAAAATCGAATAAGGTAAAAACCACTATGAAGGTTATCTCACAATATATGAACAATAATTACAATTTGTTTAAAGGCTTGATGCCTAAGGAAGCACACTACTTCCTGAAAGATTTGTTGGTGAAGTTTAATACCTCATAGAAAGATACAAGTATCTGCTAAAGAGATCCAATATCTCATAGTAGGATACATGAAAATTTTGAATTACAATGAATAAGATTTTATTTCATGGCCTCTAGCAATCTCTTGAAAATGTAGATGCTCTTGACTCATTTCCTCAAGAAACCATTAAGAAACTAAGTTCCAAAACCTTCACCACACAATTTTACTACACCAATTTTCCATCTCACACTATAAAAACATTTATTATTTAATTTGAGCTTCTATAAATATGCTCCACAAGTAAGAAAAAACTTGAATTTAGGCCAACCACAAGTAAAGACCTAAACAAATCAGCCTAAAAAATATATTGCAATTGTAGCGTCGTAAATTGTACGCACTTGCTAGGGTGGTACAATTTCACACCTAGTTTAGCACCCGCCTTGGCACATTTCGCATTTTGCATTGCATTTCCCCTTTAGCACTTGATTAATCAAATTAATTAGGTCTAAGGTTCTATTTTATCATCTCCCATATCATAAAGTTGGGCCCTTTCATTAAAGTGTGCCCTTTTCATTTTATTCTTCCAATACATCATTTAATCAAAAACCCTAATTAAGTCCTATTTTGAGCTTGGGGGCTTGGTTTCGGGGGTCAAAACATCTCAAAATCACCTATAACTTCGGGATTCTCTCTAAAATCATCATATCCGACGGCCCTGAAAATTTGGTGAAAAGTTGTCGGGACCATGGCGCCCGTGCACATGGTCCCGGACATTTTTCTCAAAATTTTGGGAGCACGATCCAGTCATAAAATAAAGCTTAACCCCAAGAAATTGGTGGGATATTCAATCTCTAGGTCGGCCAAAATACGAATTTACGATCTAGGGGTTCCTACATAAGAGCTCTCTTTCTTCATTTGAAAGGATCCGATTTTTGATTTTCAGGACCCCATATGCAGCGAAAGAGAAGATCTTTGAGGACTTCAACAACAATCAACATCCATCCATCAAGCATTCATCAATTTCATTCATTCATTTAGGGCTTGGAAGATATTGAAGAACAATAGGAGATTACCGACTGAAGATTGGCTTGTACCCCTCCCTTGAGGGTTGGGTATGATTTTATGTTGTTTTCATGTCTTTGCATAAGCTTCAATATATCATTTATTCATGCTTTAGGTCAATTTTTCATCTTGATTTAGAGTATTTTACATTATCATTTACAAGCAATTAGGGTTTACTTTCTAGGTTGCTCTAGTTTGCTTTTTTGCATTTTAGGACCTTGCACACACACTAGGTCTGCACACACAATACATTTTACAATACAACTTGGCTATTCGTGGAGGTGGAAACCACCGAAGTGGGGGTTTGACTAAGGAAAAACCCTATATAGCCGCCCAAACACCTTTTTAGATATAAGTGCAGGTTTCGGGACTCGGACGACGCCGCAAGTTACAGATCCGGAAGAAGCAGACTGAGACCGACCTTCACACCAAATTTCAGAGCAAAAGACCAGGACAGGGGCGTGGGGCACCCTGGTCCTGCTAGGACAGGGGCGCTGGGCGCCCTGGTCCCTGGGACAGGGGCGCTGGGCACCCTGGTCCTCCTGACAGACAGCATTTTCAGCATTTTTGACAGCTTTTCTAGAGTGCAAAAACAGCAGTTTCCGGAGCAGTTTCAGGGGCAGAATCAGGACAGTGGCGCCCGCGCCCCCATCCCAAACATTTTCAGTCAGATTTTGACTCCGAGTATGCATTTGCATTCTTGTCTTATCCTTGTATTTACAGCTTTCCATCATTTAAGTTCAATTCTATAATCTTGTTATTAGTTCATACTTGCACTTTGGGGTTAGGGATTGAACTTGCATCATTTCATCTTTCAATTGAAACAAAGGAATAGAAATCCTAATAGATATCCCGTGGCTCTCTCTTTCACAAAAAGAAGTAGCCAATTGTGTGATATCTCTAGGCTCTTTCGTATTCCACAAATGTGTGATTGAAAGTGAGATTAGGGCATGTTTGCTTAGTGTCACTTTTTCCCCCACACAGCAATGAAGGAATTCCAATCCAAGAGATAGAGTGGACCTAAAAAAATAATTGTATGTTTCCATGCAGCCCCAAACATCAAATATACTAGCACACAACTTCCCAAATTTGCAACAAGGTAATGCGTAGCATTTAACCAATTAAATTGGAAACTAGACATCCAAATAAATTTACACAATGTGGCTCACAATGAGACATAGAATATCCCATAGAAAACTCAACAAAACCTCCAGTGATGGTATAAAAACCTGAGTGCATAGAGTAAGAGAATAAGATCTATCTGCTAGAAAACCATAAAACACACTAAAAACTAACTCCAAACAATATACGACACCAAAAAGATCAACCACTATTATTTAGACCATATAGAGTCATTCCATGATAATTCAAAAACATTCCCATACACTTATTTTACATTATCGATGTAGATAAATGTGTAGCATTTTTCAAATCAACCCTGATAGGAAACCAAAATGAAAGCATATTGCATTTAGCAAAAACATGTAGTAACACCGAAGACTTGAAAAGGTAGGAATGTAACATCTATACTATATACAAATTGACACCCAAACTGCAAGACCATAAGTATATGTCTAGAGGAATATGGAGGATTCTCACAAACAATCATCAAAGTACTTTCCTATATTTTCACACTTCATTAACCTTTAGAGACCAGAACATCCTTGTAGAACCATTTTCTTAATTAGGAGCAACAGGAGAGATAGGAAAATAGCTTGTAGCATGTTGAAGATAATCAACATCATATCCACTTCATCATAATTCTTCTAATCATCATCTTAATACTTGTAATCATCATTTCAATATGATATCATCCTAGTAACATATTTGTTGACCACAAATAAGACATGGCATCCAACCACAAACTTCCTCATAGTCTTATTTTTCTTTGTCTCTAGCACTCTCATTAATTTTTTTCCCATGCATTCATACATCTCTATGGCTATAAGATTATTTTGTCTTTTTTATATTCTTTCTTGGCAAATATGCACTTTTTCCATTGTTGGAGATTATTAATATTTCCAAAATAAAGAACTCACCCTACACTTTCCTATTTTCTCCTCTAGTTCTTCACACACACCTCTTCCCAAGTGCACCCATATCTTTTTCCTTATTTGTGTGCATGGTTATACTTGTCTAGATATCTCTCTATATTGGTTCCCTCCTACCTCTTCCATGTAGTGGCTTTTACTTATCATTTCTCTTCCATTCTACTTCACACAACCTCTTATTCTCCTCTTAGTCTCTATGGAAATTCTTTTTTCATTTTATTTGTGCATATCATTCTCTTCTCATCTATTTCCACTGGTTGTGTGGGATTTATTTCTTCTCCTTAGCACACTTTTGTGTTTCTTAATGCTTTCTTATATAAGATACTGCATTCTTCAATAATGGTTTTATTTAAAATTTATTTTGGTGAGGTTTCATCTACCCATGCATTATAGATAACTATGCACCCTCTCTCTTTTCTCTCTCTTCCTCTAGTCCATCAACTCCTAGCTCTGAAATGTTAAGTATTTAAAGAATTTGACTTTTTTTTTAATTGAAATTACCCATATATAACTTGGTCTTCAAATTTAATTTTATTCTCCTCTATTCTCCTACACATTCTCTACAAACTATTTCCTTCATTTAATATTTTTAAATTTTATTTTTAGTGACCTCACATCTCTCAATTCTCATTCTACACTTGTATTCATCTTTTGCATTGTCCCTCCCTCTTCCATTTTCTATTCCTCTTCCACTCCCTAGAGAGAGTTGTCTTGGAATTGTATTTTAAGCTTAATCTATATTTTATAATATCTTTTTATTGAAACTTAGAGAATCCTATTAGGTGATGTGAAATTTTTATTTTCTTAGGATGCACCTACATTAAAAAGGTTTTACAGGATGGTACCTCTTAATGAAAGAGATTGGTGTCTATTTATATGTTGGTTCTTAGTGGTGGGGGTTGGTGTATCCAGTGGCTTGCTACCTATAAATATTTGGAAGGATAAATTTGTTTCTAGTTATATTTTGATAGTAGATCCAAGAAGTCATTTTTCTATGGTTTTCTCCCAAAAGGGTTTCAATATAAATCTTGCATCTCTTAGTTGTTAGATTTTGCATGATTGATTTTACATGATTATTGAGTTTTAAAATATGAAAAAGGTTAGAGATATACTAATTCACCCCTTTCTTAGTATAAGTGTATATGCTCATCAAATTCTATCAGATCAAGTTCCTTCAAGAATAGTATAACCACTAGAAGGTAGATCTCAAAATCATAAAGAGAAAATCAAGAAGGATTTTCTTCAAATGGAACCCCATTGTTCAATGAAACAAATTATTTATTCTAGAGCATAAGGATGTGGACATATCTAATGACCCTTATATTTTATATTTAATAATTAATGGAAAATGGTTTCATAGCTCCATCAACTCTATTGATGAATCCTACTGGAAAAAAAAAGGAAATAAAAGCAATGGAAATGCTATGAATATAATTTTATGTTGTTTGTACCTAAACTAGAGTATTTCAAAGTAATGCATTGTGATTCAATTTAAGAAATATAAGATAAACTTAAGAACATCTATAAAGGTGATGAAAAATATAAGAAGGCTAAGCTTAAAACTCATAGAAGATAATTGAAGAGATTGAAGATGAAATAAAAGAAAAATATTGTTTCCTATTTCCTTTGTATGGAAGAAATAATTAACATCATCATAGGGTTTGGTGAGAATGTTTAAAATTTAATCATCATGAAAAATGTACTAATGTCTCTCTCCTGGAGTTTTGAAGCAATTTACCTTACACTAGTTTTTTAAGAAAATGTCTTAAAATATTATACTATAATTAAGTAAGAGATAATTATACCATATGTTGGTAGAAAAATTTGATGACAAAAACCAACCAAGTAAGCAGAAAAACCATGACACGATTTATGTAAACCCATCAATGGTGACATATACAAAGCCTAAAAGGAACTAGTCTAAATATATAGTATTACATATATTTTGGAAGAAGGATCCATGTATGTCTTTAAAATACCCAAGAATTAAAATGCAACCAAGCTATACATTATTAGACCAGAATTTATTTGACATCAAAAAGATTTTGTAGAGAAAAAGAGAAACAAAGGATTCCAACAAAAAACCAACACCCCATGAGTAAGAAATCAAATTGGGAAGAGAAAGAGGAGCTCTTTCCAATAGAGATACTTCACAATACTTGGATTGATTAAAAATAAGATGCAAACTAGTGATACAGTTCACTGTATGAAGCTAGATATAACACCTAGTTTAGGGTGGTCAATAACAAGCACAACACTATTGAAATCTATTAGTAGAACCCTTTTGTTTTATCCCTCCTTTTATGAATAGTTATCATTGTAGCCTATTTTATTCATGATTTATGGATAAATATTTTTCTTAAGCTAACCAAGCAATCTCTTTTATATTTTCAATCTTATTCTTGTTTTTAATCCTTTTTTTCTTAAACGAGGGTTTTATTTTTCTTTGTAAACATGTAAATTATCAATCATTTAATAAAATATTTTTCTTTCTTCTTTCTCTCTATTTTTTCTTCTATCTGCATGTTGTGTTCTTATTTTCTAAGTTAGATTCTTATTCTACAAGGTTAGTTAAAGTTTTGCATGGGATCACAGTGCATAGGTGCTAGAAATAATAAGCATTAACAATCTTTTGTAAGAATTGAAGACTAGAGCTATTTTGGATAAAAATTTCATTGTCTTGGGGTTATCTCTTAATTTATTTTATGTATTAATGAGCTCAAATAAAGTTTCAAAGGGAGGTAATCTAAGGTTAAAATGGGAATAAAATATCATTCGTTTGTCATCACTTGGGAAGAAGGAAACTACAAGTCCTAGCATGATGGACTCCTAACTTGAACTATCAATAGATTCATGTATTTCCACATCTGTATGGACTTGCTCCTAAACCAAGTACATATTGCTAGAAATCACATGGAAAATAAGAAATGTTCATGTCTTGGGATTAATTTATTTTAGTGTTGGGGACCACACATCATGGTCTTTATCACACATTAAGTGCCCTCACAATATTTGTGTCACTTTATAGAAAATGTATGGAGATCCCACTAAACATCCATTCCTAGATGAGCCAACTTTAGACATACTTCTCTCTCTTGAAAATGATAATGATCCTACATATGATGATGTCACTAATATAGGAAACATCTTATTGGAAGATTCTTCATTGTCTTGATCACATAGAGACATCTCCTCTTTCTTCTCATCCTTCTACACCTTCAATATTGGTAGGTATTTCGTCACTTCCACCTCCTAGTTTAACACAGATCTTGGATTCTTTGAATGCTACATCATATTCTCTTCATTAGGTTCATTCTCATCCTCTTAATGAATCAGATGCAATATATTAGACATTTATCATTTGTTTGTTGAATCTCTCCTTGATCATGATGACAACTTTGAGGGCACATGTCATCTCTATGATGTCATCTAACATCAAGATGCATTTCTTTTGGTTTGGTATGTCTTGTTCTCTCTCAAACACTCCATGCTACTATCTTGACACATCCTAATTCACATCCTAAAAAATCTCACACTTTAATGGTCAATATTATTAAATCTTATATAACCAATTCATAAATCAACATTGGATTGGATAGATATGAAGTATTTTTGAAAACCATTCATCTTGATTCCTTCATTTATTTCACTTGAGCGTGTAAGGAAACTTGTAGCCAACTTGATGAAAATTTCCACATAACCTATTTTAAATTTTAATCAGATCAACACATAGAATCCACATGTAAATAATAGACAACATACCCATAAAAATGTGATGCAAAATATATCCTGGGAAAACTCTCATAAAGGAAAAACCCAGCCTCCAAAAACATTTTCCACCATGTATTATTAGCAATGGTTCCATTACAACACAAATATGGAAATCCTTCAAAAACCTACCCATAACCAAGTACTCCATGTGACCAAGCATGAATCAACACATCCCATGCCATGTTTCCTCCTTCACAAATGCTAACTTGGCTAACCCAAAAAACTACCCTTGTAGTTGCTTTTATAAACACAAGCTCCCACAAAACCACCAAGTGGTATTACATTAAAACCATGTGATAATTAAATATAATATTTATTCTTACCTACTCTTGACCCACAATTAATATTGGGTACTTCATCACAATTGCATTCCCCAATATTAAATAATTACAATATAATAATACCAATGTGTTAGAACAACGTATCAAGTGGTTACATGAATATGCCAAGAGAATCTCTAGATTTTGTACGTCCATCTAGGTACAACAATACAATATGATTTAACAATATGATTCCATGTCCACCTCACACAATAATAAAATAATACAACAATAAAATATTATTATGCAAGGTGTACAACACCATTTTCCCACCATTCTCCAACTTGTTGTATACATTGCATAAGGGCCAAGAAGTAATCTATCACGAGAATAAGAGACTAGTCTCTCCACACACATATACCATCATGGAATCCAAGTTCTCCATGTGATCCATCAAGATAACTACAACAAGAAACAAAGTGATGACCATATCATACATGAATGCTCCCACACTCCATCATGCCACTGCTAATAGACATGAATATGCAATCCAAAGAGAAAGACACACAATCTGTCACAACAAATGATAAGTCCTAAACCAACTGATTGTTGGTCATTTCGTGATACTAGATCCTACAATCAGTTGGTTTAGGACTTATCATTTGTTGTGACAGATTGTGTGTCTTTCTCTTTGGATTGCATATTCATGTCTACTGGCAGTGGCATGATGGAGTGTGGGTGCATTCATGTATGATATGGTCATCACTTTTTTTCTTGTTGCAATTATCTTGATGGATCCTACAATCGGTTGGTGATGGAATTGGCATGTTCATGATACTCATACTTATATTTAGTCATTTAGTTTTGGTCTAGTGATCAAATGCTATTCTGCTTGCCTAGAAGCTTAGTTTCTGGTTCTTGCGAGGGTTTCACTGATAGAGCTTTTGGTAGAGATCTTTGATAAATTGCATAAGTGGTGTTGGTGCAGCTTTTGGTAGAGTTTTAGGATGTTGTTGCTGATCATGTTCAAGACTTCATGGATGCCGATCATTTCTGAAGCATGCGGACCTATATTGGGTCCTGATTGATCTAGGTTATGGACCGACTTTGATGTAACATGTGGATTTGACCTCTGAATGTATTTTTGGGATGTCTTATGTGTTGGATATTATTTGTTTGGTCTAAGGCCGACATGGTTTGTAATTATGTAATTCTTTTATTGTTTGGTGGTCGACCTAATTATTTATGGTCGAGGCTTTGCATATATAGATGTAGGCTCTTGTAGATAGGAAATGTGGAAATCATCAGAGCAATGTAAACATTAGCCTAGCTCAATCATGAAAACTCAATTGCAATGATAACAATCCTAAAAACATTCAAATGCAAATGCAAACCAACGTAAACGTGAATGTCTCCTCTAAAAATCTCCATTGTCCTTCTTTCTCCTTCAAATAGCTTTATTTTGTGGATCTCACCTTCAAGTGCATAAGTATAATGTGAAAGCAAGATTGACAAGATGACATCATAAGGGTACTAGAAGCGTGATTGATTCGACCAGGGGCTTTGATTGAAGAAATTCATCCAATTTATAGACAAATTGGAGAAAAGATAAGATTAGCATGAAGAGATTTGAAAGGAAATTTCAAATCAAGAATGACAAATTGACACTTTCTATGCAAGATTGATTCATTGATAATTATGACAAATTACTATGTCAAAATTGATTGATTGTCAAATATGACAAATTATGAAAAATTGAAATGTCATTCCCATGAAATTAGGAGAAAAATAGGAGAAAATAGAAAATTAGATGAATTAGAAATTAGGCAATTAGGAATTAGAAATTGGGAATTAGAAATTGATGAAAATTAGAAAATTAGGTAAATTGGAATATTAGGTAAATTAATTAATAATTTTTCATTTATTAATTAATTCACAAAAAGAGGAATAATTAGTTAGCCAATTAAATAAATATTTAATTGTGACACAAAGACTTAGGATAAATAAATAATTTATTTAACCTAGAGGGAGAAATGACAAACAAGGTTAAATGAATAAATCATGAAACCCTAGAAGATGAATTAGAAATGCAAGGATGACAATTAGGTCTTGACAAAAGATAATTGATATCGATTCAATTTTATCATGATTCTGATTGACAAAGGACCAATGTTGATAAGTGATTTGATTGATAAATGCACCAATTGACGAGGAACAATGACTAATTGATCCAAATTGACATGATTGAGAAAGATGACAATCGATGACAAATGGATCACAAAATGACAAATTTGACAAGAGGACAAGGATCGATGACAAAATAGATTGCAAAACAACAAGATTGAAAACGACCACGATCGATGACAAATTGATCGCAAGATGACAAGATTGAAAATGACAATGATCGATGATAAATCGATCACAAGATGACAAGATTGAAAAGAGGACAAAACCCTAATTATGATTTATGATGTCCAAAATGATGACAAATGAACACACACATTGATGCGACAAGATAAGATTGACTAAAATCATGACTGAAGATTGTTATCGACAAGACCAAATTCAAAAGTGAGACAAATGAAGAATGAAAAAGAAGGACTCGATGCTTGCAAATGATAAAGACCAAGTGCACAACATAGGAGAAATGTTAATGCGATGTAAAAACCCTAAAATAAGGCAATGCGCCAATGTTAAAGTATGACTCCTCAAGCATTGACCATTTTTAGACATCTACATTTTGCCCCTCTTTGAGACAATGCGAGTTTAAGCATTGTTTCAAAGAACAATAATGAAAATGCCCCAGACAATAATAATGACATATGCATGCCCCCTCGAGGAATTGGCCAGAAACATCCAGAAAAGAGGCCAATTGATCGATAAAAGTGATAGAAAATGATAGGATCAAACTGTTTGAAAATCAAGGATCGGATACACGAAGGACAAGCAATTGAAGGTGCAAAAGACTGTGACCAGCATAAGATGGAGAGGGTGCACGTCCATTTATGCACTGACAAAGATCTATAAATGAGACAAGGAGAAGGAAAAGAGCTCATTTGCACTAGCCAAAGAAGAGGATTTGTTGCTCTAGAAAAGGACACTTGCAGAGAGATGGTGAACATTCCAATGGAAGATCACCTTAGAGAATGTATATGCACTTATAGATGATCAAATGACACGGGAGCAGCGATACATATCTCAAAAACCCATATTGTCAATTTCATGAATTTTGATCGCTTGCGGGACATTGCGGGGCCCATAGGGAATGCAAAAACTGACTTCTACGCCTGTGTGAGTGCATCCTGCACTTGTGTAGGGTATCCTGCGCTTGTGTAGGGTACACAGGTACAAATTGTTGCTACATAGGCATAGGAACTAGCACACAGGCACACTTGTTCACTGGGAACTCAATTTTGGTCAAAAACAGCATGCAAATGATCCGAAAAGGGGGGATAAGGATAGGATAGGTCAAAATAGATTAGAAACACCCTGATTCGGACAAGAAACAAGGAAATGCAGCCTGTAGGAGCAAACCCTAAAACTAACAAAATGTGCCCCAATTGTGATGCAGAGTCGACAGTATCCTTTGATCACATGGGAGAACCGACCAGACTGCTTCATGTTACGACATAGACTCAGGAGCATAGACATAGATACATTAGCAGGACTTGGGATATACTATATCACATTCATGCTTGAGATTAAGGAAAACATAGGACTGCTTACCACATTGGCAGAGCGATGGCATTTGGAGACCTCCTCATTCCATCTGGCGACTGGAGAGGCAACAGTGACACTAGAGGATGTATGGCATATCCTCCGCATTTCAATTCATGGGGAGATGATAGAGTATGACCCAGTGACAGGGAGAGATGCATTGTGCAGATTATTTGAGTGCAACATAGATGATTTGGATATCATAGAGAGGGAGATCGGCTGGGAGACCATGGCATCAGAGTATGATCGACGATATGTGGTGATAGTTGTGGTTATAGCATGCCTACTAGCAAGGGACAGATGAGGACATGGATTCCCTATTGGATGGGGAAGAGTGCTAGAGTGGATGGTGATAGAGTGGATGGTGTACACATGGGGACCATGTGTACTGGCTATGCTATATTTTCAGTTGCATCAGATAGCATATCAGGGGGTTTAGACTTTGAGCTGTGGAGTCACATTGTTACAAGTATGGGCATTTGAGCACATAGCCATATGTCAACTGATTACAGAGAGATAGGTATTAGCACTTTGACCATATGTCTACTACTATGGGGGAGCACTGAGATAGGGTCCTTTTGGATACATATTGTATTGGCGACATGAGCTAGATAGATTGAGAGAATTCACATGGAGGCCATATCTTGATTGCCCTGGATGGTTAGATGATAGTGATGAGCTACCATATTGTAGATAGGAGAGATACCTGATTGGGTGAACAATGAATTGCCAAAGAGTAATTGAGATGTACCTGCCAGAGAGAGTCAGATGATAGTTTGGAGAGAGGTAGGATGTACCTAGAGGGACTGCACACTTTGCTCGATCTCACAAAAAGATGAGTCAGTGGGGGAGGATGATTGAGCCACACATAGCATATGCTAACTTCACACAGCTATAGCAGAGATAATGGGATTGGAGATTAGATGTGGTGGATGTCGGGATGACAGAGGAGTATGAGCGATGGTTTGCACGACAACAACTAGTGCCATTGACGGATCCTGATATTCTAGTACCTAGGAGATAGGAGGACTTCCCACTCGCTGAAGAGGAGGGAGGTGATGAGGATGAGGACGATGAGGGTGGTGATGAGGATGAGGGGGATGATGAGGATGGAGATGATGAGGGGGATGATGATTATGAGCCAGACTTAGCTAATTAGGAGTCATTGCAGGATATACCCATAGAGCCGAAGACAGCTAGGATAGAGGAGATGGAGATGTGCAAGGCTACCATAGCGAG
The DNA here is from genome assembly GCF_030272615.1 of Cryptomeria japonica. Lineage (NCBI taxonomy): Eukaryota > Viridiplantae > Streptophyta > Pinopsida > Cupressales > Cupressaceae > Cryptomeria > Cryptomeria japonica. The sequence goes on from NC_081405.1 coordinate 148,184,813, forward strand.
TCAGCATGATCATTATTGCGACATTAGAGAGACAAAATGCTATCTTGAGGATAGAGGAGGATAAGTTTAGAGTGGAGATAGCCAGACTTATAGCGGCTTGAGATATAGCAATAGCTCAGGCACAATGAGAAGAACAGAGAGTTACTGAGTATATTGGGTCGATTAGGGACACCAGTGCATGTGAGATGGCATAGATGCTGGTAGAGACTGGAGAGGAGATATGCCATTGGAGGACACTATATGAGAGTGTAGTTCCACCAGAGCAGAGAGTAGCATCATATTGGGCATGATCGAGGATAGAGAGCAGGGCATGTTCTCGGATGTCATTGAGCAGCATAGGGGTGAGTGGACCTATGAGACCACCACAGCTAGGACTAGGAGGGACATCATCTGTGAGACATGGCAGGGATGAGGAGGATAGAGGGAGCACCTAGTGACAGAGGCACATGCTCCTTATGATAGAGACAGATGTAGTTTGACATTATGTAGTGTGATATTATATAGTCAGCTTGCGGGCCATACTTAGGACAGACAGTCCAATTTTGTACTCTGATATTATTGTGATATATGATATGATATGCATCGATATGATGGGATGCAATGTGTTATGACATATGTTCACTTTCCATGCATGGATATCTTATGCATTGTTTATTGTGAAACATGTATGGATACATTTTGATGTGTTTTTGATGCATTTATAATATGAAATGGATAAAATGCTTGATGTGATGCTTGATGTAATGCAAATGTACTGACCAAATGGATGCAGGATGTAGCATATGTGTTTTTGTGTGGAGATCAGAGAACTAGATTGAACTGACTGCCCAAATTGATGGAAGAAATGTTAGTAAGAAGAAATGAGACAGAGGACAGTTAGAGGCAAAGAAAAACTTGCTTTCACTAATGTACTTTTTAGGTGAGAACCTTTATTTAATGTAGCAAAATAGATGCTTAGCATCATGGCATTGAAGGCTAGAGCTGAAATGCAACCCTTTTTGCAAAAGACAGACACATCGCACACAAGGAATGAGTGAGGCATCCTAGGGTGCATACATCAAGGGTCGAGGTATGTGCAGTGTTCACAAAGCGAATGCACTTATCACAGACACCCAATGATATAGCTTCCCTGGTTTGTAAAAAACATTCCACAAATAGCAAACACAAAAAAAAAAGGAAAAGGACCATGAACCATCTCGGTCACTCTAAATCACTCAATGACATCATTGATCAACATAGGAACATGATTGAAGATAAATCAATAACCAATAAGACTCGCTAATTCCAACAAGTCAAACAAACATCTTGATCTTCATTGTCAAAAGTTGAAAATGTTGATAAGACGGTCATGTTGTCTGGTTTCAGGGAATGTGGTACCCTGTCTAAGACAGGACACAGTCTGGTTTCGAGTATACCATACCCTGTATAAAACCCATGATAGTAGTGACAAAGTCAAATGATATTGATGTTGATGTTCGATTGATATGACAATTGTGATCAGTTTGAATGTCTGGTTTGATTGAAAATAGTCATCTATTTATGCATGATTTCATTAAAGCACAATGTGTGATTGAGTGTTGTTGGATGTATGCTCAGTGATCTGGTTATGCACAAAGGGGATATTTTTGTTGTTTTGCTTTTCGAGTTTTTACAATTTTTTTATGTTCATTTTTTCAGGACTTTATTTGACTTTTTAGGGATTATCTCAGGACATTTTTTTGATTTTTTATGATTTTTTTCAAGACATTATTGGATTTTTAGGATTTTTTTCTGGACAGTTTTCAATTTTTTTTTATTTTTTCAAGACATTATTTGATTTTTTTGGATTTTTTCAGGACATTATTTGATTTTTATGATTTTTTAAGGACATTATTTGATTTTTATGATTTTTTCAGGACATTATTTGATTTTTTTGATTATTTCAGGACATTTTTCAATTTTCTTGATTATTTGAGGACATTTTTTCAATTTTTATGATTATTTCAGGACATTTTTCAATTTTTATGATTTTGCCCCTAGTGTCTAGCAAGGCAAGGAATATAACAGGTGAATAAATAGCCTTGCTAAAATGATGGTGGATAGAGGGAAGACAAAGGCCTTTTATCATGGTGACAATACAGATGCAATTTTCAAGGGCTATTGCGTGATGAGACAAGAGACTGGATATGACAATGTAAAGCAGTGACATGGCATGAGGGACATGTCAAGAGGTTTTTGAAACCATGTTTAAATTTTGCGTCCTTATGTCAAATCAAGATCAAGGAATGAAAAAGGAAGAATGTATGGATAGTGATAAGATATGGATAGGATAAGCAAGACCAAGAATGGATAAGGGACATGGATTGAAGATCGGGATAGGATATGGGATAGTGGCAGAAAGTTGCAATAAGACAGGGAATATGAATGAAAGGTTGTAATAAGCAAATGGATAAAGACCAAAAGCTATGATAGACTAAAAGCTACAAACAAGATGCATAATGCTCATTACAATCCTCAGCCTTGTCAAGACCAAAGGTGGAAATGGGGATATGGACATGAGGGACAATAGGATAATGGAGGGTAATGACAGGGGTTCGATAGGATAATGAAGGGCAATAGGATATGAAGGAGGAAACTTGCCCCCATGTGTGGTGTGCAAGAAGTTCATAGATTATGCATGATGTCTGTTTGCTAGGTTTTCATCACAGTATTTGCCTAAGGTGCCTATTTTCCAGGTTTTCACCAGTGGACGAATTATTTTTGCTTTACTTTTTTCTTTTTTCCTTTTTTTTTCACATTTTTTAATTTTTTATTTTGACTTTTTCAATAGAAGATGGACACATGATAGGGGATGGAAGAAGGACTTAAACATCTTTTTGTTTGGATAGTAGCCTTGAAAAAAAAAAATGGACCATGAGCTTTAAAAGCATGCTCAAAGACATTGGTAGGATAAGGACATGGAAAATGAGATGAAACTAAGGCAAGGATTTATGCAAAGGATTGGACCAAAGGGATCGAAGGATGGAAAATATGCATTGGAAAATGGATAGGGTATTGGAAGAATTGTGCTTGAGTGGATGGAAATGTTGGCAAGATTGACATTGGCACACACCTTGAGGGGCGATGGACTGATGGAGGAAAGATGTATCTCAGATTGTGAGATTTGGATGGAGGAATAGCTTGGGATTTTGGGACATAAGAGCCCAAAATGGATGATGAAGGTGATGGAGGAATAGATTTGAGAGGTTTGGATGGAGGAATAGAAATTTTAGATGCCAATTTTGATGTTTCTTTAGGCTTTTGTTCTTCAAGGAGCTGCTTAGGGATCCACATGGTTTTTGATTTTTCATGCTTTTGTGGTTCCTTGGAGTGCATTTCTTGCACAAGGGATTTAGGAACCCATATATATTTTGACTTTGCTTTATTTTTCTCAGTGGGCCTTTGTGGCCTTTTGGATATTTCTTTTTCTTTATAGATCATATTGTTCTTTGTTTTGACATGTCGATTATATTGGACATGTTGATCCTTGAATACATGTGGATTTTTAGACTTATTACTTTTATGCTTGGCACCCAAATTGCTTGGAGGAGGAAAGGAATGCATGGATGCATATGAATGAAATGGAGTTCTTTTGGATTGATGAAATTTACTCAAGGATGTGTGCCTTTACTGACCTTTCATAGAGGACGAAGGGATATAAGGACCTAAGATGGATGGAAAGTATGATGGGGAAGGTGTATGTTTTGATTTTGATGGAGGGATATCAACGTCTTGAGAGTGAGTTGTGTAGACATGACCCTTAATATTTTCTTTAACATGAAGGGATTCTTGCTTATGGAGATCTACTCCTTTGCCTTTATGAATATCTTGACTTGTAGGATACTCTTTTCTTTGGGAAGAAGATGCAAGTCCATTATGAGGTGGATATGATATGATAGAAACAATGAGATCTTGAAGTGGATCTGATTGCACCAAAGTGAAAGAACTCATTATGCATGCCGAGGGTTCATGAACATCTTGCACTGACACATTAGAGTTATGAGGGGGATTAGGATCATGAGGGGGACTAGGATTGTGTAGTGGACATGGTTCAATGATAGGCTCTTCAAGAGATGGAATCGGAGAAATAATGGGATCATCAAAAGAAATGCGATCTTGGAGTGTATATGGAGCATTAAGGCAAGGAGATGGAGTAACAAGTGGATCTTGTGGAGGATTTGAAGGAATGATAGGGTCTTGTGTTGGAAATGAATTTGGAAGGATACTTTGATCTTGACAAGGAGGAAGATCATTGGATTCCTCTTTAAAGGTGCTTCACTCTTGACTTTTAATGGGATCATCAGAAAGGATGGAAGGGATATCTTGATCTTTCCTAGGAAGTGGAATGTCAATGGGATTTGAAAGGACATTTTTTTCATGAAATGGAAGGGGATCGTTTGGGATTGGATGGACTGGGTTATCTTGATCTTGCTCAAGGAATGGAGTGTCAATAGGACTTTGGATAGGATGGACAAGAATAGGGGAATCATCGTGAGTGTCTAGGAACATGGGGTTCTGGTCAACAATTGGATGGGATGATAAGGTTTTAGGATCTTGATCTTGATTTTCTTTAGGACTCATTTCTTCATGCTCTAAATTATCCTCTTGACATGAGGTTGAACTTTGGATATACATGGAGGTTTCTGACAATGGATCAATGCTTTGGCACGAAGGAAATGCACTTTGAACATTTGTGATGGATTCTAGCAAGGAGTCAATGCTTGAACATGAGGAAGAGGGACTTTGAATGGGGTCCTCTAAAATAGGTAATGGCAATAAAGTGCATGGTGGCATTGGATCTTGTATTTCTGAAACATGACAAGGATGTGCATCATGAATTGGATTATCTTGGCAATCAATTATGGATAGCCCTTGAATAATTTCATCCTTAGGTGTATTATTTGATGAGGACAATATGGAAGGTTCTTGTGAAACTTCTAAAGGTGTAGGGATAGATGCCACTAGAGAGTCAATTTGTTTGTGGGGGGATGAGGCATTGCTAGACATAAGTGTATTATTTTGATCTTCCTCAAAGAACTCACTTGGTAGTTTCCTTAAGAGAATTGCAATAAAGCCACCTTTCTTTCGAGGTTTTGACATAGCTGTATCTGGAATTTGAACTTGTTTGGCAAGGAGTTGGTTTTGATCTGATGTCATGTTTTGATATTGGACTTGGTTCAATTGTTCTAACATATTTCAAACTTGGGTTGGTGTGTGCTACAACCTTTGTTTTTGAATGTTTGGTTGTGGTTGTTGACATTGATATTCCACCATTGGTTGAACCATTTGTGGACATTGTATAGTTGGTTGGACATATTGTTGAAATTGGACCATTGGTTGTATTGGTTGTATATGTTGAACAATTGGTTGTATTGGTTGAAAATCTGATTGATAGTAAACACCTTCTTGTTCTTGTTGTGGAGTCACATAATGTTGAAATTGATGTTGTCTCTTTTCTTGAAATTGTTTCATCATCTCTATTTGGGAGAGGAGAGTTGGTATGTCTGATCGATCAAGAAGAGATCTTACATCAATTGGCTCAATCTTTGGATTTCGACCTGGAAATTTTTGAAACATTTTGGACATTTGTGATCTATTCTTCTCAATGTTTTTCACTCTTTGTTCCAAAATCTCATTTTCTTGAGCTAGTTTTTCCTCTAGTTTTTGTATTTGGATACTTGTTTCATCATAAAAAGTTTGATTGATATTTCCTTGTTGTTGGGTTGGATATAATTGTGATTGCCTTGGATTAAAATTCAATTGCATTGTCTGTTGATACGTCAAACTTTGTTGCATCATTGGTGCTTGAAACCTTGTTTCAATAGACATGTCACTATGCAATGTTTTTGGGATTTTTGATTTTAAAAGGATGATGTATGATATGCAACTAAATGCAACCTAAATAAAAAAAAATGCAATCTATGGCAAGAATGCAACCTATGTTTTTGGTTGTTTTTCAAGATTTTGACAAACTTATGAATGCAATTCTAAAAATGAGACCCTTAGGAAATTGAAATGATGTCTAGACCTCAAAGGACAAAAGGACGAAGTGACAAAAGGACAAAATGACAATGTCTCCCCTATATGCTTGGATACTAAGCTAGGTTTGACCAAATGACATGGATGACAAAAAGACAAAAGTTTGATAAGGTCTAGACTTCCTAACAATGACTTAGGGTTTATCAAAGATTTGCATTACTCAAGTATGACAAAACCTAGTTTTGACACTATATGTAAAGGGACAATTACTATGCAAATGACCCTAATATGATATGATAATGACCTAAGCTTGATGAAGAGACCTAGGGTGTGCAAATGTGACCTAATGTTATGAGGACAAAGATGCAAATGCAAATGTATGACAATGTCAACCTAAGGAAAAACCTAAGGTTGAATTATGAAATGGTATTGCTCTAATACAAGAGGACACATGCAAATGGATGACCCTTATTGATATGAAAAGGAGTATGACCTAGGTGAAACCTAACCTTGGTACTTGACAATGACTTTGCAAAATGCAAACCTAAATCTAAGTGACATGAATGTTGAGACAAGATTTTGAAAAATGTTTGACAACCATGTTTGAAGGTGTTTTGAACTTTGTTGAATGAAATACTCTTGTGTTTAACCTTGTTTTGAATCAATTTGTCTTGTTTTTGAAATGAGACACAACTCAACTTTTGACAAGCAAAGAAGACAAGATACTTCAACTTAGACTCAAGACAATCATGCTCATTCACACATTTCTTATGGTAGGCAAGGACAGTAGGTACTTGAGAGGTAGACTCGTTATGAGATTCAAGGAGAATACATAGATGCTTGACCCCATGGGCTCCCCTCCACGACACTCACTTCTCAGGGAAGCCAAGCATCAATCCCCATGGAAATCTCCCCATGGCGAACTTAGTATCTCTTTCAAGTATCCGAACTTGTCCTTCTCAAGCAACTAGAAGGATTTTTGGCCTCTAAATACAAGGTGTTTAGTAAGGATTTATGTTAAGCATTACTCCTTGGTGTCACGCAAGTGTGATTGAGACATTAAGCCCACCAAGATACCAAACAAACATAGTCGCACAAGCACGATTTAGACCATGAGGCCCTACGTAGATGTTGATATGAGAAAGAGTCCAAGGGTCATCACTTCCCAAGTAACTACAATTCCCATGTAACCCTTCCTTCAAAGATTTTGCCCATCAGGTATTTATTTATAGTGAGTTAGAATGCCAGGGTATTCTAGCTATACTCACTTTGGGTCATTCCCTTCTCATGATTATCACTTGCTTGCAAAAGAAAGAAAATGGTCGGGAAGGCAGGCCCTCTAAAGGTAACAAAAAATCCGAGCCATGAGAATGGTATCGAAGATCTAGATTTCTGATCACCTTAAGAAGGATGAGAGCATACTCTCCTACTCCAATGTCAAACTCGACAATCAAAGCAAACACACGTTTATTCCAATCTACTTAGCAATCATACTAGGTGCCTAATTATGAATCACAAACACAAAGTTTAGTTGGAATATAAGGCAACCTGCAAAATCACTAAGTTAGAAGTTTGATTTGTTTGATCTTTGACTAGCAAACCTGCATAAGATTCATTAGTAGTTTCATTTTTGTCTTCGCCATGCATAATGCCAAGGTGTTGCACAGGGAATCAGTACCAAAGAAAACCAGAATACAAGAATAGAATGCAAAATTTATTTATTTATTTATTTATTTTTTAATTTTTTTTTACACAGGTGCAAAATGCATTGACATAGCGTAGATCCTTTTGACACAGGTGTAGATTGCCTTGACATAGGCGCAGGAGTCTCCAAAAAGCTCTGAGTTTCTCTATTTCTTGAGTTTTTCACCTGCAAACAGCTCAAAAGCACTCAAAACATGATTAAGGGGTTAGTTCACGTCGGGTTCACCAACTAATGTAGCTAGGAAATGTGGAAATCATCAGAGCAATGTAAACATTAGCCTAGCTCAATCACAAAAACTCAATTGCAATGATAACAATCCTAAAAACATTCAATAGAGAAAGGGAAATAAAACATTCAAATGCAAATGCAAACCAATGCAAACATGAATGTCTCCTCCAGAAATCTCCATTGTCCTTCTTTCTCCTTCAAATAGCTTTATTTTGTGGATCTCACCTTCAAGTGCATGAGTATAATGTGAAAGCAAGATTGACAAGATGACAAGATAAGGTACTAGAAGTGTGATTGATTCAACCAGGGGCTTTGATTGAAGAAATTCATCCAATTTATAGACAAATTAGAGAAAAGACAAGATTAGCATGAAGAGATTTGAAAGGAAATTTCAAATCAAGAATGACAAATATGACAAATTATGACAAATTGACACTTTCTATGCAAGATTGATTGATTGGTAATTATGACAAATTACTATGTCAAAATTGATTGATTGTCAAATATGACAAATTATGAGAAATTGAAATGTCATTCCCATGAAATTAGGAGAAAAATAGGAGAAAATAGAAAATTAGATGAATTAGAAATTAGGCAATTAGGAATTAGAAATTGGGAATTAGAAATTGATGAAAATTAGAAAATTAGGTAAATTGGAATATTAGGTAAATTAATTAATAATTTGTCATTTATTAATTAATTCACAAAAAGAGGAATAATTAGTTAGCCAATTAAATAAATATTTAATTGTGACATGAAGACTTGGGATAAATAAATTATTTATTTAACCTAGAGGGGGAAATGACAAACAAGGTTAAATGAATAGATCATGAAACACTAGAAGATGAATTAGAAATGCAAGGATGACAATTAGGTCTTGACAAAAGATAATTGATATCAATTGAATTTTATCATGATTCTGACTGACAAAGGACCAATGCTGATAAGTGATTTGATTGATAAATGCGCCAATTGACGAGGAACAATGACTAATTGATCCAAATTGACATGATTGAGAAAGATGATGATCGATGACAAATCGATCACAAAATGATAAAATTGACAAGAGGACAAGGATCGATGACAAAATAGATTGCAAAACAACAAGATTGAAAATGACCACGATCGATGACAAATCGATCGCAAGATGACAAGATTGAAAACAATAACGATCGATGATAAATCGATCGCAAGATGACAAGATTGAAAAGAGGACAAAACCCTAATTAGGATTGATGATGTCCAAAATGATGACAAATGAACACACACATTGATGCGACAAGATAAGATTGACCAAAATCATGACTGAAGATTGTTATTGACAAGACCAAATTCGAAAGTGAGACAAATGAAGAATGCAGAAGAAGGACTCGATGCTCACAAATGATAAAGACCAAGTGCACAACATAGGAGAAATGTTAATGCGATGCAAAAACCCTAAAATAAGGCAATGCACCAATGTTAAAGTATGACTCCGCAAGCGTTGACAATTTTTAGACGTCTACAGATCTCATTGTAGATAATCAATGTTATTGTTAGAGGTCATGGTCAAGAATGTAATGTGCGGATAATGTAATACCATTCAGGCAGAGGAGTTGGTCAATCATTCGAGATCAAATTGGGTCTTAGGCATAGGAGATCAAATGGAATTGTACTCAGGCATAGGAGATGCTATCTTTTGCAGTTCAACACTTCTTCGGATTGTAGTCTGGATTTCTATGTAGTTAGTGAGGCTCCTTTTGTGATGAGTGATGCTTTCTAGGTTGTTGGTCTTCCTGCAAGTGTAGGCCCCTCAATTTTAATTTACATACTTACCATAGAAGTATTATCTAACAATGGGTAGGCTTCCCACTGTGGTTTTCCCCTTTATCGGGTTTTCCACGTATAAATCTTGGTGTTATGTAGATGGTTTTTATTTTTTGATTATTGTTTGTTCTTAATTGGTTCAACTTCTATTCTGGTATTAATGTTTTGGGATCGGGTATTACATTTTTAAAATGCTAATGTTTCTGGTATTCTGTGACAATTGATTCACCCCCATCCCCACCTCTTAGTTAGCTTTTGGTTATTGAACTGTCTAACAATTGGTATTAGAGCTTTGGTCCTCTTTGCAGAAATATTAACCACTTGAGGAAGATCCTATGGAAACTTAGAGTTCAAGTTCATCCAGTTCTTCTGGAGATATCTTAGGAGGGATATTCCAAGCCTTGATGGAAGAAATTACATAGTATGGAAGATTCAGATGGATACTCATCTGAGATGTCTTGGCAAGGAGATTTGGGAGATCATACAGAATGGTGTCACACCTTATAGTCTAGGATCTAGCAATCCTCCTCTGACAAACTTGGACAAGGAGCTTGAGAATGATTGTAGAGAAAGAGATGCCCTCTTGTGTGCACTTTTTGATCAGAAAATAATGAAAATAACTGACAAATCATCTAGAAAGGCCATATGGGATAAGTTGGAGACTCTTAATGAAGGTGACCCTATAGTTAAGATTGTTAAACTTGATGGTTACCAGATGAGATATGAAAACTTAAAGATATAAGAAGATGAAAGGATTACTACATTCATGGAAAGGGTAAATGAGATTGTTATGGGAATTCAATGTTGTGGTGGAATTCTGAGTGAAGATAAAATTGTTTCTAAAGTCCTGAGAGCCCTACCGCTAGCTTACAAAATGAAGTCTATTGTTATTAATGAGTTGAGAACAATGGATAATACATATGTCAACAAAGATACTTTGGTTGGGAAACTATCTCCTTTTGAGCTTGAAGAATTTGGACCTTCTAGAGCTGTGAAGTCTGAACCTTCTTTTCATGAATCTACATCTACAACCAGTAAGCAAGACTGGAAAGCTTTGTTTGCAAAGGAATTAGAAGACATGAAGAGAGAAGATGATGAGTTTGAGAAACTTGAAGCACTATTTTCTAGAAGAGTACCTAAAGGACCAGTAGGAAGTAAGTATGAAGGAAAAGCACCTTTTAAATGTTTTGCATGTAATAAGATTGGTCATTTTGCATCTAGATATCCTGAAAGGAATTCAAGATTTGAAGAAAGAGTTAGAAGATAATTTAAGCCTAACCATGGATATCAGAAAAAGTATAAGTACAAGAAAAACATAGACAAATCATGCTACATAGCGAATGAGGAAGGCATTACTGATTCTGATGATGAACTAGCAAAAGACTCTGGAAATGGTTTTGGCAAGGAGAAGGAATGGGTTTCGTGGCTATCAAGGAAGATGATTCGGCACTAGAAGACAATGTACCTGAAGAGAAAAAACTTCTTGTTAAAATTGAAGACAAGGATGAATGCGTAATTGACAGTGGTTGTTCACATCATATGACTGGTGATAAAGGAAAGTTTTTGTCTTTGAAAGAGTTTGATGGTGGTTAGTTAGATTTGGAGATGACAAAGCATGTATGATCAAAGGAAAAGGAATTATATCAGTGGATGGTAAGAACAATATTGACAATGTTTATTATGTTGAAGGTTTGAGGCATAATATTTTGAGTGTAGGACAATTGGTAGATAAGGGATTTCAATTATAGTTCAAGGATGGAAAATGCAAAATCATTAATAGATCTGGTTTGGAGATCGCAAACGGTGCATAGACAAATGGTAATATATTTCATTTGAACTCTAGTGAGAAGACATGTTTAATTACATAGATTGATGAGAGTTGGTTATGCTATAAAAGGTTGTGTCATCTAAATTTTGATTGCATTGTGAAGATCAGTTCAACTAAGGTAGTTAGGGATATACTTAAGATTATGAAGCCCTATAATATGGTATGTAAAGAATATCAAATGGGTAAATAGGCCAGAACCTCTTTTAGGAGTACACAAGATAAATCAAATTATGTTCTTGATCTTATTCATACTGATTTATGTGGCCCTACTAGAGTTAAAATTTTTCAAGGTGATAGATATTTCATGCTAATCATTGATGACTATTCTAGAATGATGTGGGTTACTTTTCTCAAAGAAAAATCTAAAGCATTTGAAAAGTTCAAAATCATTAAGGCTAAAGTGGAAATTGGGACATTATTGAAGATTAAATGTTTGAGGTCAAATCATGGTGCAAAATTCACATCCAGTGAGTTTAATAACTTTTGCGAGAAGCATGGTATAAGAAGACAATTTCCTACTCCCGAGACACCTCAATAGAATAGAGTTGTGGAAATGAAGAACAAAACTATCTTGGATGTTGCTAGAAAAATGATGATGGAAGCTAGTCTACCTCATATTTACAGGGGAGAAGCAGTAAGCACAATGGTTTATACATTCAACAGAGTACATATCAAAGGAGAAATCGATAAGACACCTTATGGATTATAGTTTGGCAATACACCTATAGTTAAGTATTTTAGTATTTTTGGTAGTAAATGTTATATCAGGAGAGATGATATCATTAGAAAATTTGATCCTAGATGTGATGAAGGTATATTTATTGGTTATTCTAATTAAAACAAAGCATATAGATGTTATAACAAGAGATTGTAGAGAATTGTGGAGAGTGCTAATGTCAAAGTAGATGAGTCAAATAGAAGTCAAATTAAAGTTTGTGAGAAGGAACTAGCAATAGAAATGATTATATGTAAACCGGTAGCACCTTTACAAGGATAAAGTGTTCAACTAGTTAGTCTAGCAATATCAGAGAATTCTATAGTAACTGGAGAATAGTGAAGAGGAACAAAAGTCAGAAGACTCCTAAGTATGTGAGATTGAATTATTGAGAAGATCAAATCATTGGGGATAAGAGAAATGGAGTGATGACATGAAGAAGACTAGAAAATAATGAGGTATGTTTAATTTCACAAGTTTAACCGACATCAATAAATGAGCCATGTAAGGATGAATATTGGTTGAAAGCTATGGAAGAAGAATTAGATTAGATTGAGAAAAATAACACATGGACCTTGGTTCCCTGGCCAAAAAATAAAAATGCTATTGGAACTAAATGGGGTTTTAGGAATAAATTGAATGAGGATGGTCATGTTATAAGTAATTAGGCTAGATTGGTTTGTAAAAGATATTCTCAAAAGGAAGGAATCGATTATGGGAAGACTTTTTCACCTATAGCTAGGATTGAAGCTGTAAGATAATTTGTAAAAACTACAAGGTTTATCAAGTGGATTATATTGAGAAACCTGATGCTTTTTCACTATCAAATGATACAAATATAGTTTGCAAGTTAAGGAAAACTTTATATGGATTGAAACAAGCACCTAGAGCTTGGTATGCAAGGTTGGATAAATATCTTTTGAAGCTTAGTTTTACTAAGGGCAATGTTGGCATTAATTTATATTATAAAATCACTGATGATGATATACTGATTATTGAAGTATTTGTTGCTGGCATTATTTTTGGAGGTGAAGATAAGTTATGCATAGAATTTTTTAATAATATGGAGAAATAATTTGAGATGTCTATGATTGGTGAGATCAAATTTTTCTTAGGTTTGTAGATTCCTTAGACTAACAAAGGTATTTTCATTTGTCAAACTAAATATGCTAAGGAATTGCTGAAGAAGTTTGGTATGGGAGATTCTAAACCTATAAGTACTCCTATGGTTACAAGTGAGAAATTGACAAGAAAAGATGTTTTTGCACTACTGAATCCTACAAGATACAAATGTATGATTGGAGGTCTACTTTATTTGACTCAGGCTAGGCCTAACATTATGAATGTTGTTCACATTGTTTCAAGACTTTAGAGTGATCCTAGAGAGAATCATGAGATTGCAATGAAAAGGATTTTTAGATACTTGCAAGGTACATCATAATATGGTTTGTGGTACCCTAAGGATGATAACTTTACTTTATGTGCATATACAAATGCTGATTGGGTTGGAGATGTTGATGATCGAAAAAGTACTTTCAGTGGAGATTTCTTTCTTGGAAACAAGTTGGTTTCATGGATCAACAAGAAACAACCATGTACTTTGTTATCTACTATTGAAGCTGAGTATGTTGTTGCTTCTACTAACTGTACACAATTTCTTTGGATGAAGAAAATGTTGAAGGATATAAAGGTGGATTGTGATGCAGTGGTAGTTATTCACTGTGATAACTCTATTGTTGTTTATATATCAAAGAATCTGGTATTTCATTCTAAAAAGAACATATCTATAAAGTATAACTTTTTGAAGGAAAAGGTGGAAGCAAATGAAGTTAGACTAGTTTATGTGAACACTAAAGAGTAGATTGTAGATATTTTCAGTAAACCTTTGCCCAAGGAATCATTCAAGTACCTGAGAGACAAATTGGGAGTTTTTTCCCTTCTGGTAGAGACTTGGTTGATGTTGTTTGGCATCAATTCGACATGAACTATTAGATATACTATTCATTCTAAAACTGATGTGGGATGCTACTGCTCAAGGGGAGTAGTCAGCTTTGTGATTCAGTGGTTTATGTTTTTGCTTTGATATTTTTTTAGATTTCTGGCATTGATTTCAAAGGGGGAGAGATATTGATGTGAAAAAGAGAAACTTAAGGATTTGAATACATTAGGGTGAGAGATATATGAGCCTTATAGAGACATTACTCACAGGAGGAGTTTGGTCTTTATTTTAGAGTTATGTGGGAGATTGTTGGTTGTCTTCCATTGGGGAAGACTTGTCTAGCACATCTTGGTACTTAGATGTTTTTCACATCTAGTGTTGCCATCAATGCCAAAGGGGGAGATTGTTGACCATTTTGTGGAATTGATTATATGTTCCATCGATGTTTTGTCATTGATGCCAACACTAGCTATTTGGATTCTTTATGGACACCCTTCTGGCCCTGGTAGGTTGAGTGGTTTCTAGTTGATCTTGATCTAGAATGATCTAGTAGGCTCCATTATAGTTTGGTGATGGAATTGGCTTCTTCATGATACTCATGCTCATATTTAGTCAGTTGGTTTTGGTCTAGTGATCAGATGCTATCCTGCTTCCCTAGAAGCTTAGTTTCTTGTTCTGGCCAGGGTTTCACCGAAAGAGCTTTTTGTGGAGATCTTTGATGAATTTCATAAGTGGTGTTGGTGCAGCTTCTGGTGGAATTTTAGGATGTTGTTGGTGATCATGTTCAAGACTTGGCAGATGGAGATCATTGTTGAATCATGTGGACATATATTGGGTCTCGGTTGATTTGGGTTATGGACCGAGTTTGATGTAGCATGTGGATTGGACCTCTCAATGTATTTCTGGGATGTCTTATGCATTGGATATTATTTGTTTGGTTTAAAGCCAACATGGTTTGTAATTATGTAATTGTTTTATTGTCTGGTGGTTGACCTAATTGTTTATGGTCAAGGGTTTGTATATATAGATGTAAGATCTCATTGTTGATGTTATTGTTAGAGGTGATGGTCAAGGAATGTAATGTGTGGATAGTATAATATCATTCAGGCAGAGGATTTGGTCGATCATTGAAGATCAAATTGGGTGTATGTAAGAGGATTTAGTCCTCCAATATTGAGCTTAACCAAAAATGCACTTAGGCATAGAAGATGCTATCTTTTGCAGTTCAACACTTCTCTGGATTGTAATCTGGATTTCTATGTAGTTAGTTAGGCTCCTTTTGTGATGATAAGTGCACTCTAGGATGTTGGCCTTCCTGCAAGTGTAGGCCCCTCAATTATAATTCACATACTTACTACAAAAGTATTATCTAACTATGGGTAGGCTTCCCACCATGGTTTTTCCCTTTACCGGGTTTTCCACATATAAATCTTGGTGTTATGTGGATGGCTTTTATTCTATGATTATTGTTTATGCTTAATTGGTTCAATTGCTATTCTAGTATTAATTTTTTGGGATCCAGTATTAAAGTTTTAAATTACTAATGGTTCTGGTAATTTGTGACAACTGATTCACCCCCCCCCCCTCAGTTGTCTTCCAGTTATTGAACTATCTAACACTGATATCCAAATACAAACACTAATCCAAAGGTATCCAATGAAAAGGTAGTTGTTTACATAGCTGAAATAACACTGACAACAAGTGATAACACATCAACTATGCATGCCTACGAGGCATACAAACCAAGTGAATAGCATCTCATCAACATATATAACCTATAACATGCAACCATAAGTACCAAGTACAATACCTACCACATATGTACTCAAGGAACTCCCATTGCATAGGTAATGTCAATATTAGAAATGAATCCACTCACAACATATCATAGAAGTGTAACCATGTAGTATCAAGAACATCCACATCAATACGAGCATCATCTAAACCAATAACCCACAAGTACCACCCTCACACCATGTCTCCAAAATTCTCCCATGTTATCCACACCAACAAAAGAAAGAGACAAAGGATCCTATATGCCATTTCCCACATGAAAAAACATGAACACAAAACCAGTGAACACATAGATCCAAAAAACCTCCATCCAATGTAATGTGAATACGAACATCATGGGAGATAACCAAACTAGAGAGAGAAATGCTGCAAATAAAATCTTGTAGTATGTCCTTCTACACACACCTCTAAATCCTAACTATGTCAAGTATGATCTCCTTCATAAAACCCCAAAAAAGAATAGCATAACAATACCCAAAATTATTTAGTTCCTTTGACCAAACAAACATATATAACATGCAAACAACATGGATGTAAGTCTCTCATAACCAATAAGATCAAACTAAATTTCCATTTCCAATACTAGGGAATATGCCCAATAAACCATCTCCCAAACTAATATCAATGACTTCCACCATCATAATAACAACTCAAATGCACAATAAGATAACCAATGTCATACATCTCTCAAATTTAATCATCCAGAACTAACCATCTATCCATATCTCAAGATCCATATCTATGAAAGATAAGCATAAATGTAATGCACCTAAAAGGAACAATGGGCAATATCTCTAAAGTAGTAAACTCTCAAGTACACCAAGAGTGGGGAATGAGAATGCTCATCAACCTATCCAAGTCATCATGACTCACACTAAGAACAATTTCCTCTCAATCCATAAACCAAGTGAATTCTCCTTAGACTTCTAGCTAAAACAACAACCTACCTCAATAGATGCCTCTAATCACAAGAGACTACTAACATCACCAACATCCTCCAAGTATTCATGAGTACCTATAACTAATCAATCCATTCCAAACTCCAAATGAAACATAGAATCATCATGAAGTATCGAGATCAATGTCAAAGCTCCAATAGCTGAATCAAGAACATAAACATGACAACATGATCTAATCCATAAAAAAAGATATAACATGATCCATATGAACATATCAAATAACCATATCATGCCAAAACTCTAAATGTGTATCAAAAGTGTACCATGACATATATATAATCCATCCAAACAACAAGGATAAACATGTCAAATGAAAGCATAAAACCACATTTATACTAGGAACTTCATGAGTCCTCAAGATACAAATATCCACAAATAGCATGAAGATAATCATCTCCTAACATTCTACTTGCAAATGCAAGATAATCCTTCTGAAATAACAAGATCTAAGGCATCCTCCAAAATCTGCACACAAAGCATATCATCATGTGGATGGGAAAAGCGAGATCACGTGACTAGGACCTAATCCCACTTTAGCCAACACAATGGGAGTATGAAAGAGCCTAGAGAGATAGCTCACTTTGGCTACTTCTTGTGACAATGAGAGAGCCAAAGATTATCTCTTATGGTTACTATTCCTCTTGTTGTAGATGAAGACACCATGTGAAAGATTGATCAACTATGCTAGGAGATAAAAAATGAAGGGTACATAAACTGAAATTGAAGAAACTGGCAAATCTGAAACTAAGATAATAAAGGTAGAGAAGGGGGAGGAATTTTGAAAGTGTACCTGGTGTTAAAAACTAATCCAAACTGATAAAGACCAGGGCATCATGCCCCTATCTTTGATGATTTGATAAAGACCTACAACTAAAGGACTCCAATCCTTAGATCCCACCTTGTCAAAAATCACTGAAATTGAGGGAGACCAGTGTGCCATGACCCTAGCCTAGGTAGGACCAAGGTGCCATTCTCCCATCCCTAATGGATTTGGGAAAATATGAGGGTTTAGTACAATCCCCATGTCTTATGTTCATCTAGGAAGCCTTCCAAATAACTCTACCTACACCTGAAACTGAAAAGAGAGGGTTTGGGTGGCTATGTAGCAATTTTTCTTAGTCAAAACCTTGTTTTGGTGATTTCCATCTCAACAAATAGCTGATTTGTATATTAAAATAGTATGTGCAGGAATCTTGTGTGTGTGCAAGATCCTAGGATGAAAGTAAACAATCTAGATCAACGCTAAAGAATAAACCCTAATTGCTTGTCATTGAAAAAGAAAATGCTCTAAAGCAATGATGCAAAGTGATCTAAAGAATGAATTTAAATTCTCAAACGAGTGTAAAGAAGCTCATGCAAAGACTTGAAAATAACATGAAATCATACCCAACCCCTAAGGGAGGGGTACAAGCCAGTCGTGAGTTGGTAATCTCCTATTATTCTTTAACGTCTTCAAGGCTCCTAATTGATGATGAATACTTATGAATTCTTGATGAATGTTGTTGAAGACTTCACATAAGCTCCTTTTTCACTACATAGAAGGCTCCTTGTGATTGCTAGCTCTTTTCGCCAAAAAATTATTAGATTAGATAGATCTTAGTTGCCCCCAAATGAAGAAAGAGAGCTCTTATGTATGAAACCCTAGATCTTAATTTCATCTTTAGGCCGACCTAGGATTTTAATTTCCTGCCTATTTCTTGGGGTTAAGTATTATAATATCATAGATTTATGCTCCTACAATTTCGTGAAAAATGTTTGGGATTGTGTGAAAAGTATACATTATCTGACCAACTTTTCACCAAATTTTTAGGGTCATTTGATATTAGAGAGAATCCCAAAATTACAACTTATTTTGAGATGTTTTGATATGAGAAATTGGGCCTTAAAGGTTGAAATAGGACATAATTAGAGTTTATGATTTAATGATTTATTGGAGGAATAAAATAAAAAAGGGGCATGCTTAGGGTAAAGGGACCAATTTTATGATGTATGAAGTGATGAAATATGACTTTATATTTAATTAAATTAATTATTTAAATGCTTCAAGGGAAATTATAATGCCAGATGCAAACACACTAAGGTGGGTGCCAAAGTAAGCGTAGAATTTTACCACCCTAGAAAGAGTGTACAATTTACGACACTACATTTAGCCCCCACTTTAGTGATCATATGACACTATGTGCATATGCAAGATAAATTAAAGAAAAGTAAACATTCATGAAAAAGGATATATTGATAAGTTGTCAGATGAAGGCCCTAGTGGTATCTACAGTACACAGTTAGGAACTATACCCTACAAAACTACATGTTAGATAAAATCGCAAAATAACCTAAATGCTTACTAATGAAGGTGATGAAAATTTGAGGGTAGCTATATGTCCCCCCTATTTTAGGTTGCTAATTTTAGTGAGTTGAAATAGGGTATCATGTTTACCACATCGAATTGTTAAAAAAGATTGATGATAAATGCTCACAAGAAGATTTGATACAAGATCAAAAGCTAATGGAGAATCATTTGGTAAGAAAGAGGACTAAACCTCAATTCCAACACAACAAAGAGTATGAGGATTTGAGAGCTCTCTAAAACAAGATGAAATATTTAAATGGAAACAAATGAAAAGAGATATAATCCAAAAATACAACTCCATAAAGGAAATTGGAAAAGAATGGAGGATTGAAATGACATCAAAGAGAGATTATTTATAGCAATACCTTCTAAAAGAAGGAAAGATATCCTCATCAGGGACATGCATGTTCACAAAATAGAAAGGTTTATTATAAAAGATACTACTTAATGAAGAAAGGAAAATTCTGAATTATGAAAGACTTCCAATACCAAGGAGGAGGTCCCAATTAAGGATATGTACTTGAGATCCCTATTAGGGATGCTTGTTCAATATGAGAGAAGGAATTAAAATATGATAAACCTCTACAATCAATAAGAAATCCTTATAGAAGACACTACTTCACAAAGGGGAAATTTTAATCTTAAGAAGGAGAGATGTTTGAAATCACTCTTGTCCCCCCATATATAGGGAGAAGAGATGAGATAAAAATAGGCTATAATGTTGCTTCCAAAAGTATGATTGCACATGAAATTGTACCATCATGAATGAAAATTAAGTATATGTACTTGACATCCCTATTAGGGATGCTTGTTCAATATGAGAGAAGGAATTCAAATATGAATACACCTCTACAATCAACAAGAAATCC
Source organism: Cryptomeria japonica (assembly GCF_030272615.1). Taxonomy (NCBI): domain Eukaryota; kingdom Viridiplantae; phylum Streptophyta; class Pinopsida; order Cupressales; family Cupressaceae; genus Cryptomeria; species Cryptomeria japonica. The sequence goes on from NC_081405.1 coordinate 148,205,000, forward strand.
TCATAGAAGACACTACTTCACAAAGGGGAAATTTTAATCTTAAGAAGGAGATATGTTTGAAATAAATCTTGTCCCCCCATATATAGGGAGAACAGATGAGATAAAAATAGGCTATTATGTTGCTTCCAAAAGTACGATTGCACATGAAATTGTACCATCATGAATGGCAATGAGCCCACAGTAAGTGAGCTACCAATGTCACATAATGATGAGCAAAATAATAGCCATTAATGTTATTTAAAGACATGATAGATTGAGTTAGCTATTTGAATATGACATGTTAAATGGTCTACTATAAGTGAGGTTAAAAACATGTATAAGATGATCAATGCTAAAAAGTCTTTAGAAAGAGAGAAGTTTATAGAAGAAGAATAGGCCATTAAGTCATACTTTTCTTGCACACAAGAAATCTTAGGAGAGGGATAATTGTAATTCATTAGAGCCTTATTCCTAGAAGAAGGGATTTTAGAATGAGTAGAAGATAAAATCTCTTAAGTGGGATTAGAAATAGCTTAAGGAGATTTATAAAGAGATTTTTTCATCACCGAGATTTACTTATGAGGGGGATGATTGTTGAAAGAAGTAGAAGATGATTTAATTAAGGTGAGGACATCATCAATACTAAATATATCATTCACATTGAGAGATGGTATTTTATATTCTTTTGTGGGCTTAGAAGGATTATATCCAAGTCTAAATGAAGCTTCATATGTGTTATGTTCTAGAGAAACTTTAATTCCTTGTTCATTTGCACCACAACCATTGCCATCATAGCCACTCTTACCTAAAATGTGAAAACCAGGGCCATAAAGGGATGTCAAATTAGAAAGAGATGGTTGTGCCTCATATGTCTTAGTGCTATATGAATTAGAGGAAGGGTTTGAAAAAATATTTGAATTAGAAGTAGTCACAAAGTGGTTACTTAGTTTTTTAGACAAAGTGGGTTTCTCTTTAGGTTGCTTCCTAGATTTATCCTTCTCAGTTTTCCATGTTACTCTATACTCTCCTACAAAATTAGGGTTAAAGTATACAGATCCCCAATAATCATCTAAGAGAAATCCTTTGGGAGAATAGATATCTTTGGGAGTACATTCTAGTAGAGTAGAAGAATTAGGAGTACTAGAAGGAACAAGATCATTAAAGAAAATAGTTGTATTTAAAGAAGTAGGAGGATTGGGAGAAGAATGGGAAGTATTTGAGCAACAAGATCCAACTTGTATTGGAGCTTGAAGATTGGTATTAGGTAACAAGGTGTATGTCATATTGTTGTAAATGTACTTGACTTGCCTATGCAAAGTTGAGGGGACAACTTGCATGCTATGAATCCATGGTCTCCCTAATAGAAGGTTATATGTCAATTTACCAGGCATGACATGAATAGGTGTGGATAAAGTAACATGAACTACCTTAAAAGGAAATGTTATGACACTTAAATATTATTTAGAAACTTTATAAAAGCCTAAAATAAAAATAGAAGCATGTTCGATGAGATAATGATCCATAGTAATCTTATCCAATAAGTCCACACTGCAAACATTAAGGCAAGATCCATTCTCCACAAGGTTTTGTCTTATGTCAGTATCATTGATAATAACCACAATCATAATAGGATCATATTTATGTCGGATTCCATGAGAAGGTAACTCATCTCTTGTGAATACAATTTGGGCTTTGGGTTTGTTTGTAGGATCAATCAAAGAAGCCATGTTATTTGATGTCAGTGCAGGTGGGACATCTAAGTATTTCAAAGACTCTTGTAACATCCCATGATAAGCAGGTGAAGTTTGAACCAAATCCCAAATAGAAATCTTGTCAGGAGTAGCTTTAAGTTTCTCAATAAGATCATACTCCTTACTAAGAGTTGATATACAAGGTGCTTGTGGAAGAGTAGGTTGAGAGGGAGGAAGAGAAGTTGGGATAATTGGAGGAGGATTAGGTTGCCTATTGTTTCTTATGCTATAGGTATGAGAAACTATATGATAACTCTCTTCAGTGATTTTCTTAGCATACTCATGAGGGTTCTTAGTAGGATAACCTCCTTGCACAGTAACAAAAAGTTTCTTAGGGGTGAAAAAAGAATCATTAGCATAACCACCTTAAACCACTAAGATAGGCTTACATTGAGAACTTTGAGAAGGACAAGCACCTTGAACCATGAAGAGAGGTTTATAAAGGTGTTTCATTCACATGTATCAAATTTATTGAAGATGGTTTAGGAATATCATAGGTGTCCTTGTGAATTTTAGAAGAAGAATGAACATGATTGTTGGAAAATTGTTGATAGTCTCTTCCTGCACTAAAATGTAATCATGGATATGATCAATTTTAGGAGGTAGAATAGGAGTAGAAATTGATGTTTTAGAAGGAAGAATATTAGTAGGAAAGGTCATATCATACTTGATCATCAAAGGATCTACATGGGGAATAGAATCTCTAGCAGAAGGATCAACATTACTCTCTAAAGTTCCACCTTTGAGAGGGAGATATTTGGAAGAGATGTTAACAATCTCTTCTTGAACTAAGGTATCCTTGTGAGTGGAACCTAGTTGGGGAGAAGGATATGCCTTACCTTTAGAGGAAAAATGATTGAGATTCATGGAATCTGAGATGATAACAAGAGAGTTATCCTTTTTGGCTAGGGTTCTCTTATGGGGTGGAGAATAATCAACACCTTCTTCTAATGGTTGATCCCAAATATTGAGGTCATTTTAAAAAGAACTATAAATATCTTTCACAAAGATGTCCTTATTGTTATTGCAAATTTTGGGAGAAGGGATAACATTGTTCATTAATTCTCCATCCTTAGGAGGGAGAGCATCACTAAATGTGTTTAAATCATCCTCTTGCCTCAAAATGTGTTCACTAGGATGTTTAGGGGAGAGATAATTAAGGAAATTAATTATGATTTTATATTATTTTTTTAAGGCATCTTTATGGGTAAGATAAGCTTTGGGGAAAGGAGGAGCATTTCTCATTAATACATCATCTCTAGTGGGAATTTTGTTGAAGTCAAAAGAGGGAATGCCATCACTAGGAAAAGTAGGGACAATACCATAATCTTGTACAAAATGATCCTCATGAGGGGAATATTCTTTAGGAGGGAGATGAACATCTTTCTCTGAAGATTCATGCTTAGGAAGGAGATCTTTGAAAGAAATGCTCATAACCTCTTGTTGCACTAACATGCCTCCATTGATAAGACCAAATTTAGGACAAGATAAGTCAATACCCATCAATACCTTTTCACTTAGAGAGACATCATGTAAATAAGGTAGATTAATACTAAGAAAACTTTTTATGATATCATCCTCTTCCTCTAAGATAGCTAGATGGGAAGGGCAAATTTAAGGAGAATTGTCAAGATCACTCTTCAAATCTTCATCCTTAGAGAATGAGAGAGTTTTGAAGGAGTTGGTAACAAATCTTTTAGGCACTAAAATTTTGTCATAGATAGGAGGAGGTTCTTTAAGAGATGGAAAAGTTGAAGCAAGGGAAGCTAACCCATTATCACATTTATGAAATTAATGCATCATGACAAAAAAAATTCTTTCAAATGATAACATATGAAAAATAGAAGGAAATGTTAAATTTTAACCAATGAAAGCACTATAAATGTTGATTTATAAACTGAAATTTATGAGTGAAATGTGCCCCTAGATCAGATCTGAAATTAATGATTCAAATTAAGCTATCCACAAGTTCAATTTTGAATTGAAAAATTAGGGTTTTAACAAAATTGACCTTTAATTTTTTTAAATTTGCAAGAAATTGAAACTTGTAAATGTAAATTTGAATTTGAAATAGAAAAAACACTTAGATCTGAGAACATAAATAGGAATTAAAGAAGATTGGATTCATGTCTAGTTCACCAAAATGTGGAGGGGAAAAAGCAAGACTATGTGACTAGGACATCCTCATCCCACTCTAGCCAACATATTGGGAATACAAAAGAGCCTAGGGAGATAGGTCACTTTGGATACTTCTTTTGACAAAGAGAGAACCAAGGATTATCTCTTAGGGTTTCTATTCCTCTTATTGCATATGAAGATAAGATGTGAAAGATTGATCAACTATGTCAGGAGATAAACAATGAAGGGTACATAAATTGAAATTCAAGAAACTTGCAGATCTGAAACTAAGATACTGAAAATAGAGAAGGGAGAGGAATTTGAATGTGTACCTGGTGTTAAAAAGTAATCCAAACTAACTAGGACTAGGGCACCATGCCCCTATCCTTAATGATTTGACAAAGAGCTACAACTAAAGGACTATAATCCTCAGATCCTAAGATTCCACATTGTCAAAAATCACTGAAATTAAGGGGGATCAGGGAACCATGCCCCTATTCTAGGAATGACCAGGGTGTCATGCCCCTATCCCTGATGGGTTTGGGAAAATCTAAGGGTTTTAGACAGTCCTTGTGTCTTATGTTGATATGAGAAGCCTTCCGAGTACTCGTACCTACACTTGAAACTAAAAAGAGAGGGTTTTGGTGGCTATGTAGGATTTTGCCTTAGTCAAACCCCTATTTCAATTATTTCCATCTCAACAAATAGCCAATTTGTATAGTAAAATAGTCTGTGTAGGAATCTTGTGTGTGTCCAAGATCCTATGATGAAAGTAAACAATCTAGAGCAACCTTAAATAGTAAACCCTAATTGCTTGTAATTGACAAAGTAAATGCTCTAAATAATTTATGCAAAGTGATCTAAATAATGAATGTAAATGTTCAAATGACTGTAAATAATCTCATATAAAGACATGAAAACAACATGAAATCATACCCAACCACTAAGGGAGAGGTATAAGGCAATCGTCAGTCAGTAATCTCCTATTATTCTTCAATGTCTTCAAGGATCCTAATTGATGATGAATACTTGATGAATACTTGATGAATATTGTTGAATTTTGATGAAGACTCCACATAACATCCTCTTTCACTAAATAGAAGGCTCCTTGTGATTGCTAGCTCTTTTCACCAAAAACTCCTTAGATTAGATAGATCTTAGTTGCCTTCAAATGAAGAAAGAGAGCTCTTATGTATGAAACTCTAGATCTCAATTTCATATTTAGGCCAATTAGGATTTTATTTTCCTACCAATTTATTGGGGTTAAGCACTATAATATCATAGAATTATGCTCCAAAAATTTTGGGAAAAATGTCGAGGACCGTGTTCAAAGTGCATATGGTCCAACCAAATTTTTACAAATTTTTAAGGCTATTAAATATTATTATTATAGAATGAATCCCAAAGTTACAACTGATTTTGAGATGTTTTGATATGCGAAATTGGGCCTTAAATGTTAGCATAGGACATAATTAGGCTTTATGATTTAATGGTTTATTGGAGGATTAAAATAAAAAAGGGGCACACTTAGGGTAAAGGGCCCAATTTTATGATGTATGAAGTGATGAAATATGACTTTAGATTTAACTACATTAATGAATTAAATGCTTTAAGGGAAATTACAATGCAAGATGAAAACACACTAAGGTAGGTGCCAAACTAAGCATAGAATTGTACTACCCTAGCAAAGGTGTACAATTTACGATGCTACACATCCACCAACCAACATGGTAAATACACATCACTGCTACAAGCTCCCACTCAACTATGTTACCAAGCTCTCCATAGCATCGTGACAAACCATCTCCTAAATGAAGAACATCCAAGTCTACACACATCCAAATAAAATATCAACAATAAAAAGTAAACCATTAAATCCATATCAAGAAGATACAACCGCCACCAACAAACCAGCTAATAGGGAGATACTAAAACATTGGCTCAAACTGTGTGTTTGTAATCAATTTAGCTTGCAAGTTCCCTCAAAGGTAATTGTTGAAGATTTTGTCACTTATTTAGGTACTATTTCTTTGATTTACTTCCTTTTCTATGCTTCATACCAACCCTAATGTCTCCCTACCTTGTTAGTTCTTGTTTTCATTCAAACTAGCTCTCAAGCCTCACAAAGGTGAGACTTTGCTTCTTTAGCTCCAAACACCAAAATCACTCACCAAGAATTGCAGGAGGTCTAGGAAATTATCTAAAATCCTCTTGGGCTTAATTCAACTTGGTTTGATGGTCTTTCAATTTGTCTTTTTACATTTGAGGAAAATCTCAAAACATGGCTACAAGAAAAGAGCCCCAATTAGCCCTTCAAAACTGCTAAAATGCTTATAACTCCACAAACTTCCAAATAACCTCATGAAAACTTTGCATTTATGGATACCCTTTATGGAGAGATTTCAATTTTTTTCTATGAGGAGGTCTGATAGGGCCATACAATGACTATCCTATATATGTGCCTAAAAACAAGGGTTTTTAAGGGTTTCAAGTTTTCTAACACCCCAATACCACTCCAAACACCTCTTCAGACTAAAAAATATCTTGAGAAGGTCTATAACATCATTATGAAGCCTTCCAAATTCCTTTCTTTCTAGAATAAAGATAAAAACTTGATGTGCAACCAAGTTTCAAGAGGAAAAGTGCTCAAAACCATTGTATTTCAATACTTTGGCTACTCAAACTGCATTTCTCAAATAATTATTCATTGTAACACTCTTCCATATGGATTAAAAGATATTTTAAAACTTTATTCCACCTTGGGAGACCAAAATAAGGTTCACTTGGTGAGGGTTTGTAGAGAAACTTTGTTTTCACCATGAAAGTTCACTAGCTAGGCTATAGGAGCTTGCCTAGTTAGCAACAAAAACCACTTTCTTTTCCATTGTCAATAAAAGAAAAACTTTTATGTACAAGAAATATATGTACATTAACTTTACTCTAAGAGGCCATGGAGAAAGAACCAAATAAAATCAAGTGGCTTCCATTATTGAAACTAAACCCTTACTCAACTGAGAACAGAGTAAAACAAAAATAATTTTGCTACAATGCTAAAAATTCACACAATCATACAAACCCAAGTGAAAGAGATTAAAAAAAACACAGAAAAACTTCCCAAATGAGAAAAGAATGGCCAAATTCTCAAGAAGTATGGATTGCTATACCATTCAAAGCAAAAAGTGTAAGAAAAATGACAAAATTGTAAGTTTTTGTATAGAAATCTTCTTTTCTTCGAATGACATCCTGATAAAAATTTGTGTGAGGATTTAAATAGTCACTCAAAACCTAAATCATGCCTAGGTATGGACCAATAACAATCTTTTGTATTGTTTTTACAAATTTTCCAAATATTATCAAAATGTTGCTTGACAACATTGACAATTTTTGGTATAATGAGCATTTTTGACTTGTGAGCCAAATAGACTTAAATCTACCATGTGAAATGGTTTTATAGGACCATAAAAAAAATTTTGAATTCCTATCAAGGCTTTATAAGGAGTTTTGACCATATTTCCACATTTTGCCCATTCTAGGCTTACAAAGCATAAAAGGTAAAAAATTGACCAAAAACTCAATAAACAACAAAACTAAGACACAAAGGACACTTAAACACACAAAAAACACCCTTTGGACATACACCAAGTCCATTATTCAATTGTGACCAACATAGACCATTTCAAACCAAAATTTGATGCAGTGCTCTATTAGCTTCACTAGGTGCTCCTGCACCATACTCCCCCAAAGACAAAGAAGTCAAGTGACTCAGTTTGGCACCAATGAGGGATCAATTCTAGAATGAAGAAAGAATAATTAAGGTACCCAAGTATCCTCAAAGTTTGGTTTGTTCCTCCACTTGATCAAATGCTCCATATAGACTTGGTGTCGAGTTTTTTTTAGAATCCTATAATCCAAAACCTTTTCAGCTTGAGGCATGGGTGTAGAAGGAAGAGGAAGGTCTAAAAGTGATTGGTGAACATATAAAACTCTCTTATACTCCTTGGGAAGCTACCCTTTGTATGCAACCAAATATACAATATTTAAGATAAGAGACAATACAACATCATTAGGCAAATCAATCTTATAATCATTGGAGCCATTCTTAGCCAAAAATTTACAAGGACCTAATCTCCTTAGTTGGAGTTTGTTTGGAATTCCTTTTTGAATTCTATACTTATTCAAGTGCACCATGACAAATTCACCAACTGAAAATTGTACATCTATCCTTGTTGTATCAACTCTAGCTTTGGCCTTTTGTGAAGCATCTTGGAGAGCTTTCTTTTGTTGGCATTACAGTAGGAAAGATTGTTGGCATTTCAATATCAGGAGATTGTTGATATTCAGTAAGGATATTGAGAAGGTTGTTGAAGATTATTGATATAACTGAAGAAGGATGATAACTATCTTTATAACATTGTTTTGTCATTAATGTCAAGAGATTGATTATCTGATTTAGTATGACGTTTCCATATCTTGAGAAGATTGATTAGAAGAGAATTAAGATGTCAGTAAAAGACATAGAAAGAATGTGATGAATAAGGGGAGAAATAAGTTATTCAATGGGCAATTATTACCGAGTTAGACAATGATGAGATCATGATGTTTAGATTGTTTTGATATTCTACATATGTTGTTGAATGTAAGGTTTATACTATACTATGTCACCGAGCAAAGAACCTAGTCGGTAAACCCTAAGGTTATCAATATCAGTTAATGAAGGCGAAATGTCTACCAAGTAAAGTTTAGTATCTATCGAGTTGCAACCGAGTTTTGACAGTGCACATGGGATGGATAAAAGCATTATTTAATGAAGGACAATGATTAGCTGGAGATGTATAAATGATTGGTATGTCGTGCATGAAGTTTGTTAAGGATCTATGGCAAAGAAAAATCAGCAAGAAGATCTACAACACAGATTGAATTGCAATAACCTTGTGCAAGTTCCAAGAAAGGAATGCAAGTCTCTAGGTAAGGTAAAACATTTTCAGATCAAAGGATACATTGAACCTGGTCAAGTTTGAAGATCTGATGGCTAAGATTGATCATGGGAAATGTGAACAAGGAGATTTAGCTGTTAGCAATCATTTATAAATAAGGAATTGTTGATAAACAATGTATGCGGGCAAGTCTATGCACAGGGATGCTACATAGTGATTACCGAGCATAGAAGCTTGAAGACCTGTTTGAATAACAAAGTAGAGAGCCCAGTAGAGGAACAAGATAAGTCCTATGACTATATTATTTTGAGCAAATAAGAATCTACTTTAGCATTTTAGATGTGAATTTGCAAATAAATTTGTATTACTGTTATTTTGTAAGTGAGAAAAAATCTCTTAACCCAGTGGACTTAACAGCCTTATATGTAAACCCTCTAGCAAGGTAACATTCTAAATGAGTGTTTGAAATCCTTTGACAAGGTCACTTCTAATAAAGTGAAGATCCTAACAGATCTGAGGGAAATCCATTAACTGGGTCACATCTAGCAATGTGTTTGTAATCTTTAACAGGATTTGCTTTTAACCGAGCATACTCTAGAAGAGTATATTTCTTAGTGGGTCTGAAATCCCATAGTGGTTTTTCTGTATTTGGGTTTCCATGTTAAATCTATTGTTATGAGTCTTATGAAGATTATGTGTTTATGAGTTTGCATGTTTAGTAGTTTTGGTTAAGTTGCTGAAGTATATGTTACCGAGGTTGAATTTATTGTTCTTATGGAAGATTAAGTTTTTATGATTCAGCCCCCCCCTCTCATCTTGTTAGCTATTGGCATTTGTACTTACATTAAGTATCAGTACTATGAATTGGTATCAGAGCTTTGGACTCCAGAGGAAAAAGTTTAAAGGTACTTGAGGCAAAGATCCGAAGATGTATAAAAGGGATGCACCGAAGCTAAACAAGTCAAGTTTCTCCAAATGGCAGAAAAGGATGAAGTTGTATTTATGAAGAATTGGAGAATATGCAACATATTATTTGGAGAATGATTACATTACACCAAGCACCAACCCTATGACCTGGGAAGAGATAAAGGCAAAGCAAGAATATATTCAAGCTATGATTGAAATTACATCAGCATTGACTAAGTCAGAGTTTAATGATCTAGAAGGCTGTAATGATCCAAAAGCAATGTCGGCTAGGCTCATATCTGTGTATGGAGGTGATGAACATGTTCAAAGAGAAAAAGTAGATAGTCTAAGAGGACAACTTGAATCCATGAAAAAGAATGAAGGTGAGAACATAACCCAATATAGTACAAGACTAAAGGAGATTGTCAATCAAATTTAAGGAGCAGGTGGAACTATTGAAGAAAAGGATATAAAAAGTAAGTTGTTGAGAACCCTTCTATCAGCTTATGCTATTTGAGTCTCTACAATCAATGAATTGAGGTCTATACCTAACATGTCAATTTCTTTGGATGCTACTATTGGTAAGCTACATGCATTTGAGTTAAGTAATTTTGATAACAGTGGGTCTATGGTAAATAAAGTACAATCTACATTGAGTTCTTTTCATATTGGTGAATCTGATGATTACAATGATAGAATGAGTAGGTACTCTAAAGGAGATCACAGTGGAGCAAGTGAAAGATTTTGCAAGAACATGGAAAAAGTGCACAAACTGTATAAGGAAATCAAGAAGCAAGAAGAGTTTGAAGCATTGTTAGCCAGAAGGTTACCGAGAGGAAAAGGTAAGTATAAAGGAAAGCTACCTTTAAAATGTTTCAATTGTGATAAGATAGGACAAATGGCTTCTAACTGCCCTGACAAGGAATCTAGTGAAAAGAGAGAATACCGAGATAACAGGTAGAAAGATAACCAATACAGAGGACACTGAGACTTTAGAAGGAGAGATAGAAAGACATGTCTAATAGAAGATGAGGAATCCAACGATGATGAATCTGATGAAACTAATACTGAGGAAGTTGTTTATGTGGCTATTAAGGATGGATTTGATGAAGAAAGATGTGAAGAAAAAGCCCTAATATCTCACATAAATAATAATGATTCTTGGATCATAGATAGTAGATGCTCACATCATATGACAGGTGATAAACACAAGTCTGTTAAATTAGAGGACTATGATGGAGGCTATGTAAGATTTGGTAATGATGCACCATGTCTGGTGAAAGGTAAAGGATCTGTAACACTTCTGGACAATGCTAAATGTGATGATGTATACTGGATTGAAGGATTGAAATACAATTTGTTGAGTGTAGCACAGCTAAACAATACTAGATATTGAATAGAATTTCAGAAAGGAATAGTCAAAGTTCATGACAAGCATGGAAAGTTAGCTACTACCGGGACACAAACAAAAGGTAATACATTTCATCTTGACTCAACTAGGAACAAGTGTCTTTATGCAAAGATAGATGATACCTAGTTATGGCATAAAAGGTTTTGTCATGTAAATTTTGATAATCTGATCAAAATAAGTAAGAAGCCCTGAGTAAGAGGTCTACCGAGTCTTGAAAAACCTAAGAATGCTATGTGTCGAGGATGCCAGATGGGTAAGATGACAAGATCAAGCTTTACAAGTAAGTCTTACACTTCTAAAGGAATTTAAGATCTAGTTCATACTAATCTTTGTGGTCCTATGAAAGTTCAAAGTTATTATGGTGATAAATATTTCATATTATTTGTGGATGATTACTCAAGAATGATGTCAGTCCTGTTTTTAAAAGAGAAATTAGAAGATTTTCAGATGTTTAAATGGTACAAGGAAAGAGTTGAAAATGAAACAGGAAGACAACTGAAATGTCTTACATTTGATAGAGGAGAATTCACTTCTGATGAATTTAACTTATACTGCAATGATCATGGTATAAAGATACAAGTATCTGCACCAAGAATACCTCAGCAAAATGGGATAGTCGAGAGAAGAAACAGAACAATTATGGATTGTGCTAGAACCCTGATGATAGAAAAGAGGGTACCTCAAACATTTTGGAGAGAAGCAATCAGCACTACAATTTACACCTTGAACCAAGTTCAATTGAAGAAAGGAACTATGAAGACACCTTATGAGATCTGGTATGACAAGAAACCTAATGTAAGTTATTTTAAAATCTTTGGAAGTAGATTCTATGTTCACAAAGATGACAGAAATGGAAAATTTGATCAGAAAAGTGAACAAGGAACATTTCTTGGTTATTCTTCTAGAAGTAAAGCATTTAAATGTCTGATCAAATCATCTAACAAAATAGTGGAAAGTGCAAATGTGAAAATTGATGAATTTGCAGAAAGAAATGATGAAGGTAATTCCAAAGAACCAAAAGACTATGAAGAATTCGTTTATGTTCAACTGAGAAGTCCTACCGAGAAAGTTGCTGAAGAAAATGAAGATAATGTCCAGTTACCGAGTGATGAAGAAGTTCATACAGAACCTACCGAGCCTATATTAGCCAAGTATGTTAGAAGACATCATGCATCAAGTCAGATTATAGGAGATAAGGATGATCTAGTAATGACAAGGAACAAACTGAGACATAACACATGCTTAATATCTGAATTTGAACTAAGAATAGTGAAAGAGGCATTTAATAGTGAAGATTGGATAAATACTATGATAAAAGAGATTGATCAAATCAAGAAGAATGACACATGGACACTAATCCCAAAACCAAAGGACAAAAATGTAATCAGTACTAAGTGGATTTTTAGAAACAAGCTAAATGAAAAAGGTGAGGTTATTCGCAACAAAGCAAGACTAGTTTGCAAAGGTTATTCTCAAGAAGAAGGAATAGATTATGGTGAGACTTTTGCACCTGTGGCTAGACTTGAGGGAGTAAGAACATTGTTGGCATATGCTGCTTTCAAAAATTTCAAGATGATGTCAAATCTGCATTTTTGAATGGTATACTAGAAGAAGAAGTTTATATAGAACAACTTGAAGGATTTGTTGAAGACAGGAGTAAAGATCAGGTATGCAAACTGAACAAAGCTTTATATGGTCTGAAACAAGCACCTAGAGCATGGTATGAAAGATTGCACTCTTATCTGATCAAGATTGGTTTTATAAGGACAAGTGAAAACAACAACATGTACATGAAGAAAGATGAGGACAATGGAATACTAATATCAACCATATTTGTTGATGACATTATATTTTGTGGTAATGACTGCTTATGCAAGAATTTTGGAAATGAAATGTGCAAAGAATTTGAGATGTCACTAATCGGAGAGATAAATTATTTTATAGGTTTACAAATATTGCAAATGAAAGATGAGATTTTCATTACTCAATCCAAGTACATAAAGTAAATCTTGAAGAAATTTGGAATGGAGGATTCTAAACTAGTAAGTACTCTTATGACTACTAACTATAAATTATCAAAGAATGATGAATCTTCATCTGTTGATGAGACACTTTACTGATGTATGATTGGAAAATTGCAATATGTTGTGCATAGTAGACCGGATATAGAACATGTGGTAGGTATTGTAGCAAGATTCTCTATAGATCCCAAGGAGACACATATGACAAAAATCAAGAGAATTTTCAGATACCTGAGAAGCACTGAAGATTATGGCTTAGTATATGAAAAGAAGAATGGTTTTGATTTAGAAGTATATTGATGCTGATTGGGTAGGCAACATTGATGACAAGAAACACACAAGTGGTGGAGCTTTCTTTTTAGGAGAAAGACTAGTAAGTTGTCTTAGCAAGAAACAAGGATGTATCTCACAGTCAATAGTAGAAGTTGAATACGTTGCTGTAGCATTGAATTGTACCAATATAACATGGATCAAACAACTGTTGGAAGGTATAAATGAGAAAGTTATCGAGCCAGTAACTATATTCTGTGATAATACTAGTGCCATTAACATTTCAAAGAATCCAGTGATGCACTCTAAGACGAAGCACATATCTATAAAGTATCATTATCTTAGAGAAGAAGTTCAAGAGAAGAAAGTTGTGCTAGAATATATCAGTTCAAAGGAGCAAATAATAGATATCTTCACAAAGCCATTCCCAAGAGACGCTTTTGAGTATCTTAGAAGCAAGTTAGGGGTCATACCCCTATCTTCTACTCACTGACTGAGTTCAGTGAAAGCATCAATTCGATGAATCTACAAAATATTATGTGTGGATTGATGTTGATTTACGCACTTTAGGAGGTCACCTAGAATTGTGCAAGAAAAAGTGAATATAGACAAGCTACTCTAACCAAGACTGAGATGATACACAACAAGGCAAATCATTTCACAAAAGAAGCAATCATGATTTAGTTCTTTTACTTTTTTTGCATTGTTGTCAAAGGGGGAGAAGACTATAAATAGTTTGGTTGAAAGGCTAAATGGTTGACTGAATGAAAGCCTTGAATGATGGAAATAATAGAAGACTAATGATAGGGGGAGAAGATTGCAAAAATAGAGAAGACTAAATGCAAGTCAATAGCTCAAAAGACTAATGTAAAGGAAGAAGACTTCAGAAGATTTTAACAGCTCAAGGATAACAGGAGAAGTCTAACAGCAATCTAAATCTGAATCAATTTGAATATCTTGTTGGTATTACCATTTAATTGTTGGTTTTGCCATCTATGCCAAAGGGGGAGATTGTTGGTATTATAGTAGGAAAGATTGTTGGCATTTCAATATCAGGAGATTGTTGATATTCAGTAAGGATATTGAGAAGGTTGTTGAAGATTATTGATATAACTGAAGAAGGATGATAACTATCTTTATAACATTGTTTTGTCATTAATGTCAAGAGATTGATTATCTAATTTAGTATGACGTTTCCATATCTTGAGAAGATTGATTAGAAGAGAATTAAGATGTCAGTAAAAGACATAGAAAGAATGTGATGAATAAGGGGAGAAATAAGTTATTCAATGGGCAATTATTACCGAGTTAGACAATGATGAGATCATGATGTTTAGATTGTTTTGATATTCTACATATGTTGTTGAATGTAAGGTTTATACTATACTATGTCACCGAGCAAAGAACCTAGTCGGTAAACCCTAAGGAACCTAGTAAGTAAACCCTAAGGTTATCGATATCAGTTAATGAAGGGAAAATGTCTATTGAGTAAAGTTTAGTGTCTGCCAAGTTGCAACCAAGTTATGAAAGTGCGCATGGGATGGATAAAAGCATTATTTGATGAAGGACAATGATTAGCTAGAGATGTATAAATGATTGGTATGTCATGCATGAAGTTTGTTAAGGATCTATGGCAAAGGAAAATCAACAAGAAGATGTACAACACAGATTGAACTGCAATAACCTTGTGCAAGTTCCAAGAAAGGACTGCAAGTCCCGAGGTAAGGTAAAACATTTTCAGATCGAAGGATACATTGAACCTGGTCAAGTTTGAAGATATGATGGTTAAGATTGGTAATGGAAAATGTGATCAAGGGGATTGAGCAGTTAGCAATTGTTTATAAATAAGGAATTGTTGATAAACAATGTATGCGGGCAAGTGTATGCACAAGGATGCTACATAGTGATTACCGAGCATAGAAGCTTGAAGACCTGTTTCAATAATAGGGTAGAGAGCCCAGTAGAGGGACAAGATAAGTCCTATGACTAGATTGTTTTGAGCAAATAAGAATCTTCTTTAGCATTTTAGGTGTGAAGTTGTAGATAAATTTGTATCACTGTTATTTTGTAAGTGACAGAAAATCTCTTAACCGAGTGGACTTAACAATCTTATATGTAAACCCTCTAGCAAGGTAACATTCTAAATGAGTGTTTGAAATCCTTTGACAAGGTCACTTCTAACAAAGTGAAGATCCTAATAGATCTAAGGGAAATCCCTTAACCGGGTCACATCTACAAATGTGTTTGTAATCTTTAACAGGATTTGCTTTTAACCGAGCATACTCTAGAAGAGTATATTTCTTAGTGGGTCTGAAATCCCAAAGTGGTTTTTCCCTATTTGGGTTTCCATGTTAAATCCGGTGTTATGATTGTTATGATAATTATGTGTTTATGAGTTTGCATGTTTAGCAGTTTTGGTTAAGTTGCTGAAATATATGTTACTGAGGTTGAATCTGTTGTTCTTATGAAAGATTAAGTTTTTATGATTCACCCCCCCCCCCCCCCCACTCATCTTGTTAGCTATTGGCATCTGTACTTACATTAAGTATCAGAACTATCAGCTTTAATTGATCATGAACCTCCTTCATAGACTGAGCTACATCATCAGCTTGACCACTTATTTTCTGCACATAACCAAGGTTTCTCAACTCCATAACACCCCTTGGGTGCATACCATATACTATCTCAAAAGGACTCTTACTAGTAGACCTATTGACACTGTCATTATAGACAAACTCTGCTTGGTGAAGAATTTGATCCCAACTCTATCCATACTCTTTTTTTAGACACCTTAAGAGGTTGCCAAGTGTCATATTGACCACCTCTATTTGGCCATTAGTTTGGGGATGATAGGCTAAACCAAAAGACAAGTTAGTACCCAATCTTTTCCAAAGAGTTTTACAAAAATATCTAAGGAATTTTACTTTTCTTTTTGAAATGATACTAATAGGAAAACCATGGATTCAAATAACCTCAATGAAAAACAAGTGTGCAATGTGATTAGTGCCATTAGTAGTTTTACAAGGAACAAAATGTGCCATTTTACCGAATGTACCAACAACAACAAAAATGCTATCAAAATAAAGCTTTGTTTTGCGTAAACCAACCACAAAATCCATACTCACACATTCCCATGGCCTGGTAGGAATGGGTATTGGCTGATAAAGACTAGCATTAGTAGATGTGCCTTTTTTCTTTTGACAAACCATACACTGCTCAACTTACTACCTGATATCCCTTTGCATTATTGGCCAATAGTAGAAACATTGCACAAGTTACAATATCTTATTTAGACCAAAATGACCACTCAAACACCTATTGTGCTTCTCTTAGATCATATTTTCCCTCATTGAGCCTTTGGGAACACACAAATGTCCACCTCTAAACAACAAACCATTTTTCAAGGTAAAGTCAACATGTTCACTATGAAAATGGTTTTGAAATTCTTTACAAACCTTGTAAATGGCTGCAAAATCTTCATCATTTGGATACAAATCTTTGAAGAAATCAACTCCAATACTCTAAATTTGCACTTCTTGCACTGTTAGTAACCTTCTACTCAGAGCATCTGCTACTTTATTACATTGTCCCTTCTTATGCTTAATGGAAAATATATAAGATTGCAAGTACTCAGCCCATTTAACATGTCTATGACTCAACTTATCTTGTGAATTCAAAAAACTAAGAGTTTGATTAGCTGTGTAAACAACAAACTCTATGGGTAGCAAATAGTGCCTCCATTTTCGAAGAGTTTGGACAAGAGCATACAATTCAAGATCATAGGATGAATACTTCTTTATTTCATCATTGAGGTTTTCACTAAAGAAGGCTAGTGGTCTATTACCTTGACTCAGAACAACACCAAGTGCTATGTTACTTGCATCACATTCAATACTGAATAACTTATCAGAACTAGGAAGAATGAGTTCCAGTTGTCTAGCTACCTTTTGTTTCAAGAGTTCAAACCCTTTATTAGCTTCCTTGGTCCACTGAAACTTTTTCTTGACTCCTCCTATAATAGTATCTAGCATAGGTACACAAATCTTAGTGAATCCCCTAATAAACTTCCTGTAGAACTATGCGAAATCATGAAAGCTTCGCTTTTCACTTGTTGTTTTTCATGTTGGCCAATTGGTGATGGCTTCCACCTTTGATGTGTCCATTTTCAAGTCTCCACTTGAAACTACAAAACTAGTTCCTACTTCATAAACTCACATTTCTCCAAGTTTATTGTTAGTTGCTCATCATACAATTGTTTCAATACAAATTTAAGATGCTTTAGATATTCATCTTTCATTCTACTGAAAATGAAGATATCATCTAAGTATACAACAATAAATTTACCAATAAAATCTTTAAGCACTTCATTAATGAGTCTCATGAATGTACTAGGAGCATTAGTGAGACTAAATGGCATAACAAGACACTTATAAAGGCCTTCATTAGTTTTGAAGGTTGTTTTCCACTCATCACCTTCCTTTATCTTGATCTGGTGGTAACCAATTTTGAGATCAATCTTTGTGAAATATTTTGCACCTCCCAAGCAATCCATCAAATCTTCAATCCTTGGGATAGGGAATCTATATATGATAGTGATTTGGTTATGGCTCTTGAATCTATGCATAGCCTCCATGTTCCTCCTTTCTTTGGTACTAACATTGTAGGTACAACACAAGGACTTATGCTCTTCCTTATCAAACCTTGATCTAACAACTCTTGTACTTGTCTAGCCACTTCTTTATTCTATACTAGGGCCATCTTGTAGGATGCTTTGCTGGGTAATAAGGCTTCAGGAATGAAGTCAATTTGATGGCTTATGGCTCTAGTAGGTGGTAGGGTTGCTGGTGCTCCATCACTTATGATTTGTTTAAAGTTGTCTAGTATTTTCTGCACTTCATGAGGTATTTGAACTTTCTTTTCTTTCTTTTCTTCCTTTGGTTCACTATGAGAGAAAACCCCACACCTTCACCCTCTTCAAGAGTAGGTATGAACACTTTTTCACTCACCAGCAAGGCATTTGGGTTTTTGGATTTTCTACACTGTCCTTCATCAGTTAAGGATTGAATTTTATATGTGACTCCATCTTTTTGAAAAGAATAAGAGTCCTCACCATTATGAATGGATTTTCTATCAAATTGCCATGGCCTACCTAGAAGTAGGTGGCAAGCATCCAATGGGAGCATATCACACAAGATTTTATACTTATAACCCCCAATTGTGAACTCAACCCAATCTTGTTCATTCACCACCACATGTTGCTACTTGTTGAGAAAGGTGACCTTATGTGTACTACTATGTGGAACTCTCTCCCATTTAAGTTTATTTGTTGCTTCCTCTAACACAATATTGTCTCTAGACCCTAAATCTATCAGCACTTTGCAAACCTTACCCATGATATTGCACTTGATTCTAAATAAAGATATTCTTTGAGTTGGTTCCTCTTTGTTTGGTTCCTTAATAAAGACTATTCTCAACATTAAACTTTCCCCATCTCCTAAAGCTAAGCTCACTTCTTGTGTCTTACTGCCTACTGCATCTTCTTGTACATATGTCACTCTTCTTTCACCTCCTTGAGATGAAGAAGATTTCTTAGGGCACCTATAGGTGGGATGCCCCAACTTTTGGCAATTGTAACACTTCATGGTGGAGAAGTAGGACCCTCTTCCTCATCCACTACATCTACCTCTACCTAGGTTGCTAGATCCCCTTCCTCTATAGCTGATCTTGCTATTAGAATCCCCACTTTTCTATATAACTTTGGACTCTCCTTGGGACCTTTGATCAACTCCTCTTCCACCAAAATTGCCTCTATGGCCTCTACAATCTCTTCCCCTATCTCTGCCTCTATTTCTTTGTTCTTGTTTCTTCCTACTTTTCTCTTCCACTTTAAGTGCCAGTTGGTAGCACTTTTGCATTGTATTGGGACACAATAAACTCAACTCTTCTTGTATATTCCATCTCAAGCCATTGAGATATCTTGCAACTTTTATGTTCTCATCTTCCACAAACTTTGAACTCAAACATAATCTTTGAAACTCCTTTGTATAGTTTCTCACATCTAACTCCCTTTGCCTCAAATTTTGTCTCTTCTTATGTAGTTGGATTTCATAGTCATCTGGTATGTAGGTTTCCTTAACCTTAGACTCCATTCCTTTCCAGGTTGCTATAGGTTGTTTCCCTTCTTTTTCTCTCTCAATTTGAATGAACTTCCACCATGTTAAGGCAACTCCCCTCAGGCTAGACTTAGCTACCTTCACCTTCTAGGCCTCTATCACCCCATCACATTCAAAGTGATTCTCCAGGCCTTCAATCCACTCCATGACTGAATCTGGATCCACCTTGCCACTAAACAGGGCTACACCCTCTATGGTTTTTCCACTCAATGATTTCAATGCCTTAAAGAATTGATGAATCTGAATCCATCAATGCTTTAAAAACTCTTCCATATCACTTAAAAGTTATGATAAAACTTCATTCCCCTTTGGGAGAACAAAATAAGGTTCACTTGGTGAGGGTTTGTAGAGCAACTTTGTTTTCACCATGAAAGTTCACTAGCCGGGCTATAGGAGCTCGGCTAGTTAGCAACAAAAACTACTTTTGTTGCCATTTCTAATTAAAAAAAATTGTATGTACAAGAAAGATATGTATGGAAACTTGACTATCAAAGGCCATGGAGAAAGAGCCAAATAAAATCAATTTGCTTCCATTATTGAAGCCAAACCCTTAATCAACCGAGAACAGTGTAAAACAAAAATAATTTTGCTACAATGCTAAAACTTCACACCATCAAACAAACCCAAGTGAAAGAGTTTCAACACAAAATGACAACTTCCCCAATAAAAACAGTATAGCCAAATACTCAGAAAGTATAGATTGCTATACCATTTGGAGCAAAAAGTGTAAGAAAAATGACAAAATCTTGAGTTTTTGTATTGAAATCTTCTTTTCATCGAATTCCAACCTGATAAAAAGTTGTGTTAGGATTTAAATAGTCACTCACAACATAAATCATGGCTATGTATGGACCAATAACCACTTTTTTCATTGTTTTTACAAATTTTTCATATATTATCAAATGTTGCTTGACAACATTGACAATTTTTGGTATAATGAGCATTTTTTACTTGTGAGCCAAATAGACTTAACTATACCATGTGAAATGGTTTTGTAGGACCATAAAAACATGTTTCAATTCCTGTCAAGGCTTTATAAGGATATTTGACCATATTTCCATATTTTGCCCATTCCAGGCTTACAAAGCATAAAAGGTCAAAAATTGACCAAAAACTCAATAAACAATAAAACTAAGACACAGAGGACACTTAAACACACAAAACACACCCTTTGGACATACAAAAAGTCCATTATTCAATTGTGACCAACATAAGCCATTTCAAACAAAAATTTGATGAAGTGCTCCATTAGCTTCACTAGGTGCTCCTCCACCACCAACTCATCACTGTCAAAAGCTCCCACTAAAAATGCATCAATAAATAATAAAGCTATCATGACATTCTTATTGAATACATGCTGCAAATCCCAATCCAACTATCCAACTATCCAAGTATCATAACATCATTCATCCTGTCATCTTAAAACAACCATACCAATTCACAAATGACCATAGACAAGGTCAACTAAGAAGTATGCACCACAATGAATCAGCTCTGGTGGGTATAGACAGTCCACATCCAAGCCATCCCACTACAACTAGAAGGATGGCCATAACCTACCAATCACTGAATATAAAAACTCATCATCACATTAGTAAATTGCAAACTAAGATATCAAAGAGAATAATTCATGTAGACAACCATGGGTCAAACACCAAATTACCATCCAATCTGATTTGCCAAACATGTCCAAAAACTAGTACCATAGTCAAAGGAACCAAATAAGAATAAAGGAGATAAGAACAACCTCCTATTATCAACCAAATCATGACAATCATGACTATATCGTGTCAATGCAAAACATGTACCTACATACCCATGACACCATTATCATCACCTGCATCAAAATTGTCACCCATGTAAAACCCAAGTCTCAAAACGAGTCCAATCATGTCATCAAACCAAGAATAGCCTATGCAACTATAGCCATCAAAGTCCAACTCTAAAACACACCTATAAACCCATACCAAGGAAGCACCAATCTGATAATTTATATCATAAATATCCAATGAAAACATGCCCTTTCTCAAGGTTACGTCCATTGACTCGTACGGGTACTCAGACAGTCACATGTTGAATCTCAGGAACCTGCAAGTGATCAACCAAGCACACACCTATCCATACCCATCAAATTGATAAAATAAAAACACCAAACTAAAGTACACTAAACACCCTCTTCAACGCCTATTTGAAATCAAAATACCGATTCCATATGCAAAAGACATGACCCAAATTGCATCAAGGAGAATATCAGGCTTCTAGGGTCCCAAAACATGTCAAAACAACATAATCGCTAAACCAAACCTGTACCAAATTGTATTTCTCAGAACCACCTCTCCAACGAGTATAAGAAATTGGAAAGAGGACTCCCCAACTGAAAGTTATGTCAGTTGGGAGAAAATGTCCAATTTTGTTGTATAGGAAATACATGAGCTTAAAAATTTAAGCCAATTTCTCAAATTCCATTTTCCAAAAATAAAATTTCTCTAGTTCAACTAAATATATTTTCAAAATTCAAAATAAAAATCATTTCTAGGTGGGGCCCATTGATAGGACCCCACCACTCATCTCCCCAAACAATAGTGGCAATTAAATTAGTATTTTATTAAACATGGCAGAAATTTTTTTAAAAAATTTTCTTTATTTTGTTTTAAACCCACTGTAGTGGGTGGTCCGTGGGACCCTGCGGTACCCACGATACTGGTGGACCTTGGATGCAAGAACCCCTCTAGTGCCAGAGATATTAGTGGTACTGTGTGGTACCACCATTGGGGAAGGAGGGGGCTGACAGGCCTATAGAACTACGGGTCTATAGGTACTATTGATACCTGCTAACCCATGGGGGGTGTGGGGTGGTGGCCCACCCCCCACCAATATATATATATATATATATATTTAAAAAAATTCATTTGCTTTTCAAAAGCGCTCCCCTCCCGACAATAATAATTATATTTTCTTTCCTACAAGCATGAAATTTTTTAATTTGATGGGAGATTTTTTATTTTATTCTATAGTCTGTGACAACAAATTTGATTATCATCAGAGCCTCAAAACAAAAAAAAAAATTGCAATATTTTCAACTGTCATCCAAATATGTCAAATTATATATGATTTTTTGTCTTCTGACCAACCTGAATCCATCCATGAGGTTTGTTTTGTCCCACATGGCCAAATTTAAAATATCACCCCCAAAACCCCCATTCAAAGCATTTTTTAATGATACCCTAGATTGACCAAAATTCTTCCAACCCCAAATCGACAAACAGCCCATCGTAACAAGAAACCCAAATAATATAGATTTGCAATAACAACCTCCAAAACCATATATCTTGCCTTGTTTTTTCATTCTTTCATGCATTCATGGATTCCAACTAGGGTTATAAACACCATTAAACCAATAGCTCTGATACCACTTGTAAGAAAACTTGTAGCCAACTTGATGACAATTTCCACATAACCCATTTTAAATTTTAATCAAATCAACACATAGAATCCACATGCAAATAATAAACAACATGCCCATAAAAATGTGACACAAGATATATCATAGGAAAACCTTCATAAGGGAAAATCCTAGCCTCCAAAAGCATCATCCACCATGTATTATCAGCAATGAGTCCATTACAATACAAATATGGAAAGCCTTAAAAAACCCAGCCAAAACCAAGCGCTCCATGTGACCAATCATGAATCCACACATCCCATGCTATGCTTCCTCCTTCACAAATGCTAACCTGCCTAACCCAAACAACTACCCTTGTGGTTGCTTTTATAAACACAAGCTCTCACAAAACCACCAAGTGGTATTACATTAAAACCATGTGCCTAAAACTATGTGACAATAAAATATAATATTTTTCTTACGTACCCTTGACGCACATTTAATTTTGGGTACATCATCACAATTGCATTCTCCAATATTAAATAAATACAGTATAATAATGTCAATGTGTTAGTACAACTTATCAAGTGGTTACAAGAATATTTTAAGAGAATCTCTACATGTTGAACGTCCATTTAGGTGCAACAATACAATATGATTTTACAATATATTTTCATGTCCACCTCACACAATAATAAAATAATACAATGAAACATTATTATGCAAAGTGTACAACGCCATTTTCCCAATATAGTGGGACTTCAACAATTTGATAGCTTGAGGTTTCTATCTTCCAAAAGGAAGGGGAATCATTTGTTGTCGAAGAACGTACTACAACATTTGCCATGCTACATTTTGTATTGATATTATTTCTCTTTCTTATGAAGGCTCATATGGGCCCTATTTTTTCATTTTCACTTTCTACAAGACCACCTTGGGGTGAAGGACATTGCAACATAGAAGCTACCATGCAGAGTTTGTGAAATTTTTGAGGGGGGGGTTCGTTCCCACAAGGTTTTCCCTCTTTCCTCTTTCTTTTTCTTAGGATTTTGCCTCCTTGGACTTAAATGGGGATGTTAGTGCAACCTTTTTTTATCTCTTGTTTTGTGGATAGTTGTTGCTGCAGCTTGTTTTATTCATGATTTATGGATAGATATTGTTGTTGCTTTTCTTTTTAAGCTAACCAAAGAATCTCTTTGATTTTTTCAATTTTATTCATATTTTACCTCCTTTTTTTCTTTCACAAAGGTTTTATATATCTTTGTAAACTCATGTAAATTATCAATCAACTAATGAAATAGTTTCTTCTTGCTCTCTAATTTTCCTTATGTCTGGAAGTTGTGCTCTTATTTTCCAAGCTAGATTCTAACTATGAAGATTTAGTTAAAATTTTAAAAAATCATAACAAATAACACTTGCCCAAATGGTAAAGAGAATTTCTACAGACTGAGCATTTTGAATTATCTCCATCTTATCCATGAATCCATGGATAATGTGAATATAAAAGGTTATAAATAGGTGAAGCCACTGATAATGTGAATATAAAAGGTTGAACATGTGTTTGCAAGAGCACTAACCATGAAAAAGTAAAGCAAAAGATCCATACAATTTGATCAAAAGATAGAAGCAACTTCTAGGAACAAAGCTTGTGGATTTTGAATTAACCAATCCTTAACAACAAAGGGTCTTATCGTAGCTCTATCTGGGCACATGGAAGGTGAAAAACTTTACAAATTTTCTTCCTATTATATTTGGGAGGGTCAAGTCTCTCCCAAAAATTTCGTGGGAGCTAAATAATCCAATCATTTGCCATTGCACACTCTAAAAATGAAAATAACCTCGAACACAATTCTACGCAAATGAGGAAGAAAGCTATAAATAGCAATATACATGAGTTGGTTATTTAATCATAATTCATCATTTTGAAAATTTCCTAATCTATCGTAGCATGAGAAAATGATAGATCCAGGTTTGATTTAGAATAGTGAGAGAGTTTTAGCGAACTAGAGAAGGGCCACCTAGCACCACCTCTTCCTACACAAGAAAAAAGAAAAAAAAAAAACTGAATCGGAGGCATAAGATCTCCCATCTAATTTTACCTTGGATTTCATATGGTCCCTGTGGATTTTTGGTACATGTGAATATGACTGTAGTAATAAATATTATGCAGAGGGTTGTATAAGTTCTTGAAAGAGTAACCATGAAGAGGACAACTTGGAGGAAAATAATATTTATAATGCATCTTCACAAATACTTCGGGTAAGGTCATATAAAAGCAATCTTCTTTTATATCAAACCATCAAATATGGCATCCAAGTTGGAAAGAATGTCACTTCACTAATAGAAACAAGGGTGTCATCTAAGACGGGCAAGATCTAATGTCTATGAGGGATAATATTAATGAGAATCCACTTCATATCAGAAAATAGAGCTAAACCAAATGCAATCTAATACGGCCCATTAGGGAAGATGTTCAAACTCTTTACAACTAATGGATTCATCAGTCTTATGATTTTTCAGTAGATCGGCCAAACCATTAACGCCCCCTATAATAGTGAAAATTCTGAACTAATCAAAGAAGTTGAGGATAGATATGGCACGATTCATAAGATATTTCAATTTCTTTGAGGGGAGGAAGGATTAAAAATATTTTAAATGATCTTGATGAGGAAAAAAGATATCAATACTTAAAGCAATATATTTCTCCTATTTTCAATAATTTGTGGTAAGTTTTCACAATACTTTTGTATGATAAATATGCTTCTAAACTATATACCTTTGTAGAAGTCAATTTAATTCTTCCCACACCCAAGTATTCAACACTTCTTACTATCTATGCTTCTATCATAACTTTCTTGATTGAATTTCTCTCTTTAATGTATGGTTCCACAATTATATCTATTTAAGGTAAACTAGTAATGAAATAGATAAAAAAATTATTGTCCTTAACTATTTTTTAAGATAAATTTCTTCCACATTGAAGTTTTCTCTATTTTATCCAAATGTTATATTAACTACTTTATTCTCATTTATAAAATACACTTCTTCCCTTTTTGAATCATTTGTTCTATTAGCATTGATGAATTATTTTAGTCATAAAATGGTGCCAAATGTACCGATGGGTGTTGGCAATTTGGTGGAATTAATTATGTGTTGCATTGATGTTTTGTCATTGATGTCAACACTAGTTGTTTTGGTTGCTTTACCGGTATCCTTCTGATCCCAATATGTTATCTGGTTTCTGGTTGGATAAGATCATGATGATCTGGTATGCTTCGATATGTTTGGCTTATGGAATCGGCTTATTCATGCTACTAGGATTCATGCTCAGTCATTTGATTTTCATTTGGTGATTAGATGCTCTCCTATATACTGACAAGCTTGGTTTGTTGTTCCAGCAAGGGTTTCACCGATAGAGATTTATTGAAGATCTTTGATAGTATGCATAAGTGATGTTGGTGAATCTTCTAGTGAAGTTTCAGGATGCTGATGGTGATCATGTTCGAGACTTGGTTGATTGAGATCATTTCCTTAGCGTGTATGGACCTAAATTGGGTCCTAGTTTATCTAGGTTGTGGACCGACTTAATGTAACATGTGAATTGGACTTCTCGATACATTTCTTAGATGTCTTATGGGTTGGATATTATTTGTTTGGTCTATAACCGACATATTTTGTAATTATACAATTGTTTTATTGTCTAGTGGTAGACCTTATTATTTTTGGTTGAGGGTTTGTATATATAGATGTAAGATCTCATTGTGGATCATATATGGGTTATGAGATTATCTATGCGAATATTGTATAATCATTCATGCAAAGGATTTGGTCAATAATTGGAGATCGAGTTGGGTTTATGTAAGAGGATTTAGTCCTCTAGTATTGAGCCTAACCGGAACCGTACTCAGGCATAGGAGATGCTATCATTGCAATTCATTCATTCTTTTGGATTTTTATGTAGTGAGTGAGGCTCCTTTTGTGATGAGTAGTATGCTCTAAGATGTTGGCCTTCCTGTAAGTGCAAGCCCCTCAATTGTAATGACATACTTGCTACAGAAGTATTATCTGATTGTGGGCAAACTTCCCACTATGGTTTTTCCCTTTATTGGGTTTTCCACATACAAATCTTGGTGTCTTATGGATGGTATTTATTCTCTGATTATTTTTTGAGATCAATTGGTATATCTATTATTTCGGTATTTGGTTTATGCATTCTAGTATTATTCTTTTGGGTTCCAGTATTAAATTTTTAATTGCTTAAGGTTCCGGTAATATGTTGACAACTGATTCACCCC
The DNA here is from genome assembly GCF_030272615.1 of Cryptomeria japonica. NCBI lineage: Eukaryota > Viridiplantae > Streptophyta > Pinopsida > Cupressales > Cupressaceae > Cryptomeria > Cryptomeria japonica. Next base: position 148,232,240 of record NC_081405.1, read on the forward strand.
CCTCCCCCTCTCAGTTGTCTTCTAGTTATTTGAACTATCTAACAATGGGTAGCTTAATTTCTACTAGCCAAAATTAACTATCCAATTAAATCCTAAAATATTTTCTCACATTCTTTTGAGCCTTCATTGTTTTCATAGAACATCAGTCTACTAAGATGGTGTGATAAGGTGTATTAGTCAACTTCGACTATCCTTATTTTTCCAATTTCTTTTGTGGTATCACATTAGTATGTACTCTAAAATTTATAATTATTTGCATCATAATATATTGATTGATATACATTTTAATCATTAATGTTTTATTCTTCCAATGTGAATTTATTTGTTCTCTTCTTTTGACTTATTGTTCTAATTTATATAAAGCAAGATAAGCTCATACCATTACAAAGTATTACATAATCGCAAAAAAGTGCCACCTAGCGTGCATGAGAAGAGTGCACCTGGGTAAAAGCACAAAATTGTGTCACATTTTAAGCCAACTTATCAGCACAAGTGAATTTAAGTAATTCTAACTAAAAATTAATTTTACTCAAACATATGATCTATAGAGATGCATTATATAGCTATCTTATATATGAGCCCCAACTTTTCCAATTAGAATTGTCTATTAAATGTATATTTTATAAAACTTTGGATCTAATTACCAATTGTTTTATTTTTTTTAAAACTTGATCTGTCAACAACTCCTACTCTTATCAATAATTTTTTTTTTGAAATATAAAAATACCCTTTTATAGATCTGAACCAAGGGAAAACACCAAGCAAGGTTAGTAGGTTAGTTTAAATCCAAATGATATGAAAAACCCAATGAAATGCATAAAACTAACACAAATATACCTTGCAAGAGAGGAGTCTCTCTTGTTCCTCCGATTTGGACTCTAGTTAAAGCCAAGAATGCACCCCTACTTGACTTGTTTGGATTGGTCTAGTAGTGGGATGTAGATGGCTCTCCAAATTGCACAACAAGGGATTGGTATGGATGAATGATAAGTGTTCAAGGATGGATGCAAGTATGATTATGATGTGGATACTCAAACTACTACAATACGATTACTTGGATTGGAGATGTCAAATGAGGGAATGGAGACCCCAATTTATTGAGTTGGATGGAGGAAAATGAACAATCTAGATTGAAAAACTATGGAAGGTTAGGATTGAAAAGAAGAGATCACATGGATCAATGGAAAATTAAATGACAAGGGGGGTGGAGACCAAGAGATTTTCCATAAAGACATTTCTTGTGTCCACCCTCCTCAAGGTACATGGGGAATAGTTCCCAATGCACCTAGCAGGAATAAAAAGGAATTAAAAATTCCTTGGGGGATACACATAGAATTTAAAATTCCGAAGATATTGTGTGCATGGAGATTGGATAAGGGAAAAGGTTTTAAAATTCCTTGGGAAGATGAGAAGCATGAGAGAATGTGAGATTTTGAAAATCTTCACATTCACCAAAAAAAGGGAGCATTTAAGGTGGAAGGTGAAAAGGGGGACAAAGAGGATTTAGCCATAAATGGCTATAGTTTACTTTTGTGCCTAGTCATGGAGATTAGGTATTAGCAAGGGATTAGGGAGATAATTTAAAAGAATTAGGTGAGGATTAGGGGCAAGTGGGATTTGAATAGGAGAGAGAATGAGTAAGGGTAATTAAAAACCGGAGAATAATGTTAATTAAGATTAAGAGAGTTTTTAGAAGAATTGATTAGACTAATAATGGATATAAAAATGATGATTTGTAGAAATCACGTAGATTAATGAATTAATTAAAATTAATTAATTAAAGAGAGGATTAAGAAAAGTTAATTTTTGAGTATTTTAGAGGAAGAAGGGAGAATCGATTTATTAAATAAATCAATCAGTGGACTATGGTGACAATATTAATTAGATTAAATTTAATTAATATTGAGAAGAATAAAGGCTAACACAATTAAATTAATTAATTATGCGGGAGGGTTAAATTAATTAAAATAATTAATTTAAGTGTCTACAATTTGCCCCTCTTTTATGTAGTTGTAAAAATTGGTGATGGGTAAAAGATAGAAGAAAGAAGATGCCCTAGCGTAAAGCACGGGTGGTGTATGCCCTCTAAAGAATTTTTTCAGAATTTTTGAAAAAAATTTGTGAAAAATTTTTGAAAAAAAAAGAAAAAAGAAAGAGAAAGAATAATGAATGAATGTGAGATAGAAGAAGGGGATAGGCAAAGGAGTGGGCCCGCAAGGGCGGCTCCATATAAGCCTAACATGGCCTAATGAAGGGTCATTGTCACACATAGCTATTGGAAAAGATTAGAGCCTAAAAAGTAGAATAAGAGATGGACCGCACTCCCACACATGAGCATCATGTAGAGAGAGCCTGTCGACATGAGAGACTAGGCCACTATGGTCCACCAGTACATACCTTGGGCCCACGTTGTGATTAGATAGATTTTACGATAGAATTTGAAGGCTAGAATAAGGGAAAAAGTTTAGCGAGGTGGATGCTTTGATTGTTGTTTCAATGTGCATGCCACTAGGTTAGCAAAAGTGGCGGTGAATAGCACCAACATGTGGGGATTAGGGGTTTGAGGGGGGTTCGAGGTGGACATATGCGCATGGTGGGAGTGCCCATGGGGATAGGTTTGGTCATACGCACGTGGCGCTCGTGCTCGCACTGGTCAAAGTTAGGACCTAGGTCAGGGGGGTAGGGAAAGGGCTTTAGCATGTCTGACTGTGGAATAGCATGAGGACCATGGTTTTAGAGCATATGCTGGATGAATCAATGCAAGTGCCAGGATAGGTAGAAAACAAAGAATTTGATGGGTATAGGTGTAGAAGTTGGCTTAGAGGGTGACCTAGATGATTCAGACATAGGATAGGGTAGACTTAGAAAGAATGGAAAGGGTTAATGAAGTGGTTTTCCTGAATGTAGGTGTATTTAGGAACACTGGGATTGAGAGAGCACTTACCCATGACAATGAGGTTGTACAGGTGATTAGCCGCAGATGAGTTGGAGATTATGAGTGCTATAGGATTGGATTTTGTCAGCTAATGGATGAGGATTAGAGAACACACAACCATGATGACTACGCTAGTAGAGAGGTGGGTTAGCAGGACCTATACCTTCCATCTGCCCATAGGAGAGGCCACTGTTACATTAATGGATATGTGGAGGATCTTGAAGATCCCCATTCACGACATGACTCGTAAGTATAGGCTAGACATAACATAATTCTATCTGTGGGAAATTTGCAAGTGAGATGCATTGTCGATGATGGACAAGACACAGATGTACTTGGGGAGGGCAATGAATATTTGGTACAGTCCATGTCTGGTTCTTATGATTTGTGGGTTCCTTAGTGGATGGGTGATGCCTGACCTAGGAGGACATGGATTTCCAATTGGGCGGAGTAGGTGCGTGTACTATATGGTACACGATTTTGTAGAGTATGCATGGGGAGCAGCGATGCTGACATAGTTATATCATGACATGCATCTAGTTGTGTATAGGGATTATGCGAGTCTATCAGCAGGGGTAACCTTGCTTCATATATGGGCATGGGAGCACATCATAGTTACTAGGCCACTTGGAGTATAGGACAGACATCCACAATGACCTTATATAGATTGATACAAGGGACTATTGAACTATACCCAAATAGGGGATATATGGTTCTGGCATTGCATTTTTTATGAGCTTATGTATTTTACTTGGTGACCATTTTTGGATAGCGAGTGGTGGAGGGGAGACTGGAAGCTACATTCAATAGGTGTTGAGATGTGGCTTTTTGGTAGGTCAGTGTATGTTATGGAGTATTATGCACCATATAGGGTGGCTCAATAGTTCAAATAGGTATAGGATATAGTGGGTGTTGTGCCAGTATACTCATGGCTTACATGTGAGGTAGGAGTATGGGGGTAGACTGTGAGCCCATTGGAGGGGAGGAACAGTTTCCAAATAGTATCCTACCTAGTCTAGGATGAGTAGAGGGCTGCAGGGAGCATCTAGGTATGATAGGAGGGTACAAGAGCTGGTGGGAAGCCCATTTTCCAATATGATTGACCATTCCAAGGGTATCGGAGGACAATGAGGTACAACCAACGGTGGATGAGATAGTTGGGGGAGAGGAGAATTCTCCTGGGGATAGGGTTGTGGTAGGAGGAGCTAGGGGTGCCCTGAGGAAGAGGGGGAGAGTAGCATGAGGGAAAGGGCCGTAGGAAACCATTCCAACACAACTACAAGTGGTGGTGGTAGTGATAGCCCAGGTGGAAGGAGAGGGTGAGGGGGGAAGAGATGAGGCAGAGGCTATGCATATCCCTAATGTACATGCACATGAAACTAGGACGAAGGGTGATGATAGGGTGTCTCAAGAAGATTTTGACAAGGTCTTGAAGAAGATGGATGCTAATAGGGCAAGAGTACAGTCCCTCAAGGATGAGCTACAAGTGGAGAGGGTGAGGGGGGATAGTCTATAGGCTGAGGTGGGGAGATTATAGAGAGATATTTATGACTTGACAAAGCTCCTATAGATGGTTCAAATAGAGGTAGAGGATATGCAAAGAGAGGGGGAGGATGCAGAGAGGATGCAGGAGTAAACGAAGATAGGGACCACCATTGGAGAGCTATAGAATGCATTGTAGTAGTAGGATGAGGAGTTGGAGAGTCTCCAGGTCAGGGTTCAGAGGGTAGAGGCAGATGTGACTCACCTTCGAGGAGAGAGGGATTTAGTGTGAAAGATGTTAGTCCCCGTAGGGCTAGGTCAGATGTACTTAGACATGATGCACCAGCGAGAGAGGGTAGAGAGGGTAGGGTGGGAGGCTACATATTACAGAGGATTATATCATGGAGTTGACCTGACACATCAAAGAGAAACATGGTACACAAAGAGTGTATGATCCCATAGGACCCATAGCCAACGATTGACTCAGAGCCAGTAGACAAGGAGATCGGTAGGTATGAGGCCACTGAGGACAAGGGGAGAAGAGCCATCCAGAAGAGGAGGAGGAGGAGGGGCTAATGAGGAGGCTAAAGAAATAGGAGGGGAGAGGTAGATCCATGTGACGTTATATATTATTTTTTGACCCTTCAGGACAACCATTGTACTATAATTGTTATATTCATTTTTCAGAGGCATTTATATGATATATGATTTTTTTGGTAGCACTTATATATGCATGTACTTTATTATGGATATTGTGATGAGCATTGTTTATTTCTTTATCATGTGATGTATTGATGATGATTATGCATGTGTTGTGTTGACCTATTTTTGATGTAGGATGGATGCTTATACATGCATATGTTTATGATATGTTACTGACAACTTTAATGGATGGAGGATGGTTATCTTGATTTATATGAGCTATGCGGGTGTATTTGTTTTTGGATTTTATGATGTGTATATATATTATTACATGATGCATGATGTATTATTTTTGGATTTTTTGATGATTTTGAAGACTTATGATGCCTAATTGCTTTTGTTTTCTATTGGATTGAAAACTTGAGAATGCATAATTTGATTAAATGGATTAATCTATAATAGATAACTGGAAATAGAATTAATAGTGCAACAAAATTTGAAATGCAAACTAAATGATTAACACACTAGACAAAATAAAAATGAATAATGTAACCAAAAATTTGTCAGGAGATGAATAATTGCAACAAATTTTGACATGCAAACTACATTATGTGTAACACTAAAAATGAGTAATGCAACAAAAGTTGAGATGCAAACTAAATGAATAACGCAACACACAAAATATTAATGGACCAGATAAAAAAATGAATAATGGACCTATATGGATAATGCAAAATTTGTTTGATATTATGCCAATAATAATACAATGACCTTAGGTAGGATAGAAGAACATGGGGGGGGGGGGGGGGGAATAAATGGAGGTCTCCAAAATGTGAAAGGGAGAGATAATCGGAAAGAAATGCGATGATATGAGATGGATAGGGAGATTTGTTGTGTACAAAATGTGGAGAGCCAACCTAGTTTGATATTGCCAAGGGTAGTATACACCATTGATTATAGGAACTAGGATGTCATGAAAACCCAAGGTATGGACCGACTCTCAGACAAACAGGTATGCCTTGCACACAATTATGCCAGTGTTGATAAACACTAATGCAAGGTTGCTAGTTCATACAAGGAAAACCTTCAAACACTCCATACCACAAAAGTATGCCCCAGTATGCCCCTTTCCACAACACACCAAGACATAGATATAGAGATCCTGGCAGTCATGGGTAGGGACAGTCATAGGACAAAGTAATACAAATAAAAAAAACAAACCAAATCATGCAAATGAAATGCACCAGGCCAACTAACATCTCTTGCCAAGATTAGGACTTAGGATTTGTGGATATGCTACCGGATAGGGGAAGGATGCATCCCAATTGGCCGAAGTGACTAATGGATGTCAGTAGGCAATAAAGTAGATGGCATGGGCATATAAAATGCAGATATGACATATGACTACTGAGACTTGATGGAGTACATGTGGATGATTGTTTGAATAACACACAAGTCAAGAAGAAGTTTAAGCTCGGGATTAGGAATTAAGCTCAATTTGATGGGATTAAATCTCAGTGTGATGGGGACAATCCTTATTCATGATTCAGGCAATGACTCATCATCATATGGGTGATTGTTCTATCGAGTGTGGCTTAATGGATTAGCGAACAATTTTCTCGTTGGAATGGAAGGGCGAACTGACAACAGACAGGGTGAGGGGTGTTGTGGTAAAAGGTTTATGCAATGGTGAACATGGATATGTGGCAGGTGGGTTGGGGGGAAAGAGTTTGACCTGATAAACGATGGATCTAGATTATTCACCTTGACACTAATAAATAGGTTTTAACCAAGGTACTTGTCCATAGTGCCATAAAGTGGTTTTCATTGATGGACAAATTGATTTTTTACTTTTTATTTATTTATTTATTTATTTTGGTATTTTGTTTGTATTTTTGTATTTCTTTTGTATTTTTTTTTTTTTTTTTTGTCTTTTTGTATCTTTTTATTTTTAGACAATTGGCAATCTTCTAAGGACTAGGCATAAATATCTTTAGGTGCATGATGTTCATAGGATCATCCAAGGGATCTCCTTTAAGAGTAGCCAATTGATATGCCCCTAATCCATATTTTGTTGTGATTACATAAGGTCCAAGCCAATTAGGCTCGAAATCGCCTTTCTTTTCTCTTTGTTGAAGAGTTTTTTTAATTTTCCATAAGGACAAGATCACCAATTTCAAATTCCGGAGTTCTGACCTTCTTGCTATAGCTCAGGCGTAGACGATTTTGATATACCTGGAGATGATTCAAGGCCTTGAGGTGCCTTTCATCGAGCAATTTTAGCTCTTGTAGCCTGGCGACTACATTCCATATTAGGGAGGATATTCTACAAGGATACCCTTAGGGAGGGGATCTCAATCTCAAGGGGTAGGATGGCTTCAGAATTGAAGAATAGGGAGTATGGGGTGGCACCTATGGGTGTGCGGATGGAAGTACGATAAGCCCATAGAGCCGGGTGGAGTTGGAGGTGCCAGTTACGACCAGCTTCATTGACTATCTTTTTAAGGATTTTGATTAAGGTGTTATTAGAAGCCTTATCATTACCGTTGCCATTTGGGTAATAAGAGGTGGAGAATCAGTGTTGGATATCAAACTTCTAACAAAGCTCTTTAACATCTTAATTTTTGAAAGGTCTGCTATTATCTATGATAATAACCTTGGGGATTCCATGTTGGCAGATCAAATAGTTTAGAATGAATTTAGAGATCTATTTGCTAGTGGTGAAGGTAAGAGGGATGGCCTCCACCCACTTGGTGAAGTATTCAATGGTGGTTATGATGAATCTATGGCCATTGGAGGATGCGAGGTAAATTTTACCAATAAGATCAAGCCCCAAATTTGAGTAGGGGCAATGTGTGATAAAAGGTTGTAGATCTTGTGATGGAGCATGAATCTTGTTGCCATGCTTCTGACAAGGGACACATTTATTCACATAATTATATGCATATTCTTCCATTGTAGGCTAGAAGTATCTCATTCACAAGAGCTTTTTAGCCAAAGTGAGAACACTTAAGTGTGCACCATAGATACCTTCATGCACTTAACATAGTTCTCATTCAACCTCTTGTTTGTCTAGACACCTTAGGAGGGAACTATCAAAATGCCTTCTGAATAGGGTGTCTACAAGGATAGTATAATAGGCACAATGGTGGATAAAGGTTTTTTGTTGGGTTTTGGTGACGTGTGGTGGAATGGTGTTATCTCTTAGGTAGGCGAAGGTCTCTTGATACCAAGGAGCATGCACACTATTTTAGACTTTGGTAGATCATATGCCAGTATGAAGAGTTTCTTGACCAAAAACTCACATTTCTGACTGTGTGCTGGCATCTCAAGGAGGGAACCAATAGTGGCCATTGCATCCACAACTCTATTCTTTGTGCATGGAATCTGATCAAACTTGATTGATGTAAAGTTCTTCTTAAGTTCCTCAACTATACTTCGATAAGGAACAAGCTTGTCATCATTTTTTTGATACTCATCATTGACTTGTTTGATGACAAGTTGAGAATCACCATAGATATGTTATTTTGATATCTTCCATTGGATAGCCAAATAGAGTCCAGTGAATAATGTTTCATATTCTACAATGTTGTTGGTGCATGCAAAGACTGTCTTGTATGATTTAGGGATGCAATCTCCTTGGGGTGTAATCAATAATATTGCTTTTCTATATACATATTCAATGTCAAACTCACTTACTAACATGACCCACTTAGCGCTTCTGCCAATAAGATAAGCTTTTGATAAGAGGTACTTGAGAGGGTCAATCTTAGCAATCAATTTCATTTTATCGTTATGCATGTAGTGTCAGAGCTTTTGTGTGCTGAAGACGAGTGCTAAACATGCTATTTAAATAGGGGTATATAGCAATAGCTGATATGTACAAAAGGAGTGGATAAACTAGAATAGGAGGCATAAGAATTGAAAGTGATGCAAGGTATTCTTTGAGTTTATCAAAATTGTTTTGACACAGGTAGTCCCATTTGAATTTTCTATTTTTGTGTAGCAAGTTCCCAAACAGATGACATTTATCTACAAGCTATGAGATGAAGTGTTTAATAGATTCCAGCTTTCCTTGGAGGCTGGATAGTTGTTTGAGGGTCTTTGGGGGAGGAATTTCCATGATATCTTTTACCTTTGAAGGATCAAGTTCTATACATTTATGGGAAATAATGAAACTGAACAGTTTCCCACATGTGACATCAAAGATGCACTTCTTGGAATTTAGGCACAGTTTATATTTTTCCAGTTTATCAAAAATCTGCCTTGGGATAAGGATGTGCTCATGTCTTGTCTTGGATTTTCTTATGAGATCATCCACATAATCCTCCATGATTTTGTGAAAAATCACATGGAAAATTGTTGTCATTGCTTGTTGGTATGTGGCTTTAGTCTTCTTCAAACCAAAAGGTATGACTTAATAACAAAAGGTGCCCCATGGTGTTGTGAATTTGTGTTGGTCTTCCTCTGTGATCTTGATCTGATTGTATCCAGAAAATCCATCCATTAGTGATAACATTTCATGTCCCACTGTGAGATCTACAATAATGTCTATGTGGGGGAGCGGGAAGTCATCCTTAGGGCAGGATTTATTCAAATCTTAAAATTCTATGCAAATGCAAATTCCCTCACCAGGTTTTTCGATAAGTACAATGTTAGATATCCACTCAGGATAATCTATTGGTTTTATGAACTCAACATCCAACATCTTCTCAAGCTCTTCTTTGACAAGGAGTGTGATGTGTGGATGCATCTTGCATAATTTTTGCTGCACTAATTTAGTATCTAGACAAACAATAAGATTATGGACTACCAAGTCAGTATCAAGGCCTCACATGTCAGCATATGACCAAGAAAAGTTGATTTTTATTTCTGTGGGAAAATTAATAAAGTTTTTTTTCTCTTTATCTGACAAGGACTTAGTAATAAGCATGTTTTTTGGGGTGTCTTCAGTGCCCACATTGGCAGTGTACATTTCTTCTATCAGTAAGGTTGACCTATATGTAATGGTGGGAAAATGGCGAATTATATATCAAGAAGGAAACTACCCTTTCCCTCAAAGAGAGATAAGAGTTTCTCTGTCGATTACCATTCAAGCACTTTTCACCATGTTACATTAGGAAGAGGAGAGGATAATTCACTAGATTCAATCTCTCCACATGAAGATGGTAGATTGAATTTTGAATGAATTGGGAATGTCAAGTCGATCCCCTCTTCTTTGTTGGAAATGGAAAGGAAATTGATGAAGCTGTGGACCTGGATCTTGCAGTAAAATGTCGAGATGAATTTGTCCTGCAAATTTGAGGAAAATATGGTTGGACCATGGTGGGAATGCACATGGTCCTCCAAAAAATCCGCGAAATGAAAAGGTTTTTTTTGCCTATACAAATGATGCCTGAATCCAAAAGTACAACTGCACACCTGCAACCTACACACACAAAAAAGAGGAAAATAGGTTGGGATTGGGGGTTTTCCTTTAGGTCAAACCCCAGTTTTGGAATTAACCAAGTAATGAAATAAAGTACTTAGAAGTAGATGTAGATGAAAGAATGAATTGTAAATCATCTCAAGGGAGGTTGTAGTAGCAAATTTGATAGAAATTTTTGTGTGGAATTGAATTTTGGAATCAATCTCCTCTTCAATAGTTAAAACCTTGACTTGAATGCAACACCTAACCTTGAAGGGAGACTTGAGAATGCTCAATGGTGGAAAAGAATGCCTATATTCTTGAATGCTTGATTGCTTATGCAACTTGAATTTATCCAACTTATGCCCCTTAAAATATTAGTGGACATTATTTTTGTCATGGGTTGACATCATGAGATTTTCCCACCCGATGCACAACCAAAAATGCAACCCTAGGAAGGGTCCTACCCCAAAATAGGGCAGGAACAGGGATGCCATGCCCCTGTCCTAGGAGGACAAGGGTGCCATGCCCTTGTCCAAAGGGGGACAATAGCGCCATACCCTTGTCCTATCCCTTTCTCTAGGGTAGAGTGTAGATGGGGTGATATAGAGGCCAAGGAAGAAGATGTTTCTGAAGGGTAGAGGACTCGAACTCTCGTACGTGAGGACCCTAATGCAGTGAAAAATTGTTAGGGTTGCAATTTTATGACACTACATTTAGCCCCCACTTTAGCAGGAGTATAAGGATACACCAATACTATTAGTAAAGTACAAGGAAACAAGAGTGAAAGAATTTTACCACGTCAAGGACGAAAGATGTGCCAAGCCCCAAGTGGACTTATGATCTTACAATTTCTATTGACAAAGTAAAAAGAATATCAAGAAGGGGAGAACCATGGTTGAAAGTAGAAAAGTTCCCTTCGCTATGAGTCATGAAAGCAAGGATACCAAAGATTACAAAGCAAAACAATGTTTTTTTCTAAGTAATTAGAAGTCTCACAAGAAGAAAAGTATGAGTGGAGTGTATGCCCCCACATTAAAGCGATCACACAAAACTTATCAAGAGTGATTGATTTAAGGTAGGATACACCCAAGAGAGAGAAGGAAGGGAGCATGATATCACAAGGATTTAGCCTCCAATCGAGGTATAAACCTAAGGATAATGAACACAAAACATGAGGTAATGTCACTTTCCTTGGGGTCAATATGTTGTATGATAACCTATGTATATCATGTATGTATATGCATATAATAATCTTCATTCCCAAAATAAGGAAACTACCTTAGAAGAAAGGGAAGAGAGGATTTCTTTTGAGTCAACATGTGTTTGCAATCAATTTGGCTTGCAGGTTCCCTCAAAGGTAATTGTTGAAGGTTCTGTCACTTGTTTAGGTACTATTTCTTTGATGTGTTTCCTACTCTAAGCTTCATATCAACCCTGATATCTTCCTACCATGTCAATTCTTGTTTTCACTCAAACTTGCTCTCAAGTCTCACAAAAATGAAACCTCCAAACACTAAGATTACTCACCAAGAGTTGCAGGAGGTTTAGGACATTGTCTAACATCCTCTTAGGCTTAATTCAACTTGGTTTTATGGTCTTTCAATTTGTCTTCTTAACCGGTTTGAGGAAAAGCTCAAAACAGGGCTACAAGAAAAGAACCCTAATTAGCCCTCCAAAACTACTAAAATGCTTATAACTCCACAAACTGCCAAAACACCTCATGAAACCTTTGCATTTATGGATACCCTTTATGGATATATTTCAAATTTTTACTATGAGGATGTGTGATAGGACCGTACAACTGCTATCCTATAAATGTGCCTAAAAACAAGGGTTTTAAAGGGTTTTAAGTCTTCAAACACCTTATCACCATTCCAAACTCTTCTTCAAACAACCAAATATTTTGAGAAGGTTTGTACCATCATTATTAAGCCTTCAAATTTCCTTCCCTACAAGTATAAAGAAAAACACTTGATGTGCAACCAAGTTTCAAGAGGAAAAGTGCTCAAACCCCATTATTTTTCAATACTTTGGCTGCTCGAAATGCATTTCTCAACTAATTATTCATTGAAAAAATATTCCATATGGCTTAAAAGATTTGATAAAACTTCTTTCCACCTTGGGAAACAAAAATAAGGTTCACTTGGTCTAGGTTTGTAGAGCAACTTTGTTTTCACCATGAAAGTTCACTAGTCGGGATATGGGAGCTCGCCTAGTTAGCAACAAAAACCACTTTCTTTGCCACTGCCAATAAAAAAAAAATTGTATGTACAAGAAGGATATGTAAAACAACTTGAATCTCAGAATCCATGGAGAAAGAGCCAAAGAAAATCAAGTTACTTCCATTATTGAAGCCAAACCCTTACTCAACCAAGAACAGGGCAAAAACAAAATAATTTTGCTACAATGCCAAAATTCCACACTAGTGCACAAACCCAAGTGAAAAATATTTAACACAACATGGAACAACTTCCCAAATGAAAACAATATGACCAAATGCTAAGGAATTACAGACTACTATACCATTTGGAGCAAAAAAGTGTAAGAAAAATGACATAATCTTGAGTTTTTGTATTGAAATATTCTTTTTTTCAAATTCCAACTTGATAAAAAGTTGTGTGAGGATTTAAATAGACACTAACCACCCAAATAATTCCTAGGTATGGACCAATAACCAGCTTTTGCCTTAATTTTACAAATTTTCAAAAAATTGTCAAAATGTTGCTTGACAACTTTCACAATTTTTAGTACAATGAGCATTTTTGACTTGTGAGACAAATCAACTTAACTCCACCATGTGAAATGGTTTAATATAACCACACAAACATATTTCAATTCCTAACAAGGCTTTATAAGATTTTTTGATCATTTTTCCATATTTTACCCATTCTAGGCTTACAAAGCATAAAATGTAAAAAAATAGATAAAAAACTCAACAAACAACAAAATTAAGACACAAAGGACACTTCAACACACTAAAAACACCCTTTGGACATACAAAAAGTTCATTATTCAATTGATACCAACATAGGCCATTTCAAACCAAAATTTGATGAAGTGCTCCATGAGCTTCACTAGGTGCTCCTGCACCATACTCCCCCAAAGACAAAGAAGTCAAGTGACTTAGTTTGGCACCAATGAGTGATCAATTCCAAACTGAAGAAAGTCTTACTTAGGTACCCAAGTAGCCTTGGAGTCTGGTTTGTTCCTCCACTTGATCAAATGCTGCATATAGACATGGTGTCGAGTCTTTTTGAGAATCCTAGAATCCAAAACTTTTTCAGCTTGAGGCATGGGTGTAGAAGGAAGAGGTTCATCTGAAAGTGATTGGTGAACTTATGAAACTCTCTCCTCCTCCTTGGGAAGCTTCCCTTTGTATGAAACCAAATCTGTAATATTGAAGATAGGAGACAATGCAACATCATTAGGCAAATCAATCTTATAAGCATTAGAGCCATACTTAGCCAAAACCTTACAAGGATCTTTCCTCCTCATTCAAAGTTTTCTGGGAATTCCTTTTTGAAGTCTGGACTTATTCAAGTGCACCATCACAAAGTCACCATCTGAAAATTGTACATCTTTCCTTGTTGCATCAACTCTATCTTTGACCTTATGTGAGGCATCTTGGAGAGATTTCTTTAATTGATCATGAACTTCCTTCATAGACTCAACTACATCATCAGCTTGACCACTTCTTTGCTGCACATTACCAAGGTTTCTCAACTCCATAGCACCCCTTGGGTGCATATCATACACTCTCTCAAAAGGCTTCTTACCAGTAGACCTATCGACACTATCATTGTAGGCAAACACTGCTTGGTGAAGAATCTGATCCCAAATCTATTCATACTCTTTTTTCAAACACCTTAAGTAGTTACCAAGTGTCCTATTGACCACCTCTATTTGGCCATCAGTTTGGGGATGATAGGCTGAACCAAAAGACAAGTTAGAACCCAATTGTTTCCAAAGATTTGTCCAAAAATGTCCAAGGAATTTGACATTTCTATCTGTAATAATACTAATAGGCAAACCATATATTCAAATAACCTCTTTGAAAAATAAATGTGCAATGTGACTAGCATCATGAGTAGTTTTGCAAGGAACAAAATGTGCCATTTTACTGAATCTATCAACAACAACAAAAATGCTATCAAAACCAAGCGTTGTTTTGGGTAAACCAACCATAAAATCCATACTCACACATTCTAATGGTCTTATAGGAATGGGTAATGGATGATAATGACCGACATTGGTAGATGTGCCTTTTTCCTTTTGGAAAACCATACACTGCTCAACATACCTCCTGATATCCCTTTGCATTCTTGGCCAATAGTAGAAATGTTGCACAAGTTCCAATGTCTTGTTTAGACCAAAATGACCACTCAAACACCCATTGTGCTTCTCTTGGATAATATTTTTCCTCATTGAGGCTTTGGGAACACATAGCTATCCACCTCTAAACAACAAACCATTTTGCAAGGTAAAGTTAGCATATTCACTATGAAAATGGTTTTGAAATTCTTGACAAAACTTGTAAATGGTTGCAAAATCTTCATCATTTGGATAAAAATTCTTGAAGCAATCAACTCCAATACTCTAAATCTACACTTCTTGCACTGTTATTAGCCTTCTACTCAAAGCATCTGCTACTTTATTACATTGTCTCTTTTTATGCTTAATGGAGAATGTATATGATTGCAAGTACTCAACCAATTTAACATGTCTATGACTCAACTTATCTTGTGAATTCAAAAAGCTAAGAGCTTGATTATCTATGTAAACAACAAACTATTTGGGCAGCAAATAGTGCCTCCATTTTCGAAGAGCTTGGACAAGAGAATACAATTCAAGATCATAGGACGAATACTTATTTTTTGCATCATTGAGATTTTCACTAAAGAAAGCTACTAGTCTATTATCTTGACTCAAAACAACACCAACTGCTATGTTACTTTAATCACATTCAATAGTGAACAACTTATCAAAACTAGGAAGAATGAGTACTGGTTGTGTAGCTAACTTCTGTTTTTAGAGTTCAAACCCCTTATTAGCTTCTTTGGTCCATTGAAACTTTTTCTTGACTCCGCCTTTAATAGTATCTAGCATAGGTGCACAAATCTCATTTATCCCCTTATAAACTTCCTGTAGAACTATGCCAAACCATAAAATCTTCGCACTTCACGTGTTGTTTTTGGTGTTGGCCAATTGGGGATGGCTTCCACCTTCGATGTGTCCATTTTCAATTCTACACTTGAAACTATTAAACCAGGATAAACTAGTTCCTACTTCATAAATTCACACTTCTCCAAGTTTATTTTTAGTTGCTCATCATACAATTGTTGCAATACAAATTTAAGATGGTTTAGATGTTCATCTTTCATTATACTAAAAATCAAGATATCATGTAAGTATAGAACAACAAATTTACCAATAAAATATTTAAGAACTTCATTCATGAGTCTCATGAATGTACTAGGAGCATTAGTGAGACCAAATGGCATAACAAGCCACTTATAAAGTCCTTCATTAGTTTTGAAGGCTGTTTTCCACTCATCACCTTCCTTTATCCTGATTTGGTGGTAACCACTCTTGAGATCAATCTTTGTGAAAAAGTTTGCACACCTCCCAAGCAATCCATGAAATCTTTAATCCTTGGGATAGGGAATCTATATGTGATAGTGATTTTGTTAATGGTTCTTGAATCTCTGCATAGCCTCCATGTTCCTCCTTTCTTTGGTGCTAACACTATAGGTACGACACAAGGACTTATGCTCTTCCTTATCAAACCTTGATCTAACAACTCTTGTATTTGTCTAGCCACTTCTTTATTTTATTCTGGGATCATCTTATAGGCTGCTTTATTGGGTAATGAAGCTCCAGGAATGAAGTCAATTTGATGGCTTATGGCTCTAGTAGGTGGTAGGGTTTCTAGTTCTCCATCACTTATGATTTCTTTAAAGTTGTCTAGTATTTTCTGCACTTCACGAGGTATTTGAACCTTCTTTTCTTTCTTTTCTTCCTTTGGTTTCACTATGAGAGAAAATCCTACTCCTTCACCCTCTTTAACAATGTTTATGAACTCTTTTTCACTCACGAACAAGGCATTTGGGTTTTTGGACTTTCTGCCCTCTCCTTCATCATTTAAGGACTGTATTTTATATTTGAATCCATCTTTTTGAAAAGAATAAGAGCCCTTCTCACTATTATGAATGGCTTTTCTATCAAATTGGTATGGCCTACCCAGAAGTAGGCAGCAAGCATCCATTGGGAGTATATCACACATTATTGTATCCTTATAACCCCTTGTTGTGAACTCAACCCAAGCTTGTTCATTCACCATCACATGCTACTCCTTGTTGAGCCAAGTGACCTTATACGGACTACTATGTGGAACTATCTTGAATTTAAGTTTATTTGTTGCTTTCTCTAACACAATATTGTCTATAGACCCTGAATCTATCACCACTCTACAAACCTTACCTATGATCTTGCACTTAATTCTAAATAAAGATCTTCTTTGAGTTGGTTCCTCTTTATTTCGCTCTTTGTTCAAGACTCTTCTCACCATTAAACTTACCCCATATTTTGAAGCTAAACTCAGTTCTTGTGTCTTACCACTTGCTACATCTTCTTGCACACATGTCAATCTTCTTTCACCTCCTTGAGATGAAGAATATTTCTTAGGGCATATATAGGTGGGATGACCTAAGTTTTGGAAATTTTGACACTTCATGGTGGAGAAGTAGGACCCTCTTCCTGGTCCACTAGACCTACCTCTTCCTAGGTCGCTAGATCCCCTTCCTCTATAGCTATTCTTGCTATTAGAATCCCCACTTTTCTCTATAAGTTTGGACTCTCCTTGGGACCTTTGATCAGCTCCTCTTCCACCAAAATTGTCTCTATGGCCTATACCATCTCTTCCCCTACCTTTGCCTTTGTTGCTTTGTTTTTTCTTCTTCCAACTTTTCTCTTCTACTTTGAGTGCCAGTTGGTAGCACTTCTGCACTATATTGGGACACAACAAACTGAACTCTTCTTGTATATTCCATCTCAAGCCATTGAGATATCTTGCAACTTTTACGTTCTCATCTTCCACAACCTTTGACCTCAAAAATATTCTTTGAAACACCTCTGTATAGGTTCTTACATCTAACTCCCTTTGCCTCAAATTCTGCCTCTTCTTATGTAGTTGGATTTCATAATCATCTTGTATGTAGGTTTCCTTGACATTAGACACCATTCCTTTTGAGGTTGCTATGGGTTGTTTCCCCTCTTTTTCTCTCCTAGCTTGAATGAACTTCCACCATGTTAATGAAGCCCCTCTCAACCTAGAATTAACTACCTTCACCTTCTGGGCCTCTGTCACCCCATCACATTCAAAGTGATTCTCCAGGCCTTCAATCCACTCCATGACTGAATCTGGATCCATCTTGCCGCTAAAAATGGCTACACCTTCTAAGGTTTTGCCACTCAATACTTTCAAACCATTCAAGAAAGGTTATTTTTCAAGAATAGGGACAGGTATAGGGATCTCATCTTGTATTGGTACCAATTTTCCCTTATCACCCACCTTATCACTCACTTCTCCAGTCCTCACCTCTACTGAAACTAGTTTTATCTCTAGTTGCTCCAATTTCTCCCTTAGTGGTCTATTTTCCTCTTCTTGGTCTTCTACCTTCTTGGCTAACTCAACATTGGTTAATATCTAGAAACTACTCACTTCTACCCAAGACTTACTTCTTGCTCTGATACCACTATGATAGGGAGGTACTCAAGAATTGACTCAATTTGTGTGTTTGCAATCAATTTGGCTTGCAAGTTCCCTCCAAGGCAATTGTTGAAGGTTTTGTAACTTATTTAGGTACTTTTTCTTTGATTTATTTTCTTCTCTAAGCTTCATATCAACCTTGAGATCTTCCTACCATGTCAATTCTTGTTTTCACTCAAACTTGCTCTCAAGTCTCACAAAAATGAAACTTAGCTTCTTAGCTCCAAACACTAAGATTACTCACAAAGAGTTTTAGGAGGTTTAGGACACTATATATAATCCTCTTAGGCTTAATTAAAATTGGTTTAATGGTCTTTCAATTTGTCTTCTTACCTGATTTGAGGAAAAGCTCAAAACAGGGCTACAAGAAAAGAGCCCCAATTAGCCCTCCAAAACTGCTAAAATGCTTATAACTCCACAAACTGCCAAAATACCTCATGAAAATTTTGCATTTATGGATACCCTTTATGGTTATCTTTCAAATTTTTTCTATGAGGAGGTCTGATAGGACCGTAAAACTGCTGTCCTATAAATGTGCCTAAAAACAAGGGTTTTGAAGGGTTTAAAGTCTTCAAACACCTTATCACCATTCCAAACTCTTCTTCAAACCACAAAATAGTTTGATAAGGTATGTAAAATCATTGCAAATCATTCCAACTTACTTCCCTACAAGCATAAAGACAAACACTTGATGTGGAACCAAGTTTCAAGAGGAAAAGTGCTAAAAAACCATTGTTTTTCAATACTTTGGCTGCTCAAAATGCATTTCTCAACTAATTATTCATTGGAGAACTCTTCCATATGGCTTACAAGCTCTAATAAAATTTATTTCCACCTTGGGAAACCAAAATAAGGTTCACTTGGTGTGGGTTCTTAGAGCAACTTTATTTTCACCATGAAAGTTCACTAGCCAGGATATGGGAGCTCGCCTAGTTAGCAACAAAAACCACTTTCTTTGTCATTACCAATTAAAAAAACCTTGTATGTACAAGAGTGATATGTTCATAAAATTGACTCCCAGAGGCCATGGAGAAAGAGCCAAAGAAAATCAAGTTGCTTCCATTATTGAAGCCAAACCCTTACTCAATCGAGAACATGACAAAAACAAAATAATTTTGCTACAATGCCAAAACTGCACACCAGCACACAAACTGAGGTGAGAAAGCTTTAACACATGTCACAACTACCCAAATGAAAATAGTACAGCCAAATGCTCAAGAAGTACGGACTGCTATACCATTTGGAGCAAAAAAGTGTAAGAAAAATGACAAAATCTTGAGTTTTTGTATTGAAGTCTTATTTTCTTTGAATGCCAACCTAATAAAAAGTTGTGTGAGGCTTAAATAGACACTATAAAACTAAATCATGCCTAGGTATGGACCAATAACCACCTTTGCCTTATTTTTACAAATTTTCCAAAAAATTGTCAAAATGTTGCTTGACAACTTTGACAATGTTTAGTACAATGAGCATTTTTGACTTGTGAGCCAAATAGACTTAACTCCACCATGTGAAATGGTTTACTATAACCATAGAAATATATTTTAATTCCAAGGCTTTATAAAGTATTTTGACCATTTTTCCATGTTTTGCCCATTTTAGGCTTACAAAGCATAAAATGTCAAAAATAGACCAAAAACACAACAAACAACAAAACTAAGACACAAAGGACACTTAAACACAATAAACACACCCTTTGGACATAAAAAAATTCTGTTATTCAATTGAGACCAACACAGGACATTTCAAACCAAAATTTGATGAAGTGCTCCATGAGCTTCTCTAATGCTCATGCACCACCAGGAAAAGATCTCAATGTTTTGCATCGTCCCCAAATAGACATTAAGGGAAAAATAGAAGAACATGGATACACATATAAGAATGGTCACAAAAGAGAAAGAAAGGGGAGAGAGAAAGATTTGCAGTGCTAAAACTGCTAATCTAGCACGACATCCACCTTGCAATCTTGTTGATCATTATTTCAGGAAGACAAGCAACACGCTAGAGGAGCGACATCGAGCATAACAGATGGAGCTATCACAAGATCCAAACAAGGACTATGCTCATGTTGGAAGTCACTTTTTTCTATTCTAGGAGCTAGGATTAGGGTTTATGAAAATTCAGTTGATAAATGCTTGTCCACATCAATATACTCATACTCACTCTCAGAAGCATTAGGAGTTGTATTGTCATTATGAATAACATTTTCACAATTTCTTCATTAAAGTTTTGAGAAAGAGGAGAAAGAACATGAATAGGAGTAAAACCATCACATATTTTATGCCACTTATTATTTGGAGATGTAGGTTGAACATCTTGCTTAGGAGAAAAGGGAATCATGTCAACTATCAGAGTCTGAGGAGATTCAGTATTTAGAGGAATAGCTTCACGAGCTCGAACAAGGCGTCTTCGTCGGTGTTCTCTCATTTAATGATTTCATCAAGCCTTAGTGGAAGGCTGAGAAGGAGGAGGAATATTTCTCTCCTTGATAGTTGAAGATTTAGGTTGAGGTCTTTTATGTTGAACAAGAGGAGAAGGAGACATCTTCTCTCGATAAGAGGAAGGAGGTGGAACTGTGCCATAGAAAGGAGGAATATTAGGTGTATGAAGGAGACCACGTCCATCATGAGGAGGAGGTATAGGTCTAACCTTAGGAAGAATATTCATGTTCTTCTTAAGAGAAGGTAAAGTCACATCCATAGGGGTAGGTGGGCAATCTTCCTTAGGAGGGAGATTAGTTCTATTCATGAGGGGAAAAAACTCATCTTGAAGAATAATAGAAATGTCAAGTGTTGGAGATATAGGTTTACTTAAGGATAAAATCATATCATTATTCTATGTTTGATAAGATTGAAAAAGATCATCACTCCTTGACGGAAGATATTGAAATTGTTTAGGCCAAAAGAGATCAATAGGAACACCGGGGCTTCTTTTGGATGGACAAGATAAGCTATGGTTCACGGTTATGATTTCTCCATTGTGAGGAAATTTTAGACACTTGTGGATTGGAGAAGCAATAGCCTTCATAGAAGATAGCAAAGGATAGCCCAACTTGATACAAAATTTCCCAGAAGAAGGTATGATAAGAAAGTCAACATTCATGGATTTAGCATGAACTTCAACAGGAAGGGTAATAGAGCCAATGGTAGGACAAGAGAAGCCATCAAATAACTTCACAACCACATTAGAATTATATTATATTGGTTTATGCATTCATAAAGTGAAAAGATACTCTTCAGTTATGAGATTAACCATGCAAGAGGGATCAATTAGGGTACCACAGTAAGGGATATCCTTAACATTTGCAACTATGTATAAAGGGCCATCAGGTGCTCTAATGGTCTCACTAGGGTCAAATGTAATACAAGGATCCTTAGAAAAGTCATGTGTCTCTACCATATTAACCATGTTTGGAGCCATAGAGGTGAATTCTTCAAAAGAGAGATAATCAAGCACAGTCTCAATAACGTTAGAGGTATGAGAAGGCAAGGGATCAGTGAAAATATTAAGATTTTGATTAGGAGGAGATACTGATTTATTCCCTTTATCATTCACACCTGCCACATATATAGTATTATTATCAATCAGGTCTTGAATCTTATTTTTAAATACAAAACATTTCTCAGTTTCATGACCAGGTTGACGATGAAATTGACAAAAGGAATTGTTATCAAAATAAGGAGATGCAAGCTTGGAAGGATCAATTTGTTTAATAGGAGGAAGTTTGATAACATTTTTGTGCAACAAATGAGACATAATACTATGGATAGATTCACTCAAAGGAGTAAACTGCCTTTCTCTTTGGAAAAATTTAGAAATAGAATGCACACCTGTTGTAGAATTCACATGGTTGTTGCTAATTGGATCATTAAACTTGATGAATCTTTTTGTTGGTTTGAACTTCACAAATGGTTGTTGAATACTATCCTCCTTATCACTCAGAGCCGGAGGAGTGAATTGCTCCATTTGACTCACAACCAGTTGATAATTGTGGAGTGTTGTGCACAACTTCGGAAAGGAAGTAAACTTAGACAAAAGAAACTTTTCCCTAATATCTTTTAGCTTTTATCTACTAATGAAATCAACCACTTTTTCTTTAACACCTTATTTACAATGCATTAAATTAGTCAAAGTGATTGTAGGACCAATGTTGTTTTGAAATTGTTGAATGAAAGCATTTGCAAATTTTTGAAAAGAAGTGATAAAATAAGAAGGAAAAGAGAAATACCATTGTAAAGATTTATCTCTTAGTGTTCTTGTAAATAGTTTTGCAAGAAATATTTGATCATAAGAAAAATTAGTACACAAGGTTTGAAATATTTTGACATACGTAAGAGGATCACCTTTTCCATTATAGAATTCCAATTTAGGGATCTCTACATTTTTAGGTGGCACAACCTTAACAATATCAAGAGAAAGTGGGCTCGCAACATCAAAGGTGGGCACACTAAACTTGGATTGATTCATAAAAGTAATTTATTGTTGTAAAGAAGACATTGTTTGGACAAGGTTGTTGATTGTCATTTCGGTAGAAGAATTGATGTTAGAAATAGGTGATTGAGAAGGTGGTGTGATGTTATTGAAAGAAGCCATGGACTAAGAATAAGGTGGTGGGACATTATGATAAGTAGGCATTGGTGATGATTGGGTAGGAAAAGGGACACTTAAAGGAGGAATAAAGTTGTTGAAGGAATTGCCCCCTTGTGTCACACTAATTGGTTGAGGAATAATAAGAACACTCATGGAAAACATAGGTAAAGATGGAGGATTAAAAGAAGAAGAAGGATTGCCCCCATGACCACTTGTTATAGGGATGACATTTTGAGTTGAAGTAGCCATTATGTTGGATGTGAAAGTAGGAATACTAGGCATAGGATTAGTCAAAGGAATAGAAGAATTGACTTGTATTGAAGGTTGTGAATAACCTAGGGTTTCGGCACAACTCTTGATAGGCATGACATTAGAATCAACAATATGTGCAATACCATGCAATATATCAATTCCATTCTCATTAGTTTGAAGCATGCGCTTACGACCAATTAATTGAAGAGCTTCACTATTAGGGTATTCTCGGGACATCCATTTTTGAAAGCTATCAAATTGATTGTCCAATGTAGAAAGTTGATCTAGAGAACCCCTAGTTAAAGCTTCTTCATCATCATGGGAGTCATTATTGTGGTGAATAGGCACATGATTAGGATGGGAAGAATTAGCATGATCCTTATTAAAGAAGTCACCCAAATTAGGCTCCATCTCCTCGGTAATCAAACCTTGGGAAGCCTTAATTCTAATGCTTCATCTAACAGGGATAGGATAGGTAGGAATAGTAGTGGTAAAACTCATGCACCAGAGGGAAAATTTAAATTTTGAATTGTGAAACAAAGCTTACAAAATTGGTTAATGCAAAATTTAAGAAAATAATGATTACACAATTTGAACTTTGTTGGAGGAAGAGGATGACACAATTTCCAAAAAATGAAAGGAAATTGGAATTTTAAAATTAGGACCAAGCGAATACAACTTAATTTTAAAATAAGAATTTTAAAAATTACGACATACTATAATTAACCTCTTAATTTAAATTTTTTTTTGAAATTTAAAATGTTGAATTTTGGAGGTATTTTCAATTCTAGACAGATAAAAAATTGATAAAATCAGCCATTCTTCCAGATTTAGACTAGTAAATATAGCCATAATAGTCTCTTGAAATTTCAGGAAAAAAGCCGAGGATTGTGGCGGGAATGCACATGGTCCAACCAACTTTTTTTGAAACTTTCAAGGATGGATATTATGATGAATTTAAAGCTAACCCCAACAGATTAGTGAATTTTATGATCTCTAAATGGGTGAAATGAAGGCGCAAATGTGAAAATAGGACCCTATTAGGGTTTTAAAGAAAAAGAGGAATTGAATTGCAATTTTGAAAAAGGTCAAACCTAATGGATAGGGACACCTTGGAAAATGTTTAGAAATATGAATGTAAATCAAATTGATTTGAAATTCACACAAAATCTAATTAATTTTAAAAATTAGGGTTTGATGGCTTAACCACTTAATTTTAAAATTTGAATTTTGGGAAAAAGGGGGGAAATTGATATTTTGAATTGTAGGATTGAAGAAAAATCCAAGAACAATCAAAATCTAAAAATTAAATGGAAATTCAATTTTTTCACAAGTTCAATATGATTTTTGAAAATTAGGGTTTTGACAAGTAACCTCTTAATTTTTTAAATTTTATTTGCAAATTGAATAAGACAAAGAGGAAACTGAATTTGATAAACAAAACAATTTTCAGATCTAAGATAACCACAAGCAATTTTCACAAATCACAAGTTCAATTTTAATTTTTAAAACTAGGGTTTTGAATGATTTAACCACTAAGTTTGCAAAAAATTGAAACTTGTTAATGAAAAATATGCAATTTTGTTTTAAGGAAAGCATGCAAGATGTTGGGCTCACCAAAATGTAATGGTGGAAAATGGTGAATGATAGATTAAGAAGGAAACTACCCTTTCCCTTAAAGAGAGATGAGAGTTTCGGTATTGATTACCATTCAAGCACTTTTCACCATGTTACATTAGGAAGAGGAGAGGATAATTCACATGATTCAATCTCTCTACATGAAGATGGTAAATTAAATTCTGAATGAATTGGGAATGTTAAGTTGATCCCCTCTTCCTTGTTGAAAATGGAAAGGAAATTGATTGAATTGTGTAGTGCAAGTATAACTTGAGATTAGAATATGGGATGAAGATGTGCACTTGGATCTAACAGTAAAATTTTGAGATGAAGTCACCCTATGAATTTGAGGAAAAGTTGCCTGGACTGTGGCGAGAATGTACAACTACACGCCTCCAACCTACACACACAAAAAAGAGAAAAATGGGTTGGGATTGGGGGTTTGCCTTTAGGTCAAACCCTAGTTTTGGAATTAACCAAGTAATGAAATAAAGTACTTGCGAGTAGATGTAAATGAAAGGTTGAATTGTAAATCACCTCAAGGGAGGTTGTAGTAGCAATGTTTATAGAGATCCTTGCATCGAATTAAATGTTGGAATTCATCTCCTCTTCAATGGTTGAATCCTTGACTTGAATGCAACACCTAGCCTTGAAGGGAGACTTGAGAATGCTCAATGCCGGAAACGAATGCCTGAATACTTGAATGCTTGAATGCTTGATTGCTTATGCAACATGAATTGATCCAACTTATGCCCACTTCCACGTTATGAAAATGAGAGGATGAATTCCCCTTAAATACATGTTAGTGGATATGATTTTCATCATGAGCCGACTTGGGAAAGTTTTCCACCCGATGCACAACCAACAACACAACCATAGGAAGGGTCCTAGCCCAAAATATGGTAGGGATAGGGGAAAAGTGCCCCTATCCTACCACTTTCTCTAGGGTAGAGTGTGGACATGGTGATGTAGAGGCCAATGAAGAAGCTATTTCTGAAGGCTAAGAAATCTCTGGTCTTTGATCAGGCTAGAGGATTCGAACTCATGTGCATGAGGACCCTAATGCAGTCAAAAATTGCCAAGGTCACAATTTTATGATGCTACACTATCTTGTTGTGGAGGAAAAATGGTAGGGAGGTCAATTCCCTCATCCTCAAGCACCCGATCTAGGTTTTCACTTTCAAATACACCCTTTGTTTTTACTTTTTCCTCATCCAAAGGTGCCTTAGGAAGATTTTCACCTAAGGAATCATTATTTTTGTTTTCATTATCTTTTTTGTGACTACGGGTATTGACCTGACTACCAAAGTATCCATTCTCATGTAATTCAATCCGATGAACTCTGTTGCAATCTTCTAAATTGCACATAGTTAGGAGAGCCATAAGAGCATTATCATTAGCACATATGTCTAAAGTGGGTTTGTCTTGTAGGTCCCAGTCTATAAGCTCAAGGTGAAAAAGTTGCAGTTTATGTGGAGTGGAAGGGATTATAGGGTTTGGTGTTGATATGGGTGTCAAAGAAGATATCCTCTTCATACTCAAAAGGTATTTTGTCAAATTCCTCTTCATCAAAGTCTTCGACATCCAAGGAGCGACTTGAAGGGCACCGACAATAATGATCTTGATGAATAATGATGAACAACTAATACCCTAACCGGTACTGAGAGGGGGGGGTGATTCAGTACACAAAAAAACTTGCTTCAATATTTTGACACTCTCTGATCATAGATAATCGGTTATCTATACCACTGTACTTAACCATAGCAATACCGGTTAACAGAAATACTTCAGACAACTAAACTAGTAAAACAAATGTACTTCAAATAGCATCCAACAATTCTCAAATCTAGATAGCTATTTTACCATTTTGATCATGCATGAGTTGCATTAGTAATATCACAACCATTTAGCACTGCATGCATATTCATCTGAACAAAAACTACTCAATCATCAAATGAAAAATACACAGCGCATGACACACAGATTTTTCACGTGGAAACCCAAATGGGAAAAACCACAGTGGGGATGAATACCCACAAGCTTGTTTTTGAACTCTTTTGAAGTCCACTCTGTTCGGAGCCTAGCCCGGTTAAAGACTTTACAATAAGGTTTTGCTAGGAACCAATCTTGTTAGGTATCACTTGGTTAAGGGATGACTATAAACTATGTCAAAGGTTGAAACCCTGTTAAAGGTTACCTCGCTAGAGGATTTAAAGAACTCAATGAGCCTGAGTCACCTGGTTAGAGGATTTGCAACAAGCATGTTAAAGCTACCCAGTCAAGGGATTTTCTTTCTATTGAAATGGCTACAAGACAACAGATAAAACTCCGATCTAATAACAACACTACTTTGCCAATGCAAATTCTTTTTAGTTCCTCTCTTCTTCAATCACACTCTGCAGACTCTTTAGTCTGGTTTGGCAAGTATCAAGTCTCCAACACACAAACATAAATACAACTTTTTCCAACACACACAATAAAAAACATCATCGACCTTATAGACAATAATTAGGTCGGTAGCATAAACCCTAAACCCTAAACATTTAGGTTTTCAGTTACAAGCAGTCCTATCCTAACTGATAAATACATTGTATAGAATGAAACAATCTGAGAAATATCTCAAGTTATTCTGCATTCTCCAATCTTCACTGCACCTAGAAATCAGTAACCCATCACGCATTCTTCACACACCGCTAAGAGAAACGCACATTCTTGAGGTAGAAATTCAATGCATTCGCTCCCGATGTGCAAGATCCTCAAAGAGATTCTTCACAAGCACATAGATGAAATGGAATCTCGATCTCATCCTTATCTCTTAAATAACTCATCACAGGAATGTCATTGGTTACACTACACAAGTCAAATCACCAAACCAGAAACCCTCTAGCTGAATTGAGACTACAAATCGGTAGTCAAACTGTGAACCCCGACACCAGTTCACTCCATCCCAATTAACTATAACCGCTTCCAGTCTTCACACCAGTTCATACCAGTTCACCTGCTTGAGCACCATATACTAGTTGACTTACTGACATCAATGACAACATACATTATCCCGCTTCATTATACACCAATAATCTCCCCCTTTGGCATTGATGGCAATACTCAGTGAATCATTGCTCAGTAAAATATATACACCGATTGAAACTATACTTGTGAAACTTAGAAAAAATCTTCACCCCAAACAATATATCTTTTCCCCAAACAATATATCTTCACCCCCTTTGACAACAATGTGAAAGTGGAGGCATAGGCTTCCAAGCTCCACCATGCTACTCCCCCTGTGGAGTAGCATCCTTCAACACATCAATCTTGCAAGATTGGTCACTATAGTACCTGACTGATGTGGAGCACACATCTTTAATGTATTTCATGAAGGGGTAGAACCCCTTATTCACCCCTCAAATAGGTAAATGTAGTCTTTGGTAAGGGCTTAGTGAATATATCTGCTAGTTGCTCCTTACTAGAAAAATGTCTTAATACCAACTCTTTATTGTGAACCTTCTCTCACAATAAATTATACTTGAGCTCAAAATTATTGGTCCTAGCATGCAATACTGGATTTTTGGAAATATTGATTGCACTAGTATTATCAAAAAAAATACTCACCGATTAAAATATAGTCACTTCGAAGCTATTCAGTACATGCTTCATCCAAATTATCTGAGTGCAGTTCATAAATGTTGCCACATACTTCTCTTCAGCTGTAGATTGGGAGATACAACTCTAGTTCTTACTCATCAACGAGACTAGTCTTTCATCAAGGAAGAATGCTCCACCGATTGTTCTCTTTTGGTCGTCCACATTACCTACCCAATCTGCATCGGTAAACACTTTGGGATAAAAGTCACCATTATATGGATACCACAATCCATAATCAATTGTTCCCTTCAGATATCTAAGAATCCTCTTTACCACTACCAAGTGGGATTCTCTTGGATTCTTCTGAAAATGAGCAACTATGCCTATTGCATGAGCAATATCAGGTTTGTTATGCACCACATAGTGTAGCTTATCGATCATTGACTAGTAATCCTTCTCATCCACCAATGTTGAATCATCCTCATTAGTCAGTTTGTAGCTGGTTACCATCGGTGTTGCAACCGGTTTTCTCTCCTCCATCCCAAAGGTCTTCAATACCTCTTTGATATACTTGGACTAGGTAATGAAGATACCTTCTTTCATTTGCTGAATCTGTAGACCAATGAAAAAATTTATCTCTCCAATCAGAGACATTTCAAAATCCTTTTCATCACATCTACAAATGCATGACTCATTTCATCATCTCCTTCGAAGATTATGTCATCTACAAATACTTCACAGATCAATATCTGATCACCTTCAGATTTCAAGTAGACGTTGTTGTCCTCACTTGTTCTCTGAAATCCTATCTTCACAAGATGAGAGTGTAACCGTTCATACCATGTCCTTGGTGCTTGTTTCAATCCAAACAGGGCCTTGTGTAATTTGCATACCATGTCACTATCCTCTTACAAAGAAAACCCATCTGGTTGCTCAATATGCACTTCTTCTTCTAGGATTCCATTCAAGAATGCAAACTTCACATCCATCTGGTATACCTTGAATCCCTTGAATGCTGCAACTGTAAGTAGCATTCAGACACCTTCCAGTCTAGTTGTTGGGGCAAAGGTTTCTCCATAGTCTTCTCCTTCTTCCTGAGCATATCATTTGCATACAAGTCTTGCCTTGTTTCTTACCACTATGCCTTCTTCATTCAGCTTATTCCTGAAGACCCATTTGGTACCTATGACATTCTTGTGTTCTAGTCTGGGTACCAAGGACCATGTTACATTCTTTTCTATCTGGTCTAGCTCCTCTTCCATTGCCTTTATCCAGTCTTGATCAACAAGTGCCTCTCTAGTGTTCTTAGGCTCAAATTCTGAAATCATGCAGGAGTTTTCTTTCACCTTTCTCTGTGTAAGTATACCTGCATCTTTGTCTCCAATGATCTGCTTCAGATCATGATGCAGTTTTGCATACCTAGGAATGACCCTAGCTGGTTCCACTTTCTTTTCCTCTTCTTCTTCCACTTCATCTTCTTCTTCTTCTACTGTAGCTTCTACCAGTATAGAAACACTGAGGTCTTTGCAGTGTTTGTCACTTGTTTCTTTCTTAACTGGTTCCTAGAAGGCTAAACCCAGTTCATCTTCTATTTGATTGTTGTTGGTTTCCTCAGGCTTCTCATGGGATTCATCAACCCTAACATTGATACTCTCAACAATTTTGTGAGTCCTATTGTTGTAGCACTTGAGAGCTTTGCTTTTAGTGGAATATCATAGAAATATTCCTTCATCATACTTAGCATCAAACTTGCTTAGATGCTCACCTCTCTTGATATAGCACTTGCTGCCAAATACTTTGAAATAACTTACATTAGGAGTTCTCCCGTTCCAGTGCTCATAGGGGGTTTTGTCTTTATCTTTCTTGATGAGTACCTGGTTCATAGTATAGACTATAGTGCTTACCGCTTCTCTCCAAAATGTGTGAGCTACCTTTCCCTAGATCAACATAGTTCTGGCCGCTTCCATCACAGTCCTGTTATTCCTCTCTGCTATGTCATTCTATTGTGGTGTCCTAGGGGAAAATAACTACCTCTTGATGTCATTCTCTTCATAGTACTTGTTGAATTCATCATAAGTGAATTCACCTCCCTGATCGGTTCTGAGGTATTTTATTCTTCTATCAGTCTCCTTCTCAACCAATGCTCTAAAGGCTTTGAGCTTTCCAAATGCCTCAGACTTGTCTTCCAAGAATGCGACCCACATCATTCTTGAGCAGCCATCGATAAGAATCATGAAATACCAATCTCCCTGAATACTTCTTATTTCATCGGACCACACAGATCGGTGTGTACTAGATCAAGTAAGCTCTCTGCTAAAAAAGACTTACCTTTGAATGTTAAGGAAGACATCTTCCCTGGTTGACATTTTCTGCACAAACAATTCTCCAGTTTGTTTAGCAAAGGCAACCCTCTTACTGCCTTGATCTTACTGGCCTTTACTATATTATCAAAGTTTATATGACAGAGTCTCCTATTTCATATCCAATTGTCATCAAACTTCGCCATCAAACACTGGCTGATCTAGGCATTCAGCTGAAACAGGTTTCCTTTGGTCTATTTACCAGTGGCAATAAGTTCACCACTCTTTTTGATTATTTTGTAGACCCCACCTTTGAACTCCAGAATAAGTCCTTTGTCGTTCAGCTCAGTAGCACTCAAAAGGTTGTGCTTAAGGCCTTCCACCTAGTAGACATCATCCACACTGCTCTTTCCATTCACTAAGATGGATCTTTTTCCTTTTAGCATGCAAGGTGCATCATTGCCAAACTAGACAACACCTCCATCATATTCTTCCAGAGTCAGAAACTTTCTTCGGTCACCAATCATGTGGTGAGAACACCCGTTATCAATGTTCCATTCATTAGAGTTGTCAATGTGAGAGACAAGGACTTTCTAGCTAGACACCTCTTCCTTGATAGCTACAAATACTATGTCCTCACTCTCTTCATCCTCAGATTCTTCATCGGTAACACCTTCATCCACTACAAGAAGATAATTTATCCTACCTCCTCCTTTATACTTTTTAAACCTTTCCAATTTATCCTTATTGTCATTGTGAGGAAAGTCAACAGCTATATGTCCTATCTTATTGTAGGAAAAACATTTCAAAGGAAGCTTACCTCTGTATTTTCCAGTGCCTTTTGGAAGTCTCTTGGCAAGAAGAGATTCAAACTCCATCAGAATCTCCTCATCATCCATATCTCTTCTTGGCCTAGATTCATAACTAGTGCTAAACTCTTTTCCTCTCCTGGTAGGTGCGGAGGAAGCAGATGCTCTGAAGGCCGACTCAGTATGAAAGCATTATCTAAAGCAATAGGTGCAGTCGTAAGCAAAGACTTAAAGAACCTGACAGCTTCAGAAGCAATATCATCCTCATCAAACTGACTTTTTCCATTAGAATCAACAAAACATGAAATTCTATTGCGAAGCCTCTTCAGCTTAGAAGATGAATGGGAAAACTTAGTATTTCTGTCCCCTTTAGACAACCAAAGGTCTCCAGATTTCTCCCTCCAATAAGATTCTTCCCTAGCCAAAACCTACTCAATTGAAGATTTAAAAAATTAACCATGTCATAAGAAAGAGAGGACATACCTGAATTAATGATACTCTTATTAAGTTGCCCAATTTCTTCCTGAACCTAGCCTTTTATCCAAATATATTCTTGAAGTGTGCCACATTCCAATCCCTAATCTTATATTTTAAGAAAGATAATTTCTTAACAATATGAAACATCCTAGACCAAGGAATAAACAGGGTAGAAAGTCACCATTGTTTTAATGAAGGCAAGAAAGATTGATACCTAAAACACATTGACTCAAACATGAAAGGTAATTTCCTAGGGGCCCTATCCTCAAGAATAGAAAACAAAATAGGGAAATGATCGGACCCAGTGAAGGGGAGAACTGAGGAAGCAAAATCCTGACCTAAAATAAACCAATTCTCAGAAACCAAAAACTAATCCAGTCTTTCAGAGATTTGACGAAAATCTCTCCGCATGTTAGTCCTGGTAAATTGCCCATTAAGAGGTTTACAATCAACCAAATTCAAAGAATGAATAAAGTGACAAAAATATGATATAGAATGCTTATTTGGGATGATTCCCCCTACCTTCTCATCTAAACCAGCAATAGCATTAAAATCAACCCCCCCCCCCAAAAAAAAAGGACATCACGCAAAGGAGATGCAACTGAAGCTAAAAATTCCCAAAGTTTCCTTTTTTCCAACACCCTAGTCGGGCCATAAACATTAAAAAGCCAAAATTTTGAGTTTGATAACCTACTCTTAACCAGACCAAGCATCTAGTTAGATGAGGAAGCAATCAAGGGGAAGTCCACACAAGCATCTTTCCAAAGGACCACAAGTCCACCTTAAGCACCTAAAGAGGAAGATGCACTAAATTTCCAAATTTTAAAAGAAGAGAATAACCTATCAACAGATGATAAACTTAACTTAGCTTCTTGAAACATCACCACATCAAACTTCATTAAGTCCAACTGAGACTTAATCAAGCATAATTTGTTAGGGGCATTTAGGCCCCTAACATTCCAAGATATAATCCTCATTGGCCTAGATGAGAGGCATCAACTCCCCTCGAAACACACAAAGAAACCTGAAAAATCCTTACCTACTAGGAAGGCCTTGTGAAGACTTCTCTTAGAATCCAAAGCTCTTGTAACCGACAGGCTAAAGGGTTTTCTTGATCGTTTCTTTTTGGAAGAGTCCAAAGAAGAAAGAAGACTTGATTGAATGCCTGCATCAATTTCTAATTTAGTCTTGACATGCTTAGGCTTTCGACCTCTTTTACCGGGAGTGGACAAAGGTGAAGTAGGGGAAAGGGGGGACTAAATCAAAGGAAACCCAATGAAACCCAAAGGAATAGAATCCACGGGTGCCTTATCTTCAATGGGACCTACCCCAAGAACCGATGACACTAGAGCCCTCTCCCTACCTGATTCAAGAGGACCCGAAGATGTCCCAAGAACCGATGACATCAGAGCCTTCTCCAGATTAAGAAGATCAAAAGAATGATTTGTAGGAAAAGTAGCTAAATCATTCTCTAGATTGCCTAAGTCAATCGAAAGCGAAGAGATTACTCTATTAGGTAAAGAAGAATTAAGAGCCACATTATTAGTATTAACAATATCTTGCACCTAGACAATAAGATGCTCATCCAGAATGATATCAACCTCCAAGGGATGTTCAATATTTTTCATACCTCACCCAGGATTTTCTAACTCGGCTCTCAAGTCTTTCTCCAAATCAGCAGAATGCAAAGAAGGTTTTCCCGAATTCAAAATTTCATTAGTATTATCCAGATTAGAGATATTATCCAATACAACCCTAAGAGAAAGAATAGAGCAATGGGGTAAGTCCGATAAAACCCTAGTTGAGATATTTATATCCAAAGGGGAAGGAGCAGAGACCAAATGAGTAGCATGAATTCCTACATGATCTCTATTCCAAATAAACATTTCCACATTCTTATCAAATGAGGAATTGATGACTCCTGAACCAAATTTAATCATTTTCATGTGAAAAAACAAAGCAGAATCCATAATCACCAAAGAAAGACCAAACTCCACAAAATCCCTAATAAGGTTTTGATGCCAAATACCAAAGGATGATCGAATGTTGCAAGTCTTAGAAGGAGAAACATTAGTAGAAAGTAAGACACATATTTTGACCACAAACGAGGCCCCAATCTTTGTTAAATTATCAGATTCTACAAATTCGGAGGGTAACAAAGGGAGTTTAAACCAGGAAGGGACATACTTCGGACCAACCCCAGAGGGCGCAAAAAAGGGTTTCCAAGTTTCCACAAAAATCAGATTTTTCCCAAGCCAAAAAAATGGAACACTTAGAGCCTTATCCCTAGCATCTCGAGAATCAAAAAACAATAATAAATGAATTTGTAGATAAAACTTGGAAGTACAAAGTGTCATACCAGTGTGCATGAATCATACAATGGAGCTTTGAAAGAGGAATAGAATCACCCCACACTAGATAATGACTGCCAAAGCTCAGAGATCATGAGCCTTTTTCCCTAGAATAGAATCCAAGGCGTCGATCAAAGGAACTGGGAGCCAAGTAGGTCGCGGCTACGAGCACAGGTCAAATTTTGGTAAATGACAATCAAAAAACCCTGGATTTGGCTATCACAGAGCAACATCTCTTTTGTTCAAATTGAGCCGAGCCTTATTTTCAGAAGCCCTAAAATTTCGATTGCCTATTTGCCGATCACCCTTATTCCTTTCCCTCAAGTTGCGGCCCCGGTTCCCCTGCCGATGAAAGAACCCCTAAAAATAAGAAGAGGCAAGAAAATCTTGAATGGATTGCTTACCCCAAGAAAAATTCTAAGAACCATTAGTCACACCCGGGTGAGGAAGATCAGCAAAAAACATAACATCCACCCATTTACCGCCTCGAAAAACCCATTGAGGGACATGATCATCATGCTTGACAAAAGGATCCTTAGGGGGAAACGGATCTCCCACCGCTTCATCCCCCCAAGACCTGTTCGAATGCATGGACCTCAAAAACCTAACCTTCGCTAACTTCCAAAAACTTTGCTCCCAATTTACCTTAAATTTTTATTTTGATGGTCATTACGGTAATTTTCATGATTTTTTTGAAGTCAAAAATGAAAAAGAAGTAATCTAATTATATTTTTTGGAAAGTTAATGTTGATAAGTTTTCAATCAAGTCATCATAAATCATTAGACATGACCAATGAGTCTAGTCTATAAATTTCAAGGGGCCATAAGTGTTTGATTAAGGAACGAATGTAATTTCATGGGAGATAAGTCTCTTGCTTAAGATATTATCTCATTATTAAGATTTAAGGATTAAATAATTCTTTTAGCATAGTGTTTACATCTTGTCAACTTACACATCCAAATTTCATTATTGTCAACAAGATAAATACTCTCAAAAACATACGTAGATAGATAAGGATTTTTCTTACATTATCTACTCTAGCATGACATTGATAGTTGTGCCAATCCCTATCTATTTTCTACCTTTAGAACATATTCTTCTCTTCAACTCTTAATCATAATAATTAAACTTACCTCTTGATACCTAAAAAAATATTATGCTATATATGATATTAAAGAATACAATGAAAAAGATTTAAATTTGTAAATAATATTATATTGATAAATTTATATAAATATATATATTTTTTGTGCTATTGATAACAATAGTTTCAAAATTTTCTAAAGTAGACTATATAAACGTCAGAGGAAAATGATTGTGTAGATTTTGTTGTAATTGCAATTATGTTTCTATGCTCTTGGATTACCGAAGAAAATATGGAAAAGACCTTATTAGTAATTTTTTTTCATGCTAGACGACGTAGACTACAATTACATTTGTATACTCTTTGGAATAACAAAGAAAACTATCCAGTTAGAAAAACATATGTTCTCCTATTAAAATTCAATAGCGTGAATATTTTTTTGAGTGATAGACTGTTTTTCCAAGCAGGACCATAGCTATCCTCAAAGCTTAACCCGCATTAATTATTACACACCGACGCAAATTATTAAATATTTCTTTGACAATTATATATTAAAAATTATAGAGCTAAGAGTAGACTACCTTACATATATTTGATTTTAATCAAATATATATATATATATATATATATATATATATATATATATATATATATATATATATATATATATATATATATATATATATATATATATATATATATATATATATATATATATATATATATATATATATATATATATATATATATATATATATATATATATATAATACGCCAAGAGATATCCTTATGGAGGCGCCTATTAGAGTTCAGGTACATGATAAAAATAGGCACCTTGATAAGGATATCTCTCGGTGTATTATATATATTTGATTAAAATCAAATATATGTAAGCTAGTAGCAGTCGCAGCACAACATGGGAAACAATAAAAAATTCAAAATAGAACTATATAATATTATATTATTAATGTTTGTTGCAATAATATGTAATATTATTATTGCAATTATTATTATTATTTTCTCTTTGTTTGTGTAACAATATTATAATATACTATTATTATTAATTTATATTGTTTTGATTATTATGATATTATTTTATAATTTATTAAAAATAATATTCATAATATAAATTTGAAATATTTTAAATGTATTATATTATTATTTTAAATTATTTTTAGTTATAATATTATTAAATAACTAATTAGATATAATTAATAATTTGATATAAAGTTAGGTTTTGGGTCATTATCAGGTTAGGGTCTAGATTAGAGGGAGTTATATATTGTCCAAAAAAATGGTTATAAAATATAATTGTGGATATGGTTGGGATTTGGTTTATGGTTATGTTTTGGATAAAGGTTAAGGTTAGTACTATGGTCGAGGTTAATATTTACATCATGGTTAGGGTTATGATTAGGGTTAGGGTTTTGATAATGGTTAGGGTGTATATCATGGTTACAATTAGCATCAAGGTGATGGTTTGGTTTTGGTAAATAGGATTATGGTTATGATTAGGGTTTACAATTATAGTTAGGCTTTGGGTTTAGTCATAAGGTTAAGTTTATGGTTAGGGTTTAGTGTTAAGGTTACAATTATGTTTGGGGTTTACATCAAAGTTAGGGTCAGAATTAGGGTTATGGTTCAATTACATTAAGGTTAGGTTAAATTAGTATTAAAGTTCAATTAAGATTAAGGTTTGGGCTAGATTAAGGTTAAGAATATATTAGGATTAAAGTTCAATTATGGTTAGGGTTAAGTTTAGGCCAGGATTATTGTTAGGGTTAGGGTTTAGGATTATGGTTAGGTTAGCATTAGGATTCAGGTTGGGGTGAGGATTATGATTAGGGTTATGGTTTGGGGTTATTGTTTACATCATGCTTGGGGTTAAGGATACGTTTTGAATTATGATTAGGCTTAAGGTTAGGGTCATTGTTAGGATTATAGCTAGGGTTAGGGTTAAGGTTAGATTTAGGGTCATTGTTTTTATCTTGATTAGGGCTAGGATTAGGGTTAGGTTTATCTCTAGGGTTAGTATTTACATCATAATTAGGATTATGGCTAGGGTTATGGTTTACATCATGGTTTGGGTTATAGTCACGTTTAAGGTTAGAACTATGGTTATAGTTAGGGTTTACGTTTAGAGTTAGGATTAAGGTTAGGGTTAGTATGTGTGTTGAATTGAAGCATAATCATAGACTAAATAGGTAACTATAAAATCTTGATCTATTAAAATCATTGAATCATAACTTAATAAAGGAATGCATAAAGGAAATCAATCAAAACAATTGAGAAAATCAATCAATAAAACTCCATTTTTGAGCTCTAATGCATCTAGCATCCATTTCTTTTCTCGTCCTTGTGTTAGAATATTGGCTCTCAAAATTATACTAAAAACTTGCATAGTAAGTGCAGAATAATTCAAAAATTGTGGTTATTGATAATGAAGATTGATACTAAATTCATAGATTTGAAATGATTTGATTTGATTAAATTAAGATTAGAGTTCAATTAGGGTTATGGTTTGTGCTAGAATTCAAATAGGATTACGGTTTTATTAGGGTTACGAAATAGTTTAGGGTTAGGATTCAATTATGGTTAGATCAAGGTTCAAATTGTAGGGTTAGAGTTAAGTTTAGGGTTCAATTTCAATTATAGTAATATTAGGTTTAGGCTTAAGGTTATTCTACAATTAGGGTTACTATTATAAGATAATGTAATCATAACATTTATTATCATTTTCTCATAAAGTATTTAAATAATCTTCATTATTATGTACATTTTTAATTTAACTCTAATTAAATCAAAATGTTAATTGTGTGCCCTATCCCTAATCATAATTAAACCAATTTATTTTGAGGGTTTAACCTTTATAAAATAATTTAAACATTATTTTTAAGTTGTGAGAATAATAATTAAAATATATAGTAAAAGACATTTATATTATACATTACCATAAACTTATAAATTTTTAAGAATTTTACTACAAAATTTATTGAAAACTATTTTAATGAAATTTAGTTTTTAAATTTTAATCTTCATTAATATATAAAAATAGAAGTCAAACATAAAAGATTAAAAAAAAAAAATCACTTAGAGATAAATAAGATAAATTATATAGAGATAAATAAGATAAATCACATAAAGATAAATAAGATATAATTACTAAGAGATAAATAAAATAAATAGAAAAATCACATCTATATTTTTGAAATTAAAAACATTATATTTTTATAATCAAAATTTGGAAACATAATAATTCTTTTTGATCTTTCTAAATTTGTGTAGGCGTGTAATTTTAATTTTTTGAATTTAGAATTATAATTTTATGTTTAAGATTTAGAAACATGGAATTTTTTTATATCTTTCTAAATTGAAAAGCCACACAATCATTATCTTCATGACTTGTAATAGTTTGAATATGCATGATAGTGTTTCTATATTCTCCACTATTCTCCACTTTCCAATGCATTTGTAACTGTCGAATGCTATTCTCCACTTCTCATGCATTTGTAACTGGTGACAAATCTTTTTTTATGTACACAGACTGGTTAACTTCATATTGCAGCTATAAGGTACACTTTACTATTAGCCAAAAAAGATATAATCAAAATTATTTTATGAAATCAAAAATTAGATTTTCCTCTTTCAAATTTCCTTATTTTTTGATATATTTGTGCAATCCTACTGGGCATCTAGCAATGATTTGGGTCATGTAGTATTCAACACCCAATCTGGAAGTTATTCTCAACATCCATTAGTGCCATTCCACTTTCTTGTACAAACACAATTTCTTTCTTAATTATTTCTAATCTTAATAGCAGGCATTGTGCAAAGCAAAGAAGGACTCTCTTAAATTCAGAATTTCAATATTTTGGGTGCCTACAAAAATCTTAAAATAGCTTAGCAAAGCTTATCTACCTTAACATTAAAGAGCAATTTAGTGAAAACTTGCATAATTCATAGAGAATTGAATGGCCAACATTTATTTTATTAATTTTAGTTATATTTTTCAAACCAAAATCTTATTAACCAACTTAATGCTTAATACCGGTAAATCAGTTAAGTATGCCGGTAGACAATGTTAACATAAAATTGTTGTACCGGTAAGAATTAATGCATGAAACATAAGCACAAAGTCATCCACAACACATGACACCAATATTTGTATGTGGAAACCCTGTAAGGGGAAAAACCACAGTGGGAAACCTTACCCACAATCAGATGATACTACTGTAGATAGTAAGTGTACAAAGAGGGGTCTGCACACGTAGAAAGGCCAATAGCCTAGAGCTCATTGCTCAATCACAAATGGGAGTCACACTGACTATAGTTGGATTGTTAAATCCAATGAGAATGTACTGCACAAAATAGCATCTTCATATGCTGGATTCAGTACCAGTGTAATGCTAATATGCTTCTACAAAAACCTAACTTCACCTTCAAATGATGTCTTCGTGTATATCCCTGCTTGATCTTGCATATACCCTTCCTTAAATCTTTTTTGCATTCCACACTTGATCTTACAAATAAGATCTTACATTTATACCATACCCTAAGACCAATTTTAGTAGGTCGGCTCTACAAGCTATTACAATAAAAACATTTTACAAATAATACAATATCCGATGCAATAACCAATTGAACATGTCGGCTTAATGCATTTACAACAATAATAAATCATCTCCTTAGTGTGTCATGTTGATCTGGAAAAGATAAACCTGTCAGTGTAACCCTAGATAACCTGGACCTATTTGTCGGTAAAAAAAAATGCAAATAAGAATATACCAATGATTATTACTTCAAAATAAAGTGTCCACATGATGTCTTCGACATTACCAAGTGTCTTCCATGTCATTGCAGGTACCAGTGAACATTATATCCCGCCGGTTAACCATATACTGGTAACTGTTGCACAATTTACTGTTTGCCGGTGAATGTTGTTGGATCTCCAAGGTAGGAGAATTTAGTAGGTGTTGACATCAATGACAAAACCATACCAAAATACCAACAATCTCCCCCTTTGGCATTGATGGCAGCACAAGATGGAAAAACCATCAAATTGCCAAAACAGAAATGTCAAGTACAAAAATCAACAATCTCCATTTCTCCCCCTGAGAGTAACATGTGTTTATTCAAAGATTTATTTTCAATACCAATCTCTCATACCAATCTCTCCTCAAAAAGATAATGCATTTTTCCATATATCTCTCCCCCTTTGACATCAAATGCCAAAGTCACAGAAAAGTCAAGTTCATACAAAATACCAACCAATTCAATATACCAACTACTCCCCCTGAGAAGTAGCTTCCTCATCAAATACCGTAATAAAAGATTTGTCCATTTAATTCTGTCGGCTGATGACAATCATCAATTGTCTAAGTCTCTATCGGTGGAGGTAAGACTTTGAGCTGATCTCAGAGATACTCAAAAGTTTCCTTTGGCAAAGGTTTTGTGAAAATATCTGCAAGTTGTTCTTTAGTATTAACATAAACTAGTTTTATCTCCTTTTCTTCAACTTTTTCCCTTAGAAAATTTAGTTTGATAGAAACATGTTTTGTTTTAGAATGCAATACTGGATTCTTAGATATATCAATTGCTATAGTGTTATCACAATATATAGTAATAGGTTCCTTGCATTTTACCTTTATGTCTTTCAACATTTGCTTAAGCCAAAGTACCTGTGTATAGTTTGTTGTTGCTGCAACATATTCTGATTCTGTTGTTGATAAAGATGTACAACTCTGTTTCTTACTTAACCAAGAAACTAATCTCTTTCCAAGAAAGAATGCTCCTCCAGTGGTGCTTTTTGTATCATCCGCATCTCCTACCCAATTTGCATCTATGTATGCATATAGATCAAAATTTTCATCTTTAGGATACCATAATCCAAGATTTGTTGTGCCTTGTAAGTACCAGAAAATCCTTTTTACTGCTGATTCATGATTTTCCCTAGGATTACTCTGAAAACTAGAAACTATACATACTGCATTCATAATATCAGGTCTGGTTTGTGTCAAATACAATAAACCTCCTATCATAGATTTGTATCTAGTTGGATTAATAGGTGTAGAATCATCCCTTTGAGATAATTTGTCATTTGTAGTCATAGGTGTGCTTACCGGTTTAGAGTTCTCCATCCCAAATTTCTTAAGTAGTTCTTTCAAGTACTTAGATTGACTAAAAAATATGCCTTTATCAGTCTATAAAATCTGCAATCCTAAAAAGAATTTTATTTCTCCAATCATAGACATTTCAAATTCATGCTACATTTCAAGAGAAAATTATTTGCATAATCCATCTTCTCCTGCAAAGATTATATCATCAAAAAATACTTCCATAATCAAGATGTCATCATTAGTTAATTTGTAATATAAATTGCTATCTGCATTTCCTTTAGTAAAACCAATCATTAAAAGATACTTATCCAATCTTGCATACCAAGCTCTTGGAGCTTGTTTTAATCCATACAGAGCTTTTCTTAATCTGTAAACCATATCATTGTCATCTGTCAAGGAAAATCTATCAGGTTGTTCAATATAGACTTCCTCTTCAAGATCTCCATTCAAGAATGCACATTTAATATCCATTTGATCAACTTTGTAATCCTTGTGAGCTGCAAAGGCCAAGAATAATCTAATTGCCTCAATTCTGGCTACCAGTGCAAAGTTTCATTGTAATCAACTCCTTCTTTCTGAGAATATCCCTTACACACTAGTCTTGCTTTATTTTTGACAACCTTACCATCTTCATTGAGTTTGTTTCTAAATACCCATTTGGTTCCAATTACATTTTTATTTTTAGGCTGGGGAACTAATGTCCAAGTATTATTTTTCTCAATTTGTCCTAATTCTTCTTCCATAGCTTTAATCCAAAATTTATCTTCACATGCCTCATTGATAGATAATGGTTCAATTTGAGAAATAAGACATACCTCTTCATTCACCAATTTTCCTCTTGTCATGACTCCTTTAAATTTGCTTCCAATTATTTGATCTTCAGAATGATTCAATCTTACATACCGAGGTGTCTTAGTCTGTTGTTGTTCTTCAATTACTATGGAATCCTCTGATGATACCAGAGTAACTGGATCATCATTCTATACTGGTGGATTTATTGTTGGTTCATTTGTCATAATTTCTATTACTGGTTCAGAGTCTATATATCTTGAAGTTCCTCTAAATTGTTCATCAATCTTTACATTTATACTCTCAAAAATTTTCTATAATCTTTTATTAAAACATCTATAAGCTTTACTCTTAGATGAATAACCAAGAAATATTCCTTCATCACTTCTAGGATCAAACTTGCCAATATACTCATCTCTTCTAATATAACATTTACTTCCAAAGATTCTGAAATACTTAAGAGTAGGAGTATTACCAAACCAAGTTCATGAGGGGTCTTATTGGTTTTACCTTTGATGTGAACTTTGTTGAATGTATAGACAGCAGTGCTTACTGCCTCTCTCCAGTACACATGTGGTAGATTTGCTTCTGATAACATACTTCTTGCTGCATCCAAAATAGTTTTGTTTTTCCTTTCAACAACTCCATTTTGTTGTGGTGTCCGAGGTGCTGATAACTGTCTTTTGATTCCATTTACTTCACAGAATGTATTAAAATCTCTAGATGTGAATTCTCCTCCTTGATCTGATCTTAAACATTTAATTTTCTTACCGGTTTCATTTTCAACCATTGCTTTGAATAGTTTGAACTTCCCAAGTGCT
The DNA here is from genome assembly GCF_030272615.1 of Cryptomeria japonica. NCBI lineage: Eukaryota > Viridiplantae > Streptophyta > Pinopsida > Cupressales > Cupressaceae > Cryptomeria > Cryptomeria japonica. Next base: position 148,275,266 of record NC_081405.1, read on the forward strand.
TCTGATTTTTCTCTGAGAAAAGTAACCCAACACATTCTAGAATAATCATCAATAATTAGCATGAAATATCTATCACCTTGTAAACTTTTAGTTCTAGCTGGACCACATAAATCAATGTGAATTAAATTAAGAGCATTATTGGATTTTTCTAGAATACTTTTGAAACTAGCTCTAACTTGTTTTCCAAATTGACATTCCTAGCAAATTGTATTCTAAGGTTTCACAATTTTAGGTAGATCTCTAACTGCCTTAGAAGTACTGATTTTTACCATGCAATCAAAATTTACATGACATAGTCTTTTATGCCATAGCCAACTTTCATCTATATGTGCAATTAAGCATGCCTTTTCACTATTATTCAAATGAAAGATATTACCTCTAGTCTGATTACCGGTTGCAATTTCCAAACTAGTTCTATTCATGATTTTGCATTTTCCATTTTTAAATTGTAACTGAAAACCTTTCTCAACTAATTGACCAACACTTAAAAAATGATGTTTTAATCCTTCAACATAGTAGACATTGTCAGTGTTATGTTTACCATCAAGAGATATTGAACCCTTACCTTTGATTGAACAGGCTTTGTCATCTCCGAATCTTACTAAACCTCCATTGTATTCTTGAAAGTTCAAGAATTTACCTTTGTCTCTAGTCATGTGATGTGAGCATCCTAAGTCAATAATCCATTCATCCTTTGATTCAACTTTAGCTACTAGGGCTTGTTCTACCGGTTGAGCAATAGGTACTGGTTGATCTTCTATTATAGCAACAAAGACCCATCTGTTGTCTGTTGGATCCTCATCAAAATCATCAGTCACACCTTCATCAGCAATGTAACAAGATTTATCTTTGTTTTTCTTAAATTTGTATCTCTAATATTCAGGATTAGGTTTGTATGTCCTTCTAGCTTCTTCTCTTAGTCTAGCATGTCTATCAGGGCATCTTGAAGCCATATGACCAATCTTATTGCAGTTGAAACATTTAAAGGGTTCTTTACCTTCATACTTACTTCCAATTGGACCTTTTGACATTTTTCTTGCAAATAGTGCTTCAAGTTCTTCAAGCTCTTCATTCTCCTTCTTGGTTTCTTCAAGTTCTTTTGCATAAAAGGCTCTCCAATCTGATTTGTCAAAGGATGGAGTAGATGATGTTGATGCTTTGAAGGCCAAATTAGTTTTTATAGTAGTAACAGGACCAAATTCCTCAATTTCAAAAGCTGAAAGTTTTCCAATCAATGTATCCCTAGTTACTGATGTATTAGACACTGTTCTCAACTCATTTATAGCAGTAACCTTCATTTTATATGCCGGTGGCAAACCTCTTAAGATTTTTGAAACAATCTCATCTTCACTCAAGGTTCCTCCACAACATTTGATACCCAAAACAATTTCATTTACTCTTTCCATAAAAGCAGAAATCCTTTCATCTTCTTCCATTTTCAGATGTTCATACCTGACTAGAAAGCTTTCAAGTTTTGCAATTTTGACTGTGGAATCCCCTTCATTTAGTGTTTCCAAATGATCCCAAATAGATTTTGTAGTGGATCTATCTGATAATCCCATGATTTGTTGATCTGATAATGTGCTCAAAAGTGCTTCTCTTGCTTTGCAATCATTTTCTTCATCTTTAGCTAAAGTAATGGGAGCAGTCTGACTAGCTACAACAGCAATATAACCATTCTTATTAACTTCTGAGATGTCTTTACCAATGCAATTCAGATGTGTCTCTATTCTGATTTTCCATATCCCATAGTTGGTTCCATCAAGTTTAGGACTATCCTTTTTGAAATAATTAGTAGACATTGGATCTCCTCAAGTTGTTAAACTTCTGTAAAAAGAGGTCTAGGCTCTGATACCAATTGTAGGTCCCGGAGACAACTGAGAGGGGGGGGTTAATCAGTTGTCTAATAAATTCAAACCAAAATCTTATTAACCAACTTAATGCTTAATATCGGTAAATTAGTTAAGTATGCCGGTAGACAATGTTAACAGAAAATTGCTCTACCGGTAATAATTAATGCATGAAACATAAACACAAAGTCATCCACAACACATGACACTAATATTTGTACGTGGAAACCCTGTAAGGGGAAAAACCACGGTGGGAAACCTTATCCACAATCAAATGATACTACTGCAGATAGTAAGTGTACAAAGAGGGGTTTGCACATGCAGAAAGGCCAACAGCCTAGAGCTCACTGCTCAATCACAAATGGGAGTCACACTAACTACAATTGGATGGTTAAATCCAATGAGAATGTACTACACAAAATAGCATCTTCATATGCTGGATTTAGTACCGGTGTAATGCTGATATGCTTCTACAAAAACCTAACTTCACCTTCAAATGATGTCTTCGTGTATATCCCTGCTTGATCTCGCATATACCCATCCTTAAATCTTTTTTGCATTCCACACTTGATCTTACAAATAAGATCTTACATTTATACCATACCCTAAGACCAATTTTAGTAGGTCGGCTCTACAAGATATTACAATAAAAACATTTTACAAATAATACAATATCCGATGCAATAACCGATTGAACATGTCGGCTTAATGCATTTACAACAATAATAAATCATCTCCATAGCGTGTCATGTTGATCTAGAAAAGATAAACCTGCCGGTGTAACCCTAGATAACCTGGACCAATTTGCCGCTAAAAGCAAATATGCAAATAAGAATATACCAATGGTTATTACTTCAAAATAAAGTGTCCACATGATGTCTTCAACATTACCAAGTGTCTTCCATGTCATTGTAGGTACCGGTGAACATTATATCCTGTCGGTTAACCATATACTGGTAATTGTTGCATAGTTTACTGTTTGTCGGTGAATGTTGCTGGATCTCCAAGGTAGGCAAATTTAGCAGGTGTTGACATCAATTACAAAACCATACCAAAATACCAACATTTGGTGCCTAGATTTCAAGCTAATCTGAAGGTGATAGATGAGCAAGATGTGAAAAGAATATAAAGAGAGAGAGAGGGAGAGGGAAAGGGAGAAATAGAGAGAGAGGTAGAGGGAAAGGGAGAAATACAGAGAGGAGATTAAAGTAGAGAGATATAAAAAGAGGGAGTGACAAGGAGAGAGAGGGAGAGATATTGTTAAAAAGTGAGAGAAATATAGATAGAGAGAAAATATAAAGTGATAGATATATAACTTGGGAAAGATAGAATGGGCGAGAGAGATAATTATATAGATAGGGTGAGAGAGATAATTATATGCAAAGGTAGAGGTGGAAGGAGAGAGAAAGAAGGAAAGGGATAAATAGATAAGAAAGATGGAGATAATGAGAAAGGAGGAAATTGAGAGATAAAAGGATAAAGGTATAAGAAGTGTGTTGAAATATGTGCAATATGTTTTTATTTATGTCAACCTATTATATTTGTATAGAGATGGATTGTTGTGCTTGATGAAGCTGAGAAATGGTTTCACACTAACATGATTGAGAGAGATGGTTTGACACAATGCAGACATGAGTCAACATGACTGAGAAGCGGTTTAGATGCCCAAGAAATAATGCAGTTCATGACTCTTTGAATTTGGTGAGGAATTCAACAAGTATATTTGTGCCCTACCATAGTTGAAGAGGCCATGGTCTAGGTTTTCATAAAAGTCATATTCTCAATTTTCTTAACATGATTCAATAGCATAGTGTTGTAGTTTACCATATTTGACATACTTAGTATCATCTCCTATACCTTCCTCTATTTCATTCGTTTCCTCCCTTTTAATGGTTAAAATCTATGCTATATTATGGAGAATTATTTTGCATGGTGTTAGCATTTTTGTTCAATCTCTATCAAGGTTATCTATATCAACAATATTGTGTATAGAGGGGAAGTTCAACAAGTTCTTCAACATAGACCACAATCTTATCATGCAAAAGGTATTTGGGACATTGAGGTTCATGGCTAGAATCTCCATTTTTATTTAAAATATTAATTATTGAAAACTATTTATTTCATGATCATCCCATTTACAACAAAACTCAAAAAATATTGTTTTATTCTTTTGAAAATTTTACCTAGAATCCAAATGTTCCTTTTTAGCCCTTTGATCACCTTCTAGGTTATATAAGTCATTCCTCATATGGCCTTTTATACATTAGTATTAACACCAAATGTTCTAGTTACCCTTATTTATCTAATATTTGGTCTATTTTTCTTAATACAATGTTAATAGTTATATTGCTAGTTGTATCTTTTCTAATGTTTTATTTTATTTTGTGTTTTTTATTCTTGTCTATTGTTAATATTGATTATAGTAAGACAAAATTATTTTATTTGAATTGGTATCAAATATTCTACCATCGAGTGCTAGCTTTATTTCTCTACATAATGGATAGATGAACTATCCAAATTTTTACTTTTTTCTTATGGGTTCATCTGATTTTAGGGAGACATACTTAAATCCATTATCATACTCTTTACCTAATTCATCCTTCATTTTAATTTATCTCTCATCTTGATTGCACTTTATGCTGAAATTTTTTATGGTGTCAAATGTTCTGAAAAAATATTTTTCACTTTATTCGAGTCTTTTTCATGGTTAGGATATGATTTCCTTTACTAGTCAAAGACATCTTCCAATAGAGATTCTAAGAATTCAAACAAATAATTTAATTTTTATCTTTATCAATTTTCTTCCTCTATTGAAAGAAATACAATATGAAAATGCGCTCCATAGCCTCAATGGTATCCATATTGAATGCTAGAGTTTCATTCAAGAATTTGTGGTCTGATTAGTTTCATCCTTTTTTTATTTATAGTAATTTTATATGATATTTCTCTCTGTATAGAGAATTTTTAACTATTTCAAGTTTATGTTCTTTATCTTTGCCTCTTTCTAATTTGATCTAGAAAAATTATTTTTCAAAAATATTTTCACAATATACTAGAAACTACTCTTTTGTATATTTATTCTCTTATATTTTGTACTTCTTCTATTGATATTATTATACTTTTATATGGTATGGGGATGAGTCCAAGTCTATGGTGTATGCCTCTTCATAATGATCTTTCATCTTTGGTGATATTTCTTAACTTGTAAATTAATCTGATAATATTGACAAGTCTCCATCCATGTTAAATAGATGTTTTTTTTCTTCTTCTATCTCATCTCTTCTGAAATTAACTAAAATGTAATTAATTAAATTTTTGAAATAATATTCAATGATAGAGCACATATATTTTAAGGGTTCTAAGGAATTCTATAAACTTTTCATCCAAATAAATTATGAGTTTAGATAAGATCAATTTTATCAAATATATTTTGCATTAAATGTGGTTGTCTTGGAACCTCACTATTTCAACTATCCTCTACCAATGTATGTCTTATTAGCCCTTAACTTTCTATAATTTTTTCTAAATATGTCAAAATCTCTCCTACTTTCTTCAATAGCATCCAAATTGGCACACTCAATGATGCCCTTATTAATATTCTCACTATTTCTCTAATCTTGAACCAAAAAATTAACAGGCTTTATCTATCTTCCTCCTCTCTTTGTCTTGCCACATTTTTTCCTTAGTCAATTTTATCTCCTCTATAATTTCTTTGTATTCCTTGTTAATTCTATTTTGCATGTGTGTTTATTATTATTTCATATCTCTTTTATTTCATCCCATGGTTTTTAGTTTATACCTATACTAATCTTTCATATATTTTCAAGGATTGTTCTTTGATGTCCTCCAATTTACATTTTTCATTTTTTACGCCACAATATTTAATTAACCTCAAAACTTTAATAAATCTTGTGGATTGAATTCTTGAATTAGTCAAACAAAACTTATGCTATAACACTAATAAAAAACATATGCAACCATTGATTACCTATTATGTTCTGACGTTATATAGCCATATTATTATTAGTTTGTATGAAATAAGTTGTTCCATCTTTGAGGAATTTGATGTTGTTCAATTCTTTTTTCAATTCGATCCCACATTTTATTTACTACATTTTTTATTTCATGGATTAATAATCCCCTTCAATTAAATTGAGACAAAGGAGATTGTACAACAATTTATAGGAATATTTTCATCTTTCTTCTAGGTATCATTATCTAGAGAGGAATATTTATTTGGATTTTATGTTTTCTCTATAATTCATAAGTAAGGTGTCAATAATAAAATAAATGCTAACAAAAAATGTGAAGAATAAAAAAACATAGATCAGTTCCATAGTTATCATCTATATGTTGTGTTTATATATTCCTTTATTAGGATATTTTTCTTACAAACTACATCTCTTTATTTATGTTTCCAAATTTTTTTCACCTTTGCAATACTTTTACAATTATTTTTAGTACGATTTACGATATTATAGATATGTCTATTCTAATCCTTTCTCTACCAATATACATCAAGATTATGTTATAAGACTTTCCAATATGCAAGTTAATAGAAATAAAAAATGCCATATGTTGTGTGATCACTTGCCACAATAAATTCACTAAGTTTCAATTGTTAGATTATAAATTTCTTACTATATTCAATGCTCAAGAAAATTTATGTAATAAAATATAAATTTAGTTTTCATAACTCATTATATGTTTAATCCTATATTTATCTAATTAATAAGGGTTGTAAATATAATTTTTTGATGCCATTCGTGTCAAACTTGTTAGTCCAAAATAGATACTTAACCATTCTCTAGGTCCAAAGATGATTAAAAAGTGAACAATTAATGTAAGTTGGTGTAGAAGACATAAGGTTTATGGAATATGTGTATGGATGTTTGTGGCAACATATTATGGTGTGTGATTCAACGGTTAACCCCATTCTTAATGAGGGTTTACTCGTTTTAATCCATGAGCATTTTAAGCCCAAATCCACTAAGCCCAATTCCTCCCTCATTTCCATTTCAGAGGATGTGGAGTTGGATACCCATAGTTCAAATGATATTGATTGGAACACTGACATGGAGGACGAATGTTTTGTCCCTCTGAAGAATAAGATGATTAAATCCAAGTTTGTTAATGTTTCTCATGCTGAGAATGGGAAGGGTAAAGACTTGAAGATTGTTCTTCCCTCTAGTGCTGGTACTAAAGATGTTAGCAAGAAGCCAAAGGGTCTTCCTTTGTCTAAAGGTAAAACCCTTGAGTCTAAGGCTCCCTCATTGGATCATGCAAACCAAATTTACTAGTATCCACTGCATTGTGTCAAGTCCTACCCTTCTGTGGATAGGAAGAGTGGGCCTCAATTTTCCCTACATCTAAACCTAGATTTTCCCCTTTTGAACCTAGATGAGGAGTTCCCCAATGAAATTATAGCAATGCAACAAATGGAGCGGTGGATAATTTTTGCATTATGAAGTGGGATTTTCATGAGATAAAGAATCTCAATATTAAATAAAGAGCCATCAGCAATATAGTGAAAATGTTGGATGCTAGTAGTGTGGGCTCTCATGGCATATGGGGCAAAAAAGGAAATGATTTCTGGATGAAGGAAGAAAAATTATCAATCATTAAGTGCCTCACAAAAAGTATCAAAGCTCTAGAATCTCTAAAAAAAGACTATGAGAATAAGGTTGCTTCGAGAAATAAATTAAAAATATCAAAGATTCTCTCCACTTGATTATGTCCTATAGTCATAGTGTCATCAAAACTACAACTAAGATCATGAACACTATGGTTATGAATATGGAGAAAGGTTACCAAGACAACTTGGTGGTGGAGTTGGATCTTGAGAAGGAAAAGGACGATGAAGCATCATTGGATTCCAACAAGAGAACTCGGGCCAATTTTAAGAGGAAGGCGAAAAAACCCCTGTAGGATCTCCAAGACTTCAAGAAAGTTTCTCAGAACATGAATCAACATAAGGCAGAGGTTCCTAAGACTTTAAAGACTTTGGCTTAATATTCTTCAATCCATATTTGGCTTTTTGTTGGTGCTGCACTACCTTTCTCTTCTTTTCTTCTTTGGAACATTTTGTTTTTTGTTCTGTTATGATTTTCATGCTTTATCCTGGTCTTGACCTACTCTAAAGGGTTGTAGGTACCTTCAAAACCTTTTTTTACCATAATCAAAAACATATTATGATGTGTTATGATATTTCTGTAGCATTGTTGGTATTATTTGTATACCAGTATGATGTTTTAGTCATGTTTGACTATTGTAGTGAATAATTTATCATACAATTTGATCTAGTACATGGCATATATGAATCATATAGTTAAGTAGTTTTAGAGAAGCATTTATAGATTCACATTCTCATTATATCTTGGCTTTGAAAAGGATAGGTGACATACAATTGAAGATAATTAAACCTAAGTTCTAGCTAATACAATTGCAATATAGTGCTGTGGAGGTAGTTGGCAAACTTTTCTAGATGTTTGATTAAGGTTCCCTGATGTTTTATGTTGGCTCTTTGGTCAGTCACAAGTTTTATTGGTGGTTCAAATTGAAGTGTATTTTCTATATTCGTATGAGTTAATTATTTTCTTTTGAGGCTGACTTATGTATTTCTGGTTAGTGTGGTAGCATGGAGGTTCATGAGAGCTATATTAGAAGTATTTGGAAGGTATGCCAAAATGGTGTGACCCTTGAAATATTTCATTTTCCTTCAACATTTGTGTTGAAGAATGTTTTGTGGTCAATAATTATGTATGAACTTGCTACATCATAATTACGCCAACCTAATTGATGTTATTGAGGGTGGGGATAATATATAAAGGTCAGATTCATTGTGCGGATGTATGATTTATCAAAGTAAGTTGTGTGAGGTCATTGTGATATGGTGAAAATATTCAGATGTATAACAAAGAAATGATGAAAATACTTTTTATGTGTACTAAATTTTGAACTATTATCATTATTTCGGTAGATTCTTTTTCTACACTTCAATCTTGTTAACATCAATATATTAAAATAAATATATCATTCTGTAAAGAAGTGATCTTCATTGTGTGCAATTACTGACTATATTTGGCCCTAAGGTTGTGAGCCTTAGCATACAAGTCATTTTCTAGAGCAGCAAGATCATTAGCATTTGGTGTAGACTTTGTAATTAATTTATATACATAGGATGAGTTTGATTCTCACTGTGATTTTTTTGCATTTGTGTTTTCCACCTAAAAATATTGGTGTTTATGTTTGTTTCGTTTATTAGTTTAGTTATTTTCTTTAATACGTATAGTTGATAAAATGAATGATAAAATAGGAAGTTAAATCTGGTCAAGTTTTTAGTATATGTTGATTCATCCTCCTCTTAATTATCTAGTAGTGTTCAACAATAAATATCACTAGTCTCTTCAAAGTTAGCCAACACAATATAGTCCTTGTGACAAAATTTTAGGGTGGTAATGTGAAAACATATATGATTCATTATGGATTAAGGTATAATATTGGTTTATCCTTACTAATTTTATTGAATTTTTTTGAGACATGGACCAACTAGGACTCAAACCTAGGACCTTTCATATGTTGTTGGAGTTCTCTACCAGTGAGCTACTAGCCCCTCTTGGACCAGCCCATCATCAGTTCGGGTGTGTCTTATTTTCAATACCAACACCCCCCCTTAAGCCACACCTCTCATGTGCTTGGTGATCCTAGCCTAGACTTGGTTCTGATACCATGTTGATATGCATTAATTTTTGTTTTAAAGTAGGCAATCTACTTGCATTATTTATTTCATATGTATTTTGGATGACCTTGAACATATCATAAGCTATAGTTACTTTTGATATGGTTGGAGAAATGTGATCTTTAACAGCATCAATTATTATTTTCTTAGCCTTGTTGTGTCTTTTCCAGGTTGTTTTCTTTGGTTCATCTTTAGGAAACTTTGTGTCTTCTTTTATATATGCATCCAATTCAAGTTCTTGAAGAATTGCTATTATTCAAATTTTCTATGAGACAAAGTTGGATGTGCCTTCGAGAGTATCCTCCACTCTAACAATGTTCACCATGATTGTTCTTCCTTTGATTATGAATGCAAGTCTGAATTTTAATTAAAATTGTCACTATCTTTTATTTATTTCTCTACCAACTTGGCTCTGATACCATGTTGAGACATGGACCAGCTAGAACTCGAACCTAGGACCTTCCATACACCACTGGAGTGTTCTACCACTGAGCTATTGGCTCCTCTTGGACCAGTCCATCATCTATCCGGGTGTGGCTTGTTTCCAACACCAACACCCCCCCTTAAGCCACACCTCTCATGTGCTTGGGGCTCCTAGCCTGGAGTTGGCTCTAATACCATGTTAAGAAATATAGATCAGTGATAGAGAAAAAAATAAGAATAATGCTATATAGTAAGAAAAGACTTCCAAAGTGATCGCTGATATGTATATATTGATCACCAATATACATATGCCCAATGATATCAATGCTTGTTGTTAACATAATCAATAGAAGTGGTAATTACGTTATACAATAAGCAGTTGATAATTAAATAAATCATTATTTGACATAATCAAATATATATATCAGTAATCTATATATACATATCAATGATCACTTTGGAAGTCTGTTCTTACTATATAGCATTATCCTTATTGTTTTTCTCTGTCAGTGATCTATATTCCTTAACAAATTTCTCTAAGGTAAGCCTCATGGTTTTAAGTAGAGAAGAAAGTAAAGATAAGTAGTCTAGATCTAATTTTTAGCCCATTATTAGCAATTTCTTTTGAACAGGCCAACCAAAATCATTTGGCATTAAATTATGGGTCTAGTCTCTAGGGTTTGTGGGGCTATAGATTTTGGATTACATAAAAAACATAATGTCATAGGAGGTAAGTCTATTTCTTAAGGTATTATTGCACTATTGAAGTTTGAGGCTAAATTACTTTTTTTGTGCATAAGGTGTGCATCCTATCAACATAAATCACTTAATTTCATTGTTGTCAAGCAGATAAATCTGCTAGAAAAGATAAATTGATAGATAGAAATGTGTTCTACACCATGTACTTTTTCATGACACTGATAGTTGTAGTGAATCCTTTCCTATTTTCTATCCTTGACAACCTATTCTTCTCTTAAACTCTTCATCATCATAATTGAAGTTTTGTCATGATAACTATGAAAATATTATGTCAGATAAGATGTTGACAAAGGCAATACAAAATATTAAGATCTATAATATATATTTTTTAATATAATATATACATAGATATTGATAAAGATTTGACAAATTTTTAAATACATTTAATTTTCACAATTCACAATAATAATTTAGATATTTTTAATGAACTTGCCTTTGATAGATTTTGTTATAATTACTTTCATTCAAATTTGATTGATAGTAATTATTTTTTTATGCTCCTTGGATTATTGAAGAAAATATGGAAATTATCTCATTAGTAATTTTCTTATATTACAAACATCATAGATTGCAATTGTGTTTGTATTTCTTTTTGAACAGCCGAAGAAGCTATCCATGATAACGGATACAACAACCTCATTAGTAAAGAAATTTTTTTGTGGGGCCCATTTTAAAATTAACTAACATGATTTTTTTGGGTAGTGGTACACTCTTTTTCCATCCAATACCATGACTATCCTCAAAACTTCACCAGCACAAATTATTACACAAATTCCTTGTTTTCAATTCATTGGATTCATAATGAGGCCAATTCTAGTTTTGCAAAATTATAATGTTGAGATTCATCTTAGGTTAAAGCAATTAGTGTGGAAATGGTTATTTATGGTATCTGCGTCTTGCAAGCACAAGGGAAACTTATTCATAGGTCACATGGTGCAAGGTGCATATCTATATTGAGTTCTAAAATAACTTTTTTGAGTTCTGTATATATTGCAAGGTGCATATCTATATTTAGTGTTTATTATGTAATAAAATATAAATTTGTTTTCATAATTATTTATATATCTAGTTTAATTTTTTCCTTTTTTAGAATATAAGTCATTTCTATTAATTAAGATAGAGTGTATTATTAAAAATAAAAGACAAAAAAATCTAATTAATATATATCTAAATTTTGTTTATCTAATTAATTTGAATCCTTAGTCATTCAAGGTGCACCAACACATTATTTCACAGTATTTTGAAATCTTTAGAATGCTAAAGGACATACACATGATTAGTTAATACTTAATACATATCTTGATTTTCCTTAAATTTTTATTTTGATGGTCATTAGAGTAGTTCTCATGGCTTTGTAAAGTCGAAAATAAAAAGAAGTAATCTAATTATATTTTTTGGAAAGTTAATGTTGATAGGTTTTCAATCAAGTCATCATAAATCATTAGACATGACTTTTGAGTCTAGTCTATAAATTTCAAGGGGACATAAGTGTTTGTTTAAGGAAAGAATGTAATTTTATGGGAGATAAGTCTGTTGCTTAAGATACTATCTCATTATTAAGATTTAAGGATTAAATAATTCTTTTAGCATAGTGTTTGCATCTTGTCAACTTACACATCCAAATTTAATTATTGTCAACAAGATAAATACTCTAAAAGACATATGTAGATAGATAAGGATTTTTCTTACATTGTCTACTTTTGCATGACATTGATAGTGGTGTCAATCCTTATCAATTTTCTAGCCTTAGAACATATTCTTCTTCAAGTCTTAATCATCATAATTAAACTTACCTCGTGATACCTAAATAAATATTATGCTAGATATGATATTAAAGAATACAATGAAAAAGATTTTCCTCTCAGGATAATGACGAGTTTCCAACATACTCTTTGTACCATGTACCTAAAAGTAAAGTTGGAACGCATTACCTAAAAGTAAAGATGGAACGCATTACCTAAAAGTAATTGTTCCATCATACTCTTTGTACCATGTAATTTTTCCCGATGTCACATCTGATAGCCATCACACTCTTTGTACCATGTACCTACAAAATATTTGATGCGATTAGTTGTTTCATGTACCAGTTTCCTCTCTATATTATCATACAGATTTACGCCCATAGTTTTCATGGCGTTTCCATGTGCCATGCTTGGCTCTCTATTATTGTACGCTGTAATGAGTAAAAAAATTGCCAGTCTTCCTTTCCACCATTTCAACATTAATTGTTCATTTTAATCTTTACCTGTCATTAAATTTGGGATCTGCATTTCTCATATCCTCCTAGCCATTTGATATAAATTTTTATTAAATATTTCTTTGACAATTATATATTAAAAATTATAGAGCTAAGAGTAGATAATAGGTAGAAACTCTTAGAAAACAATCTTAGTGATATTCATCTTTCATAGTTCACTTAATAAGAAGCTATCTAAATGAAAGGTTCATTCAAGGAAAGATTAGGACCTCCATTCTATTTGAAAATTCTAAGTTATGAGCTTCGATAGAACTCTCTAACATAGAAGAAGAGATATATGAAAAACGTTAATGTCATTTATCATTAACTTTGTAAATTTTCATTACAATGATGGAATCTAGCTTCACATTGAGTTTGAAGAGGCAAGAAATTGTACTCACCTTTCCTATTGTATTTGATAGCATCTAGACATGATATCATGCAGTCTGTTTATTTGGTGGCTAGATTTCAAGCTAATCTGAAGATGACACACGAGCAAGCTGTGAAAATAATTTTCTAATATTTGAAACGTTCTATAGATTTTGGGCTTTAGTACAAAAAGGGTGGAGATTTTATGTTGAAAGCTTATACTGATGCAAATTGGCTTGGAAGTGTTGATACCTGGAAGAGTACTAATGGTGGTGCTTTCCTTTTAGGAGATAGATTGGTCTCCTAGATTAGTAAGAAATAGGATTCAAGTTCTTCATCTCTTGTTGAAGAAGAGTTTATTACAACAACATTTTGTTGTACTCAGGAAATGTGGATGAGACCAACTCTTGAAAATGTCAAAGTACTATATGACGAGGCAATTTCTATTATGTGTGACACTACAAGTGCAATAAATATTTCAAAAAATATAGTTATGCATTCAACAACAAAGCACATTTCAATCAAATATCACTACTTAAGGGAGAAGGTTTGTGAGAAGCAATTTCAGTTGGAATATATTTCTACAAAAGAATAGGTTGCAAATATTTTCACTAAGGAATTGGCAAAGGAAACATTTGACTTTATTCAGGAGAAGATTGGGATTATTGGCCTTCCTTCTTCTGACTAGGTGCATTATGAGGGTGTATCTCTTTAGGGGGAGATTTCATGACTAGTTATTTTCCTAGATTGATGTTGTGGTTTCTCTTAAGAGGAGCAGTGGAGTGTGTGTTGGTGTTGTGACATTTGTCTTTGATGGAAAACGGGGAGAGAAAGAGAAAGTTGTTTTGCTGATTGGTTGAGTGTCTAGATTGGTCAAGTGTTACCATCAATGACAAAGGGGGATGTTGTTGGAAGTATGTGTTGTTTTCGTTATCATTGATGTCAAACTTGTTACAAATAATTGTTGGTTCAAAAGGTCTTTTAGTGCATAAATATCTTGTTGTATTGGTGTTACGGTTATTCTATTGGTCGTTTGGGAAGTGTTCAGGTTCAGAAAGTGTTGTTTATGTTTCTTGGTGTTGTTATCTTCTCTAGTTATGTTTTTGGCAATGTGGATATGTTTATTTTGTTAATTTGAAAATATCGTTGTCTTCCCTGGATGTTGTGGTATATTCTCATTATCGGTTGTATTATTTTGTGTTAATCTTACTTTTTGATATGGATATGATTTTTGAAAGGTAATTCGATGTGTTATGGCTCTCACTGTAGCATGTGGAGATCCGAATAAGAGTAATTTGCGTTGGAGAATATGTTTTGGTGCATTAATTGTCTATTTTGACATTTTACTTGTTGGATGATGTGGTTTATGTTCTAGTGTTTGCAGATCAATGGATTGAACTTAGGAAGATGTGTTTTGGTTTCTTCTTTCTCCTAGAGTGGATCAACATGTGTTTTTTTAATCCAGAAGGTATATTTTGTTTCAGGATGACGACTTAAGTTTTGATGATCTCTCTTGTATATAAAGAATGTATTTGATTGAGTTCTGTGTAAGCATGGCAAAGAGTTTGATGTGGAGATAGTCCACAAAATTCAATGAAGAGTGGAGAAGAAGAGTTGTGTTTGAATGATATGCTATTTATCTGAGACTATGATAGGATTATGAGATAGTGTGTTGACAAATGAGGTCTGAGTTGTGTGTGTTGATATTGGTTGCTTAATGCAAAGTTTAAGGACATCTTCATGATTATGAGACCCTTATTTTGAAATCAATTTGTTGTATCTTACCCTATTGTAGTTAGCATCAACTTTGCAAGTCACTTTTCTATCTTGCCCCAAGAGCAGTTATCCTTGGTCTACAAGTTTGGAGTAGTGAGCTCTTTCATTGTAATTTGATATATATAGTGGATATATTTTGTGGGTAGGCACCCACCATGGTTTTTCCCTGTTTTGGGTTTTTCACGTATAATATTTTGGTGTTGATATGTTGATTATATGTTGTTGTTTAAGTGTTGTAAGTTACTGCATTAATATTGGTTTAGACTTATTCCCCCTCCTCCCTCAGGCTTGCCTTGGGTTCAACAAAATGTTCTATGTATACTATAAGCTCGTTTTAAAACCAAAAAAAAAATTATTCCATTTTAAAAAAATGGATCCCAAATTTCCTTCTTTATATATTACAATACCTTATTAACATACATCACTCTAAGATTTATATTCATTCCTAGGTCTACAACTTTGATGTCTTTTTATTGATACTATTTCTTCTTGTTTTGTAATAATCATCATTATCTAATGTGTACTCTAAACCAACAAGAAGCCTTGGAAGAGGATTTATCTTTAGCTATATAATCTAATTTCAAACAAGATCGTCTTTCATATCTTGAAATTTAGTATAGTCTTCCAATCAACTAGTGAATTTCAAAATAATATACCAATATAAGAGGCCATAAATGTTTTAGTCATGGAGAAAAGCTTTCTAAGTATAGATTTCAAGAGGAATAATTTTAGCATTATCGACAGAAAATCACAATGTTGATGAAGAATCAAATGTTGGGACCAAAATTAAAATAAAAGTTAACTAATAAATTATCCTTTATATCCACCTATTTATTGTTCAAAAAAGTAAACATATCAATTGTCATCCAGAAAAGATTCTTATATATTATTACTTTAATGACATTAGCATCATAGTTGTAAACTATAATACAATTAGTTATAAGTCACCGTGAACCATCAAACACTAGAATATATACCTAGATGCCATATTTATGCCAAATACCAAGGATTCATATCCGACCATATTATTTTTCCACTCAAAGTTGAGCTCGAATTTGAATTTATAGTTTAAATCATCTAGATACATTAGAAAAATACCCACACTATTGTTGTCTTTCTAACATAAATCATCAACGTGTATATTTTAAAAGCTATAATTGTAGAACTTTGAGGTTGTTAATGTAAATTATCATGAAGTTAAGTTCCAAAAATATTAATATAATACCCCACAAAGAAACTTGCCTTCATGTGTATAAAAGATAACTCGTCATTAAGATGCATTTAAGAATTTTATTTGATTTATGTATTTTGATCTCTTTCGTCTTTTTTTTTGAATTGGGTAAAAGTTAAGAATTATTTTAATTTAAAAAATTAAATGATCATTACATATATAATTTTTTAATTTGGATCATCTAAAAGTAATATATATTTTTATTCTTAAACGATGTAAACTAATCAAACATAAAAATTAAAACCTAAAAATTAAATAGTAAATTATGGTTAGACATCATCAACAATAAAAACTTTCAAGGTTTATTGATACAATATTATAAAAAATATTAAACATTAAATCAACAAATTTTATTATAACTATTGAAATGCAATCAACTAGAAAATACTTTCCCTCCACATTTTGGAGTATTAATTACTATTGTGAAACTACATAAATATGAATTTCACATAGTTTCACTTTGCAATTCTTGCAAGGCACAAACTCGAAAACAAAATTGCACATAGTTTAACTTTGTAATTATTGCAAGGCACAACCTTGAAAATAGAATAGTGGAAAGTGAAACAGACAGAAATGGAAGTACAAATTCTCTTCATAGTATCCAAGCTCTACTCTACTCTAGCTGAAAATATGCATGCTCTGATTCCATTGTAAGCACCCATAGGAAAGATATTCATTATATGATCATGTCGCTTTATAATTTTAAGCATAATCTACAATTTTAAGGAGAATGGTAATTAGTCAAATGATGGGTTATAATTTATTAGACAGAAATACTATTTGGTAGTCCCCGACCTGTCAGACCACTTGATTTTGATAAATCAGTAGTGTCAGGGTAAAGTAAAGTATATAATAGATAGTGATATAGAGTGATAGAGATAGAAGGATACATATAGGAAGGAGGAGAGGGAGAAAGAGAAAAATATAAATAATTTTAGTGAAATATAGATAAATGAATATAGATAGAGAGAGACAGAGAGAAATAGGGAGAAATAGGGAGAGAGGGAGAGAGAAAGGGGGAGAGATAGAGATATATGGGATGAGAAAAGGAGAGGGGTAGGCATAGATAAATAGATAAGGGATAGGAAGGAAGTGAGGGAGGTAGGTATGTAGAGAGATGAGGAGAGGGAGGGAGAGATGGGAACACAGATAGGTAGGGGAGGATATGTAGTGTGGGTAAGGATGGAGGGAAAGATCAATATGTGTAGAGAAGGAGAGATAGAGAGATAGGAAAAGAGATAAAAAGGTAGTTAGAGAGATAGAGAGATATGTAGATAAGAGAAAGATACATGTAGAAATAAGAGAGACATATATAGAGATAGAAAAGAGGTAATATAGAGGGAGATATAGCATGATAGAGATGATTAAGGATATATATATATATATATATATATATATATATATATATATATATATAGAGAGAGAGAGAGAGAGAGAGAGAGAGAGAGAGAGAGAGATGGATATAAAGAGAGAAGAGAGAGAGAGAGGGGGGGGACTGAATCACAAGTGAGATAGGTAGAGATAAGGATATATAGAGAAGGGAAGAGATGGGGAAATAGACGTATAGGGGAAAGAGTGAGAGAGAAAGGTTGTGATAAAGGTAAGTAATAAGGAAAGAGAAAGATAGCTAGAAAGAGAGAGACTATTGCATTTATATGAGCGAGAGAGATATATATAGAAAGGGGTGGATATATATATAAAAAGAGAGAGAGGGAGAGGGAAAGGGAGAAATAGAGATAGGATATTAAAGTAGAGAGATCTAGAAAGAGGGAGTGACAACGAGAGAGAGGGAGAGGGAGAGATATTGTTAAAAAGTGAGAGAAATATAGATTCAGAGAAAATATAAAGAGATAGAAAATACTTGGGAAAGATAGAATGGGTGAGAGAGATAATTATATGAAAAGGTAGAGGTGGAAAGAGAGAGAAAGAAGGAAAGGGATAAATAGATATAGAAAGATGGAGATAATGAGAGAGGAGGAAATTGAGAGATAAAAGGATAAAGGTATAAGAAGTATGTTTAAATATGTGCAATATGTTTTTATTGATGTCAACCTATCATATTTGCATAGAGATGGATTGGTGTGCTTGACGAAGCTAAGAAATGGTTTCACACTAACATGATTGAGAGAGATGGTTTGACACAATGAAGACATGAGTCAACATGATTGAGAAGCAGTTTAGATGCCCAAGACAAAATTCAGTCCATGACTCTTTGAATGTGGTGAGGAATTCAATAAGTATATTTTTGCCCTATCATAGTTGAAGAGGCCATGGTCTAGGTTTTCGTAAAAGTCATATTCTCTGTTTTCTTACCATAATTCAATAGCATAGTGTCGTAGTTTACCACATTTGACATACTTAGTATGATATGCTATACCTTCATCTATTTTATTTGTTTCCTCCCTTTTAATGGTTAAAATCTATGTTATCATAATTACGGAGAATTATTTTGCATGGTTTTAGCATTTTTGTTCATTCTCTATCAAGGTTATCTATATGAACAATATAATTTATAGAGGGGAAGCTCAACAAGTCCTTCAACATAGACTATACTCTTATCATGCAAAAGGTATTTGGGACATTGACGTTCATGGCTAGAATATCAATTTTTATTTAAAATATTAATTATGAAAAAATATCTATTTCATGATCATCCCATTTACAACAAAACTCAAAAAATAGTTTTTTAATCTTTTGAAAAATTTACCTAAAATGAACATTTTCCTTTTTAGCCCTTTCTTCACCTTCGAGCATATTGAAGTCATTCCTCATATCGCCTTTTTATAGATTAGTATTAACATCAAATGTTCTAGTTACCCTTATTTATCTAATATTTGGTCTATTTTTCTTAATGCAATGTTAATAGTTATATTGCTAGTTGTATCTTCTCTAATGTTTCATTTTATGTTATGTTTTTTTTTCTTCTCTATTGTTAATATTAATTATAGTAAGACAAAGTTATTGTATTTGAATTGGTATCAAATATTCTACCATCCACTGCTAGCATTATTTCTTTATATAATGGAGAGATGAACTATTCAACATTCTACTTTTTTTATTATGGGTTCATCTGATTTCAGGGAGACATCCTTAATTCCATTATCATACTCTTTACCTAATTAATCTGTCATTTTAATTTATCTCTCATCTTATACTTTATGCTGAAATTTTTGTGGTGTCAAATTTTCTGAAAATACTATCTTTCACTTTATTTGAGTCTTTTTCATGCTTAGGAGATGTTTTCCTTTACTAGTCAAAGACATCTTACAATAGAGTTTCTACAAAGTCAAATAATTTATTTTTTATCTTTATCAATTTCCTTCCTCCATTGAAAGGAATTCAATATGAAAATGTGCTCCATAGCCTCAATGGTATCCATATTGAATGCTACAGTTTCATTCAAGAATTTATGGTCTAGTTAGTTTCATCCCTTTTTTATTTATAGTAATTTTATATGATCTTTCTCTCTATATAAATAATTTTTAACTATTTCAAGCTTATGTCTTTATCTTTGCCTTTTTATAATTTGATCTAAATAAATATATTTTTTCAAAATATCTTCACAATATGATAGAAACTACTCTTTTGTATATTTATTCTCTTAGTTTTTGTACTTTTTTTTTTCAATAAAAGTGGGCAAGCCACTAAACTTTATTATTATATTTAATAATTTTTACAACAGGTTCAAAAGGAAAATCGGTAGAAAAGAACCCGCAAGAAAACCTCTGGCTATTGCCTTAAATAAAAACCAAAAACTAAACTACCCTTACAAAATACTTGTTACGTATCTTGAAATCCCACCCAAACCCATACAATTGAACTATACAAAGAGGTCCCATAGGACATATCTAGATACAAAGCCAGCTAGCTACAAAATGAAGAGCTAGATATGAAAAAATATCTCCTCGAGAAGATCATGCAGAAACACCAAGGAGCCCATATACTTTTACCAATTGGGGAGCATGAGCTAGTTACAAAAAGAAGAGCTAGATATCTAAGAAAATCTCCTCAAGAAGATCATATAGAGGCACCAAGGAACCCATATGCTTTTACCAATTGGGGAGAAAAGAACCAAAATTATCCATATCTGGATTAAAAAAACATACCACAACTCCAAACTATAGTAGTCAAACATGTAAAAAACAAGAGCTAGTGCTTTCAATAGGAGGATCGTGAGCTGCATCTAGAGGAGGAACAACCCTTAGAGGGAATTCCAACTGAGGAGGAGTAGAGAACAAGAAATTCAAAGAAAGTAACAAATGCAAAGCCTCAAAAACAACCCAAGCTTTGTCCACAAATTGAACAGGAACCCGATACAGAAGAAAATCCATAGAAGCCTGTGTATCATCCATGGTATCACATATCAGCCCCATTCTTAATTCAAACAATAATTGACCACACCAACCATTACCCAAGAGCTCATGGCGAGGAAGAAAACCACCATAATAAAAAGACCCCACATCAAAATGATAATCATCCAAGGAAGAAAAAACCATATACCGATTACACAATGATAGAAATATTAACGTGGAAACAAAGAGGCGGACCAATTCAACATCATGTAAAACATCATAACAGATTGTAAAAATCCGAGACAAAACCCAAAATAAGAAATATTAGGACAAATTTCCAACCAACGATTCCCCAAGAGCTTGCGAAATTCAAAAGCCACCTCAAGAGAAAATAGGTTAAAAACCTTACCAAGCTTTCCATAATTATCCACATTCTCTTCCTCCAAAACCCTAGATTCGAGAACCACTCTATATATTAATTCCTGAAGACAAGATAGTCGACATTTGTAGAGGCAAACACACCAAAAACCCATAGAACATGTGAAGCAAAAAAGAGCCTTCCACAAGCTAAATAAATGAAGTGAAAACACACAGAAAAAAGTAATAAATGGCTGCCATCAACTTACCACCATATTGACAACAAATTTTTGATAAAATATCATTTACAAATTGCAATGATGTGATACTTCACACTCAATAACCACATTTAAAACCTGACAGCCATCAATGAAATCTAATTGGGAGAGAACGCAAACACCAACAAATGATTACAAACATCATAGAAAAATGCCAATCCTGCCACGGTCGAAACTCACACAAAACGAACTTTAAGGTAGTTGAAAAACATCATCAAAAAAAATAGCCCAAGTATGTGCCACATAATTAAATTTCACTCATGTCAATATCCCTTGAAAGGCTTAAAAAAACATTTATATCACACATGCCGCCACCCTTGAATGTATCATGATTACCCACACCCTCACCCTATGAATGACATCATATATGATGAATACATAAAATAGAAATATAATTTCTACTTCAAATACAAGACATGTACAAAGTCATGCATATAGTGAACATGAACATAAGCCCAACAAATCAAGGAGGGAAGGCAAACACCCAGAAGACATGCAAAGAATTTAAACATTTTGAACTCCTTCCCAAACTTTAGAAGGAATTTCATTAGAATCAACCAACCAGAAATAAGCCTTGCTATCAATGGCTAGATTTGCCAGAAAATCTGCCACTGTGTTAATTTCCCTATAACAATGACATATTAAGAAGGAATCAAAAGAATCTAACTTTTCTAAAATATGATCAGCCAAATACTACAACTTTCCAGCAACTTGATTTTTCTTCCTGACGTTGTGAATAATAACCATAAAATCACCCTCAATCACTATATTTTTGATCTTTAAAGAGATTGCCATTTCCAAAACAAAGGATAAAGCTTGATACTCCGCAAAATTATTAGTACTAAAACTAATATCATGACATTTAGCAAGGATGAGTTCCGCAATATGATAAAAAATAACCATCCAACCCCTACCTTCCCAGGGTTTCCCAGGGAGGCACCATCAAAATTAAGTTTGAAGTGTCCCCAAGGAGGAGCTTTCCACTTGGCCAACAACCACATCGCAAATGAATTGTTACTCTTGGACACTTAGCCATGAGAAGGTAAGATTGAGAAGGCTTCCCAAACTTTGGTAACCCTATTATCCCAATGGGAAAAGGAAGACTGGTTACCTAAGTTCTAATAAATATAAGACAAAGCAACCTCCGAAATAGAGCCTTCCATTTTTTGAAAAAACATCTGATATAGAAGAACTCACTTTTTTGAAAATCCTATTATTTCATTCAAGCCAAATATTCCAGAGGACAATAGAGGGAGAAATAAGCCAAAGGCATGCATAGAAAGAAGAATCAAATGTGAGAGGCCAAGAGAAAAAGTGAGAAGGAAGATCCTTATGAATAACAAATGATAAGCCCTATTTACTCAGCAACCAATTCCAACACTCGTAAGCAAAATTATTATGAAGAAATAGATGTGAAGAAGACTCAAGGTTCTTATTACATAGAACACATGGAAAAACCGCAATAATGCCTAATCTGTCCAACCTCATTCCTATTAGAACTGTATCCTGGACTGCCAACGAAGCAAAGGTTCTAGCTTTAGGTAAACAAGCCGACTGCCAGAACAACTTATAAGGCCAATAAGAACAAGATTTAGCAAGTAAAAGGGAGATATAACCATCTTAACAAAATACTTACCAGAGGCATTCCCAGTCCATATAAGTTCATCCTCAGAATCCGAGAGAGTGACAAACCTTTCACTCATAATCTTATCAAACTCTGCTTTCAAGTGCAAATCCACATTAAGGAAATCAATCGACTTCCATTTGGCCAATTTTAGAGGACCACTCTGAACATTATGAAAATAGTCTGCCACAAACACACCCCAAAGAGAGTTGAGGAGTCCAATCAAGGAAGACCAATCTCTAATGCTAATCAAAGAGCAATTTCCATTCCATGATTCATCCCAAAACCTATCTTTCCTTCCATTATGAACAACCCATGAGAGATAGGGAATAGTAATTGCTCTACATTTACATAAGAAATTCCAAATGACAGAACCAAAAGGTAAATTAGAAAATTTAAAAATACTTTCTCTGGGACCATTATTTAGATATTTAGAAAACATAACTTGAGCCCACAAAGAGTTTAGCCTCTCATACAACTACCAAACCAATTTAGCCCCTAGAGCTAAATTTTGATTCTCAAAATTACAAACACGAATACCACCATAATCCCAAGGAAGATAGATTTTATCCCAAGCAACCAAAGACAACCTCTTTTAGCCATCCTTATTGTTATTCCAAAGAAACAACCTTAGGGTATCTTGCAAGTTTACAATAACAGATTTAGGAGATTTTAATATCGACATTAAATAAATAGGGACATAATTCAGAATAGATTTAATTAATATCAATTTACCAGCTAAAGACAACCATTTATGGTTCCAAGAGATAATTCTTTTCGAAATGGCCGAAATAACCTTATCCCAAAAACCAAACTTATCTTGCTTAACAAAAAAAGGAATTCCAAGATACATACATAGCAAGTTACCAATCTAAAAACCCCAAAAGGAATGCAATCTCTTCTACACAAGCAGTGAAGTATTAAGAAAGAAATTTTTTGAAATTGCCTAAGTAAAGGATTCCGCAAGAAGGATAAACAAAAAAGGAGAAAGGGGATCTCCTTGCCTAAAACCTCTCGAAGAAGAAAAGAAACCACAAGGAGAACCATTGAGAATTACTAAAAAAACTTATAGATGATATACATGAGCGAATCCATTTTGCCCAAGCATAGGAAAAACCCAACCTCAACAAAATCTTACACAAAGCTTGCCATTCTACTCTTTCATAGGCCTTCATTATATCAAGCTTAAGATTCATGATCAGAGACTTCTGGGAGGAGATAGAATGCAACACCTTGTGCACCACAATCGCTCCTTCTGCAGTTTCCCTCCCTGGTACAAAACGCCCTTGTTCCAAGGAAATAATCTTAGGTAAAATCTTCGGTAACCTTATAGAAATTTACTTAGTGAATATTTTATATAAGGTACTACATAGAGCAATAGGCTGAAAGGCAACAAAAGACTTAACATCCTCTTTTTTAGGAATAATAGAAATCAAAGTAGTATTTAGTTCTTTCAAAATAGACCTATTCCGCCTCGCCTCCTCAAGAGCCAGTAAAACGTCATTTCCCACAAAATCCCAACATTTCTAGAAAAAAAAAGGTGTATAACCATTAGGACCAAGAGCTTTATCAGGATTCATAGCAAAAACTATCTATTTAACTTCTTCTAGAGAAAAAGGTGCCATTAACATCTTATTATCTTCCATGGTTACTAGAGAAGGGACATGAGAATCAAAGTTACTAACATCTCTTACTTCTAGTGACAAAAGGGTTTTTAAAAACCTAACATCCTGCTTAGCAATATCATCCTGCTCAGTCAATAATTGACCTTTCTCATCTTGAATACAAGCAATCCTATTCCTACTCCTCTTCAACTTGGTAGAGGAATGAAATTTTTTTGTATTCCTATCTGCATGTGAAAGCCATAATTCCCTAGACTTCTGTCTCTAATAAATTTCTTCCCCAGCCAAAATCTTATCAAGCTAAGATTTAAGAGACTTTAATTCATCAGAAACCCTAGGAACCATCCCATGCTAAATCACATGATTATTGAAACATTCTATCATATCCTGAATTCTCTTCTTTTCTTCAAAAATATTCTTTAAATGAACTAAGTTCCATTCTCGAATATTCAACTTTAAAAACTGAGCTTTCTGACAATTTGAAATATTCTAGAACCCGAGACAAAAGGAGTAGACACTCACCATTTTATAAGTAAAGGTAGAAAAGAGGGATCTCTAAACCACATAGGCTCAAGATTAAACGGTGACTTGTGAAGAGGTTTGTCCTCTAGAATGGAGAAGGAGATTGGAAAGTGATCTGAACTCGGATTAGGAAGAATAGAAGAAGAGAAATCAACATCTGAATCAATCCAATTTTTAGATAAGAAGAACCTATTTAATCTTTCAGCTATTTGAGAAAAACCCCTTCTCATATTAGTCCATGAAAAACTCCATTCTGATTTTTACAATAAAAAAGACCCACATCAGACATGAAGGTCCCAAAATCATCCATAATCCTTTTGTTAGGGAGAATACCACCACTCTTCTCCCCTAAATCAACAATAGCATTAAAATCTCCCCCAAAAACAACAAAAGATACTCATCTCAAAGGAGAGGAGATCCTTCCAAGCTCTCTCTCCAACTTACATTTATCTTGAATACCTAAAGGAGCATAAATATTAAAAAGCCAAAATTTAACACTAGAGACCTTACTTTTGACAAAAGACAACATCTAATTAGTATCAAAAGAAACAAGTTGTAGGTCAATATTATAACTATTCCACAAAAGAACCAATCCACTTGAGGCCCCTAAAGAAGAAACATAAACATGCTTCAACCTTTTCCAAGAAGAAAAAATCACATCAGCAGATTCTAAAGACAACTTAGTTTCCTAAAGCAAAAAAACATCACACTTAATTAAGTCAATCTGAGACTTAATTAAGCATCTCTTGGTAGGGCCATTTAAGCCCCTAACATTCCAAGAGATGATCCTCATCATCCTCAAGGGGAGGCAGAAGGTCCCCTCTTCCCAAAGGTTGGAGAAATTTTACTATCTCCAAAAGAATTCTGCAAATTCCTCTTAATAGCCGTCGACCTAGTAGCCAAGGTGCTAGAAGCTAAATTCTTAGCCCTTTTTGCCAATGTTTCAGAAATAAAACCTTACTTTTTAGTTCTACCCAAAGAAAAAGAATGTTTTCCTAGCCTATTACCAGGAGATACAGACAGGGTCTTTTGAATATTTGCATCAATCTCCATTTGAGTTTTGCGGTTTTTTGGAGGTCTCCCTCTACCAGGAGAAACCATCGAAGATGACAAAATCATACTTGATTGGACAATTGGCAATTTCTTACTCAAATTAGGCGACACCATATCTCCTAAAGTCTCTTTAGAATCTTTTTAAGCTAACACCTCTAATGGATTCTTAGAAGTAGATAAAGGAAGAGACTTATTAATATTTTCCAAGTCACACTCAATAGAGTTAACAACCCGCTTAGTTACATGCTCATCCAACATGTGATACTAAGTATTCAAAATCTCATTAACCTAAAGAACTGCATTAACATCCGAGATGATAACCAATTCATTTGAAGTCAAAATATCACCCCTCCTATCTTTATCCTTCACTAAATCCTGAATCTGTTGGAATAGATGTTCCTCATTTGGAGAACCCATGAAAATGTTTGAGGAAGTTCCCTTATTAAAATTTTCATTTTTCAAACCTAAATCCCAACCCCAAATTATCATTTTTCATATTTTGGATGTTATCCTGAAACTCTGCAGAATTAACATTACTACTCTTAACAAGAGATTCCACACCATTAAAATTAAGAGAAGGCCTAGGATGTTCTAACATGTTAACATCAAGCTCTGGGAGAGTAGGAGACAAAGTTGTAGAATTCAATATATGCTCACAAGCTTTAGGACCAACATCCTTGCCCATAGCAGAATGATTTACAATTGTTTCTAGGTTATTGGACTTACCTATTTTTAAATCCATTAACAGAGGTGCATCAGCAATTAAAGAACACAAAGGGAGATCATTAGTCAGCTTATCAATCGGTTGCCACCAAATTCCATCATTAGATTTGAGATTAAAAGTCCTAGGGCAAACACAATCAAGGGTAACCATAAAACAAATTTTTACTAGAACGAGCCCATCCACCATATCTAATTTAGGAGTTAAAAAAGTTCAAATCTTATCACCAATCATTTTCAAAACCTCCAAATCCATGAATTCAAATGGAAAATTAGGCAAACTAAACAATACCAGACATATTTTAGGTTTAGACTGATCTCACACAAAAAAAGGTTTTCAAGCCAAAACAAAGATCACATTAATCCCAAACTAGTGATATTTAGATTTAAGAACCTCATCTCTGACCGAAGGATATTCAAAAACAATGATGAATGAATTGGCAAACAATAATTGAAAATAACACATACCCGAGCAACATTTCTTCATTTTATGATGCAACTTAGACAATCATGTTTGATAACCCCAAATAACCCTAGAGATAGAAATCGAATGCAAACTACTTTCTTTATTAGCAATGTAAGACCCAGCAAGATCCAAACAAGGAATAGGAGCCCAAACCTAAGGTGAGGAACCAATGGCCAGATTAGGGCCAATGACATTTTCACTTACCTTATCCCCCTGTAGACATAAATCAAGAGAATCCACCGATAACTTATCTTCTTGTTTCGACAATAGTTCCTCTGCATTTTTTGAAGGAGCTAAAACCCCAACCCCCACCTTCTCGCCCACCTTCGAGGACTTGAAAATCTTAGTAAATGAAACTTTACCAGCCATCTCAGCAGACCTTGTTGCCCGGTGACCCACAAAATGGTTCTGAAAAAACCTATGATTAAGACAAGTCTCCACCCATGTTAAGTAGATGCTTGTTTTCTTCTTCTATCTCATCTCTTCTTAAATTAATTAAAATCTAATTCTCTAACTATGTGAAATAATATTAAATGATAGAGAACATCTTTATTAATGATTCTAAGGAATTCTATAAACTTTTCATCTAGATAAATTATGATTTTAGATAGGATCAATTTTATCAAATATATTTTGCATTAAATGTGGTTGTCTTGGAACCTCACTATTTCAACTATCCTCTACCAATGTATTGCTTTTTAGCCCTTAACTTTCTATCATTCTTTCTAAATATGTCAAAATCTCTCCTACTTGCTTCAATAGCATCCGAATTGGAACACTCAACGATGCCCTTATTAATATTCTCACTATTCCTCTACTCTACATTATCAATTTGTTTGTGGTGGCTTTCTCTTGTACCTCAAAATTATATAGGTTTTATCTGTCTTTCTCCTCTCTTTGTCTTGCCACATTTTTTCCTTAGTCAATTTTATCTCCTTTATAATTTCTTTGTATTCCTTGTTATTTCTATTTTACATGTGCGTTTATTATTATTGACTAAATTTTATTCATTTCATGGATTAATAATCCCCTTCAATGAAGTTGAGACAAAGGAGATTGTGCAACAATGTATAGGAATATTTTCATCTTTCTTCTAGGTATCAGTATCTAAAGAGGAATATTGATTTGTATTTTATGTTTTCTCTATAATTCATAAGTAAGGTGTTAATAATAAAATAAATGTTACCAAAAAATGTGAAGAATATAAAAACATAGATAAGTTCCATAGTTATCATTTATATGATGTGTTCATATATTCCTTTATTAGGACTTTTTGCTTACAAACTACATCCCTTTATTTAGGTTTCCAAATTTTTTTCACCTTTGCAATACTTTTACGATTATTTTTAGTATGATTTACCATATTATAGATATGTCTATTCTACTCTTATCTCTACCAATATACATCAAGATTATGTTATAAGAATTTCCAATATGCAAGTTAATAGAAAAAAAAAATGTCATATATTGTGTGATCACTTGCCAACATAAATTCACTAAGTTTCAATGATTAGATTATAAATTTCTTACTATATTCAATGCTCAAGATAATTTATGTAATAATTTTTTTTTTTTTCATAACTCATTATATGTTTAATCCTTTTTTTATCTAATTAATAAGTTCTATAAATATAATTTTTTGTTGTCATTCATGTCAAACTTGTTAGTCCAAAATAGTTACTTAACCATTGTCTAGGTCCAAAGATGATTAAAAAGTGAACAATTAATGTAAATTGGTGTAGAAGACATATGGTTTATGGAATATGTGTATGGATATTTTTGGCAACATATTATGGTGTGTGATGTGACGATTAACTCCATTCTTTTTGAGGGTTTACTTGTTTTAATCCATGAGCATTTTACTCCCAAATCTATTAAGCCCAATTCCTCCCTCATTTTTAGTTTAGAGGATGTGGTGTTGGATACCCATAGTTCAAATGATGTTGATTGGAACACTAACATGGAGGATGAATGTTTTGTCCCTTCGAAGAATAAGATGATTAAATCCAAGTCTGTTAATCCTTCTCATGTTGGGAATGAGAAGGATAAAGACTTGATTATTGTTCTCCCCTATAGCATGTTGAGAAAAATGGTGTCTCAACCTTGCATTTATGTGAGGTCACTATTTATAGTAAGTTTTCATTTGAGCATGAAATGGTGCGAAACTCTCCCTGAAGCTTCTGGTTGGCTACATAAGCATTTCGGTAAAGTTGCATCGCAAGGTCACAGCTAGTTTTGAAGATATTAAAGTTTTCGTCTTGGAGGGGTGTAATAAAATGTTTAAACTTAATTTTGGGGACTTTAGAGGCTCTGAAATGCCTTTAAAAGTGGTCGTAACCAGTGAAGGGGGTTATGAGGTGATAGAGCACTTCGCGAGCTTTCCGGTGCTTCAAACGGTTCGTCAATCGGACACCCGGTTCTCAAGTTATGGCCTCCGGAAGTTTGTACTCCTGAAATAGGAAAAATAATTTGTATCGGATACATAAATGAGTTGTAAAAGGGAGCGACACATGTTGATGTGTGCTTTAACATGTCATAGGGCATCTAGAAGGGAGATAAGGTCGGCTACATCTTATTAGGTGGTTTTAGCCCATGGTTTTGTAATACCATTTGATGGTTTCTTGTATTGTATCTCCTATTTATGAGGTGTGAGAGATAGAGGTTGTGTGTAAGAGTCCTATGGCTATTGAGTTGCCTCTGAATCTCTGATTAGTGGTACTCCTACGAAGAGCTTGCTCTGCAAGTATGTTGTAATCTGTTTTTGATTGCTGAATAAAATATTGAGCTGCTTTTGGAGGGTGGGGTTTTTCTCCCGAAAGGGTTTTCCCCACGTAAATCATTGTGTTGTGATATGAATGTTATTATATCTATTTCTATTCTCTGTAACTGTTGTAATGATCTGAAAAAGTTTTGCATTACCCTCCTCTCAAGGTTAGTGTAGGAAGTTGTTTTCGCTACTTAACTTCCTTACAAGTGGTATCAGAGCTTGATCACCTTTGGTTTCAATTGTGGGCAGTTGGGGTTTTTTGAACTAATCTAGATTTGAGTGGGAGCTTGTGCAGAAGACACTTTTTGATCTTGTTGCAGGAATATTCAGATGGCGAGTTCGTTAGGAAGAATAGAGGTGGAGAAATTTAATGGAAGTAATTTTGAGATGTGGAAGCTGAAGATGGAAGATCTGCTAATAGATCGAGATCTTTGGGATGTTGTTGATGCGAATGTCCAAAGGCCCTCAGATCCTACTGCGGCAACTCAGTATGATGTTATGGATCGAAAAGCCAAGGGTCTAATCAGACTGTGCCTAGCAGACTCTGTTCTAATCAATGTCCATGAAGAAAACTCTGCAAAGAAGCTATAGACTAAGCTTGGTGAGATGTATCAAGTGAAATCTTTATTAAATCAAATTTTCTTAAGAAAGAAATTGTATTCCTTGAAGATGGAAGAGGGTGGACGAATTGCAAACCACCTGGAAGCATTCAATATGTTAGTGGCTCAATTAGTATCCGTCGGTGTTAAGATGGACGAGGAGGAGAAATGTCAGATCTTGCTTTGCTCTTTGCCTGATTCGTGGGATTCTCTTGTTATGGCTATCGGTAGTACTTTTGTTGTTTTAAAATCTGAAGACGTGGTGGGTGCTCTACTGGGTGAAGAGATGCGAAGAAAGGTATCCATCAATTCAAAGGAAGCCCTAACTGTTCGTGGAAGACCTAAGGAGAAAGGCAAAAAGAATGAGAAGCGCGACAAGTCCAAATCCAAAGGGAGATCGAAATCTCCTGGAAAGTCCAAAGTCATTTGCTGGAATTGCGGTAAACCAGGTCACATCCGTAAGGACTGCAAAGAAGAAAAGAAGAAGAAGAAAAAGAAAAAGTTCAATTCTGATTCTGAGTCCGACAAGGAAGATGGTGATGCATTTATTACGGCTTTGGTGACTCATACAGGTAATGATGCTTGGCTAATTGACTCAGGTGCATCTTTTCATATGACTTCCAATAGAGATTGGTTTTCTGAATATGAAGGATTTAATGGAGGTAAGGTGTACTTGGGTGATGATTCACCTCTAGACATTCTTGGTCGAGGTAAAGTTAGAATCAGGTTTTCTTATGGTAGAATAAAAAGGATTAATGGTGTGCTGCATATCCCTGGTTTAAAATGAAACCTGTTATCTGTGAGAAAACTGATAGATGCGGGTGTGCAGGTAGTCTTTTCTAAAACGGGATGTAAGATGATTAAGGGTGCTATGGTAGTTGCTAGAGGTGTCAGGTTTGGCACTTTGTATAAGCTTGAAGCATACACTATTGAGTGTACTAGCACTTCTGTAAAAAGTAAATCTATGGATACTTCATTGGAAGATTTGAAGGTTTCACCTTCAGTAGATGGAAATGGTTTTTGGGTACCTAAGGGTGCTCTTTCATCTGAAGCAAAGTTACCTGTAGAGAAGACTATGTTATGGCACCAGAGACTTGGCCACATTGGAGAAAAGGGTCTAAGGACCTTGAAAAATAAAAATCTTGTTGAAGGTTTGAATGATTGTAATCTTGAATTTGATTTCTGTGAGCATTGCATTTATGGAAAACAAAACTGCGTTCAGTTTTACTCGAGTTCTCATAAAACTTGTGGTGCTTTGGATCTTATCCATTCTGATGTGTTTGGTCCAGTAGACGTCTCTTCGATTGGAAAATCCACATATTATGTTTCATTTATTGATGATTTTAGTAGAAGGACATGGGTATATTTTCTAAAGAGTAAATCTGAAGTTTTTAGTCGTTTTAAAGAATTTAAAGCAATGGTTGAGTTGCAGACTAGAAAGAAAATAAAATGTTTGAGAACTGATAATGGCGGTGAGTTTTGCTCTAATGATTTTGATAGATTCTGTAAAGACTGTGGAATTAACAAGCAGAAGACAACTCCGTATTCTCCACAGTAGAATGGAGTTGCAAAAAGAATGAATAGGACACTGATGGAGAAGGCTAGGAGTATGTTGAGTGGTGCTGGTCTCAAACAAAAGTTTTGGGCTGAAACTGTTGCCACTGCTTGCTACCTGATTAACAGGTCTCCTACATCAGCTCTTGTTGATAAAACACCTATGGAAGCATGGTCAGGTCACAAGCCTTCATTGAGACATCTTAGAGTTTTTGGTTGTGAGGCATATGCACATGTGCCAAAGGAGAAGCGAACAAAGTTGGAGGACAAGGCTATGAAATGTATCTTCATCGGGTATAGTTATGGTGTGAAAGGATACAAGCTTTGGGACCCTGTTGCACAAAAGGTAATTCACAGTAGAAGTGTTATTTTTAGAGAAATTAAGTCTCCTTCTATTACATTGCAGCCAGAACAGACTAAAAAAGAAGATGTGATTCAACTTCCTTCTACACCTGAAAGAGTTGAATCGAGACCCCTAGATAGGCAAGAATTTGAGGAGAGCTCGTCTAGCTCTGAATCTTCAGAAGAGGAGGAAGAACCTCCAACTCAGCTTGTTCGAAGGTCTACAAGACATAGACAACCACCTGAAAGGTATTCACCTAATGATTGGAGATGTATTTTTGCTTTGAATACTAGTGTGGATGAACCGAAATCTGTAGAAGAGGCATTAGGTATGAATGATGCAGAATCCTGGAAGATTGCTATGGAGGAAGAAATGGCAGCTTTGAAAAAGAATGATACATGGGATCTTATACCATTGCCTGAAGGACGAAAACCTATTGGTTGTAAATGGGTGTTCAAGAAAAAGATTGGTTCAGATGGAAGCATTGAGAAGTATAAAGCAAGGTTGGTTGCAAAAGGCTACTCTCAGGTTGAGGGTGTTGATTACGGTGAGATATTTTCTCCTATTGCAAAAATGACGTCCATTAGATTTTTTCTTTCTATTGCTACTGCTTATGATTTAGAGGTTGAGCAAATGGATGTGAAAACTACTTTCTTTCATGGTGATTTGGAGGAAGATATTTATATGACACAGCCAGAGCACTATGTGGTGAAAGGCAAAAGTAATTTGGTCTGTAAATTGAAGAAATCTTTGTATGGCCTCAAACAAAGTCCTAGGATGTGGTACCAGAAATTTGATACATATGTGTTGAGTTTGGGATTTGAGCGTTCTAAATCAGATCACTGTGTTTATTATAAATCTGATGGTGATCATTTCTTATTCATTGCATTGTATGTTGATGATATGTTACTCATTGGTAAAGGGAAAGGTATGATTTCAGAACTGAAGTCTCAGCTCGCTGCTAAATTTGAAATGAAAGATCTTGGTGTAGCAAAGCACATTCTTGGGATGGAAATTAGAAGAGATAGGGTGAATAGAAAGCTATGGCTAGGCCAGAGTAAGTATGTGAATTCAGTGTTACAGAGGTTCAACATGCAGAATTGTAGACCATTGAGTGTTCCTTTTACAGTTGGAACGAAACTATCTATTTCAGATTGTCCTACATCCCCATTGGAGATGGAAGACATGAGTAGAGTGCCTTACCAGAGTGCAGTTGGAAGCTTGATGTATGCTCTGGTCTGTACTAGACCAGACATTGCCCAAGCAGTGGGAGTACTTTCTAGATATATGTCTAATCCTGGTAGAGTTCATTGGGATGCAGTCAAAAGAGTCTTCAGATATTTGAAGGGTACTTCAGAGTATTCTTTGTGTTATCATGGTAATGTAGTTGGAGACATGACTTCCCTTGATATTCATGGTTATGTGGATTCAGATTGGGCAGGTGATATTGATAGCAGAAGATCCACCAGTGCTTATGTGTTT
Source organism: Cryptomeria japonica (assembly GCF_030272615.1). Classification (NCBI taxonomy): domain Eukaryota; kingdom Viridiplantae; phylum Streptophyta; class Pinopsida; order Cupressales; family Cupressaceae; genus Cryptomeria; species Cryptomeria japonica. The sequence continues at coordinate 148,309,327 of NC_081405.1, forward strand.
ACTTTGTTTGGTGGTGCAATTAGTTGGATGAGTAAGCGACAAGCTGTGGTTGCTTTATCCACTACTGAAGCAGAGTATATGGCAGCTACTCATGCTTGTAAAGAGGCCATTTGGCTTAAGAGACTATGTTCAGATATTGGAATAAAACAAGGTACAGTGACAGTTTACTGTGACAGTCAGAGTGCAATTAGCCTAGCTAAGAACCCGACATTTCATGCCCGGACCAAACATATTGATGTTCAGTATCATTTTGTTAGAGATATGGTCAAAGATGGTAGGGTGAAGCTGGTTAAGGTGGAAACCTTGATGAATGTTGTAGATGCTTTAACTAAGGCTGTGAGCACAGAGAAGTTTAGATGGTGTTCAGAGTCTATGGGCCTTATGGCCCCTAGCAATTGATTCATTGTGTTGACATTCCCTTCCGCTCTTGCAAGGTGTTCGACAAGTGGGAGATTTGTTGAGAAAAATGGTGTCTCAACCTTGCATTTATGTGAGGTTACTATTTATAGTAAGTTTTCATTTGAGCACGAAATGGTGCGAAACTCTCCCTGAAGCTTCTGGTTGGCTAGATAAGCATTCCGGTAAAGTTGCGTCGCAAGGTCACAGCTAGTTTTGAAGATATTAAAGTTTTCGTCTTGGAGGGGTGCAATAAAATGTTTAAACTTAATTTTGGGGACTTTAGAGGCTCCGAAATGCCCTGAAAAGTGGTCATAACTAGTGAAGCATGTTACAAGGTGATAGAGCACTTCGCGAGCTTTCCGACGCTTCAAACGGTTCGTCAATCGGACACCTGGTTCTCAAGTTATGGCCTCCGGAAGTTTGTACTCCTGAAATAGGAAAAATAATTTGTATCGGATACATAAATGAGCTATAAAAGGGAGCGACACATGTTGATGTGTGCTTTAACATGTCATAGGGCATCTAGAAGGGAGATAAGGTCGGCTACATCTTATTGGGTGGTTTTAGCCCATGGTTTTGTAATACCGTTTGACGGTTTCTTGTATTGTATCTCCTATTTATGAGGTGTGAGAGATAGAGGTTGTGTGTAAGAGTCCTATGGCTATTGAGTTGCCTCTGAATCTTTGATTAGTGGTACTCCTGTGAAGAGCTTGCTCTGCAAGTATGTTGTAATCTGTTTTTGATTGCTGAATAAAATATTGAGCTGCTTTTGGAGGGTGGGGTTTTTCTCCCGAAAGGGTTTTCCCCACGTAAATCATTGTGTTGTGATATGAATGCTATTATATCTATTTCTATTCTCTGTAACTGTTGTAATGATCTGAAAAAGTTTTGCATTACCCTCCTCTCAAGGTTAGTGTAGGAAGTTGTTTCCGCTACTTAACTTCCTTACATAGCGCTCATACTAAAGATATTAGAAAGAATCATAATGGTCACCCTTTGTCTAAAGGTAAAACTCTTGAGTCTAAGGCTCCCTCGTTGGATCATGCAAACCAAATTTACTAGTATCGACTGCATTGTGTCTATTGCCAATTGACACTCATTGGATTCATATGTTGTCATTGATGGCAACAAGATTTTGTAGAAGGCATATACTGGCAGATAACAACAGACACCGACAGACACGGGCACTGGCATAGGCACCCACATCCTACACTTCAGTGAAGCCAACATCAGTCTAGGATCCAGAATGCTTTTATTTGTCAAATCATTTTTTAATTATTGTATAGAGCTGACATTGAATATCTTTTGTAATGTGTTTCAAGCAGACATAAGGCATATTGTTTGTAAAGGGTATATAAGTCAGTTTATTAGTCCATTTTGATATATGAGAATGTAGATAGTGAATGTGGAGAAGAAAAGTGATGTGAAGGATATGCATGTAGATTATTTGTATGTGAAAGTAATATCATGCAATGGTCAATAGACAGTTTATAAAGCTTTCTTAGAGTAAAGGAGATATCAGTAAAAGGGTTTAGGGTTTAAGTACCGGTACAGAACGAAGCTATAACCAGAACTCTTTTTGACATTGTAGATGCATTTTGTTAGTTCACCATTATTTTTTTATCACATCAGAAGCTTGTAGCCAGTGAGACTCTTTTGGGTTGAGCAGTGTGCCTTCCTACATGTGCAGGCCCTCATACTCTGTAATATCTTTCATATGGCCAGTGAATTGATATTGTGGGTCACAAATCCCACTGTGGTTTTTCCTCTTTGAGGTTTTCCACATATAAATTCAATGTGTTATGGTGTTCATTCATGTGACTAGTTTATTTACTTCATGTTATATTTTTATTCATTTACCGGTTTATTTGTGTATGTTATAATAAGGTAAAATCTTATATCACCAACAGAACAGAGATTCACCCCCCTCTCAGTGTTCTTGGATTCCTTTTATTCCAACAATTGGTATCAGAGCCTGGTGGATCGGAGGAAGTTTAATAGCTTGAGGAAGATCCTACAACCAAAATCATTGAATATGGACATGGAGAAGCAACTGGAGATGGCACTTCAGGATTATGATGCTAAAAGGTTATCAAGAAATTGAATTATGCTAATGAATTCATTCTTGTTTTGCAAGAACGGTTATCATCTGATCAAGCTAGGAGGAAGGAACTTTTGAAAAACTAGGATGATGAAGAGAAAAATACACCTAAGGAACAATGTCAGAAGCTGAGTCAACAAAACATGCTTGTGAAGAATAAAATGCAAGTGAGTATAAAGACAAATAATGACTCTGACAAATGATATAACTATTGCAAGTGAGTATAAAGAAAAATTTAGGATTAGTGCTGCATAGTTGGATGATCTATTGAAAAGAAAAAGGAAGAATGAAGATTCTAGAGGACTTGGATTTGAACTAGGTGAAAGCTCTGGTACTGCAAATCAAGATCAAAAACCTGGTATGGAGAACTCATCAGACCAAAGTAAACTAGTAAGGCAATCTAATGCTTACAAATTCAATGGTATATTCTTTGTTTGTAATAAATTTGGCCATATGGCTAAACAATGAAGAAATCAAACAAACCAAACCTACAATTCAGTTCCCGGTCAATGCACAAATTGCAAGAAATATGGTCATAAGTCAAAAGATTGCAAAAGAAATGTTAAGTGTCATGCATGTGAAAAGTTTGGATATTTGTCTATTCAATGCATACCAAGGAATGACACTGAATATGGCAAAGAAATTAAAAAGAACAATGTTACATGCTATGCATGCAAAAAAATAGGTCATACTACTAAGTACTGCGGAAGCAAGACTAAACTGGTTAGCAATGGTAGGGCAAATGAGAAAGGAAAGCAGAAGGTAGATTAATTACAACAAGATCACACCAAGAGATGGGTTAGAAAGTTTGAAGAGCCAAGTGGAGATGCAACTACATTGGTAATTGCACCATTAACTCCACCAGTAGAGCAGATTATTCCTACACAACAGGAAATTCATCTAGTAACTAAGGCAAATGCCTTAGGGGTTGGAAAATTTATTGCAAATCTTTCATATTCCCTGGAAGAGATTTGGAAAGAGATCTGGATAGTGGTATTGATCATTGATGGAGGTTTATCCAACATAAAACTGTGAAATGAACATCTAGTAGGGCACACCACTAAGCATTTATGACAATGAAGAATTAGGGTTTACTCGATAAAAAGGGAAAATTGACTCATTTTCACTCACCCAATACTTGAGAAAACCAGAGCGAAGCAAAGGTGAATCATAGGTGATCAAAAGCGAGCAAAGGCATTCTAAAGAGATTTCCAATAGTTTTCTGAGAAGTCATCAAGATCTTTCAACTGACAATTGTCATCTAGTTATTTCTTTGAAATGGCATCCAGATCATCCTCTGCTCCTACTTTCATTACAAATCCCACTGTAGTTGACATTAAGGATAGGCTTGGACTTGTTTTCAAAGAATTTCCTCAAATAGAAATGAAGGAAGAATCTACTGGCACATTTTCGAGGGTTCTCGATGGCGTAGTATATGTGGAAGATGTCAGGACTTATATTCACTACACTTTGGAGGATTTAGGTACTGAGGAAATTAAGGGAATGAATTAATCTGTGATATTGGGCAACTCCAGAACAATCAAGCTAGAATACCAAATCATTAAAGACCTAGGGTTAACCAGAATCCTGTAGATACTAGAACTCAAGAATGAATTGGTTAGATATGTTCTGAGTAGGGTCCATAATGAATTCATCTAGCTGGAATGACCTTATATGATCACCAAAGATGCAATTCAGGCAGTCACCAAATTACCCAAAGTTGGGCAGGAACTTGGCAAGAAGATCTCCAACACTGAGGTGGAAAATCTCATCAGCGCAACCCATGATGAAAGGTTGATGAGTATTAGCACCATTAAGGACTTTGATGTAAAATTTTCCAACAATATAGGATAGATACAGGTATAGGTTCTGGATCTCAATCGGTAGATCAACTGGCAATGACTGAAGTGAAAAGTGCTCCAGAGATAAAAAGGCCAGAAACCTTCACCTCTCTAATATAGAGGAAAATCAACCTCTTGCATTTAGAAGGGTATAGAGGAAGAAAGTTGACAAGCCTTCAATAGAATAGAAGAAGATGGAACTAAGGAGGAAGCTAGTAAGAAAGGTGACAACAACATCCACACCTACGATAAGGAAATGTACCCAGAAGAGGAAGCCAGATCTATCCGCCCCTGCAACCCTTGGCAAGAAGAAGGAAAAGAGTGGGATAGATGAAGCAATTGAATCCGATAATATGACTTATGCATAATTAATAGATGAGGTAACTAAAGATGGAATTTTGAAGAATGTGTCAATTATTTATGAGCATTTAGATGACAATGAGCAAAATTAAATGGAAGAAGCAAATATGTTATATGTAGACATATATAAGAAGGCTTTGATAGAGATTTTGAAGGAAATTCCTTTATCTTTGTATAATAAGTTGGATGCAAGGATATTAGATGCAATCAAGAGGGATAAAGAGATTAAAGAAGTTGAACTTTTAAGCATTTATGGTTCTATAAATAACGAGGAAATGAAAAGATGTATAGAAGTTGCAAATAGAACAATCTCCAAATTTTTCCAAAAGAATCCTAATTTCCTTAATTCTCAAGAAGAATTTGCTAAGGCAACAACTCCCACCATTGTAGACAGATCCAAAGGAAAATGAATTTTGGTGAACTCGAATCAAATTTTAAATGAACTAGTAGATAATTCTCAATCAGGTAAGTGTGTACAGACTCCACTGGTAGATAAACCTAAAATTGATGAGAGGGTATAGGCTAAACCGAGAGAGAAAACATATTTACAGTCTGAGCAAGGTAAAATAGATAATGTATAGGATACAGATAATATTATGGATAATAATCCACCGGCAGTGACAGATACTGCACCAAGTGGCGAAGCCACCGATGCAAAAGAGGATGAGAAGAGGGATACATCGGAAGTGGATAAGGAAAAGAAAGAGAAGGAAAAGGAGACTATTAAGAGTAAAGTTGTACAAACATCCAGTACTAAACCAGTAGTTGATTCCTGATCAAAACTTTTGGCAATTGACACTTCTCAAGTTGAGAAGAAATCCATCACAAAGATGAGTCCCACAGAGCTAATGATGATGGTTGTTCCAAAACTAATGAAGGAGGGATCTGCGGACAAGGGGATAATAGATTAGTTAATAACAATTTTGCACAAACTGATTTTGGAATGTATGATTCAGAATGAAGTGAGCCCTTCTGGCAAGCTTAAGGTATTGACAGAGAACATCTCTAAAGACTTTCTATCATTACAACAGATTTTCAACAGGTAAGCACTTGAAAGATTCACTTTGGCTAAGAATGTCGCTTTTGATCAAATAATTGAGATAGAGAAGAGGAAGATTGAAGGGAAACTTATACTTATTGAAAATTCTTTGAAACAATGTACTAACATTTATAGGGTCTGTTGTAATATAGAGATTCTTACAAAAAATGTAGATAACAGGATAAAGGAGTTAAAAGAAAAGATTGCTAATATTGCTAATTCTTTTGATGGAATAAATTCACTTACAACATCTATTGATAGATGAATTTTGACTTTGGAGAACCAAATTTTTTCTTTTGAAAAGGAAAGAGATAAGGTCATTCGGAGAACCAGAAGTCTCAGAGGTTTCGTAAGTTCAAGGTTGGATTCACTTGGTGCACATAAGAGGGAATGCATAGATATGATTGGAAAGCCCAAACCGGTAGAAGTCGCTGAGAAAAAATCACTTGCACATTTACTGAGTGGACTTGTATCCATATCCAAAACATTAAAAACTGGCTAGGATACTTAAATATAGTTACTAGAGAAAGCTTATCTAGAAATATTGAAATTGGTCAAGCTCCAATAAGTAATATGTAATTATTCATTCTTTTACACAGATTCATAACAATTCTTTCACCGGTCTTTGGCATTGATGCCAAAGGGGGACTATATGTATGTGAAAAATGAAATGAAAAGGAAAGTATGTATATAATCCTAGGGGGAGGATACCAAAAAAAGAGCATATGAATCAAAGGAGGAGATAAATGCAATCATGGTCAATCAGCTCAAGGGGAGCATGTTTTAGCTCAATTCAACCAACAGGGAATCCATTTTTCACATCAGTGTTGCCATTAATGCCAACAAGGGAGATTGTTGGCAATTGACACTCATTGGATTCATATGTTACCATTAATGGCAACAAGATTCTGTAGAAGGCATCTACTGACAGATACCGAAAGATACCGATAGACACTGGCACAGGCATCGACACCGACATCCTACACTTCAGTGAAGCTGACATCAGTTTGGGATCCATAAAGGTTTTATTTGTAAAATTATTTTGTAATTATTGTATAGAGCCGACATTGAATATCTTTTATAATGTGTTGTAAGCCAACATAAGGCATATTTTTTGTAAAGGGTATATAAGTCAGTTTATTAGGTCATTTTGGTATAAGAGAATGTAGATAATGAATGTGGAGAAGAAAAGTGATGCGAAGGATATGTATGTAGATCATTTGTATGTGAAATTAATATCATGCACTGGTTAGTAGACAGTTTGTAAATCTTTCTTAGAGTAAAGGAGATGCCGGTAAAAGGTTTAGGGTTTATGAACCAATATGGAACAAAGCTATAACTAGAACTCTTTTTGCAATTATAGATGCATTTTGTGAGTTCACCATTATTGTTTTATCATAGTAGAATCTTATAGTCAATGAGAATCTTTTGTGTTGAGTAGTGTGCCTTCCTGCATGTGCAAGCCCCCATGCTATGTAATATCTTTCATATGGCCAGTGAATTGATATTGTGGGTCACAAATCCCACCATGGTTTTTCCTCTTTGAGGTTTTCCATGTATAAAATTCAGTGTGTTATGGTGTTCATTCATGTGGCTGGTTTATGTACTTCATATTATATAATTCTTCATTTACCAATTTATATATGTATGTTATAATAATGTAAAATCTTATATCATCAGCAAAACACTGGTTCACCCCCCCCTCTCTCAGTGTTATTGGATTCCTTCTATTCCAATAGTATCAAGTCCTACCCTTCCATGCATAGGAAGAGTAGGACTCAGTTTTCCTTGCATTTAAACCTAGATTCTCCCCTTTTGAATGTAAATGAGGAGTTCCCTAATGAAATTCTAGCCATTGGAAGAAATGGAGCGGTGGATAAGTTTTGCATAATGAAGTGGGATTTTCAAGAGATAAATAATCTCAATATTAAACAAAGAGCCATCAACATCATAGTGAAAATTTTGGATACTAGCGGTGTGGGCTCTCATGACATACGTGGAATAAAAGGAAATGATCTCTGGATGAAGGAAGAAAAATTGTCAATCATTGAGTGCCTCACAAAAACTATTGAAGTTGTGGAATCTCTAAAAATAGACTATCAGAATAAGGTTTCTTCCTTTGAGAAATAAATTAAAAATATCAAAGATTCTTTCCATTTGATTTTGTCTCATATTCATAGTGTCATCTAGACCACAACTGAGAGCATGAACACTATGGTTATGAATATGAAGAAAGGTTACCAAGGCAATTTGGTGGTGGAGTTGGGTCTTGAGAAGGAAAAGGACAATGAAGAGTCATTGGGTCCCAACCAGAGAACTTGGGCCAATTTTAAGAGGAAGGCAAACAAAAGCTTGTAGGATCTCCAAGAATTAAAGAAAGTTGCTCAAAACATGAATCAACATGAGGCAGAGGTCACTGAGACTTTAAAGACTTTTCTTTAATCTTCTTCGATCCCTATTTGGTTTTTTGCTAGTGTTGCACTACCTTTCTCTACTTTTGTTCTGTTATTTTTTTCACATGTTATCTTGGTCCTGACCTACTCTAAAGGGTTTTATGTCCCTTCGGAACCTTTTTTTACCATAATCAAAAACATATTATGATGTGTTATAATATTTTTGCAGCATTGTTGGTATTATTTGTAAACCAATATGATGTTTCAGTCATGTTTGACTGTTGTGGTGAACAATTTGTCATACATTTTGATCTAGTACAGGGCATATATGAATCAGATAGTTAAGTGGTTTTCGAAAAGTGTTTCTAGGTTCACATTCTAATTATATCTTGGCTTTGAAAATGATAGCTGATCTATAGTTGAAGATAATTAAACCTAAGTTCTAGCTAATACAATTGCAATATATTTTTGTGGAGGAATACATTGCATTCTCGAATTGTAGTTTATGAACTATTGTAGATGTTTGATTAAGGTTCCCTGATGTTTTATGTTGGCTGTTTGGTCAGTCACAAGTTTTATTGGTGGTTCAGATTGAAATTTATTTTCTATATTTGTATGAGTTAACTATTTTCTTTTGAGGCTAACTTATGTGTTTTTGGTTATTGTGGTAGCATGGAGGTTTGTGAGAGCTATATTAGAAGTATTTGGAAGGTATGCCAAAATGGTGTGACCCTTGAAACATTTCATTTTCCTTCAACATTTGTGTTGAAGAATGTTTTGTAGTCAATAATTATGTATGAACATGTTATGTCTTATTACGCCAACCTAATGGATGTTATTGAGGTTGGGGATAATATATAAAGGTCACATTCATTGTGTGGATGTATGATTTATCAAAGTAAGTTGTGTGAGGTCATTGTAATATGGTGAAAAAGTTCAGATGTATAACAACGCAATGATGAAAATACTTTTAATGTGTACTAAATTGTGAACTATTATCAACATTTCGGTAGATTCTTTTTCTACACTTCAATCTTGTTGACATCTGTATATTAAAAGATATATTTCTTTCTGTAAAGAAGTGATCTTCATTGTGTGCAATTATTCACTATATTTGGCCCTAAGGTTGTGATCCTTAGTCTACAAGTCATGTTCTAGAGTAGGGAGCTCCTTAACATTTGGTCTAAACATTGTAATTAGTTTAATATACATATGATGACTTTGATTCTCGCTGTGTTTTCTTTCAATTTGTGTTTTCCACCTAAAAAATGTTGGTGTTAATGTTTCTTTGGTTTGTTAGTTTAGTTATTTTCTTTCATACATATAGTTGATAAAATGAATGATAAAGTAGGAACTTAAATCTGATCAAGGTTTTAATATATGTTGATTCACCCTCCTCTAAATTATCTAGTAGTGTTCAACAATAAATATCACTAGTCTATTCAAAGTGAGCCAACACAATATAGTCGTTGTGACAAGATTTGAGGGTGGTAATGTGAAAAAATATATGATTCATTATGGATTAAGGTATAATATTGGTTTGTCCTTACTAATTATATTGAATTTCTCTAAGGTAACCCTCATGGTTTTGTAGAGCATATTTAGTAAAGATAAGTAGTCTAGATCTAATTTTTAGCCCATTATTACCAATTTCTTTCATTTTTAAAATATTAGTCATTTCTATTAATTAAGATAGAGTGTATTATTAAAAATAAAAGACAAAAAAATCTAATTAATATATATCCAAATTTTGTTTATCTAAGTAATTGGAATCCTTAATCATTCAACGTGTTTTGAGATCTTTAAGAATGCTAAAGGACATACCCATGATTAGTTAATACTTTATATATATATATATATATATATATATATATATATATATATATATTGATTTACCTTAAATTTTTATTTTGATGGTCATTAGAGTAATTCTCATGGCTTTGTAAAGCAAATAATCTAATTATATTTTTTGGAAAGTTAATGTTTGATAAGTTTTCAATCAAGTCATCATAAATCATTAGACATGACTTTTGAGTCTAATTATTCCAAGTAGGACCATGGCTATCCTCAAAACTTAACCAGCGTTAATTATTACACACCAACACAAATTATTACACACACTCCTTGTTCTCAATTTATCATATACGTTAGATTAGATACTAAAGATAAAAGCAATTCCGAGTTAGATATTCAGGATAAAAGCAATAAGTGCAAAAATGGTCATTTACATCAAATAAGATACTAAAGATGGCATGCATTACCTAAAAGTACTTTTCCCTCTCATACATTAGAAAAATACCCACACTATCATATAGTAGACATCTAAAAATGGTCAACGCTTGCGGAGTCATACTTTAACATTGGCGCATTGCCTTATTTTAGGGTTCTTGCGTCGCATTAACATTTCTTCTATGTTGCGCACTTGGTCTTTATCATTTGCGAGCATTAAGTCCTTGTTTTGCATTCTTCATTTTTCTCACTTTTGAATTTGGTCTTGTCGATAACAATCTTCAGTCATGATTTTGGTCAATCTTATCCTATCGCATCAATGTGCGTGCTCATTTATCATCATTTTGGACATCGTCAATCCTAATAAATGATAGAATTAGGGTTTTGTCCTCTTATCAGCCTTGTCATTTTGTGATCGATTCATCATCAATCCTTGTCCTTGTCAATCTTGTCATTTTGTGATCGGTTCATCATCGATCCTTGTCGTTGTAAATCTTGTCATTTTGCGATCGATTCGTCATCGATCCTTGTCCTTTTCAATCATGTCAATTTGGATCGATTAGTCATTGTTCCTCATCAATTGGTGCCTATCAATTTGATCTCCTTGTCAATCTTGGTCAATTTGTCATTGATTTTTGTCAACCAATTTGAATCATTTATCAACACTGGTCCTTTGTTAGTCAGAATCATGACCAAATCGACCCTACATCAATTATCTTTTGTCAAGACCTAATTGTCTTCCTTGCATTTCTAATTCATCTTCTAGGGTTTTATGATTTATTCATTTAATCTTGTTTGTCATTTTCTCTCTAGGTCAAATAATTTATTTATTTATCCTAAGTCTTATTGTCACAATTAAATATTTATTTAATTGGCTAATTAATTCCCCCTCTTTTTGTGAATTAATTAAGGAATGAAAAATTATTAATTAATTCACCTAATTTCTATTTCATCATTTCTAATTTTCCTAATTCCTAATTTCCACCTCATTTTCTAATTTGCTAAATTCAATTTCCACCTAATCAATTTCTCTCTAGTCTATCCCTATTTTTGTGCTTCGGTGGAAGCATGAATTTCTCATGCGTCATACCATTGGCATAGCAAGATGTCATAGGCTTTTAGTCCTCTAACCTTTGCATTGGCAATATGTCATAATTCATGACATAGAAGGTGTCATAACCTTCTTCGTTCAACTCAATTTTGCCATTTTTGAAATCAATCGCCTAAAATATCAATTTCATGCTAATCTTGTCCTCTCTCCAATTTGTCTATAAATTGGATGAGTTTCATCAATCAAGGAATCAATCACATTTTTTAGTAACCTTATGCTACAAATTTTATCAACAACTTGCTTTCCACTTGCAAATGCACTTTGTAGGTGAGAACAACATCAAATTGGAAGGTGAAAGAAGAACAATGGAGCCACATGAAGGAGATAGCTGCATTTGGTTTGCTTTGTTTTCATTTTGAATATCTTGTCTTCATGTTTTCATTGATTAGATTAGGATTGTTTTCATTGCAATTTTAGGTTTTGTGATTGTCCTAATTGTTATTTATTTTGATGAATCCTCAATTCCTAATCTACACGTATATTTCAAAAGCTATAATTGTAGAACTTTGAGGTTGCTACTGTAATTTACCATGAAGTGAAGTTTCAAAAATATTAATGTAATACCCCACAAAGAAACTTGCCTTCATGTGTATAAAAGATAAGTCATCAATACGATGAATTTAAGAATTTTATTTGGTTTATGTAATTTGATCTCTTTCTTTTTTTAATTTTGGAATTGGGTAAAAGTTAGAGAATTTGGGATTATGGTTATGGCATTGGTGAGAGGGAACGACCCTAAGTGGTGATGAGCTAAAGCCAAGCTCTTCCAAACCACTCTAAATAACTATGGATGTAATGAAAGTTGTAGACAATGGGTGCTGGAATGGTATTGTGATGATTTATTCGCCAGATCAATACCCACCCGAACGGATGCCCTTACTAGAATCTCTTGTTTAGAGGCCAAAATCCTTCTATCTATTGGCTTGGGCATTGTGATACGTGCATGCTGAAGACACCTCTCATGTACTCCTTAGTTAGAGATAGAAAGTTCTTGGGAAGTGATTCCCTTTGAACTTGAAGCTTGATATGCCTGAGAAGTGAGTGCACTATAAGGGAGAGCCAATGCTACCAAGCGTCTAGCTATCCGGCTGAGTGTTGTATTGTATGGTTAGAGGATTCAACAGATATTGCCCTTTCCAGCCATAGGATTTGTTGTGAATGAGCATGATTGTCTCGGGTCTAAGTCCAAACATCTTGTCTTTTGTGATTGTCAAAAGTTGAATTATACAATTGTCACAAAACATCATTTGTCAAACAAGTCCAAACATTGCCCAAACAAGGTTTTAAAAAGAGAACATTCATCCAACAAAGATCAAAACATTTTCAAAACATGGCTTTCAAACACATTGAAAAACTTTGTCTCAAAATTCATGTCACTTTAGGCTAGGTTTTGCATAGTCCAACTTAGGTCCTAGGGCATATTGGCATCTCCCTTCATTTTAGTCCTTTTCATTGCAAGCGTGCTTATTTTGCACTTAGGTTCAAAATCATTTCCCTAAGTTTGCATGTCATTGTCATATCCAAGCTAGATTTCCATTTAGGTGACATTTGTCCATTATCGTTGTCATGCTAAAACTAGGTCTTGCCTAGGTTGCATTTTGCATATTCCAAGTCATTGGTCTTCGCATATCCTTATCATTGTATTGTCATCTTGTCTTGGATTCATCTTGTCATATCATATTATTAGATCATTTTCATGTCATATCCTAAGTCATTGTCATAATCATTCCCTTCTTGCATTTAGTCTCAAAAATTTGGTTTGTCAAACTTGAAAAATCAAAACTTTGGATGATACCCTAATTAGTTGTTAGGGAGTCTTAAACTTGTCTAAAATTTGTCCTTTCATTAATAACATTTTTGTCAAACCTAGCTTAGTATCCAAGCATATAGGTGAGACATTGTCAATTTGTCCTATTGTCATTTGGTCCTTTGTCCTTTAAGGTCTTGGCTTCATTTCAACTTCCCAAGGTTGAGTCTTTAGGTTTGCATTCCAAAAAGTTTGTCAAAATCTTGAAAAACAACAAAAACATTAAGTTGCATTGTCATCCTTTTAGGTTACATTTGTCAATCCCATTAGTTGCATTGCATAGTGACATGTTAGTTGAAATAAGGTCTCAACCTTCTTAGGAAGCCATGTCATCACAATTGAGAAATCAATCATGTCAATCCAATCTCTACATGTCTCAGAACTTGGATCAAACTTATCATGATGATGTAAATGTCTAAATAAAAAAACTAGAGGAGAAACTAGCTCAAGAAAAGGAGATTTTGGAACAAAAAGTGAAAAACATTGAGAAGAATAGATTACAAATGTCCAAAATGTTTCAAAAATTTCCAGGTCAAAATCCAAAGATTGAGCCAATTGATGTAAGATCTCTTATTGAACGATCAGACATACCAGCTCTCCTCTCACAAATAGAGATGATGAAACAATTTCAAGAAAAGAGACAACAACATTATGTGCCTTCACAACAAGAACAATAAGGTGCCTACTATCAATCAGATTTTCAACCATCATAACCAATTGTTCAACAGTTCCAACATTTCCAACCAACACAACCAATGGTCCAACATATACAACCAACACAACCAATGGTCTGATTTCAACAATATGTCCAACCAACTATACAATGTCCACAAATGGCTCAACCAATGGTGGAATATCAACAAGTTCAATCAACATATCAATGTCAACAACTACAACCAAACATTCACAAACAAAACTTGCAACATGCACCAAGTTAAATTTTGAACATGCCAAACCAATTTGATCAACATCTAGTTCGAAATCAAAACATGACATCAGACCAAAACCAACTCCTTTCCAAACAAGTTCAAATTCCAGACACAATTATGTCAAAACCTTGAAAGAAAGGTGGCTTTATTGCAATGATCTTAAGGAAACTACCAAGTGAGTTCTTTGAGGAAGATCGAGATAATACACTTATGTCTAGCAATGCCTCATCACCCCACAAACAAATTGACTCTCCAATGGCATCTATCCCTACACCTTTAGAAGTTTCACAAGAACCTTCCATATTGTCCTTATCAAATAATACACCCAAGGATGAAATTATCCAAGAGCTATCCATAATTGATTGCTAAGATAATCCAATTCATGATGCACATCCTTGTCATGTTTCAGAAATACAAGACCCAATGCCACCATGCACTTCATTGCCATTACTTGTTTTAGAGGACCCCATTCAAAGTCCCTCTTCCTCATGTTCAAGCATTGATTCCTTGCCAAAATCCATCACAAATGTTCAAAGTGCATTTCCTTCATGCCAAAACATTGATTCCTTGTCAGAATCCCCCATGCATATCCAAAGTCCAACCTCATGTCAAGAGGATAATTTAGAGAACGAAGAAATGAGTCCTAAAGAAAATCAAGATCAAGATCCTGAAACCTTATCATCCCATCCAATTGTTGACCAGGACCCCATGTTCCCAGACACTCACGATGATTCCCCTATTCTTGTCCATCCTATCCAAAGCCTTATTGACACTCCATTCCCTAAGAAAGATCAAGATATTCCAGTCCATCCAATCCCAAATGGTCCCATTCCATTTCATGGAAAAAATGTCCTTTCAAATCCCATTGGCATTCCACTTCCTAAGAAAGATCAAGATATCCCTTCCATCCTTTCCGATGATCCCATTAAAACTCAAGAGCAAAGCACCTTTAAAGAGGATTCCAATGATCTTCCTCCTTGTCAAGATCAAATTATTCCTTTAAATCCTCCACAAGATCCTTTTGTTTCTCCATCTCCTTGTCTTAATGCTCCATATACACTCCAAGATCGCATTTCTTTTGATGATCCCATTATTTCTCCCATTCCATCTCTTGAAGAGCCTATCATTGAACCATGTCCACTACACAATCCTAGTCCCCCTCATGATCCTAATCCCCCTCATGATTCTAACATTTCAATGCAAGATGTTCATGAACCCTTGACATGCATAATGGGTTCTTCCACTTTGGTGCAATCTGATCCACTTCAAGATCTCATTATTTCTCTCATATCATATCCACCTCATAATGGACTTCCGTCTTCTTCCCAAAGAAAAGAGTATCCTACAAGTCAAGATATTCATAAAGGCAAAGGAGTAGACCTACATGAGAAAGAACCCCTCCATGTTAAAGAAGATCTTAAGGGTCATGTCTACACAACTCACTCTCAAGATGTTGGTATCCCTCCATCAAAATCAATACATACACCTTCCCCATCATACCTTCCATCCATCTTAGGTCCTTATATCCCTTCATCCTCTATGCAAGGTCAGCAAAAGCACACATCCTTGAGTAAATTTCATCAATCCAAAAGAAGTCCACTTCATTTATATCCATCCATGCATTCCTTTCCCCCTCCAAGCAATTTTGATGCCAAGTATAAAAGTCATAAGTCTAAAAATCCACATGTATTCAAGGATCAACATGTCCAATATAATCAACATGTCAAAACAAAGAAAAATTTGATCTATAAAGAAAAAGCAATATCCAAAAGGCCAAAAAGGCCCACTGAGAAAAATAAAGCAAAGTCAAAATATATATGGGTTCTTAAATTCCTTATGCAAGCAATGCACTCCAAGGAACCACAAAAGTATGAAAAATCAAAAACCATGTGGATCCCTAAGCAACTCCTTGAAGCACAAAAGGAAAAATCCAACTTGGCATCCAAAATTTCTATTCCTCCATCCAAACCTCTCAAATTTGTTCCTCCATCACCTCCTTCTTCCATTTTGGGTCCTTATGTCCACAAATCCCTAGATATTCCTTCATCAAAATCTCCATATCCAAAACCCATTTTTCCTCCATCAGTCCATCACCCCTCAAGGTGTGTGCCAATGTCAATCTTGCCAACATTTCCGTCCACTAAAGCCCAATTCTTCCAATACCCTATCCATTATCCAATCCATATTTTCCATCCTTCGATCCATTTGATCCCATCCTTTACATAAATCCTTGCCTTAGTTTCATCTTATTTTCCATGTCCTTAACCTACCAACGTCTTTGAGCATGCTTTTAAAGGTCATGGTCCAATTTTTTCAAGGGTACTATCCAGAAAAATAAAAAGACGCTTGAGTCCTTCTTCCATCCCCTATCATGTGTCCATCTTCTATTGAAAAAGTTCAAAAAATACAAAAAAAAAAAGAAAAAAACATAACACAAAAAATAATTCGTCCACTAGTGAAAACCTAGCAAACAGGGGCCTTGGGCAAGTACCATGATGAAAACCTAGCAAACAGGCATCATGCACAATCTATGAACTTCTTGCATACCGTACTTGGGGATAGGTTTTATCCTATCATATCCTTTTGTCCTTCATTGTTCCATTATCCTATCAAACCCTTGTCATTACCCTTCATATCCTATTGTCCCTCATGTCCAGTTTCCCTTTCCACCTTTGATCTTGACAAGGCTGAGGATCATCATGAGCATCATGCATCTTGTTTGCAGCTTTTAGTCCATCATAGCTTTTGGTCATTTATCCATTTTCTTATTATAACCTTTCATCCATATTCCCTAGCTTATTGCAACTTTCTGCCACTATCCCTTAGCCTACCCCAACCTTCAGTCCATGTCCCTTATCCATTCTTGGTCTTGCTTATCCTATCCATATCTTATCACTATCCATACACTCTTTTTCTATCCCTTGATCTTGATCTGACATAAGGACGCAAAATTTAAACATGGTTTCAAAAACCTCTTGACATGTCCCTCATGCCATGTTCCTACTTCACATTGTCATATCCAATCTCTTGTCCCATTGTCTCCATAATAAAAGGCCTTTGTCTTCCCTCTATCCACCATCATTTCAAAAAGCCTATTTATTCACCTATCATATTCCTTGCCTTTCTAGACATTGGGGGCAAAATCAAAAAAATCACATAATGTCCTAAAAAAATCCCTAAAAAATTGAATAATGTCCTAAAAAATCCATAAAAAGTCAAATAAAACTCGAAAAAACAAAACAAAAGTTTTTTTTTCAAAATATTCAAATCCAAAACCAAGCATTTTACATTTTGTCAATAAATATCCCCTCTGTGCATAGATAGATTTCTGAGCATACATCCAACGACAATCGATCAAACATTTGTGTAGACAACAAATAGATAACATGTTACAACATTGCACTTTCCTACAACTCACGCATTCATAGATGAACTTTTCAATCAAACCAGACATTCAAACTGATTAAAATTGTCATATCAATCAATCAACATCAATATCATTTGTCCTTGTCACTACTATCATGGGTATTATATAGGGTGTGGTATACTCGAAACCAGACTGTGTCCTGTCTTAGATGGGGTACCGCATTCCCTGAAACCAGATAGCATGATCATTCCTATTTTCCACTTTTGATAATAACAATCAGACTATTTTTATTTGTGAGTCTTATCTTTTACTGATTTATAATGTTCCTATGTTGCTCGAGGATGTCACTAAGTGATTTAGAGTGACCGAGATGGTTCATGGTCCCTTTTTTTTTTTGGTTATATTTGCTGTTTGTGGAATGTTTGTCACAAACTGGGGCAACTATATCATTGGGTGTCTATGATAAGTACGTTCACTTTGTGAATGCTGCACATACCTCGACCCTTGATGTATGCATCCTAGGATGCTTCACTCACTCCTTGTGTGCAATGTGTCTGTCTTTTGTAAAAGGGGTTGCATTCTAGCTCTGGCCTTCAATGCCATGATGCTCTGCATCTGCTTTGCTACATTAAATAAAGGTTCTCACCTACTTATGTGCATTTGTGAAAGCAAGTTTTCCTTCATCTCTAACTGTCCTCTGTCTAATTTCTTCTTACTAACATTTCTTCCGTCAGTCTTGGCAGTCCATTTGATCCATTCCAACCTATCGTCTCCTGTCATTCTTATCGATCACTTGGCCTCTCTTCTGGATTTTTTCCAGCCAATTCCTCGAGGGGGCATGCATATTTCATTGTTATTGTCTGGGCATTTTTCATTATTGTTCTTTGAAACAACACTTAGAATCACATTGTCTCGAAGAGGGGCAAAATGTAGACATCTAAAAATAGTCAACGCTTGTGGAGTCATACTTTAACATCGGCACATTGCCTTATTTTAGGGTTCTTGCATTGCATTAACATTTCTTCTATGTTGTGCACTTGGTCTTTATCATTTGTGAGCATTGAGTCCTTCTTCTGCATTCTTCATTTTTCTCGCTTTTGAATTTGGTCTTGTCGATAACAATCTTCAGTCATGATTTTGGTGAATCTTATCTTGTCGCATCAATGTGCGTGCTCATTTATCATCATTTTGGACATTGTCAATCCTAATCGATGATAGAATTAGGGTTTTCTCCTCTTGTCAGCCTTATTGTTTTGTGATCGATTTGTCATCAATCCTTGTCCTTGTCAATCTTGACATTTTGCGATCGATTCGTCATCGATCCTTGTCCTTGTTAATCTTGTCATTTTGTGATCGATTCGTCATCGATCCTTGTCCTTTTCAATCATGTTAATTTAGATCAATTAGTCATTGTTCCTCATCAATTGGCGCCTATCAATTTGATCTCCTTGTCAATCTTGGTCAATTTGTCATTGATTTTTATCAACCAATTTGAATCATTTATCAACACTGGTCCTTTTTCAGTCATAATCATGATCAAATCGACCCTACATCAATTATCTTTTGTCAAGACCTAATTGTCGTCCTTGTATTTCTAATTCATCTTCTAGGGTATTATGATTTATTCATTTAATCTTGTTTGTCATTTTCCCTCTAGGTTAAATAATTTATTTATTTATCCTAAGTCTTATTGTCACAATTAAATATTTATTTAATTGGCTAATTAATTCCCCCTCTTTTTGTGAATTAATTAATGAATGAAAAATTATTAATTAATTCACCTAATTTCTATTTCATCATTTCTAATTTTCCTAATTCCTAATTTCCACCTCATTTTCTAATTTGCTAAATTCAATTTCCACCTAATCAATTTCTCTCTAGTCTCTCCCTATTTTTGTGCTTCAGTGGAAGCATGAATTTCTCATGTGTCATACCATTGGCATAGCAAGATGCCATAGGCTTTTAGTCCTCTAACCTTTGCATTGGCAATATCTCATAATTCATGACATAGAAGGTGTCATAACCTTCTTCGTTCAACTCAATTTTGCCATTTTTGAAATCAATTGCCTAAAATATCAATTTCATGCTAATCTTGTCCTCTCTCCAATTTGTCTATAAATTGGATGAGTTTCATCAATCAAGGAATCAATCACATTTTTTAGTAACCTTATGCTACAAATTTTATCAACAACTTGCTTTCCACTTGCAAATGCACCTTGTAGGTGAGAACAACATCAAATTGGAAGGTGAAAGAAGAACAATGGAGCCACATGAAGGAGATATCTACATTTGGTTTGCTTTGATTTCATTTTGAATATCTTGTCTTCATGTTTTCATTGATTAGATTAGGATTGTTTTCATTGCAGTTTTAGGTTTTGTGATTGTCCTAATTGTTATTTATTTTGATGAATCCTCAATTCCTGATCTACACGTATATTTCAAAAGCTATAATTGTAGAACTTTGAGGTTGCTACTATAAATTACCATGAAGTGAAATTTCAAAAATATTAATGTAATACCCCACAAAGAAACTTGCCTTCATGTGTATAAAAGATAAGTCATCATTACGATGAATTTAAGAATTTTATTTGGTTTATGTAATTTGATCTCTTTCTTTTTTAATTTTGGAATTGGGTAAAAGTTAGAGAATTTGGGATTATGGTTATGGCGATTTTTTGTCATTAGTGACCATTGTGATGGGTATCGTGTGAACCAGAGAAAGGTCTGAGTCGTTAGTGACCATTTATTTTTATTTTTTGTATTTAGTAAGAGGATATCATGGATGTGGTAGTGATATTGATTGCATTATTTCCGTTGGAGCGTGGGGAAGCAACTGTCTGATTGTTGAATTTTGGATTAAATTAATTATCTTGGAAATTCAATTCGCTTTCGATGATAAAAAAAAATAAAATTATTTTAATTTAAAAAATTAAATGATCATTACATATATAATTCTTTAATTTTGATCATCTAAAAGTAATATATATTTTTATTCTTAAACGATGTAAACTAAATAAAACATAAAAATTAAAATTTAAAAATTAAACAATAAATTATGGATAGACATCATCAACAATAAAAACTTTCAAGTTTTATTAATACAATTTTATAAAAAATATTAAACATTAAATCAACAAATTTTATTATAACTATTGAAATGCAATCAACTAGAAAATCATTTCCCTCCACATTTTGGAGTATTAATTACTATTGTGAAACTACATAAATATGAATTTCACATAGTTTCACTTTTCAATTATTGCAAGGAACAAGCTAGAAATCATAATAGCAAAAAGTGAAACAGACAGAAATGGAAGTAGAAATTCTCTTTATAGTATCAAAGCTCTACTATACTCTAGC
The DNA here is from genome assembly GCF_030272615.1 of Cryptomeria japonica. NCBI lineage: Eukaryota > Viridiplantae > Streptophyta > Pinopsida > Cupressales > Cupressaceae > Cryptomeria > Cryptomeria japonica. The sequence goes on from NC_081405.1 coordinate 148,330,263, forward strand.
CGAAAATATGCATGCTCTGATTCCATTGTAAGCACTCATAGTAATGGTATTCATTATATAGCCATGTCTCTTTACAATTTTGAGCACAATCTACAATTTTAAGGAGAATAGTAATTTGTCAAATGATGGGTTATAATTTATTAGATGTTTTCATTCTATTAGATAAACATACTATTTGGCAACCCCAACCTGTAAGACCACCTAATTTTGATAAATTAGTAGTGTCAGGGTAAAGTAAAGTATATAATCGATGGTGATATAGAGTGATAGAAATAGAAGGATAAATATAGGGAGGAGGAGAGGGAGAAAGAGAAAAATATACATAAATTTAGTGAAATATAGATAGATGAATATAGATAGAGAGAGCTAGATAGAAATAGGGAGAGACCTGCAGAGAGAAAGGGGGAGAGATAGAGATATATGGGATGAGAAAAGGAGAGGGGTGGGCATAGCGAAATAGATAGGCGATAGGGAGGAAGTGAGGGAGGTAGGTATGCAGAGAGATGAGGAGAGGGTGGGAGAGATGGGGAGGCGGATAGGTAGAGGAGGATATGTAGTGTGGGTAAGGATGGAGGGAAAGATCAGTATGTGTAGAGAAGGAGAGATAGGAAAAGAGATAAAAAGGTAGTTAGAGAGATAGAGAGATAGGTAGATAATGGTAGAGAAAGATACATGTAGAAATAAGAGAGACATATATACAAAGGATTAAAGATATAGGGATATATATATATAGATATATATATAGATATAAAGAGAGAAGAGATAGAGAGAGAGGGGGGGGATTGAATCACAAGTGAGATAGGTAGAGATAATGATATATAGAGAAGGAAAGAGATGGGAAAATAGACATATAAGGGAAAGAGTGAGAGAGAAAGGCCATGATAAAGGTAAGTAATAGGGAAAGAGAAAGATAGATAGAAAGAGAGAGACTATTGTGTTTATATGAGCGAGAGAGATATATATAGAAAGAGGTGGATATATATATATATATATATATATATATATATATATATATATAGAGAGAGAGAGAGAGAGAGAGAGAGAGAGAGAGAGAGAGAGAGAGAGAGAGAGAGAGAGAGAGAGAGAGAGAGAGAGGGAGAGGGAAAGGGAGAACTAGAGAGAGGATATTAAAGTAGAGAGATATAGAAAGAGGGAGTGACAAGGAGAGAGAGGGAGAGGGAGAGATATTGTTAAAAAGTGGGAGAAATATAGATAGAGAGAAAATATAAAGAGATAGATATAACTTGGGAAAGATAAAATGGGTGAGAGAGATAATTATATGCAAAGGTAGAGGTGGAAGGAGATAGAAAGAAGGAAAGGGATAAATACATATAGAAAGATGGAGATATTGAGAGAGGAGAAAATTGAGAGATAAAAGGATAAAGGTATAAGAAGTGTGTTGAAATATGTGCAATATGTTTTTATTTATGTCAACCTATCATATTTGCATAGAGATGGATTGGTGTGCTTGACAAAGCTGAGAAATGGTTTCACACTAACATGATTGAGAGAGATGGTTTGACAAAATGAAGACATGAGTCAACATGATTGAGAAGTAGTTTAGATGCCCAAGACATAATTCATTCCATGAATCTTTGAATGTGGTGAGGAATTCAATAAGTATATTTGTGCCCTATCATAGTTGAAGAGGCCATGATCTAGGTTTTCATAAAAGTCATATTCTGTGTTTTCTTACCAAGATTGAATAGTATAGTGTCGTAGTTTACCACATTTGACATACTTAGTATCATCTCCTATACCTTCCTCTATTTTATTTTTTTCCTCCCTTTTAACGGTTAAAATCAATGTTATCACAATTACAGAGAATTATTTTGCATGGTGTTAGCATTTTTGTTCATTCTCTATCAAGGTATCTATACCAACAATATAATTTATAGAGGGGAAGTTCAACAAGTCCTTCAACATAGACCATAGTCTCATCATGCAAAAGGTATTTGGGACATTGATGGTCATGGCTAGAATCTCCATTTTTATTTAAAATATTAATTATGAAAAAATATCTATTTCATGATCATCCTGTTTACAACAAAACTCAAAAAAAATTGCTTTAATATTTTGAAAAATTTACCTAAAATCCAAATTTTCCTTTATAGCCCTTTCTTCACCTTCAAGCTTATAGAAATCATTCCTCATATTGCCTTTTATAGATTAATATTAACACCAAATGTTCTTGTCACCCTTATTTATCTAATATTTGGTCTATTTTCCTTAATGCAATGTTAATAGTTATATTGCTAGTTGTATCTTCTCTAATGTTTCATTTTATGTTGTGTTTTTTATTCTTGTCTATTGTTAATATTAATTATAGTAAGACAAAGTTATTGTATTTGAATTGGTATCAAATATTCTACCATCCAGTGCTAGCTTTATTTCTTTATATAATGGAGAGATGAACTATTCAACTTTCTAATTTTTTATTATCGGTTCATCTGATTTTAGGGAGACATCCTTAATTCCATTATCATACTCTTTACCTAATTAATCTATCATTTTAATTTATCTCTCATCTTACACTTTATGTTGAAATTTTTATGGTGTCAAATTTTTTGAAAAAACAATTTTTCACTTTATTTGAGTCTTTTTCATGCTTAGGAGATGTTTTCCTTTACTAGTCAAAGACATCTTACAATAGAGTTTCTACAAAGTCAAATAATTTATTTTTTATCTTTATCGATTTGCTTCCTCCATTGATAGGAATTCAATATGAAAATGTGCTCCATAACCTCAATGGTATCCATATTGAATGCTAGAGTTTCATTCAAGAATTTATGGTCTAATTAGTTTCATCCCTTTTTCTTTGAGTAATTTTATATGATCTTTCTCTCTGTATAGAGAATTTTTAACTATTTCAAGCTTATGTCTTTATCTTTGCGTCTTTCTAATTTGATCTAAAAAACATTATTTTTCCAAAATATCTTCACAATATGATAGAAACTAGTCTTTTGTATATTTATTCTCTTAGTTTTTGTACTTTTTTTTTCAATAAAAGTGGGCAAGCCACTAAACTTTATTATTATATTTAATAATTTTTACAATAGGTTCAAAAGGCATATCGACAAAAAGAACCCGCAAGAAAACCTCCGGTTATTGCCTTAAATAAAAACAAAAAACTAAACTACCCTTACAAAATACTTGTTACATGTCCAGAACACCCACCCAAACCCATAAAATTGAACTATACAAAGAGGTCCCATAGGACATATCTAGATACAAAGCCAGCTAGCTACAAAATGAAGAGCTGGATATCAAAAAATATCTCCTCAAGAAGATCATATAGAAACACCAAGGAGCCCATATACTTTTACCAAGTGGGGAGCATTAGCTGGTTACAAAATGAAGAGTTGGATATCTAAGAAAATCTCCTCAAGAAGATCATACAGAGGCACCGAGGAGCCCATATGCTTTTACCAATTGGGGAGCAAAGAACCAAAATTATCCATATCTGCATACAAAACATACCACAACTCCAAGATATAGTATTCAGACAAGTAAAAACCAATAGCTAGTGCCTTCAACAAGAGAATCATGAGCTGCACGTGGAGGAGGAACAACCCTTAGAGGGAATTCCAACCGAGAAAGAGCAGAGAACAAGAAACTCAAAGAAAGTAATGAATGCAAAGCCTCAAAATCAACCCAAGCTTTGTCCACAAACTGAGCAGGAACCTGATACAAAAGAAAATTCATAGAAGCCCATGTATCATCCATGGTATCACATATCAGCCCCATTCATAATTCAAACAATAATTCACCATACCAACCATTACTTGAGAGCTCATGGCGAGGAAGAAAACCATCATAATAAAAACAACCCACATCAAAATGATAATTATCCAAGGCAGAAAAAACTATATCCCAATTACACAATGATGGAAATATGAACATGGAAACAAGGAGGCAAACCAATTCAACATCAAGTAAAACATCATAATAGATTGTAAAAAACTGAGACAAAAACTCAGAATAAGAAATATTAGGACAAATTTCCAACCAACGACTCCCCAAGAGCTTGTAGAATTCGAAAGCCACCGCAAGACAAAATAGGTTAAAAACCTTACCAAGCTTTTCATAATTATCCATATTCTCTTCCTCCAAAACCCCAGATTCGAGGACCACTCTATATATTCTAGAAGACAAGATAGTCAATATTTGCAGAGGCATACACACCAAAAATCGACATAACATGTGAAACAAAAAGAATCCTTCGACAAGATAAATAAATGAAATGAAAACACACGAAAAAAAGTAATAAATGGCCGTCATCAACTTACCACCATGTCGACAACAAATTTTTGATAAAATATCATTTACAAACTACAACGATGTGATACTTCACACTGAATAACCACATTTAAAACCTGATGGCCATCAATGAAAGCTAAGTGGGAGAGAACGCAAACACCAACAAATGATTACAAACATCATAGAACAATGCCAATCCTTCCATGAACAAAACTCTTACAAAATGAACTTTAAGGTAGTACAAAAACATCATCAAACAATAATAGCCCAAGTACGTGCCGCATAATAAAATCTCACTCATGCCAATATCGCTTGAAAGGCTTGAAAAAACCATTTATATCACACATGCCGCCACCCTTGAATGTATCATGATTACCCACACCCTATGAATGACATCATATATGATGAATACATAAAATAGATATATAATTTCTACTTCAAATACTAGACACGTACAAAGTCATCCATATAGTGAACATGAACATAAGCCTGACAGATCAATGAGGGCGAGCAAACACCCAGAAGACATGCAAAGAATTTAAAAATTTTGAACTCCTTCCCAAACTTTAGAAGGAATATCATTAGAATCAACCAATAGAAAATGAGCCTTGCTATCAATGGCTATATTTGCCAGAAAATCTGCCACTGTGTTAATTTCCCTATAATAATGACATATCAAGAAGGAATAAAAAGAATCTAACTTTTGTAAAATATGATCAAGCAAATACTACAACTTCCAGCAACTCGATTTCTTCTTCATGATGCTCTTAATAATAACCATAGAATCATCCACAATCAGTATATTCTTTATCTTTGAAGAGATTTCCATATCCAAACCAAAGGATAAAGCTTGATACTCAAAATAATTATTAGTACTAAAACCAATATCATGACATTTAGCAAGGATGAGTTGTGCATTATGATAAAAAATAGCCATCCCAACCCCTACCTTCACAGGGTTTCCCCGAGATGCACCATCAAAATTAAGGTTGAAGTGTCCCCAAGGAGGAGCTTTCCACTTGCCTAACAACCGCATCGCAAATGAATTGTTACTCTTGGAGACTGAGCCATGAGAAGGTAAGATCGAGAGGGATTCCTAAACCCTGGTAACCCTATTATCCCAATGGGAAAAGGAGGACTAGTTACCCAAGTTCTTATAAATATAAGACAAAGCAACCTCCAAAATAGAGGCTTCCATTTTTTGCAAAACATCCGATACAGAAGAACTCACTTTTTTAAAAATCCTATTATTTCGTTCAAGACAAATAGTCCAGAGGATAATAGAGGGAGAAATAACCCAAAGGCATGCATAGAAAGAAGAGGCCAAGAGAAAAAGTGTGAAGCAAGATCCTTACCAATAACAAAAGATAAGCCTAATTTACTCAATAACCAATTCCAACACTCATAAGCAAAATCACAATGAAGAAACATATGTGAAGAAGACTCGAGGTTCTTATTACATAGAGCACATGGAAAAACTGCAGTAATGCCTAATCTATCCAACCTCGTTCCTTTTAGAACTCTATCTTGGATGGCCAACCAAGCAAAGGCTCTAGCTTTAGGTAAACAAGCTGAGTGCCAGAACAACTTGTAAGGCCAATAAGAACAAGATTTAGTAGGTAAAAGGGAGATATAACCATCCTTAACAAAATACTTACCAGAGGCATTCCTAGTCCAAATAAGTTCATCATCAGAATCCGAGAGAGTGACAAACCCTTCAATCATAATCTTATCGAACTCTGCTTTCAAGTGCAAATCCACATCAATGAAATCAATCAACTTCCATTTGGCCAATTTTAGAGGACCACTCTGAACAATATCAAAATAGTCTACTACAAACACACCCCAAAGAGAGGTGAGGAGTCCAATCAAGGGAGACCAATCTCTAATGCTAATCAAAGAGCAATGTCCATTCCATGATTCATCCCAAAACCTAGCTTTCCTTCCATTATGAACAACCCATGAGAGACGGGGAATAATAACTGCTCTACATTTACATAAGAAATTCCGAATGACAGAACCAGAAAGTAAATTAGAAAATTTAAAAATACTTTGTCTGGGACAATTATTTAGATATTTAGAAAACATAACCTGAGCCCACAGAGAGTTTGGCCACTCATACCATTTCCAAACCAATTTATCCCCTAAAGCTAAATTTTGATTCTCCAAATTATGAACACCAGTACCACTAGAATCCTTAGGAAGGTAGATTTTATCTGAGGCAAGCAAAGGCAACCTCTTTTGGCCATCCTTATTGTTATTCCAAAGAAATGACCTTAGGGTATCTTACAAGTTTACAATAATAGATTTAGGAGATTTTAATACCGACATTAAATAAATAGGGACAAAATTCAGAATGGATTTAATTAATGTCAATTTATCAGCTAAAGAAAACCATTTATGGTTCCAAGAGAGAATTATTTTCGAAATGACCGAAATAACCTTATCCCAAAAACCAAACTTATCTTGCTTAACAAAAAAAGGAATCCCAAGGTACATACATAGCAGGTTACCAATCTAAAAACCCCAAAAAGGAATGCAATCTCTTCAGTACAAGCAGTGAAGTATTAAGAAAGAAATTTTTTGACTTATCAATATTGACTTTTTGACCAGAAAATGAAGCATACTCCTGAATTATTTATGAAATTGTCTTAGCCTCTGACAAAGAGGCATGACCAAACAACAGAGTATCATCAGCAAAGAGATAATGAGAAATAATTTGAGGATAAATTTGAATCCTAATACCTCACCAAAGACCCCTCGATCTAGCAGCCCAAATTGCCCAACTATAGGATTCTACAAGAAGGATAAACAAAAAAGGAGAAAGGGGATCTCCTTGCCTCAAACCTCTGGAAGAAGAAAAGAAACCATAAGGAGAACCATTGAGAATTACTGATAATCTTGCAGATGATATACATGAGCGAATCCATTTTACCTAAGCATAGGAAAAACCCAACCTCAACAGAATCTTACACAAAGCTTGCCATTCTACTCTGTCATAGGCCTTCATCATATCAAGATTAAGAATCATGGCCGAAGACTTCTAGGAGGAGATAGAATGCAACACCTCATGCACCATAATCACTCCTTCTACAGTTTTCCTCCATAGAACAAAACCCCCTTGTTCCAAGGAAATAATTTTAAGTAAAATCTTCGCTAACTTTATAGAAATTGCCTTAGTGAATATTTTATATAAGGTATTATAGAGAGAAATAGGTCGAAAGTCAACAAAAGACTTTACATCCTCTTTCTTAGGAATAATAGAAATCAAAGTAGTATTTAGTTCTTTCAAAATAGACCTATTCCACCTAGCCTCCTCAAGAGCTAGTAAAACATAATTTCCCACAAAATCCCAACATTTCTGAAAAAACAAAGGTGTATAACCATCAGGACCAGGAGCTTTATCAGGATCCATAGTAAAAACTGCCTGTTTAACTTCTTCTAGTGAAAAAGGTGCCATTAACATCTTATTATCTTCCATGGTTACCAGAGAAGGGACATGAGAATCAAAGTTACTAACATTTCTTACTTCTCATGGCAAAAGGGTTTTGAAAAACCTAACAGCCTCCTTAGTAATATCATCCTGCTACATCAATAATTGACCTTTCTGATTTTGAATACAAGTAATCCTATTCCTATTCCTCTTCAACTTGGTAGAGGAATGAAATTTTTTTGTATTCCTATCCCCATCTGAAAGCCATAATTCCCTAGACTTTTGTCTCCAATAAATTTCTTCCCTAGCCAAAATCTCATCAAGCTGAGATTTAAGAGAATTGAATTCATCAAAAACCCTAGGAACCATCCCATGCTGAACCACATGATTATTGAAACATTCTATCATATCCTGAATTCTTTGCTTTTCTTCAAAAATATTCTTAAAATGAACTAAGTTCCATTATTGAATATTCAACTTTAAAAAATTGAGCTTTCTGAGAATTTGAAACATTCTAGAACCCGAGACAAAAGGAGCAGACACTCACCATTTTATAAGTAAAGGTAGAAAAGAGGGATCTCTAAACCACATATGCTCAAACTTAAAGGGTCAATTGTGAAGAGGTCTTTCCTCTAGAATGGAGAAGGAGATTGGAAAGTGATCTGAACCCGGATTAGGAAGAATAGAAGAAGACAAATCAACATCTGAATCAATCCAATTTTCAGATAATAAGAACCTATCTAATCTTTCAGCTATTTGAGAAAAATCCCTTCTCATATTAGTCCATGTAAAAACTCCATTTTGAGTTTTACATTTATCTTGAATACCTGAAGGAGAAGAAATATTAAAAAGCCAAAATTTAACACTAGAGAACTTAATCTTGACAAAAGACAACATCCAATTAGTATCAAAAGCAAAAAGTTGTAGGTCAATATTATAAATAGTCCACAAAATAGCCAAACCAGCCGAGGCCCCTGAGGAAGAAACATAAACATGCTTCCACCTTTTCCAAGAAGAAAAAATCACATCAGCAGATTCTGAAGACAACTTAGTTTCCCGAAGCAAAAAAACATCACACTTAATTAAGTCAATCTGAGACTTAATTAAGCATCTCTTGTTAGGGGTACTTAAGCCCCTAACATTCCAATAGATGATCCACATTGTCCTCAAGGGGAGGCAGAAGCTCCCCTCTTCCCAAAGGTTGGAGAAATTTTACTATCTCCAAAAGAATTCTACAAATTCCTCTTAACAGCCACCAACCTAGTAGCTGAGGGGTTATAAGCTGAATTCTTAGCCCTTTTTACCAATGTTTCAGAAATAAGACCTAACTTTTTAGGTCTACCCAAGGAAAAAGAATGTTTTCCTAGCCTATTACCAGGAGATACAGACAGGGTCTTTTGAATACTTGCATCAATATACATTTGAGTTTTTTGGTTTTTTGGAGGTCTCCCTCTACCAGGAGAAACCACCAGAGATGTCAAAATCATACTTGATTGGACAATTGGTAATTTCTTAGTCGAATAAGGTGACACCATCTCTCCTAAAATCTCTTCAGAATATTTAGAAGATAACACCTCAAATGGATTTTTAGAAGCAGATAAAGGAAGAGACTTATTAATATATCCCAAGACACACTCAATAGAGTTAACAACCCACTCAGTTACATGCTCATCCACTAGGTGATCATGAGTATTCAAAAGCTCATTAACCTGAAGAGCTACATTAACATCCGGGATAATGACCGATTCATCTGAAAGGGAAATATCAGCCCTCCTATCTTTATCCTTCACTAAATCCTAAATCTATTGGAACAAATGTTCCTCATTTGGAGAACCCATGAAAATGATTGAGGAAGATCCCTTATTAAAAGTTTTGTTTTCAGACCTAAATCCCAACCCCAAATTATTATTTTTCATATTTGGGATCTTATCCTGAAATGTTGCAGAGTTAACATTACTACGCTTAACAAAAGATTCCACACCATTAAAATTCAGAGAAGGCCTAGGATGTTCTAACATGTTAACATCAAGCTCTGGGAGAGTAGGAGACAAAGTTGTAGAATTCAATATATGCTCACAAGCTTTAGGACCAACATCCTTGCCCATAGTGGAATGATTTACAACTATTTCTAGGTTATTGGACTTACCTATTTTAAAATCCATAAACAGAGGCACATCCAAAATTAAAGAACACAAAGGGAGATCATTAGTCATCTTATCAATCAGTTGCCACCAAATTCCATCATTAAATTTGAGATTACAAGTCCTAGGGCAAACACAATCAAGGATAACCAGAAAACAAATTTTTACTAGAACCACCCCATCCACCATATCTGATTTAGAAGTTAAAAAAGTTCCAAGATTATCACCAATCATTTTCAAAACCTCTAGATCCATCAATTCAAATGGAAAATTAGGCAAATCAAACCATATCAGACATATTTTAGGTTTAGACTGATTTGGCACAAAAAAAGGTTACCAAGCTGAAACAAAGATCCCATTATTCTCAAACCAATGATATTCAAATTTAAGAATCTCATTTCTAACCAAAGGAGATTAGAAAAAAATGATGAACGAATTGGTAGACAATAATTGAAAATAGCACATACTCGACCAATGTTTCTTCATTTTATGACGTAACTTAGATAAACATGTTTGATAACCCTAGATAACCCCAGAGATAGCAATTGAAGGCAAACTACTTGCTTTATTAGCAATGTAAGACCCAACAACATCCAAATAGGAAATAAGAGCCCAAACTCGAGGTGAGGAACCAATGGCTGGATTAGGGCCAATGACATTTTCACTTACCTTATCTCCCTGCAGACATAAATCAAGAAAATCCACCGATAACTCATCTGCCTATTTCGATAGTAGTTCCTTTGCATTTTTTGAAGGAGCTAAAACCCCAACCCCCACCTTCTTTCCCACCTTCAAGGACTTGACAATCTTAGCAAATGAAACTTTACCACCCATCTCAACAAACCTTATTCCCGGGTGACCCACAAAATGGTTCCAAAAAAACCTATGATTAAGATCCTTTTCGTCGTAGCTGTGAAAATGCCCACGAAACCCTTGCTGAAAGTGCCTATGAAAAACATGATGACCACCCTGGTTTGTGATGTCCCTCAACCCCAACTGACCAGAACCAAGACCCTTTAGTTTCTTCCAAAAGCCTCGAAAATACCTAGAGGATGGCCTAAAAAAGTTTACATTCTCCCTCCGACCAGTCGTTACTGCCATATCCACCCAATTTCCCTTTCTGAAAACCTATTATGGATCATGTAGCGGGTCTTCCTAGCCTACATTTTCCCATGCACCAACACCTCCCTTGCCTCCCATAACGAGCAAAAATTTGCAGAATTAATATTTAAAAACTCCCCAATTTAATTATTACTTTATCCTTAGTTTTTGTACTTATTCTATTGATATTCTTATACTTTTATATGGTATGGGGATGAGTCCAAGTCTAGGGTGTATTCCTCTTCATTATGATCTTTCATCTTTGGTGATATTTTTTAATTCATAAATTATTCTGATAATATTGACAAGTCTCCACCCATGTTAAATAGATGCTTGTTTTCTTCTTCTATCTTGTCTCTTCTTAAATTAAATAAAATATAATTCACTAACTATTTGAAATAATATTCAATGATAGAGCTCATCTTTTTTAAGGTTTCTAAGGAATTCTATAAAATTTTCATCTAGATAAATTATGATTTTAGATAGGATCATTTTTATCAAATATATTTTGCATTAAATGTGGTTGTTTTGGAACCTCACTATTTCAACTATCCTCTACCAATGTATTTCTTGTTAACCCTTAACTTTATATCGTTCTTTCTAAATATGTCAAAATCTCTCCTATTTTCTTCAATAGCATCCAAATTGGCACACTCAATGATGCCCTTATTAATATTCTCACTATTCCTATAATCTACACGATTAATTTTTTTGTGGTGGCTTTCTCTTGTACCTCAAAATTATATAGGCTTTATCTGTCGTCCTCCTCTCTTTGTCTTGCCATATTTTTTCCCTAGTCAATTTTATTTCCTCTATAATTTCTTTGTATTCCTTGTTATTTCTATTTTGCATGTGTGTTTATTATTATTTGTGTTACATAGCTCTTTTATTTAATCCCATGGTTTTTAGTTTATACCTATACTAATATTCCATATCTTTTCAAGGATCGTTCTTTGATGTCCCCCCATTTACATTTTTCATTTGTTATGCCACAATATTTTATTAACCTCAAAGATTTCATAAATCTCATGGATTGAATTCTTGAATAAGTCAAACAAAACTTATGCTATAACACTAATAAAAAATATCTGCAACCATTGATTACCTATTCTCTTCTGACGTTATATAGTCATACTATTATTAGTTTGTATGAAATATGTTGCTTCTATGTGAGGAATTTGATGTTGCTTCCACATTTTATCGACTTTATTTTTCATTTCATGGATTAATAACCCCCTTCAATGAAATTGAGACAAAGGAAACTGTACAACAATTTATAGGAATATTTTCATCTTTCTTCTAGGTATTATTATCTAAAGAGGAATATTGATTTGGATTTTACGTTTTCTCTATAAGTCATAAGTAAGGTGTCGATAATAAAATAAATGTTACCAAAAAATGTGAAGAATAAAAAGCATAGATCAGTTCCATAGTTATCATTTATATGTTGTGTTTATATATTCCTTTATTAGGACATTTTTCTTACAAACTACATCTCTTTATTTAGGTTTCCAAATTTTTTTCACCTTTACAACACTTCTATGATTATTTTTAGTATGATTTACTATATTATAGATATGTCTATTCTACTCTTTTCTCTACCAATATACATCAAGATTATGTTATAAGACTTTCTAATATGCAAGTTAATAGAAAAAAAATGTCATATGTTGTGTGATCACTTGCCACAATAAATTCACTAAGTTTCAATTATTAGATTATAAATTTCTTACTATATTCAATGCTCAAGAAAATTTATGTAATAAAATATTAATTTATTTTTCAAAACTCATTAGATGTTTAATCCTATCTTTATCTAATTAATCAGTTCTGTAAATATGATTTTTTGTTGTCATTCATGTCAAACTTGTTATTCTAAAATAGATACTTAACCATTCTCTAGGTCCAAAGATGATTAAAAAGTGAACAATTAATGTAAACTGGTGTAGAAGACATATGGCTTATGGAATATATTTATGGATGTTTGTGGCAACATATTATGGTGTGTGATGTGACGGTTAACCCCATTCTTCTTGAGGGTTTACTTGTTTTAATCCATGAGCATTTTAAGCCCAAATCTATTAAGCCCAATTCCTCCTTCATTTCCATTTTAGAGGATGTGGAGTTGGATACCCATAGTTCAAATGATGTTGATTGGAACACTGACATGGAGGATGAATGTTTTGTCCCTCCGAAGAATAAGATGATTAAATCCAAGTTTGTTATTCCTTCTCACGCTGGGAATGGGAAGGATAGAGAATTCAAGATTTTTGTCCCCTATAGCACTTGTACTAAAGATGTTAGAAAGAAGCCTAAGGGTCACCCTTTGTCTAAAGGTAAAAATCTTGAGTCCAGGGCTCCCTCATTGGATAATGCAAACCAGATTTACCATTATCCACTACATTGTGTCTATTGGCAATTGACGCTTATTGGATTCATATGTTGTCATTGATGGAAAAAACATTCTACAGAAGGCATATACCGACAAATACCGACAGACACGGGCACCGGCACGGGCATCGAAATCCTACACTTTAGTGAAGCTAACATCAGTCTGGGATCGAGAAAGGTTTTATTTGTAAAATTATTTTGTAATTATTGTATAGAGCAGACATTGAATATCTTTTGTAATGTGTTGCAAGCTGACATAAGGCATATTGTTTGTAAAGGGTATATAATTCAGTTTATTAGGTCATTTTGATATATGAGAATGTAGATAACGAATGTGGATAAAACAAGTGATGCGAAGGATATGTATGTAGATCACTTGTATGTGAAAGTAATATCATGCAATGGTCAATAGATAGTTTGTAAAGATTTCTTAGAGTAAAGGAGATACCAGTAAAAGGGTTTCTAGGGTTTATGAAATGGTACAGAACAAAGGTATAACCGGAACTCTTTTTGGCATTGCAGATGCATTTTGTGAGTTCACCATTGTTTTTTTATCTCAATAGAAGCTTGTAGTTAGTGAGACTCTTTTTTGTTGACCAGTGTGCTCTAGGCAATGTGCCTTCCTACATGTGTAGGCCCCCATGCTCTATAATATCTTTCATATGGCTAGTGAATTGATATTGTGGGTCACAAATCCCATAGTGGTTTTTCCTCTTTGAGGTTTTCCACATATAAATTCAGTGTGTTATGGTTTTCATTCATGTGGCTGGTTTATTTACTTCATGTTATATGTTTATTCATTTACCAGTTTATATGTGTATGTTATAATAAATTAAAATCTTATATCACTGAGAAAACAAAGATTCACCCCCTCTCAGTGTTCTTGGATTCCTTCTATTCTAGAAATTGGTATCAAATCTTAGTGGATCAGAGGAAGTTTAACAGCTTGAGGAAGATCCTGAAAGTGGAATCATTGAATATGGCTACGGAGAAGAAACTTGAGATGGCAGTTCAGGATTATGATGTTGAAAGGTTGAAGAACTTAAAGCTGCAGGATGAATTGAATTATGCTAATGAATTCATTCTTGTTCTACAAGAAAGGTTATCATCTGATCAAGCTAGGAGGAAGGAAATTTTGCAAAACCAGGATGATGAAGAGAAAAATGCACCTAACGAACAATGTCAGAAGTTGAGTCAACAAAACATGCTCATGAAGAGTGAAATGCAAGACCTCGCTATGAGAATGTCAAAAGAAATTGAGCACAGAAAGAGGAAGGAAGAAAATCTTGTTGTATCTGTAAAGAACAAATTTGAAGAATGTGGCAGATTGGCTCATGAGAATAATATGTTGAGAGCCGATTTGGTACAATCTTAGAATAATGAACAAGAGATTGAAAGACAAATAATGACTCTGAGAAATGATCTAACTACTGCAAGTGAGTATAAAGAAAAATTCAAGATTAGTGTTGCACAATTGGATGATCTATTGAAAATTCAAAGGAAGAATGAAGATTCTAGAGGACTTGGATTTGAACTAGGTGAAAGCTCTGGTACTGCAAATCAAGATCAATAAACCAGTATGCAAAACTCATCAAACCAAAGGAAACTAGTAAGGCAATCTAATGCTTACAAATTCAATGGTAGATGATTTGTTTGTAATAAATTTGGCCATATGGCTAAACAATCAAGAAATAAAACAAATTAAAACTACAATTTAGCTCCTAGTCAATGCACAAATTGCAAGAAATATGGTCATAAGTCATAAGATTATAGAATAAATGATAGGTGTCATGCATGTGGAAAGTTTGGACATTTGGCTATCCATTGCAGATCAAGGAATGACACCAGATATGGCAAAGAAATTTAAAATAAAAATGTTACATGTTATGCATGCAAAAAAATAGGTCATACTACTAAGTACTATAGAAGAAAGACTAAACTGGTTAGCAATGACATGGAAAATGAGAAAGAAAAGAAGAAGGTAGATGAATTACAACAAGATCACACCAAGAGATGGGTTAGAAAGTCTGAAGAACTAAGTTGAGATGCAAATACACCAGTAATTGCACCAGTAACTCCACTGGTAGAACAAAGCATTCCCGAACCAGCATGAAAATCAACCAATAACTAAGGCAAATGCTTTAGGGGTGGGCAAATTCATTGCAAATCTTTCATATTTCTTGGAAGAGATATGGAAAGAGATCTAGAGAGTGGTATTGATCATTGATGGAGGTTTATCTAGCATAAAACTATGAAACCAACATCTGGTAGGGCACACCACTAAGCATTTATGACAATGAAGAATTAGGGTTTACTCGTTGATAAAAAGGGAAAATCGACTCATTTTCACTCACCCAGCACTCGAGAAAACCAAAGCGAAGCAAAGGCAAATCATAGGTGATCAAAAGCGAGCAAAGACATTCTAAAGATATTTCCAACAGTTTTCTGAGAAGTCATCAAGATATTTCAACCGACAATTGTCATCTAGGTATTTCTTTGAAATAGCATCGAGATCATCCTCTACTCCTACTTTCATTACGAATCCCACTTTAGTTGAGGTTAAGGATAGGCTTAGACCTATTTTCAAATAATTTCATCAAATTGAAATGAAGGGAGACTCTATTGGCGCATGTTCGAGGGTTCTCGATGGTGTAGTATATGTGGAAGATGTGAGGGCTTATATTCACTACACTTTGGGGGATTTAGGTACTACAGAAATTAAGGGAATGCATTAAGCTATGATATTGGAGAACTCTAGAACAATCAAAGCTGAAATACCAAATAATTAAAGACCTAGGGTTAACCACAATCTTATATATATGATAATTTGAGGATGAAATGGTTAGATATGTTTTGAGTAGGGTCCATAATGAATTCATCTGGCCAAAATGACCTTATATGATCACCAAAGAAACAATCCAAAGGGTCACCAAATTACACAAAGTTGGGCAGGATCCCAGCAAGAAGATCTCCAACATTGAGGTGGAAAAGCTCATCAGCGCAACCCATGATGGAAGGTCAATGAGTATTAGCACCATTAAGGACTCAGATGTAAAATTTTCCAACAATATAGGAAGATACAAAAGTGATTTCTGGATCTAAACCGGTATATCAACTGGCAATTACTGAAGTGAAAAGTTCTCTAGAGGTAAAGAGGCTAGAAACCTTTAGTTCTGACTCTAACATAGAGGAAAATAAACCTTTTGCATTTAAAAGGGTATAGAGGAAGAAAGTTGACAAGCCTTTGGTAGAATAGAAGAAGATGGAACTAAGGAGGAAGCTAGTAAGAAAGGTGACAACAACATCCACACCTCCGGCAAGGAAACCTACCCAAAAGAGGAAGCCAACTCCATCCACCCCTGCTACCCCCAACAAGAAGAAGAAAAAGAGTGAGATAGATGAAGCAATTGAATCCGATAAAATGATTTGTGCAGAATCAATAGATGAGGTAACTAAAGATGGAATTTTGAAGAATGTATCAAATTTTTATGAGCATTTAGATGACAATGAGCAAAATAAAATGGAAGAAGCAAATATGTTATATTTAGACATATATAAGAAGGATTTGATAGAGATTTTGAAGAAAATTCCTTTATATTTATAGAATAAGTTGGATGCCATGAGATTAGATGCAATGAAGAGGGATAGAGAGATTAAAGAAGTTGAACTTTTAAGCATTTGTGGTTCTATAAATAATGAGGAAATGAAAAGATGTATAGAAGTTGCAAATAGAACAATCTTTAGCAACAAATCCCAACAACTAAGATTAATGATGGGTAGAGTCATTGAAATAATAAATGAGACCAGAGAAGGATGGGCTAAATTTTTCCACAAGAATCCTGATTTCCTTAATTCTCAAGAAGAATTTGCTAAGGCAACAACTCCCACCATTGCGAACAGATCCAAAGGAAAATGAATTTTGGGGAACTCTGATCAAATTTTAAATGAACTAGTAGATAATTCTCAATCAGGTAAGTGTGTACAGACTCCACTAGCAGATAAACCTAAAATTAATGAGAGAGTACAGGCTAAATCGATAGAGACAACATATGTACAGCCTGAGTAAGGTAAAATAGATAATGTACAAGATATAGATAATATTGTGGATAATAATCCATTGATAGTGACAGATACTACACCAATTGGCGAAGCCACTAGTGCAAAAGAGGATGAGAAAAGGAAAAGGAGACTGATAAGAGTAAAGTTGCACAAACATCCAGTACTAAACCAATAGTTGATTCCTCATCAAAACTTTTGGAAATTGATACTTCTCAAGTTGAGAAGAAATCCATCATAGAGATGAGTCCCACAGAGCTAATGATGATGACTGCTCAAAAACTAATGGAGGGATCTACAGACAAGGGGATAATAGATCAGTCAATAACAATTTTGCACATACTGATTTTGGAATATATGATTCAGAATGAAGCGAGCCCTTCTAACAAGCTTAAGGTATTGATAGAGAACATCTCTAAAAACTTTCAATCATTATAGTAGATTTTCAACCCGCAAGCACTTGAAAGATTCACTTTGGTTAAGAAAGCCGCTTTTGATGAAATAATTGAGATAGAGAAGAGGAAGATTGAAGAGAAACTTATACCTATTGAAAATTCTTTGAAATAATATACTAACATTTATAGGGTCTATTGTAATATAGATATTCTTACAACAAATGTAGATAACAAGATAAAGGAGTTACAAGAAAATATTTCTAATATTGCTACTTCTTTTGATGGACTAACTTCACTTACAACATCTATTGATGGATAAATTTTGACTTTGGAGAACCAATTTTTTTCTTTTCAAAAGGAAAGAGATAAGGTCGTTCGGAGAGCCAGAAGTCTCAGAGGTTTGGTAAGTCCAAGATTGGGTTCACTTGGTGTACATAAGAGGGAATGCATTGATATGATTGGGAAGCCCACACCGGCAAAAGTCACTAAGAAAGAATCACATACACATTTACTGAGTGGACTTGTATCCATATCCAAAATATTCAAAACCGGCTGGGATACTTATATACAATGACTAGAGAAATCTTATCCAAAAATATTGAAATTTTTCAAGCTCCAGTAAGTAATATGTAATTATTTATTCTTTTGCATAGATTCCTAACAATTCTTTCAATTCTTTCACCAGTCTTTGGCATTGATGCAAAAGGGGGACTATATGTATGCGAAAAATGAAATGAAAAGGAAAGTATGTATATAATCCTAGTAGGGAATATCAAACAGATAGTATATGAATCAAAAGAGGAGATAAATGCAATCATGGTCAATCAGTTCAAGGGGAGCATGTTTCAGCTCAGTTGAACTAGAAGGGAATCCATTTTTCACATGAGTGTTGTCATTAATGCCAAAGGGGGAGATTGTTAGCAATTGACACTCATTGGATTCATATGTTGTCATTGATGGCAACAAGATTCTGTAGAAGGCATATACCGACAGATACCGGCAGATATCGATAGACACTGGCACGAGCACCAACACCGACATCCTACACTTCAATGAAGCTGATATCAGTCTAGCATCTAGAAAGGTTTTACTTGTAAAATTATTTTGTAATTATTGTATAGAGCTAGCATTGAATATCTTTTATAACGTGTTGTAAGCCAGCATAACACATATTTTTTGTAAAGGGTATATAAGTCAATTTATTAGGTCATTTTGATATAAGACAATGTAGATAATGAATGTGGAGAAGAAAAGTGATGCGAAGGATATGTATGTAGATCATTTGTATGCGAAAGTAATATCATTTAATGGTCAGTTGACAGTTTGTAAAGCTTTCTTAGAGTAACAAAGATACCAGTAAAAGGTTTAGGGTTTATGAACCGGTATAGAACAGAGCTATAATTGGAACTCTTTTTTGCATTACAAATACATTTTGTGAGTTCACCATATTGTTTTATCTTAGCAGAATCTTGTAGTCAGCAAGACTCTTTTGTGTTGAGCAGTGTGCCTTCCTGCATGTGCATGCCCCATGCTATGTAATATCTTTCATATGGCCAGTGAATTGATATTGTGGGTCACAAATACCACCATGGTTTTTCCTCTTTGAGGTTTTCCATGTATAAAATCTAATGTGTTATGGTGTTCATTCATCTTGTTGTTTATGAACTTCATATTATATGTTCTTCATTTACCAATTTATATATGTATGTTATAATAAGGTAAAATCTTATATCATCGGCAAAACAGACTATGAGAATAAGGTTGCTTCCTTTGAGAAATAAATTAAAAATATCAAAGATTCTCTCCACTTGATTACGTCTCATATTCATAGTGTCATCCAAACTATAGCTGAGAGCATGAACACTATGGTTATGAATATGAAGAAAGGTTACCAAGGCAGTTTGGTGGTGGAGTTGGATCTTGAGAAGGAAAAGGACAATGACAAGTCAGTGGATCCCAATAAGAGAACTCAAGCCAATTTTTAGAGGAAGGCAAAAAAAACCCTGTAGGATAACCAGGAATTCAAGAAAGTTGCTCAGAACATGAATCAACATGACATAGAGGTCGCTGAGACTTTAAAGACTTTGGTTTAATCTTCTTCAATCCGTATTCAGATTTTTTGTTGGTGTTGCACTACCTTTCTCTGCTTTTGTTCTATTATGATTTTCATGTGTTATCTTGGTCTTGACCTAATTTAAAGGGTTTTATGTCCCTTTAGAACCTTTTTTAATCGTAATCAAAAATATATTATGATGTGTTATGATATTTTTGCAGCATTGTTGATATTATTTGTATACTAGTATGATGTTTAAGTCATGTTTGACTGTTGTGGGGAGCAATTTGTCATACATTTTGATCTAGTACATGGCATATATGAATCAAATAGTTAAGTGGTTTCAGAGAATTGTTTCTAGATTCACATTCTCATTATATCTTGGCTTTGAAAAGGATAAGTGATTTATAATTGAAGATAATTAAACCTAAGTTCTAGCTAATACAATTGCAATATAGTGGTGTGGAGGAAAGCATTGCATTCTCGAATTGTAGTTTGTGAACTATTATAGATGTTTGATTAAGGTTCCCTGATATTTTATGCTGGCACTTTGGTTAGTCACAAGTTTTATTGGTGGTTCAGATTGAAGTTTATTTTCTATATTGGTATGAGTTAACTATTTTCTTTTGGGGCTAACTTATGTGTTTTTGGTTAGTATGGTAGTATGGAGGTTCATGAGAGCTATATTAGAAGTATTTGGAAGGTATGCCAAAATGGTGTGACCCTTGAAACATTTCATTTTCCTTCAACATTTGTGTTGAAGAATGTTTTGTGGTCAATAATTATGTATGAACATATTACATCTTATTACGCCAACCTAATGGATGTTATTGAGGTCGGGGATAATATATAAAGGTCAGATTCATTGTGTGGATGTATGATTTATCAAAGTAAGTTGTGTGAGGTCTTTGTAATATGGTGAAACAGTTCAGATGTATAACAAAGCAATGATGAAAATACTTTTTATGTGTAATAAATTGTGAACTATTATCAACATTTTGGTAGATTCTTTTTCTATTAATTAAGATAGAGTGTATTATTAACAATAAAAGACAAAAAAATCTAATTAATATATATCTAAATTTTGTTTATCTAATTAATTTGAATCCTTAGTCATTCAAGGTGAGCCAACACATTATTGCACACTATTTTGAGATCTTTAGAATGCTAAAGGACAGACACATGATTAGTTAATACTTAATATATACATATTGATTTACCTTAAATTTTTATTTTGATGGTCATTAGAGTAATTCTCATGGCTTTGTAAAGCCAAAAATAAAAAGAAGTAATCTAGTTATATTTTTTGGAAAGTTAATGTTGATAAGTTTTCAATCAAGTCATCATAAATCATTAGACATGACTTTTGAGTATAATTATTCCAAGCAGGACCATGGCTATCCTCAAAGCTCAACCAACATTAATTATTACACACCAACACAAATTATTATACACACTCCTTATTCTCAATTTATCATATACGTCAGATTAGATACTAAAGATAAAAGCAATTCTGAGTTAGATATTCAGGATAAAAGCAATCAGTGCAAAAATGGTCATTTACGTCAGATTAGATACTAAAGATGAAATGCATTACCTAAAAGTACTTTTCCCTCTCATACATTAGAAAAATACCCACACTATCGTATATTTCAAAAGCTATAATTGTAGAACTTTGAGGTTGCTACTCTAAATTACCATGAAGTACTAAAGTTTCAAAAATATTAATATAATACCCCACAAAGAAACTTGCCTTCATGTGTATAAAAGATAACTCATCATTATGATGCATTTAAGAATTTTATTTGGTTTATGTAATCTGATCTCTCTATTTTTTTTTTCGGAATTGGGTAAAAGTTAAGAACTATTTTAATTTAAAAAAATTAAATGATCATTACATCTATAATTTTTCAATTTTGATCTCCTAAAAGTAATATATATTTTTATTCTAAAATGATGTAAACTAATGAAACATAAAAATTAAAACTTCACCATGGGACAATTGGGTTACCAAACATTGGTCAGCTTTATAGTCGCTCTCTCTGAGTGGGCAATTTCTAAACTGTGACCTTCATTAAATAGAGCAGAGGTGGTCTAGTTGCCTCCTCTGACTTCTAAGTATAAATTGAACTTTGATGGAGCATCCCGTGGTAACCTTGACAAATCTGCCATTGGTATTGTGGTTTCTAATAACAAGCTTGTATCATAAAAGCACAATGCTTGTGTATTTCTAGTGGGACTAACAATGTGGCCGAACTTCATGCCCTTTCTATGGGACTTGATCTGCTCCTTTCATTACATCTGTTGGATGTTGTTATAGAAGGTGATTCTCAGGTTGTTTTTACATGGTCACTAATCGCTCATTGCACTCTTGGCATCTAGAATATTGGTTGGACAAGATACTTGCTCACTTTGAGTTGTTCAATTCCTTCTCTATTGTTCATTGTTAAAGGGAAGCTAATAAGGTGGCAAACTTCTTGGCCAATAAAGAATTAGATGAAGATATCCAATATTTGGTTGACGTGGATTCCAGTTTTTTACCACCTCACCTAGTTTAATCGATTCTAACATATTTGCAGAAACACGACCTTGTATCTTGATTGGTGATTATATTCAGGCATGTAGTTTAATGTGGTGTTGGTGGCCTTTTTGGTCTTCATATCCTCATTATGTCTGCATTATTGTGTGTAATCTCAGTCTGGGTACGGTTTATTGTTTTTGTTTCAATTGGTTGGGACTTGTGGTGTGCGGGAGCATCTTATATCCATGCTCTGCATAGATTACACACTTCAAATCTACCCCATGCTTAACATTGTTGGCATGTGGTTGTGGCTTGGGTTTTGTTTGTCCAAATCATGATGACTGCACGGGGTTTTTCTTTATGCTGATTTTTAATGATTTTACTTTTGTCCAGGTGGCTTGCTTGAAGTTTTAATGATTTATTTTACTTCTTCTCTTGTGGTGGTTGTTTTTGAAGTTATTCCATTTCATGTGGGGGATTTTGTTCGTGTGGCTATCTTGTTTTATTGTTGTCAATTTTATGTCGATTTATGGCTTTGAGTGTCATGCAGAAGTTGTCATCATTTTCTCCTAAGGTGGTAGCCTATGGTTGTTTATTGAATGAATGTCGTGGGTTTGCTTGAGATGATATTTATTGTTGAGTCCTTTGGTGGCCAAGCTTGTTCTCTCATAATGGCATTTTCTCTCTTTATATTCTCATGTTTCTCTTGGTTTTGCATTATCTTTTTATGGAGTCTGTGGGTTATCAAATTTTGATGCCTATCAAGTAGTATGACTTCCAAGACTCTCATTTTTTTGATGATGAAAATCTTGGCTATCTATTTCAAGTTTATTTTCTAGATTTCTCTCTCGCTTTTCGCAAGATTTTGGGAAAATGATGGCTGTTGGAAAATGTAGGTTGTTTTCTTGCTAAGATTGCATCTCGTTTTCTCACTATTTGTATGGATGTGCTCCTAGATTCTGCTATGGTCAGGGCACTTTTTGATGCATACTTCCATCCATATTTCTATACTGCTGATGATTTGCATAGTGCATTGCCTTTCTATCATTTTGAATTTGGTAATTTTGAGTATGGTGGTTTCCTACCTCATTCTCAGTTATTATCTTCTGGCTGGCACGAGGAACTTCGTTCAATTATAATAAATGTCTTGATTTATAACCTTTATGATGATACTTTGTTTGCCTTGGTAGCTCTATTAGATCATGTATCGCTAGATTGTTTGGCAGTAGTTGTAAATATATTTTCAAGTATTCACTTTCTCCTGGACTCGATGCATGCAGTAATGTCTTCGCCAACTTCAGTAATGCCTATTTAGATGGTGCCTCCTACAGTTATGATTGATGTTGATACCCCCTTTCTTCTCCTCCATTGGAAAGTACTAGCTCATGGTATTTGAATTTTTAAATGTAATTCTCTCAGCCAGAGAATTTTTTGTGCTCATTACAAAGGGTTTGGTTTTTTGTTGCCCAATATGGGAATTATGTAATCTTGGGTGGACCTCTTTTTGGTTTTTATGTATGAGCTAGACAAGAGGTTTTCTTTGCCTGGTTCTTTCCTACCAGTGCTCTTTGAACCAGGTTGTAAAAAATTATAAATATTAATAAAATTTAATGGTTTACCACTTTTATAAAAAAAAAAAAAACAATAAAAACTTAAAAATTAAACATCAAGTTATGGGTAGACATCATCAACAATAAAAACTTTCAAGTTTTATTGATACAATATTATCAAAAATATTAATCATTAAATCAAAAAAATTTATTATAACTATTGAAATGAAATCAACTAGAAAATCCTTTCCCTCCACATTTCAGAGTATTAATTACTATTGTGAAACTACATAAATCTGAATTTCACATAGTTTAACTTTGTAATTATTGCAAGGCACAAACTTGAAAATAGAATAGTGGAAAGTGAAATAGACAAAAATGGAAGCACATATTATGTTCATAGTATCCAAGCTCTACTCTACTCTAGCAGAAAAAATGCATAATCTGATTCCATTGTAAGCACCCATAGGAACGGTATTCATTATATGGCCATGTCACTTTACAATTTTGAGCACAATCTGGAATTTTAAGGAGAATGGTAATTGGTCAAATGACGGGCTATAATTTATTAGATGTTTTCATTCTATTAGATAGAAATATTATTGGTAACTCCCTGACCTGTAAAACCACCTGATTCCAATAAATGAGTAGTGTCAAGGTAAATTGAAGTATATAATAGATGGCGATATAGAGTGATAGAGATAGAATGATATATATAAGGAGGAGGAGAGGGGGGGAGAGAAAAATATACATAAATTTACTGAAATAGAGATAGATGAATATATATATATATATATATATAT
The DNA here is from genome assembly GCF_030272615.1 of Cryptomeria japonica. Taxonomy (NCBI): domain Eukaryota; kingdom Viridiplantae; phylum Streptophyta; class Pinopsida; order Cupressales; family Cupressaceae; genus Cryptomeria; species Cryptomeria japonica. Next base: position 148,354,967 of record NC_081405.1, read on the forward strand.
ATATATATATATATATAGAGAGAGAGAGAGAGAGAGAGAGGTAAGTAATAGGGAACGAGAAAGATAGATAGAAAGAGAGAGACTATGTGTTTATATGAGCGAGATAGATATATATATAAAGAGGTGGATATATATATATATAAAGAGAGAGAGGGAGAGGAAAACGTAGAAATAGAGAGAGGAGATTAAAGTAGAGAGATCTAGAAAGAGGGAGTGACAAGGAGAGAGAGCGAGAGATATTGTTAAAAAGTGAGAGAAATATAGATAGGAAGAAAATATAAAGAGATAGATATAACTTGGGAAAGATAGAATGGGCGACAAAGATAATTATATAGATAGGATGAGAGAGATAATTATATGAAAAGGTAGAGGTGGAAGGAGAGAGAAAGAAGGAAAGGGATAAATAGATATAGAAAGATGGAGATAGTGAGAGAGGAGGAAATTGAGAGATAAAAGGATAAAGGTATAAGAAGTGTGTTGAAATATGTGCAATATGTTTATATTGATGTCAGCATATCCTATTTGTATAGAGATGGATTGGTGTGCTTGACAAAGTTGAGAAATGGTTTCACACTAATATGATTGAGAGAGATGGTTTGATACAATGAAGACATGAGTCAACATGATTGAGAAGTGGTTTAGATGCCCAAGACATAATGCAGTCCATGAGTCTTTGAATGTGGTGAGGAATTCAAAAAGTATATTTGTGCCCTATCATAGTTGAAGAGGCCATGGTCTAGGTTTTCATAAAATTCATATTCTCAGTTTTCTTACCACGATTCCATAGCATAGTGTCGTAGTTTACCACATTTGACATACTTAGCATCATCTCCTACACCTTCCTCTATTTCATTTGTTTCCTCCATTTTAATGGTTAAAATCTATGTTATGATAATTATGTAGAATTATTTTGCATGGTGTTAACATTTTTGTTCATTCTCTATCAAGGTTATCTATATCAACAATATTGTGTATAGAGGGGAAGTTAAACAAGTCCTTCAACATAGACCATAGTCTTATCATGCAAAAGGTATTTGGGATATTGAGGTTCATGGCTAGAATCTCCATTTTTATTTAAAATATTAATTATGAAAAAGTATCTATTTCATGATCATCCCATTTACAACAAAACTCAAAAAATATTGTTTTAATCTTTTGAAAAATTTACCTAAAATCCACATTTTCCTGTTTAGCCCTTTCGTCACCTTCTAGGTTATAGAAGGCATTCGTCATATGACCTTTTATAGATTAGTATTAACACCAAATGTTCTAGTTACCCTTATTTATCTAATATTTGATCTATTTTTCTTAATGCAATATTAATAGTTATATTGCTATTTGTAGCTTCCCTAATGTTTCATTTTATGTTGTGTTTTTATTCTTGTATATTGTTAATATTAATTATAATAAGACAAAGTTATTGTATTTGAATGGGTATCAAATATCCTACCATCCAGTGCTAGCTTTATTTCTTTATATAATGGAGAGATGAACTATTAACTTTCTACTTTTTTATTATGGGTTCATTTGATTTCAGGGAGACATCCTTAATTCCATTATAATACTTGTTACCTAATTAATCCTTCATTTTCATTTATGTTAGATCTTGATTACACTTTATGCTGAGATTTTTATGGTGTCAAATTTTCTGAAAAAATTATTTTTCACTTTATTTGAGTCTTTCTCATGCTTAGGATATGTTTTCCTTTACTAGTCAAAGACATCTTTCAATAGAGATTCTACAAAGTTAAATAATTTATTTTTTGTCTTTATCAATTTGCTTCCTCTATTGAAAGGAATTCAATATGAAAATGTGCTCCATAACCTCAATGTTTTCCATATTGAATGCTAGAGTTTCATTCAAGAATTTAAGGTCTAATTAGTTTCATCCCTTTCTTGTGTATAGTAATTTTATATGATCTTTCTCTCTGTATAGAGAATTTTTAACTATTTCAAGCTTATGTTCTTTATCTTAGCCTCTTTATAACTTGATCTTAAAAAAAATTATTTTACCAAAATATCTTTACAATATGGCAGAAACTATTCTTTGTATATTTATTCTCTTTTTTTTTTTACTTCTTCTATTGATATTCTTATACATTTATATGGTATGGGGATGAGTCCAAGTCTAGGGTGTATGCCTCTTCATTATTGTCTTTCATCTTTGGTGATATTTTTTAATTTGTAAATTAATTTGATAATGTTGACAAGTCTCCACCCATATTTAATAGATGCTTGTTTTCTTCTTCTATCTTGTATCTTCTTATATTAATTAAAATCTAATTCACTAACTTTTTGAAATAATATTCAATGATAGAGTACATCTTTTTTAAGGGTTGTAAGCAATTCTATAAACTTTTCATCCAAATAAATTATGGTTTTAGACAGGATCAATTTTATCAGATATATTTTGCATTAAATGCGGCTGTCTTGGAACCTCACTATATCCTCTACCAATGTATTTCTTGTTAGCCCTTAACTTTCTATGGTTCTTTCTAAATATGTCAAAATATCTTCTACTTTCTTCAATAGCATCCAACTTGGCACACTCAACGATGTCGTTATTAATATTCTCACTATTTCTCTAATCTATATTATCAATTCTTTTCTGGTGGCTTTCTCTTGTACCATAAAACTATACAGGCTTTATATGTCTTCCTCCTCTCTTTGTCTTGCCACATTTTTTCCTTAGTAAATTTTGTTTCCTCTATAATTTCTTTGTATTCCTTGTTATTTCTATTTTGCTTGTGTGTTTATTATTATTTGTGTTACATAGCTCTTTTATTTCATCCCTTGGTTTTTAGTTTATACCTATACTAATATTTCATATCTTTTCAAGGATCATTCTTTGATGTCCCCCCGTTTACATTTTACATTTCATGGATTGATAATCCCCTTCATTGAGACAAAGGAGATTGTACAACAATTTACAGGAATATTTTCATCTTTCTTCTAGGTATCATTATCTAAAGAGGAATATTGATTTGGATTTTATGTTTTCTCTATAATTCATAAGTAAGGTGTCAATAATATAAAATAAATGTTACCAAAAATGTGAAGAAGAAAAAAACATAGATCAGTTACATAGTTTTAATCTATATGTTGTGTTTATATATTCCTTTATTAGGACATTTTTCTTACAAACTACATCTCTTTATTTAGGTTTCCAATTTTTTTCCATCTTTGCAACACTTTTATGATTATTGTTAGTAAGATTTAATATATTATAGATATGTCTATTCTACTCTTTTCCCTACCAATATACACCAAGATCATGTAATAAGACTTTCCAATATGCAAGTTAATAGAAAAAACAAATGTCATATGTTGTGCGATCACTCGCCACAAATAAATTCACTAAGTTTCAATTATTAGATTATAAATTTCTTAATATATTCAATGCTCAAGAAAATTTATGTAACAAAATATAAATTTATTTTTCATAACTCATTATATGTTTAATCATATCTTTATCTAATTAATAAGTGTTGTAAATGTTAGTTTTTGTTGTCATTCATGTCAAACTTGTTAGTCCAAAATAGATGCTTAACCATTCTCTAGGTCGAAAGATGGTTAAAAAGAGAACAATTAATTTAATTTGGTCTGGAAGACATATGGTTTATTGAATATGTGTATGGATGTTTGTGGCAACATATTATGGTGTGTGATCCCTTGGTTAACTCCATTCTTCATGAGGGTTTACTTGTTTTAATCCATGAGCATTTTAAGCCCAAATCTACTAAGCCCAATTCCTCCCTCATTTCCATTTCAAAGGATGTGGAGTTGGATGCCCATAGTTAAAATGATGTTTATTGGAACACGGACATGGAGGATGAATATTTTGTCCCTTCGGAGAATAAGATGATCAAATCCAAGTCTGCTAATCCCTCTCATGCTAGGAATGGGAAGGATAAATACCTGAAGATTGGTCTCCCCTCTAATGCTGGTACTAAAGATGTTATCAATAACCCTAAGGGTCTCCCTTTGTCTAAAGGTATTAATCTTGAGTCTAAGACTCCCTCATTGGATCATGCAAACCAAATTTACCAGTATCCATTGCATTGTGTCAAGTCCTACCCTTCCATGGATAGGAAGAATAGGCCTTATTTTTCCCTACATCTAAGAGCATGGACACTATGGTTAGGAATATGTAAAAAGGTTACCAAGGCAGCTTGGTGGTGGAGTTGGATCTTGAGAAGGAAAAGGACAATGAAGAGTCGTTGGGTCCCAACATGAGAACTTGGGCCAATTTGAACAGTAAGGCAAAAAAATCATTGTAGGATCTCTAGGACTTCAAGAAAGTTGCTCAAAAAGTGAATTAGCATGAGGTACAAGTCGTTGAGACTTTAAATACTTTGGCTTAATCTTCTTCGATCCCTATTTGGTTGTTTGCTTGTGCTGCATTACATTTTTGTATCCTATTCTTCTTTGGCAACATTTTGCTCACTCTTGTATTATGATTTTCATGTTTTATCTTGGTCTTGACCTACTTACTCTAAATGGTTTTAGGTCCCTTCAAAACCTTTTTTTACCATAATAAAAAACATATTATGATGTGTTATGATATTTCTGCAACATTGTTGGTATTATTTGTATACGAGTATGATGTTTTAGTCATGTTTGATTGTTGTGGTGAATAGTTTGTCATATAATTTGATTTAGTACATGAAATATATGAATCAGATAGTTATGTGGTTTTAGAGAAGTGTTTCTAGATTCACATTCTCATTATATCTTGGCTTTGAAAAGGATAGGCAATCTACAGTTGAAGAAAATTAAACCTAAGTTCTAGCTAATACAATTAAAATATAGTGGTGTGGAAGAATGCATTGCATTATCAACTTGTAGCTGGCAAGCTATTGTAGATATTTGATTAAGGGTCCCTGATGTTTTATGTTTTCTCTTTGGTTAGTCACAAGTTTTATTGGTGGTTTAAATTGAAGTTTATTTTCTATATTGGTATGAGTTAACTATTTTCTTTTTAGGCTGACATATGTTTTTTTGGTTAGTGCGCAAGCATGGACGTTCATGAGAGATATATTAGAAGTATTTGGAGGATATGCCAAAATGGTGTGACCCATGAAACATTTCATTTTCCTTCATTATTTGCGTTGAAGAATGTTTTGTGGTCATTAATTTTGTATGAACATGTTACATCTTATTATGCCAACCTAATGGATATTATTGAGGTTGGGTATAATATATAAAGGTCAGATTCAGTGTGTGGATGTATGATTTATCAAAGTAAGTTGTGTGAGGTCATTGTGATATGCTGAAATTTTTTTGATGTATAACAAAGCAATGATGAAAATACTTTTTATGTGTACTAAATTATGAGCTATTATTAGTATTTCAGTAGATTCTTTTTCTACACTTCAATCTTCTTGACATCAGTACATTAAAAGAAATATATCTTTATGTAAAGAAGTGATCTTCATTATGTGCAATTACTGACTTGATGGTATGATGAAAGAATAAGAATCCGGTCAACTACTGAGAGGCAAGGGGGGTGAATCAGTAGATAGAAAAACTGATACTAACTTCACAAATCTCAAAAGAAATCCCTCAAAGTAAATGTAGAATGATCAATGCAATATCGTTATCAAGATAAAAACCCTTGAGATAAACCAGTTTCCTGTTACAAAAAATTAATAGTAAACAACTTCAAAATCATAAATATCCAAATACTTTTACTAACATAAGTAAATCTTCATTTCACAATACTTCTGGTTATCATGGTTTATCAAAGTGGATTAAGTAGTTAAGAAAATCAACAATAAGAACATAACCACAAAAATATTCACCACTTGACACAATATTTTTGACGTGGAAACCCAAATGGGAGAAACCACGGTGAGATGAAACTGACAAGATAACTATCTGAACTCTTTTAAACTTCACCCTATTAGGAGCCTAGCCTATTAAAGCTTTACAAAAGTCTTGTTAATAATAGATCCTATTAGGGACCACTCAGTTAAGGGATTGACTATAATCCCTTGTTAGAAGCAATATCCTTTAAGGAGTAACCTCGGTAGAGGATTTGAAATCCAAGCTAATGGATTACCTAGTTAGAGGATTTAGATAGCACCAAGCTTGTTAGAGCTTACCCGGTTAGGAGATTTCAATATGCTATAATTATTAGAAAACACTAGGAGTTTGCTGATCTATTTGAATACCACTACACTTGATTATTGAGATCCTTTTCATGCTCCTATTTGCCTTTACTCAAACTGTAGATACATCATCCTAGTCGGCAACCACACACTCAATGAAAACTTTTCCAACTCTGAAACTAGACAACTCATCTACCTTATAAACAAATAAATTAGGTTGGTAACACAACAAAAACCTAATTCTCTCATAGAGATTACAATTATGTCGATTCAAGTATGACAATTGGATTACATAGAAATCTCTGCACATCAATCAAGAAAACCTTGATTGCTCCTTGATCACTGCTTCATCAAACTTAGTAACTCATCACGTGCTTTTCATTGCATGCAATATACTTTCTCATTCCCTAGACAAAAACTATTTCATCAATGTGCCAAAATTCCTTTGAAACTCTCTTCATACAATAATCATACATTTTATAATAATTATCACTCATCATCATATCATAAACCAATATAACCAATTCACCAAATTTAATCGGTTATGGTTTATCAAATCAATAGGTAGGGTTTACCAGTTCAACTCTCCAATACATAGCAATACCGGTTCACTCCACAAATTCTTCCTACTGGTTATAAAACATTATTACAACAATATCAACAATATCATTACCAGTTAAATGATGTCAATGACAACAACATATCATTAATGGAATCTTCATGCAAATTCCAACAATCTCCCCCTTTGGCATTGATGGTAGTACAAATATCAATACCATTGATTGTTTTCATTGTGAATAGGAATCCTAGTTTACATTACCAAGTATTCACCTTGTCTTCACCTTGTCTTCCTTCTCTCTGTCAATCATACGAATCACATAGTTCTTCTCCCCCTTTGACAATAATACCAAATTGAAAGTAAAACATGCAATGTCAAATTTCACTATTCATCATTAACAACTTGCAACGTGTTGCTCCCCCTGTGGACTAACTCCACTTCTATACCAATCTTGCTGTAAAATTCTACAAGTAGCTCTAGGATTGATGTAATCTACATCATGCTCAACTGACCTCATGAAGGGGTACAACACCTAGCTGACTTCTAAGATACTCAAAAGTAGTCTTAGGTAGAGGTTTAGTAAAGATATTTGTAAGCTTCTCCTTGGTAGAAACATGCTCCAAGATCACATCTTTACTCTGCACTTTTTCTCTTAAGAAATGATACTTCAATTCAATATGCTTGGTTCGTGCGTGCAAAACAAGGTTCTTGGAAATATTTATGGCACTTGCATTATCACATAAGATCTTTACATGTTCTAAAATCTTCATCTTAAAACCTTCCAAAATGTGCCTCATCTAGATAGCCTTGGTACAATTCATGTAAGTTGCAACATACTCAGCTTCAGTGGTATATTGTGATGTAGAACTTTGCTTCTTACTACTCCATGAAACAAGTCTTCCTCCAAGAAAAAATGCTCCACCGGTTGTGCTTTTCCTGTCATCAACATTTCCTGCCCAATCTACATCTATGTACACCTTCAAGTCAAAATTTCCTACATATGGATACCATAACCCATAGTCAACAGTACCTTTCAAATATCTAAAAATCTTCTTGCTTGCTATCAAATCTATTTCCTTAGGATTCTTCTAGAATCTAGCAACTAGGCCAACTGCATGAGCAATATTTGATTTGTTGTGAACAACATAGTGCAATTTTCCAATCATTGATCTGTATTCATTCTCATCAACAAATATGGATTCATCTTTCTTAGAAAACTTACAACCTATAACCATTGTTGTCCCAACTAGTATACAATCACTCATACCAAAGTTCTTCAAGACCTCTTTCACATACTTAGAATGTGTGATGAAAATATCATTCTTCATTTGTTGTATTTGCAAGCCTATGAAAAAATTTATTTCACCCACTAGAGACATTTGAAACTCATTTTTTATTACATATGCAAAATCATTGCTCATGTCATCATTACCTCCAAATATGATATCATATAAAAATACTTTGCTAATCAGTCTTTTATCTCCTTCAAATTTGAGATATATGTTACTATCTTCACTGGTTCTCAGAAAACCTATCTTCATTAGATGTGTATAAAGTATTTCATACCATGCCCTTGCTGCCTTCTTTAATCCATATAAAGTCTTATGCAATCTGCATACCATGTCTTTCTCATTAGCCAAAGCATAACAATATGGTTGCTTAATGTATACTTCTTCTTCCAGTATCTCATTCAAAAATGTTGACTTAACATTCATTTGGTATACCTTGAATTTCTTATGTGCTGCAAATTCAAGTAAAGTTCTGACACCTTCCAGTCTTGCCACTGGTGCAAAAGTCTCACCACAATCTTCTCCTTCCTCTTGTACATAACCTTTACAAACCAACCTAGCTTTGTTGCAAACTACAACACCATCTTCATTCAACTTTTTCCTAAATACCCATTTAGTACCTATCACTTTTTTATTTACTGGTCAGGGTACTAGGGTCCATGTGTTGTTATTCTTAATTTTATCTAGTTCCTCCTCCATAACTTTAACCCAATGATCATCACCGAATGCTTCCTTAGTAGTTCTTGATTCAATAGTGGAGACCATGCAGGAATTCTCTCTTATTATTTTTATGGTTAGTACTCCAACATCCTTATCTCCAATAATCTGCTCAGGTTTGTGATTAAGTCTCAAATATCTCGAAATAACATGATCATTATCTTTAGGTTCATCTTCTTCATTATCATCATCTTATTTTGAATTTATCTGTTCTGATTGAATTGGTACATCAATATTTTCTTTACTAGTTTTAGGTTTCATAGTTTTTGGTTCCAAACACAAAATGCAAGGATCTTCATCCTTTTTCTCTAAACTGGTTTCCTTTCAGACTTCAGGATATTCATCCACTCGAATATCAATGCTATCAATAATTCTCTTTGTGTGGTTTTTAAAACACTTATAGGTCGTACTCTTGGTGGAATAACCAAGAAATATACCTTCTTCGCTTTTAGCCTCAAATTTTTTAACATAATCACCTCTCTTAATAAAACATTTGCTACCAAATATCTTGAAATAGCTAACATTAGGTGATCTTCTATACCAGTATTCATAAGGAGTCTCATCCTTACCTTTCTTTACCAGAATCTGGTTCATAGTGTAGACAGTTGTGCTGACAGCTTCTCTCCAAAAACATTTTCTCTACACCTCCTTATAGCAACATCGTCCTAGCAGCTTCAACAATTGACTGGTTGTTCCTCTCTGCGATACCATTTTGTTGTGGTGTCCTTGGTGCGGAAAGCTGTCATTTGATACTATTTTCTTTACAATATCTAGTGAATTCCTCAGAAGTAAATTCACCACCTTGATTAGTCCTCAGACACTTTATCTTCTTATCGCTCTCCTTCTCAGCTAAGGCCCTAAATGCCTTGAACTTACTAAAAGATTCAATATTATCCTTCAAGAATGTGACCCACATCATCCTTGAGTAATCATCAGTGAAGATCATAAAATATTTGTCACCTTGAATACTTTTTGTCCTTATTGGTCCACAAACATCTATATGAACCAAATCTAACAGATGTTCCGCTAAAAAAGATTTGCTCTTGAAAGTTGAGGATGCCATCTTTCCCAACTGACATTCCTTACATAGAGCATCAACCATTTTGTCCAACTGAGGCAGACCTCTCACTCTCTTGGACTTACTCACTTTAACAATGTTATCAAATTTTATATGACAAACTCTCTTATGCCAAAGCCAACTATCATCTATATTTGCAATTAAATAGTTGCTGACTTTAGGATTAAGGTGAAACATGTTACCTTTAGTTTTCTTCTAGATTGCAATCAGTTCACCTTTGCTCCCATAGATTTTGCACATGCCCTTCTTAAACTCCAATGGGTATCCTTTGTCATTAAGTTGTGCCACACTCAAAAGATTTTGCTTTAAACCTTCAGCCCATTAGACATTATCGGCACTTCTCTTTCCATTAAGAGAAATAGTTCCCTTACCTTTAACCATGTAGGGTGAGTCATTACCAAATCTTACAACTATTACGACCCGGAGGCAACTAAGAGGGGGGTTGAATCAATTATCTATTAATTTCAACCAAATATAACTTAATCAAACTTGATGCATAATATTGGTAAACCAAACTTAATGGCGGTTGACAGTTTAATAGTTAATGACAATACCGGTGAAGATTAATGCATGAAACAGAAAGACAAATAACATCCACAACCCATAACACAGATATTTGTACGTGCAAACCCTGTAAGGGGAAAAACCACCATGGGAAACCTTACCCACAATCAGATGATACTACTGCAGATAGTATGTGTGTACAAATGGGGTCTGCACATTTAGAAAGGCCAACTACCTAGAGCTAACTACTCAATCACAAAATGAGAGTCACACTGACTACAATTGGATGGTTAAATCCAATGATAATGTACTACTCAAAGTAGCATCTTCATATGCTGGATTCAGTACTGGTTAAGCTTTGATTGTCTTCTTCATACCTTCCTTGAATCATCAAATGATGATTGCATGAGTAGCTCTACTTATATTCGCATATACCTTATTACATTCCTCTTTCACACCTCTCTTAATCTCACATATATACCAAAACCTAAGACTAAATGTGTAGGTCAGCTCACTAAGAATATTACAATTAAATCAATTAAAAATGAATCAATATGTGATGCATCATGTCATTTTAATGCATTTACAATAATAACCAATCAATAAATCATCTCCATAACGTGTCATAACCTAGACCAATTTGCCGGTAACAACAAATATGCTAACTCTATTAGACCAATAACCAAATCATTAAAACCAAGTTTCCAAACAATGTCTTCGACATAACCAAGTGATCTCGAGATGATAACAAGTCATCCTTTGTTCCAGTGAACAATATAACTTGTCGGTGAACCAAATACCGGTGACTATGCATAAGTCACTGAACATGCCGGTGAACATAACCAAAGATCTCTAGAAGGATAGGTGTTGACAAGTGTTGACATCAATGACAAAACTAATGCAACACATCCATAACACCAACAATCTCCCCCTTTGGCATTGATGGCAACACAAGATGGAAAAATCATCTAAGTGCCAAAGCAGAAATGCCAAAAACCAAGAACCAACAATCTCCCGAAGAGATCAATTACCATAAATCAAAATATAGAATATCTCTCCTAAAAATATAACGTGTTTTTCTATAGATACCTCTCCCCCTTTGAAATCAAATGCCAAAGAAATACAAAAACCATATATAACCAGTTCATAGAACTAGTTACAAATACCAACTTATCCAACTACTACCCCTAAGAAGTAGCTCTCCTTCATCAAAGCCAGAAAAAGGTTTCTTTGTTAGCTCATGTCGGTTTGATGCCATTCTCCAACTATCTAAGTCTCTAACGATGAGGGTATTACCCCATACTTCTCTATGAGATATTCAAAAGTTTCCTTAGGCAAAGGCTTGGTAAAGATATCTGCAATCTACTCTTTAGTATTCACATAAACCAATGTCACTTCTTTTTCTTCAACATTCTCTTTCAGAAAATTGAATTTGATAGAAGCATGTTTAGTTTTAGAGTGAAATACTAGATTCTTGGATATGTCAATTGCTGCTATATTATCACAGTAAATGATTATAGGTTCTTTGCATTTTACCTTTATGTCCTTTAACATTTGCTTAATCCATAATACTTGACTACAATTAGTTGTTGTTGTAGCATATTTTGATTCTACTATTGATAATGATGTACAACTCTGTTTCTTGCTCAACCATGAAATCAATCTACTACCAAGAAAGAATGCTCCGCTAGTGGTGCTCTTTCTGTCATCGACATCTCCTATGCAATTAGCATCTGTGTATCCACATAAATCAAAATTTGCATCTTTAGGATACCATAAACCAAGATATGTTGTGCCTTGTAGATACCAGAAAATCCTTTTTATTGCTGATTCGAAATTATTTTTAGGATCACTCTGAAATATTGAAACAGTACATACTGCATTCATAATATTAGATCTTGTTTGTGTCAAATATAGTAAACCTCCAATCATGGATTTATATCTTGTCGGATTAATAGGTGTTGTATCATCCTTCAATGAGAGTTTGTATGTTGTAGTCATAAGAGTACTTACCAGTTTAGAGTTTTCTATAATAATTTTTTTAGTAGCTCTTTCAAGTACTTTGATTGACATATGAATATACCTTTATCAGTTTGTGAAATCTGCAATCCTAAAAAGAATTTTATCTCTCCAATCATAGACATTTCAAATTCTTCTTGCATCTTATTAGAAAAGTCTTTACACAATCCATCCTCTCCTCCAAAAATTATATCATCAAAAAAAACTTCAATAACCAAGATGTCATCATTAGTCACTTTGAAATATAAATTTTTGTCAGCATTACCTTTAGTGTAACCAAGCTTCAAAATATATTTGTCCAATCTAGTATACCAAGCTCCAGGAGCTTGCTTTAATCCACATAATGCTTTCCTTAACCTGCAAACCATATCTCTGTCATTTGTCAAAGAAAATCCATCAGGTTGTTCAATGTAAACTTCTTCTTCAAGATCACCATTCAGAAATGCACATTTAACATCCATTTGATACACTTTATAGTTCTTGTGTGCTGCAAATGCTAGAAATAGTTTGACTGCCTCAATTCTAGCTACCGGTGCAAAGGTTTCATTGTAATCAATTCCCTCTTTTTGTGAATATCCCTTACACACTAATCTTGCTTTGTTTCTGATTACCTTACCATCTTCATTAAGTTTATTTTTGAATACCCATTTAGTTCTGATTACATTTTTGTTTTTAGGTCAGGGAACCAATGTCCATGTGTTATTCTTTTCAATTTGTTCCAATTCATCTTCCATAGCTTTAATCCAATGTTTATCTTCACATTCCTCAATAACGGATGCTGGTTCAATTTGAGAAATTAAACATACCTCTTCATTTGCCAGTCTTCCTCTGGTCTTCCTCTAGTAATAAATCAATATGTGCAATCAAGCATGTATTCAAACTAGGTTCAAACGGTTCATAGTATGGAGAAAGAGTATATGAAACATCATCCACGACCATGAAATAGAGCTACTGCAAAAAACTTAATATGAATGTTAGCCTGAAAATGTCTTAGACACGACTTAGAACCTGTGGTACCTAAATGAACACTATGAACTATTTTCAGGATGGTTCGAGGGGTTCATGAGGTTCAAACCGATCATTGAAACATAATGCTAAGGATTTAAAAATGATTTACAAGAGGATTAGGGATTGAACCAACTAACTTTTAACAAGATTTTAGAAAATAAAAGGACTCAACTAAAAATTTTGCAAGGTGACTCACTCTTGTTATGAGGGGCGAATAACAAGGTAACACAACTGCGCCATCCTAAATAATCGTCTCAACTAGGTCGGTCACTAAACCCTAATTGCATCATGAATTTACAATTTAAATCATATGAGATCATCTCAAATCAATATATAAATCATTACAAAAATTACAATGCAATATCAACCATCAGTTGATCGTAAGCCATCATAAAAATCCAATCTATATGAAATTCAAAACCTTAAAACACTCCACTAAGTGTTTTGCAGATTTCCAAGAAATTCTTCCTTAATTCATGCCAAAACAACACTCAAATATTTTCACATGAGGTGTGTTGTGTTCCCAACTTCATGTAGAATCGTCATCAATCACTGTCATAACAAAAATCATTACCAGTTTGGTGATATCTTTACCAGTCCTTAAACCCTACTAAAACCTTAGCAAAACTTCATCAAAAAATTGAAACACGTCTTCTACTAATCATCACAAGTTCTGGTTATAGTCAAATACATCTTTTTATGATACAACTTCACCATCCAAATCGCAAATCACAAAACATCGTCGATCGTCAGATCCAACCAAAATATCTCTTCTTTACCAGTTAAAGTCCTATTTCACAGACTTTAGTTCTCTACTGATAAACCTTGTCTTTTGGTAAACCAAATCACTTAGATGACAAAACGTAACATCAAGACCATGAGGAACATTAGTAACATTAGTTGCCACCAATGACAACACAAATAACTAATCATGTCATCTAATCATAGAGTCTCAATCTCTTCATCACAAATATATTTAATCCTTTACTGATGCACTCATCATTCTTCAACTACATCACCTTATTTGTATTAGTTATGCCAAATGCCAACATAAGATTGGTCATTTTTCTTCTAGATGCCTTGAAAGAGCTACTATGAATCATAAAATATTTCTAAGGAGTTATAATCCCAATCCAAAATATTAGAGGAGACATAGATTTAGAAGGAAAAAGGATAAATCATGTTATTAGGTTGGTGATGATGATTTTAGTATTACTGATGATGAAGATGATGATACAAACTAAAATGCCTAAGATAAGGCCAGGGTGGAGAATTCACATCAAATCCATTTGAAGATTATTGTGAAAGACATGGAATCAGAAGGCAATACTCAGCCCCCGGGATACCATAGCAAAATGGTGTGGTAGAAAGGAAGAATAGGATAGCCAAGGAGATGGCCAGAACCATGTTAAATGAGGAAAGTTTGTCAGACATGTATTTGAAGGAAGCAGTTCATACTGTTGCATATACCTTGAACCGGGTTCAACTAAGAACAAATATCAAAATGAAACCTTATGAGTTATGGTATGACCAAAACCATCAGTCAAATACTTCAAGGTATTTGGTAGCAAGTGTTTTATCAAGAGGGATATGGATGGTTTAGGTAGTTTTGATTCCAAGAGTGATGAAGGAATATTTCTTTGCTAATCAACTAATACAAAGGCATATAAATGCTACAACAAAAGACTAAGAAGATTCATTGAAAGTGTCATGTAAGAGTTGATGAGGACATGCACAAAGGAAGACAGTCATAGATAAACAGGTATGATGACTCTAGTGATGAAGGTGAGGAAGCTGAGTTAGACAATGAACTAGAAGAAGTGTCCAAAAAGGCTCCTAACCGATATGTGTAGATGAACCACCCAGAAGAACATATTTTAGGTAATAAGAGTGATGGTGTGTAGACTAGGAGAAGACTTTCTCGAAATGATGAGCAAGTCAACTTCTGCCTCATGACTAGGAGAAGACCTTCCCAGAATGATGAACAGGTGGACATCTCTAATTCTATTCCCATCTGGTGTGATAATTCAACTACCATCAACATATCAAAGAATCCGATGATGCATTCAAGGACAAATCATATAGCCATAAAGTATCATTTTCTCAAAGAGAAGGTTGAAGGACAAGAAGTAAAGATGGAATATGTCCCTACAGGAGAACAAGTGGTAGACATCCTCACCAAAACTTTGTCGATAAGCACTTTTGAGTACTTAAGACACAAGTTAGGAGTTATGTCACCTACCTTATACACTTAAGTTTGTAAGGAGTTATATGGTTTAAGGGGATTATAAGGTTCCTGGAGCCTTTGTCATTGTGTCAAAGTGGGAAAAATAGGCCCGTGTGAAGTCTTGCAGTAAGTTGACATCAATGCCAAAGGGGGAGATTGTTGGCATTATTGGCATTAGTTTGTCATTGATGTCAACTGGTTTGGGATGGTCATCGGTGAGTAAGAAGTGGTGACCGGTATGGTAGAAGTAAGACATAATGATATCAATCCATATGTGTGTAAGCAAATAGAAGGAAGGTTACCGGTAAAGTAGGACCACCGGTAAGGCAAAGAAAGAAAGCAAGAGAATAAATGAAGGATGTAAACTGATATACTCAGAGAAGATTATTGTTGTTGGTCAATGGACTGAATAGTAGGACCAACATGTTTGATGGAAGGCCAAGTTGATCCACCTATAGAAAAGAGCTATACATATATGAAGGCCCACCGGTAAAGTTAGGTTTTATTGATAAGGCGAGTTGAACCAGTAGCCAATCTTGGTCAATGAAAAATTTCAAACCGACATAGAAAACCAAGAAGTGGTGGATGACGACAAAGATGACAGCTAGAAGCCAAGTGGTCATCATGTATAGGTTGGTGAAGTGTTCATCGATGTAACAGTCAGCAAGCAGGTTGACTTTTATGAAGAACCCACAAGTCTTGGGAGGATGGCAGAAGATTATGGCTCAAGAAGGACAAGGTGAAAAGAGATTGAACTAATCCTGCAAGAAGATCTGATCTTCGTACCCATTTATT
Source organism: Cryptomeria japonica (assembly GCF_030272615.1). NCBI lineage: Eukaryota > Viridiplantae > Streptophyta > Pinopsida > Cupressales > Cupressaceae > Cryptomeria > Cryptomeria japonica. Next base: position 148,371,276 of record NC_081405.1, read on the forward strand.
AAAGGAAATATCTGAGCCATTAATGGTGGATGACATAAAAATGCAGAAAAGCATAGTGGAGACATCCAAATATAGAAAACACATATTGAAATGCAAGATGTTGATGGTGTTGATCAATGACATGAAGATCGTCTCTTTGGAAAAGAAGATCAGATAAAATATAATATGGATCAGTTTGGTGAAGGAAAAACCTAACACGACACCATTTGAATGTTTTTTGGCAAGAACCCTAAAAGATAAATATGTTAGCTTGAGACTGAAATCAGTGGATGCTTGATGCAAAGAATGAGAGAGAAGAGAACTTGAACAAGGAGAAAGATTATCTACCTTAGAATTTACTCTAGAAAAATTTGTAGTGTGAGTTAGCAAGTGAACCGGTGAGAGGGTCTAATCGGTAGAGACAGAGTAACTGACAAACTATTGTAGTTCTAATAGTTAATAAAACTGGTGAGGTGTGATTGGTTAAGAAGGCATCCAAGAGTGATACAATGTGGTGTGAGGCTGAGGGAGAAAGAAGAGAGGCTAGGAGTAACCAATGAGTGATCAGAGAGAGTAATCTGATAACCAATTGTGTGAGAAGTAGTGAAGAAGAGGAGGTTGTTAACCGACATAAATTCTTTGATCACGCGTTGCATAACTCATTTGCAACCAGGTGCTATAACTATATCAAAATTGTATTTCTTTATATAAGAGAGATTGGAAGGAGATGTATGTTAAAGATATGGAGGACACTGAGAAAGAAGAAAGAGAACTTGAAGAGCTTGAAGCCTTGGTTGCTAGAAGAATTCTGAAAGGACTAGTTGGAAGTAAGTATGAAGGAAAAGTCCCTTTTAAATGATTTTCATGCAATAATATTGGTCATTTTGCTTCTAGATGCCCTGAAAGAGATACTAGGAATCATGAAAGATTTGTATGGAGTTATAATCCTAATCTAGAATATCAAAGCAGACCTAGATTCAGAAGGAATAAAGATAAATCATGGTATTATACTGGTGATAATTATTTTGGTACTGATGATGATGATGAACCTATGAGTGGATCCGATAATGGAGCTTATGTCGGTAAAGATTGCATTTTTATTGCTATCAAGGATGATTCTCTAGAGCCTATCATTGAAGCAACTCATATTGAGGAGAAGGCTCTGGTTGCTAAAATTTAAGAAAAGGATGAATGGGTTATAGAGAGTGGATGCTCACATCACATGACTAGTGACAAGAGGAAATTTCTAACACTACAATAATTTTACGGTGGACTAGTCAAATTTGGAGATAACAAGGCATGTAGGATCAAAGGCAAAGGAACAATGTCATTAGATGGTAAGACTAATTCTAATAATGTTTACTATGTTCAAGGCTTAAAGAATAATGTTTTAAGTGTAGGTCAGATGGTGGATAGAGGATTTCATTTACAATTCAAGGATGACAAATGTAAAATCATCAATAGATCTAGATTGGAAATTTCTTTTGGAACTTAGAACAAAGGAAACATATTTCATTTGAACTCGAGTGATAAATCTTGTTTGATTGCTCAAATTGATGAAAGTTGGTTATGACATAGAAGGATGTGTCATGTAAACTTTGATTGCATAGTGAAGATATGTTCAACATGGGTTGTTAGAGATATGCCCAAGATTATTAAACTTCATAATTCGGTATGTAGAGAATGGCAAATGGGTAAGAAAGTTAGAACTTCTTTTCATAGTATACATGATAAATCTAATAAAATTCTTGATCTTATTCATACTGATCTATGTGGACTGACAAGGACTAAAAGCTCTCAAGTTGATAGATACTTTATGATACTTATTGATGACTATTATAGAATGATGTGGGTTGTATTTTTAAAAGAAAAATCAAAAGCTCTTGAGAAATTCAAAGTCTTCAAAGTTATGGTTGAGACCAAGATAGAAATGAAGATAAAGTGTTTAAGATCAGATCAAGGTGGTGAGTTTACATTCGGTGAGTTCAACAACTTTTATGAAAAGAATGGAATTAGAAGACAATTTTCTACACCTAGAACTCCACAACAGAATGGATTAGTGGAAAGAAACAATAGAACCATATTGGATGTTACAAGGATAATGATGATTGAAACTAAATTAATTGATATCTGTTGGAGGAAATTTGTTAGTACTGTGGTATATACTTTTAATAGAGTACACTTAAAAGGTGATACTGGTAAGACTTGTTATGAATTATGGTTTGGTCATACTCCTATTGTTAGATATTTAAGAATTTTTGGAAGTAGATGGTACATTAGAAGAGATGATGCATTAGGAAAATTTGATCCTAGAAGTGATGAAGGAATATTCTTAGGTTATTATACTAAGAGAAAAGAATATAGATGTTATAAAAAAGATTGAATAGGATAATGAAGAGAATAAATGTTAAGGTGGATGAGAAAGACAATAATTAGATCAGATCATATGACTATAGAATGAAAGATGAATTTATCAAACCAGAACTGATAATGCAAGAATTAGTTCAAAGCATTGAACTAGTGACTCCGACAACATCAGAAAATTCAAAAGTGATTGTTGAACAGTAGAAAGAGTTGCTAAATCAAGAAAATTCAAGTACTCTCAGGTATGTGAAACTAAATCATTCTGAAGATCATATCATTGGAGATAAAAGGAAAGGTATGATGACTAGAAGAAGATTAGCTACTGAAGAGGTATGTTTGATTTCTTAAATTGAACTAGAATCATTTATTGAAGCAAGTAAAGATGAAAATTAGATGAAAGAAATGGAAGAAGAATTAGATCAGATAGAAAAGAAGAAGATATGGGAATTAGTCCCCAGACCTAAAGATAAGAATATTATTGGAACTAAATTGGTTTTCAAGAACAAATTAAATGAGGAAGGTCAAGTTGTAAGAAATAAGGATAGATTGGTTTGTAAAGGTTATTCACAAGAAGAAGGAATTGATTATGGTGAGACTTATGCTTCAGTTGCAAGAATTGAAGTGGTAAGACTATTTCTTGCCTATACTGCATACAAGAACTACAAAGTATATCAGATGGATGTCAAATACACATTTCTAAATGGAGATCTTGAGGAGGAAGTCTATATTGAGCAACCTGATGAATTTTATTTATCAGAAGACAAGGACATGGTTTTTAGATTGAAGAAATCTTTATATGGATTAAATTAAGCCCCTAGAGCATGGTATGCTAGATTGGATAGATGTCTTTCAAAGCTTGGTTTTAGAAATGGTAATGCTGGTAGTAACCTATATTATAAAATTGAGCATGATGACATATTGATTATTGTAGTCTATGTGGATGATATAATTTTTGGAGGAGAAGAAAGTCTATGCATGAAATTTGTTTATGATATGAAGAATGAATTTGAAATGTCTATGATTGGTGAGATGAAATTTTTCTTAGGGTTCTGTATTACTCAAACTGGTGAAGGTATTTTCATTTGTCAAACTAAGTATGTGAAGGAATTGTTTAAGAAATTTAGACTTTATAATTCTAAACCTGTCATTACTCCTATGATAACGAGTTGTAAATTGTCAAAGGATGATGAATCTCCTAAAGTGAATCCAAGTATATACAAATCAATGATTGATGGATTGTTGTACTTAACTTGGACTAGAACTTATATAATGTATGCTATTTTTATTTCTTCTAGATTTTAGTCAGATCCTATAGGAACTCATGATATTGTTGTTAAGAGGATATTCAGATATCAGGTAGGTACAATAGACTTTGGGTTATGGTATCTAAAGAATGATGATTTCAGGCTATGTGCCTATATAGACTCTAATTGGGAAGGAGATGTGGATGAGCTGAAGAGAACTACAGGAAGTGCATTCTTTCTTGGAAAGAAGTTGGTTTCGTGGATTAGTAAGAAACAATCATACATTTCATTATCTACTATTGAATCAAAATCTATAGTTGTTGCAACCAACTGTACTTATATTTTGTGGATGAAACATATGTTGAAAGATATAAGGGTAAGTTATGATGAGCCTATTGTTATTCACTATGATAATACTACTGGTATTGATATGTCAAAAATCTAGTATTTCATTCCAAATCAAACCACATTTCTATAAGGTATAATTTATTTAAAGTAAAGGTTGAAGCAAAGGAAGCCAAATTGGTTTATGTACCTACTAAGGAGCAAATTGCAAATATTATAACAAAACCATTGCCTAAAGATACTTTTGAATATCTTAGAGACCAATCGGGGGTTACCACCCCTCTGGAAGAGACTTAGAGATGTAGGGATACATCAATCCAGTGAGCTTATCAGATATATTTTTCTAATCCGGGTTGATGAAATGTTGCTACTACTCAAGGGGAGTAGTCAGTTGTTTGGTTTAGTATTTTTCATTTGGAATCCATCCTTTTTCATTGATGTCAAAGGGGGAGAGATGGTGTTCATGTGAAAAATAGTCAAAACTTTGGAGGAGATGGCATTCATGTTAATCTAAGGGGAGAGACATTTTAGATCATCTTTTGGATGATTGTTGGCATTCTTTGGCACTTGGATGTTTTTCACAGTTAGTGTTTCCATCTATGCCAAAGGGGAATATTGTTGGAATATGCTAGATCTGGTTAATTATTGTCATTGATGTCAACACTATATCTCGGTTGGATATAGTTCCGCTATCCTGATTGGACCTATTGTGGATAGACTTGGTGTTTATCTTGGTTTTGGCTTTGATTATGATCTGGTATGATAAAATTCTTGGTTTCTATTTTGGATGGTTATTCAAGATGGTTATATGCTTGCCATATTCTATTGGTTTATGATTTGGTGCTCTAGTAACTATGTCTTATGTTCTCAGTTGATATTTCTTGGTATTAGTTAGCTTGACCGGTTAGTGATATTTGATGATTTGGTTAAATGATTTTGGTCTGACTTATGGAATCACTTTCTATCATGTTGAAGGTGTTTACTGAGTATGTCCTAAGTGTTTGATGACTTTGCATTGGCTGGCGTGTTGTTATGATGGTCCTATTTGGAACCGGTTAGACTTTCTGTGTTATTGTGCTGAGGGTTTCTACTGGTTGGTGAAACATATTGGATTTTGGTCTTAACTGGATTTCCGATGGATGTGATTTTTTGACAATTTCAATTAGGTCGATTCTATCTAATGTAAATCATAATATTGGTCTAGTGGTATCGTGTGATGTAATTTTTGTAATTATGGGTTTTTGGGTTTAGGGTTTAGCTGACCTTATCAATAAGGTTGATGATCTATATTTATAGGTGACTTATTCATGTAATTGGTTATGGTTTTTGGGATCGATGGTTATGTCTTCATTATGAGAGAAAGGTTTTTGTGCAAACAAGGTTAGATCATTCAGGGAAAGGTTGAGAAGGTTTTGGTGTTGGAGGGAAAACATCTTCACTTAACCAGAACTGTATTAATCATTAGTGGATTCTACTTTCATAGTTCATTTTCTCTGGATTGTATTCCAATGTTTTGTAAGTCAGTGAGACTTCTCTTTTTGTGATGAGCAGTGAGCTCTAGGCTATTAAACTGATTGCAAGTGCATTCTCCATTGCATTTTTTTCACAAACTACTATAGAAGTATTATCTGATTGTGGGTAGGGTTTCCCACTATGGTTTTTCCCTTTACTAGGTTTCTAGGTCAAAATATTCATGTCATGTGTATTGTTCTTTCATGCTTTATATTTCATTGTGTTGTGCTCTGATATAAATCTTATAATTTGAAATAATTATTGTACTTGTGAGAAAACTCATTCAGCCCCCCCCCCCCCACCCCCCTCTCTTAGTTTTCTCCCGATATCAGTTTATTCCAACAAAGATACCTTATGATTATAATATTTAGTAACAAATGTATGCAGATTTTTTAAAACCTCATCTTCCATCAATTCTCCACTAGTAATTTTGATTCCATTCACCACTTCATCAACCTATATCATATAAGCATCAGATCCTTTATCCTTTGACATCCTCAAATTCTCAAACTTGTAGTTAAATATTTTCATGTTGATTTGTTTCACTTTATCATCTCCTTCATGAATTCTATTAATCTCTTACCAAATCTCCATAACAATATTGAAATGCATCACCTTCATAAGTTTTGAGTCTACTATTAAACTGCTCAATATTGCATTTATTTCTTTGTTATTATTTTCATACAACCTAATCTCAGTTAAATCTATTAGAGGAGTTTCTATAGAAGTATAATAATCCTTGATTTATTTTCAATCTGTAAAGAAGACACATATGATTCTATTCTTACTTTCCAAAAAATGTAGTTTGTTCTATCAAATATTAGTGCCTAGTGAGATACACCTTGTGTCATCTTAGGCATTCCTCAAGTACTTATACTATGCATGAGGAACTTGGATTTGATACCAATTATTAAACACACTAAATATTGGGAGGGGGGTGAATTGATATTTGTCAAAATTTAAAACTATTAGCATATTTTAGATTCAAAATTCTAAATAGATCAACATTAATGAAATATAAAGAAATAAACACCAATGCACAAGAGAACATTTGATTTACATGGAAAATCCAATAAGGTAAAAACCACTATGAAGGTTATCTCACAATATATGAACAATAATTACAATTTGTTTAAATGCTTGATGACTAAGGAAGCACACTACTTCCTAGAAGATTTGTTGGTGAAGTTTAATACCTCATAGAAAGATACAAGTATCTGCTAAAGAGATCCAATATCTCATAGCAAGATACATGAAAATTTTGAATTACAATGAATAAGATTTTAGTTCATGGGCTCTAGCAATCTCTTGAAAATGTAGATTCTCTTGACTCATTTCCTCAAGAAACCATTAAGAAGTTGATTTCCAAAACCTTCACCACACAATTTTACTACACCACTTTTCACATCTCACACTATTTAAACATTTGCAATTTAATTTGATCTTCTATAAATATGCTCCACAAGTAAGAAAAACATGAAATTAGGCCAACCATAAGTAAAGACCTCAACAAATAGGCCTAAAAAATATATTTCAACAAAAGAATTCCAATCCAAGAGATAGAGTGGACCTAAAAAAATTATTGTATCTTTCCATGCAGCCCCAAACATCAAATATAATAGCACACAACTTCCCAAATTCGCAACAAGGTAACTTGTAGCATTTAACCAATTAAATTGGAAACTAAACATCCAAATAAATTTACACAATTTGGCTCACAATGAGACATAGAATATCCCATAGATAACTCAACAAAACCTCCAATGATGGTATAAAACCCTGAGTGCTTAGATTAAGAGAATAAGATCTATCTGCTAGAAAACCATAAAACACACTGAAAACTAACTCCAAACAATATACGACACCAAAAAGATCAACCACTATTATTTAGTCCACATATAGAGTCATTCCATGATAATTCAAAAATATTCCCATACACTTATTTTACATTATCGATGTAGAGAAATGTGTAGCATTTTTCAAATCAACCCTGATAGGAAACCAAAATGAAAACATATTGCATTTAGAAAAAACATGTAGTAACACCAAAGACTTAAAAAGGTAGGAATGTAGCATCTATACCATATACAAATTGACACCCAAACTGCAAGACCATAAGTATAATCCTAGAGGAATATGGAGGATTATCACAATCAATCATCAAAGTACTTTCCTATATTTTCACACTTCACCAACCTTTAGAGACCAGAACATCCTTGTAGAACCATTTTCTTAATTAGGAGCAACAAGAGAGATAGGAAAATAGCTTGTAGCATGTTGAAGATAATCAACATCATATCCACTTCATCATAATTATTCTAATTGTCATCTTAATACTTGTATTCATCATTTCAATATGATATCATCCTAGTAACGTCTTTGTTGACAAGAAATAAGACATGACATCCAACCACAAACTTCCTCATAGTCTAGCAATATGTTATCCTAATAACATCTTTGTAGACAATAAACAAGATATTACATCCAACCATCGACTTCATCATAGCGTAGAATTATATCTACACACAATTGTACATGACAATACAACACTAAGGGTTAACATCAATGAAAGCACAATAGTCTTCAACATGTATACACCTATTCATTCACCCTTATGCATTTTTCTTTGTCTCTAGCACTTTGATTAATTTTTTTCCCATGCATTCATACATCTCTATGGCTATAAGATTATTTTTTCTTTTCTCTATTCTTTCTTTGCAAATATGCACTTTTTCCATTGTTGGAGATTATCAATCTTTCCTAAATAAAGGACTCACCCTACACTTTCCTATTTTCTCCTCTACTTCTTCACACACACCTCTTCCCAAGTGCACCCATATTTTTTTCATTATTTGTCTGCATGGTTAGACTTGTCTAGATCTCTCTCTATATTGGTTCCCTCCTATCTCTTCCATGTAGTTCCTTTTACTTATCATTTCTCTTCCCTTTCACTTCACACAACCTCTTATTCTCCTCTTAGTCTCTATGGAAATTCTCTTTTTGTTTTATTTCTGCATATCATGCTCTTCTCATCTATTTCCACTCATTGTGTGGGATTTATTTCTTCTCCTTAGCACACTTTTGTGTTTCTTAATGTTTTCTTATATAAGCTACTGCATTCTACAATAATAGTTTTATTTAAAATTTATTTTGGTGAGGTTTCCTGTACCCATGCACTACAAAAAACTATGCACCCTGTCTCTTTTTTCTCTCTTCCTCTAGTCCATCAACTCCTAGCTCTCAAATGTTACGCCTTTAAAGAATTTGACTTTTGTTTTGATTGAAGTTACCCTTCTATAACTTGGTCTTCAAATTTACTTTTATTCTCCTCTATTCTCCTACACATTCTCTACAAACTATTTCCTTTATTTTATATTTTTAAATTCTATTTTTGGGGACCTCACATCTCTCAATTCTCATTCTACACTTGTATTCATCTTTTTCATGGTCCCTCCCTCTTCCATTTTCTATTCCTCTTCCACCCGCTAGAGAGAGTTGTCTTGGAATTATATTTTATGCTAAGTCTATGTTTTATAATATCTTTTTATTAAAACTTGGAGAATCCTATTAGGTGATGTGAAATTTTTATTTTCTTAGGATGCACCTACATTAAAAAGGTTTTACAAGATGGTACCTCTTAATGAAAGAGATTGGTGTCTATTTTTATGTTGGTTCTTAGTGGTGGGGATTGGTGTATCTAGTGGCTTTCTACCTATAAATATTTGGAAGGATAAATTTGTTTCTAGTTATATTTTGATAGTAGATCCAAGAAGTCATTTTTCTATGGTTTTCTCCCAAAAGGGTTTCAATATAAATCTTGCGTCTCTTAGTTGTTAGATTTTGCATGATTGATTTTACATGATTATTAAGTTTTAAAATATGAAAAATATTAGAGATATACTAATTCACCCCTTCTTATTATAAGTGTATATGATCATGAATTTCTATCAGATCAAGTTCCTTCAAGAATAGTATAACCACTAGAAGGTAGATCTCAAAATCACAAAGGGAAAATCAAGAAGGGTTTTCTTAAAATGAAACCCCATTGTTCAATGAAACAAATTATGTATTCTAGAGCATAGGGATGTGGAAATATCTAATGACCCTTGTATTTTATATTTAACAATTAATGGAAAATAGTTTCATAGATCCATCAACTCTATTGATGAATCCTAATAGAAAAAAAAAGCAAATGAAAGCAATGGAAAGGCCATGAATGCAATTTTATGTTGTTTGTACCTAAACTAGAGTATTTCAAAGTAATGCATTGTGATTCAATTTAAGAAATATAAGATAAAGTTAAGAACATCTATAAAGGTGATCAAAAATGTAATAAGGCTAAGCTTAAAACTCATAGAAGATAATTCAAGAGATTGAAGATGAAATAAAAGGAAAATATTGTTTCCTATTTCTTTTGCATGGAAAAAATAATTAAAATCATCATAGGGTTTGGTGAGAATGTTTAAAATTCAATCATCATGAAAATTGTACTAATGTCTCTCTCCTGGTTTTGAAGCAATTAAGCTTACACTAGATTTTTAAGAAAAAGGCCTAAAATATTATACTATAATAAAGTAAAAGATAATTACACCATATGTAATTGGTAGAAAAATTTGATGAGAAAAACCAACCATGACAAGATTTATATAAACCCATTGATAGTGACCTATACAAAGCCTAAAAGGAGCTAGTCTAAAGATATAGTATTACATATATTTTGGAAGAAGGATCCATGTATTTCTTTAAAATACCTAAGAATTAAAATGCAACCAAAGTATACATTATTAGACCAGAATTTATTTGACATCAAATAGATTTTGTAGAGAAAAAGAGAAACAAAGGATTCCAACAAAAAACCAACACCCCATGAGTAAGAACTAAAACTGGGAAGAGAAAAAGGAGCTCTTTCCAATAGATATACTTCACAATACTTGGATTGACTAAAAGTAAAATGCAAACTAGTGATACGGTCCACTGTATCAAGCTAGATATGACACCTAGTCTAGGGTGGTCAATAACAAGCATTGCAGTACTGAAATCTATTAGTAGAACCCTTTTGTTTTATCCCTCCTTTTGTGAATAGTTATCATTGTAGCCTATTTTATTCATGATTTATGGATAAATATTTTTCTTAAGCTAACCAAGGAATCTCTTTAATATTTTCAATCTTATTCTTGTTTTTCCTCCTTTTTTTCTTAAATGAGGGTTTTATTTATCTTTGTAAACATGTAAATTATCAATCATTTAATAAAATATTTTTCTTTCTTCTTTCTCTCTATTTTTTCTTCTATCTACATGTTGTGTTCTTATTTTCTAAGTTAGATTCTTATTTTGCAAGGTTATTTAAAATTGTACATGGGATCATAGTGCATAGGTGCTATAAATAATAAGCATTAACAATCTTTTGTAAGAATTGAAGATTAGAGCTATTTTGGATGAAAATTTCATTGTCTTGGGGGTTATCTCTTAATTTATTTTATTTATTAATGAGCTCAAATAAAGTTTCAAAAGGGTGTAATCTAAGGTTAAAATGGGAATAAAATATCATCTATTTGTCATCACTTGGGAAGAAGGAAACTACAAGTCCTAGCATGATAGACTCCTAACTTGAACTATCAATAGATTCATGTATTTCCACATCTGTATGGACTTGTTCCTAAACCAAGTACATATTGCTAGAAATCTCATGGAAAATAAAAAATGATCATGTCTCAGGATTAATTCATTTTAGTGTTGGGGACCACACATCGTTGTCTCTATCACACATTGAGTGCCCTCACAATCTTTGTGTCACTTTATGGAAAATATATGGAGATCCCACTAAACCTCCATTCCCAGATGAGCCAACTTTAGACATACTTCTCTCTCTTGAAAATGATAATGATCCTACATATGATGATGTCACTAAATAGGAAACATCTTATTGGAAGATTCTTGATTGTTTTGATTACACAGAGACATCTCCTCTTGCTTCTCATCTTTCTACACCTCAAGTATTGGTAGCTATTTTGTCACTTCCACCCACTAGTTTAATACAGATCTTGGATTCTCTGAATGCTACATCATATTCTCTTCATTATGTTCATTCTCATCCTCTTGATGAATCAGATGTAATCTATTATACATTTATCATTTGTTTGTTGAATCTCTCCTTGATCATGATGACAACATTAAGGGCACATGTCATCTCTTTGATGTCATCTGACATCAAGATGCATTTCTTTTGGTTTGGTTTCTCTTGTTCTCTCTCAGCCACTCCATGCTACTATCTTGACACATCCTAATTAACATCCAAAAAAATCTCACACTTTAGTGGTCACTATTATCAAATCTTATATAGAAAATTCATAGATCAACATTGGATTGGATAGATATGAGGTATTTTCCAAAACCATTCATCTTGATTCCTTCATTTATTTCACTTGAGTGTGTAAGGAAACTTGTATCCAACTTGATGACAATTTCCACAAAACCCATTTTAAATTTTAATGAACTCAACACATAGAATCCACATGCAAAGAATAGACAACATACCCATAAAAATGTGACACAAAATATATCTTGGGAAAAACCCAGCCTTCAAAAAAATCATCCACCATGTATTATTAGCAAGGGTTCCATTACAACACAAATATGGAAAGCCTTCAAAAACCTATCCAAAACCAAGCACTCCATGTGACCAAGCATGAATCAACACATCCCATCCCTTGCTTCCTCCTTCACAAATACTAACCTGGCTAACCCAAAAAACTTTTGGTATTATGGATATGTTGCATTGGTTTTACCATTGATGTCAACACTTATCAACACTTATCCTTCTGGAGATCTTTGGTTATCTTTACTGGCAAGTTCGGTGACTTATGCACAGTTACTGGAATCTAGTTCACTAGAAGGTTATATTGTTCACCGGTACTAAGGATGACTTGTTATCATTTGGAGGTCACTTGGTTATGTCGAAGACATCGTTTGGACACTTGGTTTTGGAGATTTGGTTATTGGTCTAATTGGGTTGACATATTTGTTGTTACTAGCAAATGGGTCTAGGTTATGGACCAACAAGCATTATTTATTCAAGATCAACATGACACATTATGGAGATGGTTTAATAAATTAATATTATTGTTGAGCCGAAATGATGGATCGTATCTTGACTTACTTGTAATAGATTTTATTAGATTATTCTTAGTAATCTGACCTACAATTTTGGTCTTAGGTTTTAGTATATATGTAAGATCTCAATTTTGAGATTAATATAGGACATGACATAAGGTATTATAAGGTTTTGATATTCGGTATATGTGAATACAAGCATAGCTACTCACATAGACTTCATTTGAAGATTCAAGGAAGTTCTAAAGGAGACAATTAGAGCTTAACCTATAATAAATCCAGTATTGGAAATGCTACTTTGAGCAGTACATTATCATTGGATTTAATCATCCAATTGTAGTTAGAGTGACTCTCATTTTGTGATTGAGTAGTGAGCTTTAAGCAGCTGGCCTATATGCATGTGCAGACCCCATTTGTATACACATACTATCTGCAGTAGTATCATTTGATTGTGGGTAAGGTTTCCCATCATGGTTTTTCCCTTTATAGGGTTTCCATGTAGAAATATATGTGTTATGTGTTGTGGACATTGTTTCTCTTTCTGTTTCATGCATTAAGCTTCACTGGTACTGTTATTAACTGTTAATCTGTTTACGGGCATTAAGTTTGGTTTACTGATATTAAGTATCAAGTTTGGTTAAAGTATATTTTTGTTGAAATTAATAGACAATTGATTCACCCCCGCCCTCTCAGTTTCCTCGAGATCCTAACAATTGGTATCAAAGCCTATTCCTCATTTTGCAAAGTTTAACAACTTGTGGAGTTTTTATGGCAACTAACTATTTCAGGAAGGACAGTCTAAAACTTGATGGAACTATGGTATATGGAAGATAAGAATGGAGACTCATCTGAATTGCATTGGAAGAGACATATGGGATGTTACAGAGAATGGTTATGTTGGTCCTACACCAAATCAACCTAATCCACCTACATTGGGTAAGGATCAAGAGAATGATTGCAAAGCAAGAGAAGCACTTTTGAGCGCCTTGTTAGATCAGAAAATCATGGGATTATCAGACCAATCTACTACTAAATCTATTTGGGATAAATCAGAGACATTGAATGAAGGAGATACCTTTGTAAAAATTATGAAACTGGAATGCTTCTGGGTCAGGGATGAAAATTTGAAAATGGAAGAAGATGAAAGAATTTTTGCTTTTATGGAAAGAGTTAATGAAATTGTTTTGGGAATACAATGTTGTGGAGGTTCCTTAAGTGAAGATGAAATTGTTTCTAAAGTTTTAAGAGCATTACCACCAGCATACAAAATGAAAGCAACTGCTATTAATGAGTTGAGAACCATGCCTAATACATCAGTGTCTAGAGATACCTTGGTTGGAAAACTTTCAGCATTTGAGCTTGAGGAGTTTGGTCTTGTTGCTACAACTAAGATAGATTTATCTTTCAAAGCATCATCATCTGCAACATATTAATCATCAACTAATAAATCTGATTGGAAAACACCTTACGCAAGAGAAATTGAAGACATCAAGAGGGAAAATGAAGAACATGAAGAGCTTGAAGCACTATTTGCAAGGAAAATGCCTAAAGGTCCTATTGGAAGTAAGTATGAAGGTAAAGCACCTTTTAAAGGTTTTAATTGTAATAAAACTAGTCATATGGAATCTAGATGTCTGGATAGACATGCAAGATTAAGAGAAAAAGCTAAAAGAACATATAAGCCTAACCTTGAATATTAGAGATACCGATTCAAGAACAATAGAGACAAATCTTGTTACTATGTTGATGAAGGAGTTACTGATGATTCTGATAAAGAACTAGGAGACAATGGATGGGCTTTTGTTGCAATAATAGAAGATCAACCGGCACCTACTATTCCATCGGTAGAGAAAGCCCTGGTAGCTAAAATTGAAGAAAAGGATGAATGGATTATAGATTCTAGATGTTCACATCATATGACTAGTGATAAAAGTAAATTCTTATCTTTTTAGGAATACAATGGAGGTCCAGTAAGATTTGGAGATGACAAAGCTTGTTTGATCAGAGGAAAAGGCACTATATCTTTTGATGGTAAGAACAATACGGACAATGTTTATTATGTTGAAGGGTTGAAGCACAATCTTTTGAGTGTTGGTCAATTAGTTGAAAAAGGATTTTAGTTACAATTCAAGAATGGTAAATGCAAAATCATGAATAGAACTGGTTTGGAAATTGTATCCCATAATCAGACTAGAGGTAATATATTTTATTTGAAAAACATTGAAAAGACATTCTTGATTGCACACATTGATGAAAGTTGGTTATGGCACAAAAGACTTTTTCATGTAAATTTTGATTGCATTGTGAAGATTAGTTCATCTAAGGCAATAAGGCATTTACCTAAGATTGCAAAACCTCACAATCTGGTATGTAAGGAATGTCAAATGGGAAAGCAAGTTAGAACAAATTTTAAGAGTATTTCTAATAAAACCAATGTTGTTCTTGATTTAATTCATACTGACTTATGTGGTTCGGCAAGAACAAGAAGTCTACAGGGAGATAGATACTTTATGCTAATCATTGATGATTATTCTAGAATGTGTTGGGTTACTTTTCTTAGGGAGAAATCAAAAGCTTTTAGGAAGTTCAAATTATTCAAGGCACTTGTAGAGAATGAAACCGACAAGAAAATCAAATGTTTAAGATCAAATCAAGGAGGTGAATTTACATCTAAGGAGTTCAATACATTTTGTGAAGTGAATAGAATAAGAAGATGACTATCAGCACCCTAGACACCTCATCAAAATGGAGTTGTGGAAAGGAAGAATAGAGCTATTTTGGATGCAGCTAGAAGCATGTTATTAGAAGCAAATATACCTCATGTGTATTGGAGAGAAGCAGTGAATACAGTGGTTTACAATTTCAACAGAGTTCATATCAAAGGTGAAACTGGTAAGACACCCTATGAACTATGGTTTGGTAATAGTCCTACTCTTAAGTACTTCAGAATATTTGGAAGCAAATGTTACATTAGGAGAGATGAGTATATTCGTAAATTTGATCCTAGAAGTGATGAAGGAATATTTCCTGGGTATTCATCTAAAAGAAAAGCATAGTGATGTTTTAATATTTCCTTAGCAGAAAATCATTGAGAGTGCAAATGTGAAGATTGATGAACATTTTACAAGAAATCCAAGGTCTATAGATTCTGAACCGGCAGTTGAGATAATCACAAATGAACCTACACTAAATGCAGCGATATAGATTGTTGTTCCAGTCACACCGGCATCATCAGAGAATTCCACAATGACTGAAGAACAACAACAAGTGAACACACCTAGGTATGTAAGATTGAATCACTCTAAAAGTCAGATAATTGTGAATAAGTATCAAGGATTTATGGCAAGAGGAATACAGGCAAATGAAGAGGTATATTTAATTTCTCAAATTGAACTAGCATCTGTCATTGAGGCATGTGAAGATAAACATTGGATTAAGGTTATGGAAGATGAATTGGAACAAATTGAAAAGAACGATACATGGACATTGGTTCTTCGACCTAAATATAAAAATGTAATTGGAACTAAATGGGTACTTAGAAATAAACTTAATGAAGATGACAAGGTAATAAGAAACAAAGAAAGACTAGTGTGTAAGGGATATTCACAGAAATAGGGAATTGATTACAATGAAACCTTTGCACCAGTAGCTAGAATTGAGGCAGTCAGATTATTTCTTATATTTACAACACACAAAAACTATAAAGTATATCAAATGGATGTTAAATGTGCATTTATGAATGGTGATCTTGAAGAGGAAGTTTATAATGAACAACCTAATGTATTTTCGTTAACAAATGATAAAGATATGGTTTGCATGTTAAGGAAAGCTTTATATGGTTTGAACCAAGCTCCTTGAGCTTGGTATGATAGATTCGACAAATATCTTATGAAACTTGGTTACACTAAAGGTAATGCTGAAAACAACTTATATTTCAAAATGACTAATGAAGACATTTTGGTTATTGAAGTTTTTGTTGATGATATTTGTAGTCACATAAATCTGTCCAATTTAATTAAATGAATATTCCCTATTTATTTGATTAAAAATACACTATCTATCAGTTACTTAAATTAATATTTAGTTAATTCACTTTCAAACATTCTCCTTTTAATTAAATAAATTATTCAATTTATTTTAATTAATTCATTTAACCAAATTCACACTCAATTAAATGAATAAATTCTATTTATTCAATTTAATCCCCTTTCCTCTTTTAAATAAATTAAATAAAACATTTATTTAAATCATAAATCATTAAAATCCCCCCCCCACTTGCATTTTTCTACAAATGCAACTTGCACTAAACCCCTTTCTAGATTCTTCTAACCCCTTCCTAATTAGCCTAATCCATCCCCTAATTAGCCTAATCCATCCCCTAATTATTGTCACAATCCTAAGCAACTTGAAGTCACTTCTCAAAGACTTCAAAGTCTTTGAAAAGCATTAAATGCTTTGTGTGTTCAACAATTTAACCTCTAAAGTTTTCCAAAACCACAAATGGCTCTTACATGACCATTAATGGCTCTTCCATGACCATTAATGGCTCTTACATAACCATTTATGGTTAATTCAACTTGCACTCATGGGTCTCCTCAAGCATTTATTTCTTTCACCATGGTTATCCCTTTTACCTTTGCACAAGAGTTTATCCATTGGATAAAATCTTTATTCTTTGAATAAAGAATTTATTCATTCAACCTAACCTTGACCTTAACTCCCAAGTTAACACTCAGGTCATGTCAAGCATTTAATGCTTATTCCCTATCCTCTCAACCTATCTCACATTGACACTTGTCATCCTAGGATTGGGTTGAAAGCCATCACATTGATTGAATATCATTCAATCTTGACCCTTGTTGAGATTACTCAATCTCAACCATCCATTGCTCCATTTTTCCTATAAATAAAACCTATTTCTTTATAATCTAGATCCTAAAAACTTGTATGCATCTATGTTATAGAGAATTTTAGAGAGCATTTAGCATAAATCACTAATATCTTGTCATTTTGGTTTATGATAAATCATTTTAGCATCATAGCATCTAGTATTAGCTTTTTATTCACATTGGCAGTAAATACTTCAATCTCAAACCTCCATAAGTATCCAGAGTGCAAAAAGTTGTTGAGAGCTACACTAGTTTGGAAATTGGAGAGGAGAGGAACAAAGGAGAACGAGCTAAGAACATGTTAGGAGGCATTTGGAGATGTCTCATCATATTTACTTTCTTAGTTAAATATTATCTCATGCTTTTGGTATCTCTTTTGATATGCCTGTTTAGGATAATCTTTTGTTGCTAACAATAACATTTTTCTCTTGTGTGTGTGATCTCATCGAACAGATTTTCTAACCCTTTTTGCAAAGCATCATTTGGTGAACCCGACATGAATCCAAACACCCAAAAGCATTTTTTAAACACAACTAACTTGTTTGCATGTTGAGTTTGACACATAGGTCGTGCTTTAGCACTTTTGATCACTTTGTAGTGCTATTGCAATTTGATATTCTAGTGTTATTGTATTTACAATAGCGCTATTGTCTCAAATTTAGTGCTATTGACCATCTTTTAGCGCTTTTGTGGCTTCAATAGTGCATTTGTGATTGTTTCAGTGCTTTTGTTTTTGTTGTCAGAATTTTTCTTTTAGCGCTGCTATCTTCGCATTAGCGTGTTTGTGTTAAATGGCACTTCTGTTTGCACACAGAATGATTCTATTGTAACAAAACGTTGTATAAAAAACACCATGTAACCAAAAAATAATTTTTCTTAGGCTTGTGGAAGCCCTCCCTATTTTGGATTTTACTAACCACTTGTTCCTTTTGTAGGTCTAAACTAACTTCATTTACTTGTTTAAAAATGAAAATTTTACATTTGGTGCTATAAAATTCAACAAACAAATTTTCATTTCTTGCAAGATTAGGACAAAATCTGTTTTGGTGCTATAAAATCGAACAAACAAATTTTCATCTCTTGCAAGTTAGGATACACCCTCCTTTTGGTGCTTAAAACAAGACAAAAACAAATTTCCTTTTATTGCATCAAACTTAAGCAAAACTTACAATCAACACTTCAAATTTTGGTGCAAGTAAAAATAACAATCAACTTGTTTTATTTTACAAAACGATTTTACTTCAAAGCAAAATGAGCTCTTAATTTAGTTGACTAGGATTTCCAAATTCCTAGATTACAACACATTGCTTTTCAAGTTAAAAAGAACCTCATGGTTGTTGGAGAAACATCTCCAAATAGATAAAAAATTATTGCGATGACAAGTTGAAAAGAACAAGTGTATTTTGTGTTTGGCACACTTGTGCAAAAAAGAGTTTGTTGAGTGGTCCTACTTCTAACACACACTATCCTCTCCCTTGGCTTTCGTGGTCCTAGGTGCAAGAGAAAAGTGTTAGTAACACTCAAATTTTTATCTTTCTAAGAGAGGTCTGCCAAGAGACACATCACTCTTGGGAATGACCTCGCGTAGTAAATCCTTTGAGCCGCTATAGAAATTAGGTGAGAGCGAAAGTTGTAGCCTTGGGTATAGTTGTTCCTACAATGTAACTTGCCGAAAGGATAAATGGGCCCCACCACAAGTTACAAGGCTCTTAAGTGAGTCACTGCAGAATGAACTTATGTCCAAAAACATCAAACATTACTAAACACCTTTAAGTAGAAGCCCACCCATTATATTGATTGAGAACATTTGTGATACAATTCAGTGCAAGAGCATACATGGTTTTGCTACCAAGATACTCACCATAATTATTTCCTTGAGTAGAAACATAGCTTTTTGAAAAGTCACTTGTGACTTGATGAAAGTGGTGACTCCCCCATCATAGGGATCATCTATTTGTTATGCTCATGCAAGACTTAGTATATCACATCTCTACCTACCATAGTGGGATTCATAAGGTATGTAGTACCAAATTTGAAGGAATATCAAGATGTGGGCTAAACTTATCGCAACTGGCCATTTGACCTTAGGGATAAAGAGTGTTTGAAGTATTTTCATCTTGAGTCAAGACCAGTGCAAATTGAGCCGACTTTAGGCTTTGGAAAAACACCTTAAAATACATGTAAAGGGTCATAAAAAGTCCAAGGATTGGATTGATCTAGACCCATACCCATTTGTGCCTTTTGAGGCAACATTCTTGTATTTTTGTGCTTGCTTTGTTTTCTTGTCAAGAAAAAATCAAAAATCAAATTCCAAAAACAAGTATTCATGCAACATAAACATTTCTAGAAACCAACAAAAGATCAAAAACAAAGAGCAAGAGTATCAAACTATATGACCATTCTTCACATCTTGAGAAAGAAGAATCTTCATCAACACATCAACTTGAAGAAAAGGCCATTGAGCTCAAAGAGTCTTATCAAAAAGAGGAAATTCTTCTATCTTAATAGACAAATATTTGTCTCTCATAGAGCCTTCTTATGTCACATGCATCTCTATCTTCAAGGGAAATAAAATGAATTTGATCCAGAGTCATTAAACCGCAGAGCTTTTACACAATATCGAGCTTTGAGTTATCACCAAAACAAAGGAGGCAAGATCAATCCTGACTTCTTTCCAGACATTTGCATCACATATAATGTAGCTCGGGAAGAACCACCAACTCCCGAAAGAGAAGAGGAATAATTTGTCCCATATGTGACACAAAGCTTTTATTGAAGTTAAACATTTCATCCATTATCTCATTGACACATCATCTCATCCATTTCAACTCTCAAAACATTAAGAGGTTTTTGTCCTAAAGTTCTATTTTGACATTGCTTGAATCAAATACAACAAATCACTTTTTAGAGTGACTCTACATCTAGGATAAGCTCATCCTAAGAGACATATCTACGTAGGCTAAAACTAATCTATGAGTGAATCCTCTCATTACTAGGTAGTTAAGTCTATAACACATCTCAGATTTATCTAAACCTTATCACATCAAACCTTATCAAACACAACAAGCAATTCCATAAAGAACTTGGGTAGCATCTACCTTTAAGTGATAGGGATCCATATGCAACACACCACACCAACCATAAATCTCTCATTTCATCAACAACTCATCATCATTCTCACCCAACTTCAAACAAAAACTTGAAAAAAAAATGGCTCATACCAGGTCATGATCTAGACAACAAGAAATTGAAGAGGAAGAGGAGGAAAATATCAATGAGTTCCAAGAAGCCCCTGGAGGAAACATAAATTATGACAACCCAATTACTCCCATTCCTGTGGCAATAGAAAGGGCACAACACAACCCTCTCTTCAATAGGCTTTTTGATGAGATACTCAAGAGTAATGCTGATGCTCACTTTTTAAGACTTGCTCAAGAAGGAGCCAAACTACCCTCTGACTTTGATCTTGCACAACTAAGACAAGCATCAGAATGACAAAGTCGTAATGAGGAAGAAAGAGGTAGAGATCCCATTAGATATAACATTCATCAAGGTATTCCCCCTCCTCCTCCTCCAAATGAAATAGAGATGTTGTGGCAACAAGTTGAAAATCTCACCCAACAACTTCATAGTGGTGTGAAGACTAATCAATTTTCACTCAATGACATTTGTCCCTATCCCTTTGAGAGGAATCTTCATATGCCACATTTTCCATGAGGGTTTGAAACACCCAGGTTCAAAAAGTATAGAGGAAAGGGAGATCCTCACGATCATGTCAGATAATTCCATTCATCTTGCCTCGAAGTGGCTTATGAGGATATGTACCTCATGCACCTTTTTCCCCAAAGCTTGGGAGGAATAACCACATCATGGTTTTCCTGATTACCAGGTTGCATTAGGACATTTGAAGAACTCATCCAGAAGTTCTTGGCACATTACTCACACAACATTGAATGTGATATCACCATGGCTGATCTATGTAACACTAAACAAAAACCAGGTGAACTATTTTCAGTCTCTTTGCAATGATGGCATCAAATGTCTAGCAGACGTTCTCTTCAGTTACCCAAACAAGAACTAGTGGAAATATTTATTTCCAACTTAAATGAAGAAATGGAATTTCACTTAGACATAAAAGACACCGACTCTTTCAATGACATGATCACCAAAGGCTTAAAATGTGAGTTGACTCTCATCAAAAAAGGGCTTATCAAAATCTACAATGAACCAAAAGATGGCCCTCATCCACGCGTCAATAGTGACAAACCAAACTTTTGAAACAAAAACAAAAATGTCATCAACGACAGGGTTTTGGATGCCAGAACTATCAAAAGTGCACAACCTATAGTTTGATTTGCAGGACAGAATCCTCCACCTAATACTAACATAGTTGCTCCTCCAAATCAAGGCCGCATCACATATCTGGATGAACCCAGACAGTGTCAACACAAACCAAAGCGAACTTATACTCCCTTAGGGGAACCCATCGAAATAGTGTTACGGTAGTGAGTTTCTCAAAATCTGGTAACCTTACCCAAAATGTCAAATTATGAACCTCAAGTCAAACCTTCATGGTGGAGAGATACTGAACATTGTGATTTCCATCAAGGGAAAGGGCATAAGACAAGGAATTGTCACAGATTGAAAGATCTTATTCAGGATCTTATTGATCGAGGTGAAATAAAAAAGGAAGGACATGACCCAAAGACAACAAACAATGATCACCTTATGTTCAAAAATCCACTTCCATCACATGATCAAAGGGGTCCTTCCACTTCAGGGAGAAACACAGATACTACCGATTATACACAAGCAGCGTATAATTACACTATGAATCACCTATACGATGCTAGTGAACAATTTGCAACTATTACTATCAAAAATCCCAGCTCCACTTACAATGTTGCTACACATCGTGACAAGATTACCATAAAAGTAGCCCCACAAGGCACCCCGTCTATCCCCAAGCAGTATAACCTTGTGGACCAGTTAGACAAAACGGCTGCACTGATATCTATCTTAGAGCTATTGCACCTATCTCCATCTCATAAAGCCATCTTGGATCAAGCTCTTAAAGAGGTGTCAATCCCTGCCAATTTGAACAAAGATCAGTTCCAAGCCATGGTCAGAAATCTAACGTCGTCACCTTGTCTCACTTTCTCTGAAAGTGATAATACATCCTTCTAGCAAGCTCATAACACCTCATGCCACATTGAAGGGTTTATCAACCAACATAGGATCAAGTGAGTCTTGATTGATAATGGAGCAGGCCTGAATATTTGTACACTATAATTAGTCATAGCTTTGGGATATGCCATTGAATCAGTGGATCCCTGCAAGAAGATTACAATCAAAGCCTATGATGATGCAGAACATTCATCCAAAGGAGCTATTGTGTTACCAATCTAAGTGGGCCCTATGGTGAAACACATCATTTGTCAAGTTCTAGACCTTCCTCTGCCATACAATTTGTTGTTGGGAAGACCTTGGATACACGCCATGCAAGCCATTCCATCCACTTACCATCAGTGTATCAAGTTCCCACATAATGGTGTAGAAATCACAATCCCGGGGGATGCAAATCCCTTTGCATATTGTCATAACATAAGTCATCAACCAAAGATTATCGATCCTAACAATAGAGAAGCCATCTCCTCCACATCATACATAAGTCCAGCCTCTCTTGCTAGTTCAAACACCACTATACCCAAGCAAGAAGAGCTCAAGATGAAAATAGCAGAGGAAGGTCCTGGGGAATATAATTTGAGCCAACTCTTTTGTGTGGGACAAATGTCTACTTCTCCTAGAACACATGGCAAACCTCAAAGTTTACTTCAAACACCATTGGACAAGCCAACATGTCCTTTGATGCCATTCATCCTAGGAAAGAGTCAAGAAGAAGAAACAAGAGATGAGGACTTAGTAGAATGGATCTATAAAGATCCCATCACCATCAATATTCTTCAAGCTAAGCTTCCCACAGATCAGTATGGAAAAGGTCTTCTCATTATGCAAAGAATGGGATATGATGGTCAAAGTGCTTTGGGGTAATGTAAGCAAGGGCGACATGAGCCGCTACTGCCAGAATTAAAAGCCAAAGATAACACGGGCTTAGGCTTTCAAAAAGAGATCCTTCCCAAGCTTAGATTCAAAGGAAAACCCAACCAACCTCTATATCAGCCTAATAGAAAGAGGTCACCTTTGATTATAAAAGCAACATCAAACACCATAGCAACTCCCCCATTGAGGCTAAAAATCCCCACAACACCAATCATTCCACCAAACAAACCTTTAATAACACCATTAGCAGCAACAACTATATCAGAACCCATGGCAATATCTACAACATCAGCAGTTCTGGCTGAAGCAACAGAGTCAACACTACCGATACTCCTCATATCAGATTCATTGATCCCCATCATCCTTCCTATAGCACCAATCATTTCATCTACAAAGGTACATCAACTAATCGCACCTGTAGTGTTTAACTCAAAGGATATCCTAGTATGGTACAATAACCGGTTACTAGAAAGCGACTTAGAAACTGACTCACATGAGTGGGAATTTGATTCCATACAGCTTAATACTTCACATGAGGAAGACACATCACCACCTCCACCTCATAAAGACATCCCTATTTATGGAGAAGCACAGATAAAGACCTCTTGGGTTCCTGAACTGGAAACATCTTCCACAGACCCTACGTCACATCCTACGCCTGATTCTAACAGGGAGAGTACCATCAACGACCTTCACCACAATGTCTTAACCTTCGCTGACACATCTAACACCCTTCACCTTATCAATGAGGTAATGCCCATTATCCATCTAGAACTCATCAAATGGAATCAACTTAATCCCCCATATCTTGACTATTTTCAAAATGATGAGGCAATCATTGACTTTTTGGAACTACGGGGTAACATACCAAATAGGGATCACAAAGCTAGATTCGCCATAGAACTTAATAGCATAGCATACTTTGGGGTGGATGCCAAACCTTTCAGCTACAAAAATATAACAATAAAACATGGATCTTCCAGTGAAAACCACATCGTGGCACTGTTTGATCCAACAAAAGTAAAAAGAAAGAGTGTATCCAATGGTGAAAATCTCTCTAAGGCACTTGAGGATGAAAGGTTTGACATCCTCCCTTCTAGTGCACAGTAGGAATGATCAACAATTCTCATTGAAGAAACAAAAGAATACAACGTGGGGACTCCTGAAACTCCTCACCACATATATGTGGGATCTCTTTTGACTCCAGAGGAACAACCCAAGTTTGTCACATTCTTCCAGAAGCATCATATTAACTTTGCATAGTCATATGCAGAGATGTCTGGACTTGATCCCGATTTAGTCATGCATCACCTCACCATAGCAGAAGGAGCCAAACCTGTCAAGTAGAAGCTTCATAAGATGCATCCTCAGATTGCAGTATTAGTCAAAACAAAACTTAAGAAACTCCTAGATATTGGTTTTATTTGACCAATTGATTATGCAGACTGGATATCCAACATTGTGCATGTCGGCAAACCAAATGGGGGCATCCGCATCTGTACTGACTTCAGAGATTTGAACAAAGCATGTCCTAAAGATGACTTCCCTTGCCAAACATTGACATAATAGTGGACCTAACAGCAAGACATACAATGCTTTCACTCATGTATGGCTTTTACGGATACAATCAGATAAAGATCGCACCAGAAGATCAACATAAGACAACCTTCACATGTCCATGGGGCACATACTACTGGAATGTAATGCCTTTTGATCTCAAGAATGCTGGAGCGACCTATCAATGAGAAATGACCACCATCTTCCATGGCATGATGCATACCATAATGGAAGATTATGTTGATGACTTATTGGGAAAATCACTCACAATAGAAGGTCATCTACACATATTGGCGAAAACCTTTGACAGACTGGAACAATATCATGTTCGGCTCAACCCAAAGAAGTGTGTCTTTGGAGTAACCTCAGGGAAGCTTCTAGGATACATCATCTCAAGTAAAGGCATTGAGGTTGATCTAGCAAAGGTCAAAGCAATCATGGACATGCCATCTCCAAAGAACATCAGTCAACTAAGGACATTACAAGGCCGAATTCAATCAATCCGAAGATTCATTGCACAACTGGCAGATAAGTGTCACCCCTTTACACACCTGCTACACAAAATAATCCGCCTTCAATGGGATACCAGATGCCCACAAGCACTCCAAATGTTTAAAGACTATCTCATGAATACACCATTGTTGATCCCACCAGATCCGAGCAGACCTCTGTTACTCTATATTTTAGCAACTAGTACAACATTGGGTGTACTATTGGCACAACACAATGCAGATTGAAAAGAATGCGCTATTTACTACATTTCTGGCACACTAGTTGGCTATGAACTCAATTACACACCTATTGAGCGAGCTTGCCTAGCAGTAATCTTAGCAGCCACTAAACTGAGGCACTATCTGTTAACACACAAAGTACAACTCATTGTGAAGATTGATCCACTCAAGTACTTACTCAGCAAAGCAACATTGACAGGCCGCTTGGCCAAATGGGTGATGATTCTAAGTGAATTTGACATTGAGTATGTGGACCGTAAAGCTATCAAAGGTCAAGTTATTGCAGATTAGTTGGCTGATGCACCACTCATAAGCGATCATCCTCTCATTTCCAATTTTCTAGATGAAGAGATATTCATAATTACAACAACACAACCATGGAAGCTATACTTTGACTATTCATACACTAGACATGGCTCAGGGGCAGGCATTTTGTTTATCACACCTCAAGGTGATAGCATCCTGAAGTCTTATAGGCTCACATTTTTGTGTACAAACAACATAGCTGAATATGAGGCCTTGATCACAGGACTCAGGCTAGCCGTACAATGGAAATTATAGGAACTACAAGTATATGGCAACTCCGAACTAGTCATTCGACAAGCAACTGATGAATATCAGACTAAGGATGACAAACTCATGCCATACAAGCAAATGGTGGATAGTCTAAAGATATCATTTACTACTATCACCTTTGAGCAAATACCAAGGGATCAAAATCGAGTTGCTGATGCTATGGATACCATTGCATCTCTCCTAGATCTACCACAGAATTCAACGTGCTATGAGTTCTTGATCGAATAGCTTTGGATCCTTGCTTATGATATCCCTGAATCCAAGATGATATGTCACCTTATCAGTTCTGAATCCCCATGGTACGGTGAATTATACACCAACCTCCATGATCACACCCTTCCTCTTAACCAATCGAATAACCAATGTAAAACCTTCATTCACCAAATTGCTCGATATACCATTATCACTAAAACCTTATACCGACGCAATCTTGATGGTACTCTCCTTCGATGTCTAGAACAGGATTAGATAACAAAGGCCTTGAAAGAGGTACATGAAGGAATTTGTGGAACTCATGCAAGCGGTTCAACACTAGCCAAGAAACTCCTGCGCACTGGATACTATTGGCCATCTATGGAAAAAGACTCCTACTACTTTGTCCGAAAGTGCAAGAAATGCAAAGTTCATGGAGACCTAATACATGCACCAGCATACGAATTGCAACCAATCACAACACCATGGCTATTTTGTCAATGGGGTCCTGACCTTGTGGGTAAAATCCATCCATCTTCATCCAACGACCACAAATTCATTATTACCGCCACTGAATACTTCACAAAGTGGAACGAAGTTGTTCCACTTACCCAAGTCACCGGCAAGTAGATGTCCATCATCACAAATAACAGTCTTCCTTTCAAAAATCAGGATGTCTGTAAACTCTGTGAGAAATTTCACATCCAACACCGCTTTTCCACTCCCTATTACCCACAAGGCAATGGTTAGTCTGAAGCATCAAACAAGAACATATTGAGAATCCTAAAGAAGACAGTCAATGATACCGGCCGTGATTGGCATGTTCAATTGAATCCAGCACTATGGGTGTATCAAACTAGCATTCGAACCCCTACAGGCGCAACTCCCTAGTCATTGGTCTATTGTGCAGAAGCTATCTTACCTATTGAGGTCGAGATAGCATCACTACAGGTTTCCTTGTACAATCTCATCGATGATGAAGCATACAAAGTATCCCGTCTTCAAGACTTAGAGCTACTTGATGAGAAACGACAAGCTATAATCATCGAGTTAGACCTCATACATTTGAGGTAGGTGATCTTATTCTTCAAGAGAATCCTTGTAACCAACCAAACAGAGAACATCAGGGAAGGTTTGAATCAAACTGGCTGGGTCCATATGTTATCACTATTGTATTTGGGTCTGGGGCGTATCAGTTGGCTACATCAGAAGGAGAACCACTAGCAGATTCGATTAAAAACATGCACCTCAAACGGTTGTATACATAAGCTGCACAAAGCATCCGACTCCCATACATACTAGAAAAACACCAAAAACATTCAGATAAATGACTTGAAGAAAATACAAAAACACCAAAATAGTAAAGAAAAATTATGCATCCAAACGGTGAACAACCATTCCAGTAGCACCTTGGGTAAGTGCGATGGTGAAAACTTGGCAAACAGGCGCCACTCATATAGGCTATGGCTCCATTGTCTTTCAGACTTGTTGTGATCACATTAATTACATCCACTCATCCATCCATCCAAACCATGGCTTGTTATTGATCTGCAATCAAGGATGGTACTTCATGCATCTCGCATCCGGCTTTTTCATAGTCATGTCTAAACTGGGGGCAATGCCCTTAATTTGTTTGATGGAAGTAGATTATACATTATTTTTGTGATTCATTGAGTTCTTCATTCAAAAAATATCTCACAAAATCCAAAAACATTCAAAAATATCTCACAAAATCCAAAAACATTCAAAAATATCTCACAAAAATCCAAAAACATTAAAAAATATCTCACAAAATCCAAAAATATTCAAAAATATCTCACAAAATCCAAAAAATTTCAAAAATATCTCACAAAATCCAAAAAACATTCAAAAATATCTTCCAAAAATCCAAAAACATTCAAAAACAATCATCAAAATCCAAAAAAACATGGCAACACATTGTACATACTCATCCGAGTAGATACCAAACAAACATTGTGAAAAACTCCAAACAATGACCACTTATCCAATTAACCAAACAATCAAACATGCAAACTATCTTAACAAGGATGCATCTTTCCTTACCAAAACAAAGACAAAATGACATTTTCTTTGACAAGAAAATTCTGTTTAAAGCTATCAAATATTTGGTTACTTTGTGGGTTATTTATTCATAATAGGTTCCTACAACATTTTTTTGTGTATCTTCAGCGCATTATTCCGATGAAGTTCTGGGGCATGCACTAATGGTGTCTACATGGGAAGTTCACTAAGCTATGTGATCATTGGCAAAATACAGTCATAGATCAGTACGGCTTGCTGACTATAGCATATACCTCGACCATATGAGCATGACCCATTACCAGGGATCCATATTCTTTATTCTTTATGTATGTTGTTTATTTATAGGAACAATGCTATTTCTTTGGTTCCTCCTACCTCATCCAAACTGGATAAAGGTTTTATCTCTTATTATGGTATGAACTTGTCTCAGGATATGATCAGCCCAAGATCAAGGAGGACGATCCAATTCATGCATGAAAGGAGATGATCCTTGTCTGTTCTGCAAGCAATACTCTGGTCAACTTGACCCATTATATCAAGTTGTTTGTATTAACTTGCTATATCAAAATCCATGTAAGGAATACTCTGGTCATCTTGAATCATTATGTCAAGTTTCTTGTATTTTTCTTACAACATTTTAAAGCTCAATGATGAAAATAGAGCACTATGGATCGTCATTTCATCTAATCTATTTATATATTGCATTTCGTTGCATTTTGCCCATCCATTTACTCATTCATATATGTGATTTTGTATGCAAATGTGAACAAAGTTAATACGAGCAATTATATGAAAATTGAGCTGGTCTTGGAAACAATCATGACAGAGTACTCTGATACATCATCAGTGCATCATGCGAAGTCTAAAACAACCTTGCATTCCTTTATCATAGTCATATTCATCATCGTTACATTTAGTTGCATTTAGTACATTTCATCTCATTTTAGTTGCATAAATTGCACATGGTTCATTCTCATTTACTTGCATTAGTGTCATTATATCATTTCTTTATTACACTCATGACATTTAGATTCACTTACATAGATAATTATACTTATTTTACATTTCCTACCATGATTACTCATTACTATACATTCATTTAAACGTCGTTAGTTATCATCATCTATCATCATTTCCACACTTATGTATCATACATTTGTTTAGGTTTCCATAAATTGCAGACATTCATTTATCTATCCATTAGTTAAAAAGTGCATTCATTTATCCATTTTAGTGTCTTATTATACTCATTTAATTTTCCTTAGAATTCATTTAAGATTGCATTCATTATCCCTTTTTAATTGCATTAAGGTGCAGCTATTAACCATAAGTTGCATTATCATTTTACTTCATCATATTTGGGCATTTAGAATCATAAAACCATTTGTTTCAAACATTAGTTCATACATTATAACATATACCTTCATTTAGAAATCATCTTTTAAACATTTGTACTTTACATTTGTTTATCTATGTTACATTCATTTTTAAACCATCTAAATGCATACCCATAAATAAATCATTCGAAAAGCATTTGCATTAACATCATTACACATCATTATCCTATCCTTGTGTTAATATAAAGAACAAACTACTATCTATACCATCATAAATCATCATTTTATTATGCATACATAAACATCATGATGTTACATACATAAGACATTTTATCCCAAAACATCAAAAGCACACATACATCAACTTGCATTCACATGTTAGCATCCAACATCATACAACAAATGCATATAGACATCATGAAAAGATAAATCATCATAAAAACATGCATATAGGAATCATCTCATAAACACATACATATAGCATAAAACAAATATCCATCTAAGCATAAATCATGAAATCACCATCAAGCATAAACTCCATACATATCAAAATGCATATCATCACAAAACTATGGGATCTCCTCATATATATCATCTAATGTATCAGAGTACAATGACGTTTACAAAATCGGCTACCAAGAGCCATCCAAGATAGTTCAAAATAACAATATCAGTATATGCATGAAAAATGCTCTCTCAGATGCCACTCTGACTAGATGCTACACCACTCTCTCCACCTGCTCCCCCACTAGTCCCTGTACCATCCGATCTATCTCTCTGTGGAGGACCCATCAAACCCCCACTAGCTCCTACACCACTTGACCTCTCTCTCCGTAGTGGACCCATCACACCCCCATTGCTTTGCATCCTCTGAGATCACTTTGATCTAGCCTGTCGCATCTGTGAATAGCTCAGTGCTCGCTGACTAGCTGGAATCACCTGCTCATATAGACCCCACCAGTAATCAACCTATCCACCTGCTCTTCATACCTCCCTCGCCAATGTCTCCACAGATGGCCCCTGTCCATGTAATCCGTCCAAAACCCTCACTCTATCCTGCAACTAGATCACCCTGTCAATGACTTGATCTCTCTCCTACAAAACTATAGTCAACTCTGACTCCCATGCAAATAGCTACACATCTCTAGCTGTAACCTCCGCCTCCAAATCCTCTGCCTCTGTCTTGGCTTCTGTAAGCCGAGTCTGCAAATATACTAGCATATGATCCCGAAGATCTCCAATGGCTCCCTCCCCTGTATCTATAGGTGCATCACCTGTAACTCCCTCCCCTCTATCCATTGGTATCTCCCTCTCCATACCTCGACCACCTAATCTGACTCCTCTCAGCATCAACGGTCCCTATGATATCCGCAATGGCAAACTGCCTCTCCCTCTCCATTGGACTCGACCACCTAAGCCACCTCCTCCGCCACCTCCACCATCCCCTCCTCCTCCTCCTCCTCCTCCTCCTCCTCCTCTTATCCTCCATCTCCATCCCCTCTCCTCCTCAAAAGCGTCAATCGGCTTTGCTGGATCTGATATCTAAGGAATCAGATGAGCCGCCATATACTGCATATACTCCTCCGATACCCCTACATCTACCACTCTCGGTTGTATATCTCATGGCCTCACCTGTAACATCTAGAACTCCACCAATGCTTGATCATAGGGTAGTACTAGCCCCCATGCATATCACTCTCGTACCACCCTAGCATACTCCCTTGATCCCCTAGACACTCCCTGCTGCCGTCAAAAATGCCTCATAACTCTACCCGACACGTGTCTCTCTACATGGAAGCATGTCCTCCCAATGAGGAATTAGGTCATGAATACATACGGCAACACCTCCGCATCATCCTCCCAGGGCTCACACACTATATACGGTCTCCAAATAACCGCATCCATGTCATCCAGGGCCCGCCGCCACTACTCTAACTTCCCCAAGTGGGGCTGACTCATCATACCACTGTACATAAATACATAGGGCTGGTCAACTGCCCGAAATCTAAGACTCACTGGTTGAGTAACTAGTAAGTGCTCCCATGCCCATATATGTAGCAGCGTCACTTCCACTGCCAAGGAGCCCCTCCCACGGTACACTACCTCATGCAGCTCCTGATACAAGTGCGCTAACATGCACGGTCCCCAAGCAAATCAGATCTCCTCTGTCATCATCTGCTCAATAACCTGTCCCCAACCAATGACCAGACCATGTGATCGTCTATCAAGACACAGTACCCCCCAACAATCTCCACCAACACTACTGGTAATGGCTCGTACAAAGCAACAATATCCTCCCAAGCTATCGAGCCATCATCAATATAAACATCCTCATCGAAAAATATCTGTACCGCCAAGGTACCCCACGCTATGTCATAGGTGACCAGCTCCCCTCGAATTGGGATATGCAGGATGCGCCATACATCCTCTAGTGTCACCATCATCTCCTCCTAGGCCAAGTGAAACATGCATGTCTCACTGCGCCAGCACTCTGCCAAGGCTATCATCAAACCTTGATTCATCTAAGTCACAGGCATATATATAATCTCGAATAGCCCAGTCACTGCAATGCAATCAATCTCAGCCTCTATCAGCTGATCACGTAGCCCCTATGTGGCAAGATGCCTCTCCTACAGCTATAAGACATGTAGATCCTCCTACACAAGTGCATTAACCATCATAATTAGTTGTTTTGTTTCAAACTTTCTAAAGTTTAAACCTAGACTATCAACAAATACTTTGATCAAGTATCTTCGGGTCTCAGCAGGTAAGCAATTATGGCACACCTAGACTTCAACAGACATTTATCCTAATAACCTAAGTCTTATTAGGGCTGCTATGGTTCAAAACAACTCTCACTCCACATCTCCATCCATTCATCATTGGCATCCAGAGATTATCTGATTAAAACACTGGGGCATCTTTTTTTCTACACAAATGCGCTATTTCGCACACAAAAGCACTCATTCTATCCAAAAGCGTTAATCTCCTAACAAAAGTGCTCAATCATCTATCCCATAGCACTATAACATATAGGCAATAGTCCTACTTGGCATCAAAAGCACTCAACCAACTAGGCAATAGCGCTCAAACAACAATAGCGCTATACTGACTATGCAAAAGCGCTACTCAATAGCAAAAGTGCTCAATCAATCATACAAAAGTGCTCAACAAGCGAAAGTGCTAAAACAACTATTCAAAAGCCTAAAACTAAGAAAAATGGTCAAAAGACTATAGAATAGCACCATTGTGGTACAATACCTCTAATTCATTGGACAAAAATGCCAAAACATAGTTTCAATGCTATTGTCTCAACTCAACTTGGACTCAACAAAAAACACATAAAAAATGCATAAAATTCAGAATTTCAAATTTGCATGTCGCTAGTCAGTAATCATCTGGCCGTTGGAATCATTGGACTCGCTCAAATCGGTGCTCTACTATTGGTACTGACATCCTGACTATTGCTTGCTCCTCCAAAATGTCACTATCAAAGCTATAATTTCACTATGGTCGCGGTTATAAATGAGCCTGTTTTCACCCCTTTCTCCCCATATAAACCCTTCGCCGTACCCCTAACTTTCCCCCGCTCACCGCCGTGATCCCCATGAACTTCCTAAGCCTCCCATTTCTTCATTTTATCTCTGATTTCTTCTATTTTTCACCAGTATTGCTAGCTTCTTCTCTTCTATCACCCTGCCAACTTTCATTCTTTTTCGAGATATCGCCTGATTTTTCAAAATTTATCAGCCCATCTCTCGAGGGGGTATACCACCCATTAAATTAATATTTTATGGGGCATTTCTTCACACCTATTTTTTTTGCTTTGAAACAACACGATAAACTGCACTGTCTCAAAGAGGGGCAAATGTAGTCACATAAATCTATCCAATTTAATTAAATGAATATTCCCTATTTATTTGATTAAAAATCCATTATCCATCAGCTAATTAAATTAATATTTAATTAATTCACTTTCAAACATTCTCCTATTAATTAAATAAATTATTCTATTTATTTTAATTAATTCGTTTAACCAAATTCACACTCAATTAAATGAATAAATTATATTTATTCAATTTAATCCCCTTTCCTCTTTTAAATAAATTAAATAAAACATTTATTTAAATCATAAATCATTAAAATCCCTCCCACTTGCATTTTCCTACAAATGCAACTTGCACACATTTATTGAAATAAATGAAATTTATTTTAAATAAAATCTTATTTTCCCTCACCCACCAAATCCACTTGCAAGCCTAAACCCCTTTCTAGATTCTTCTAACCCCTTCCTAATTAGCCTAATCCATCCCCTAATTATTGTCACAATCCTAAGCAACTTGAAGTCACTTCTCAAAGACTTCAAAGTCTTTGAAAAGCATTAAATGCTATGTGTGTTCAACAATTTAACCTCTAAAGTCTTCCAAAACCACTAATGGCTCTTACATGACCATTAATGACTCTTACATGACCATTAATGGCTCTTACATAACCATTTATGGTTAATTCAACTTGCACTCATGGGTCTCCTCAAGCATTTATTTCTTTGACCATGGTTATCCATTTAATCTTTGCACAAGAGTTTATCCATTAGATAAAAAATTTATTCTTTGAATAAAGAATTTATTCATTCAACCTAACCTTGACCTTAACTTCCAATTTAACTCTCAAGTCATGTCAAGCATTTAATGCTTATTCCCTCTCCTCTCAACCTATCTTACATTAACATTTGTCATCCTGGGATTGGGTTGAAAGCCATTACATGGATTGAACATCATTTAATCATGACCCTTGTTGAGATTACTCAATCTCAACCACCCATTGCTCCATTTTTCCTATAAATAGAGCCCATTTCTTCATAATCCAGATCCTGAAAACTTGTATGCATCTGAGTTATAGAGAATTTTAGAGAGCATTTAGCATAAATCACTAATATCTTGTCATTTTGGTTTAAGATAAATCATTTAGCATCATAGCATCTAGTATTAGCTTTTTATTCACATTTAGAGTAAATACTTCAATCTCAAACCTCCATAAGTATCCATAGTGCAAAAAATTGTTGAGAGCTACGCTAGTTTGGAACTTGGATAGGAGAGGAACAAAGGAGAAGGAGCTAAGAGCATGTTAGGAGGCAGTTGGAGATGTCTCAACATATTTACTTTCCTAGTTAAATATTCTCTTATGCTTTTGGTATCTCTTTTGATATACCTATTTAGGATAATATTTTGTTGCTAACACTAACGTTTTTCTCTTGTTTGTGTGTTGTCATCGAATAGATTTTCTAACCCTTTTTGCAGAGCATCAACATCATTTTTGGAGGAGAAGATGGATTGTGTAAAGACTTTTCTTACAAGATGCAAGAAGAATTTGAAATTTCTTTGACTGGGGAGATAAAATTATTTTTAGGATTGTAGATTTCTCAAACTGATTAAGGTATATTTTTATGTCAATCAAAGTATTTTAAAGAATTACTGAAGAAATTTGGTATGGAAAACTGTAAACTGGTTAGTACTCCTATGACTACAACTGATAAACTATCATTGAAAGATGATTCAGCTCCTATTAATCTGACAAGATACAAATCTATGATTGGAGGTTTACTATATTTGACACAAAGAAGAGCTGATATAATGAATGCAATTTGTATTTGTAGACATCTAAAAATGGTCAATGCTTGTGGAGTCATACTTTAAAATTTGTGCATTGCCTTATTTTAGAGTTCTTGCATCGCATTAACATTTCTTCTATGTTGCGCACTTGGTCTTTATCATTTGCGAGCATCGAGTCCTTCTTCTACATTCCTCATTTTTCTTTCTTTCGATTTAGGTCTTGTCGATAGCAATCTTCAGTCATGATTTTGGTTGATCCTTGTCCTTGTCAATCTCGTCAATTTGGGTCGATTAGTCATTGTTCCTCATTAATTGGTGCCTATCAATTTGATCTCCTTGTCAATCTTTGTCAATTTGTCATTGATTTTTGTCAACCAATCTCAATCATTTATCAACATTGGTCCTTTGTCAATCATAATCATGACCGAACCTACATTAATTTCTTGTTGTCTTGACCTAATTCCTTACCCTCTTATTTCTAGGGTTTTATGATTTTTTCATTTAACCCTTTTCTTCTTCTTTGTGGGTTAAATAAATCTATTTATTTAGTCCTAGGTCTCTTTCATGAATTAATTAATGGATGAAAACCTATTAATTAATTCACCTAATTTCTATTTCTCCTATTTTCTTTAATTTTTCTAATATTTCCCCTAATTTCATGGGAATGGCATAGCAACTTGTCATAATTTGTCATACAACTTGCATTGAAATTGTCATACATTTGTCATAATTTTGCCATTTTTGATTTAAATTTCCTTTCAAATCTCTTCATGCTAATCTTGTCCTCCAATTTGTCTATAAATTGGATGATTTTCTTCAATGAAAGAGAAAAAATCAATCACATTTTCGAGTAACCTTATGCTGCAAATTTCATCTCTCAACAACTTGCTTTCCACTTGCATTTTGCACTTGTAGGTGAGATCCACATCAAATTTGAAGGTGAAAGAAGAACAATGGAGCCACATGAAGGAGATATCTGAGTCGGTTTGCTTCGATGTCATTTGATTTGAATATCTTGTCTTTATGTCTTCATTGATTGGATTGGGATTGCTTTCATAGGAGCTTTAGGTTTTGTGGTTGTCCTAATTGCTATTGTTTTGATGATTTTCAATTTCTTGATCTACATTTTGGTGAACCTGATGTGAACTAACCCCTTAACCATGTTTTGAGTGCTTTTGAGCTGTTTGCAGGTGAAAAACTCAAGAAATAGGGTGACTCGGAGCTCTCTAGGCACTTCTACGGCTATGTTTGAGTTTTCTGCGCTTGTGTTGAAGTTTTTTGCACCTGTGTTTGAGTTTTCTGTGCTTGTGTTGATGTTTTATGCGCCTGTGTTAATAGTTCTATGCCTGTGTTGATGGGTTTTGCACCAATGTTGAGGCATTTTGCGCCTGTGTAAGGCCTGAAACAAAGGTGAAATCAGTTGTTTTTACTTGCAAATTTGTTTGTTTTCATTTTGTTTTCTACATTCTAGTTTTTCTTTGGTGTTAATTCTCTGTGTAGCATCTTGGCGTTATGTGTGACGAAGACTAAAAATGCAACTAGTAACGAATCTTATGCAAGACGCGGTCAAAGACTCTCATTAAAACATCTTGCTTGCGATTTTTAAATTAGTTGCACATTTCATTTCTTAAAGGTTAATGAAACACCATGCATGCTTTGTCTGTTTTTAATTTGATTGCATGTTTTAACCCTTAGAACTGGGCCTGCCTCCCAATTTGCCTGGCACTTCACACAGGCATTGGTGAGAGGGAATGACCCAAAGTGGTGATGGGCTAAAGCCAAGCTCTTCCGAACCACTCTAAATAACTATGGATGCAATGGGTGCTGGAATGATATTGCGACAATTTATTCGCCGGATCAATACCCACCCGAACGGATGCCCTTACTAGAATCTCTTGTTTTTAGATGCTAAAATCCTTCTATCTGTTGGCTCAGGCATTGTGATACGCGCATGCTGAAGACACCTCTCATGTACTCCTCAGTTAGAGATAGCAAGTTCTTGGGAAGTGATGCCCCCTGAACTCGACGCTTGGTATGCCCGAGAAGTGAGTGCACTGTAAGGGGGAACCATTGCTACCAAGCATCTAGCTATCTGGCTGAGTGTTGTATTTTATGGTTAGAGGATTCAACAGATATTGCCCTTGTTAGCCATAGGATTTGTTGTGAATGTGCTTGATTGTCTTGAGTCAAATTCAAACAAACATTTTGTCTTCTGTGATTGTCAAAAGTTAAATCAAAAACAAACTTTCAAAAATCCTCATAATCAACTTGGGTTTTCAAAATCAACAACCTTCAATTCAAAACAAAATCCAAAAAAAAGTCCAAATTTTTCCAAGTATTCATCCAACATTTGAACATGGCTTGTCAAAACATTGAATGTCTTTGTTTCAAAATTCATGTCACTTTAGGCTAGGTTTTGCATAGTCCAACTTAGGTCCTAGGACATATTGTCATCTCCCTTCATTTTAGTTCTTTTCATTGCAAGCATCCTCATTTTGCATTTAGGTTCAAAATCATTTCCCTAAGTTTGCATTTCATTGTCATATCTAAGCTATATTTCCATTTAGGTGACATTCGTGCGTTATCCTTGTCATGCTAAAATTAGGTCTTGCCTAGGTCGCATTTTGCATATTCCAAGTCATTGGTCTTCACTTATCCTTATCATTATATTGTCATCTTGTCTTGGCTTCATCTTGTCATATATCCTTAGATCATTTTCATGTCATATCCTAAGTCATTGTCATAATCATTTCC
This sequence comes from Cryptomeria japonica, assembly GCF_030272615.1. Classification (NCBI taxonomy): domain Eukaryota; kingdom Viridiplantae; phylum Streptophyta; class Pinopsida; order Cupressales; family Cupressaceae; genus Cryptomeria; species Cryptomeria japonica. Next base: position 148,409,578 of record NC_081405.1, read on the forward strand.
TTCTTGCATTTAGTCTCAAAAATTTGGTTTGTTAAACTTAAAAAATCAAAAACTTTGGATGATACCCTAAGTTGTTGTTAGGGAGTCTTGACCTTGTCTAAATTTTTTCCTTTCATTAATATCATTTTTGTAAAACCTAGCTTAGTATCCAAGCATATAGGTGAGACATTGTCAATTTGTCCTATTGTCATTTGGTCCTTTGTCCTTTAAGGTCTTGACTTCATTTCAATTTCCCAATGTTGTGTCTTTAGCTTTGCATTTCAAAAGTTTGTCTCCAAAAATTCAAAAGGTACAAAAACATTAAGTTGCATTGTCATCCTTTTAGGTTGAATTTGTCAATCCCATTAGTTGCATTGCATAGTGACATGTTTGTTGAAATGAGGTCTCAACCTTCTTACGAAGCCATGTCATCATAATTGAGAAATCAATCATGTCAATCTAATCTCTACATGTCTCAGAACTTGGATCAAACTTATCATGATGATGTAAATGTCCAAATACAAAAACTAGAGGAGAAACTAGCTAAAGAAAAGGAGATTTTGGAAAAAAAGTGAGAAACATTGAGAATAATAGATCACTAATGTCCAAAATGTTTCAAAAATTTCCAGGTCGAAATCCAAATATTGAGCCAATTGATGTAAGATCTCTTATCGAACAATCAAACATACCAGATCTCCTCTCACAAATAGAGATGATGAAACAATTTCAAGAAAAGAGACAACAACATTATGTGCCTTCACAACAAGAACAAGAAGGTGTTTACTATCAATCAGATTTTCAACCATCACAACCAATTGTTCAACATTTCCAACAAACACAACCAATGGTCCAATTTCAACAATATGTCCAACCAACTATACAATGTCAACAAATGGTTCAACCAATGGTGGAATATCAATGTCAACAACTACAACCAAACATTCAGAAACAAAGGTTGCAACACACACCAACCCAAGTTTCAAACATGATAGAATAATTGAACCAAGTCGAATATCAAAACATGACATCAAACCAAGACCAAATTCTTGCCAAGAAAGTTAAAAATATAAATCCAATCATGTCAAAACCTCGAAAGAAAGGTGGCCTTATTGCAAGGATCTTAAGGAAATTACCAAGTGAGTTCTTTTAGGAAGATCAAGATAATACACTTATGTCTAGCAATGCCTCATCTCCCCGCAAGCAAATGGACTCTCCAGTGGCATCTATCCCTACACCTGTAGAAGTTTCACAAGAACCTTCCATATCATCCTCATCAAAAAATACACCCAAGGATGCAATTATCCAAGGGCTATCCATAATTGATTGCCAAGATAATCCAATTCATGATGCACATCCTTGTCATGTTTCAGAAATACAAGACCCAATGCCACCATGCACTTTATTGCCATTACTTGTTTTAGAGGACCCCATCCGAAGTCCTTCTTCCTCATGTTCAAGCATTGATTCCTTGCCAGAATGCATCACAAATATTCAAAGTGCATTTCCTTCATGCCAAAACATTGATTCCTTGTCAAAATCCTCCATGCATATCCAAAGTCCAACCTCATGTCAAGAGGATAATTTAGAGCATGAAGAAACGTGTCTTGAAATAGATGAAGATCAAGATCTTGAAACCTTATCATCCCTTCCAATTGTTGACCAAGATCCCATTTCCCCAGACACTCGCAATGATTCACTTATTCCTATCCATTCTATCCAAGAACACAATATCCTTTCAAATCCCATTGACATTCCACTTCCAAAGAAAGATCAAGATATTCCTTCCATCCTTTCTGATGATCCCATTGAAAGTCAACAAAAAAGAACTTTTAAAGAGGAATCCAATGATCTTCCTCCTTGTCAAGATCAAAGTATCCTTCCAAATTCATTTCCAACACAAGAGCCTATCATTCCTTTAGATCCTCCTCAAGATCCACTTGTTCCTCCATCTCCATGTCCTAATCCCGCATATCCACTCCAAGATCTCATTTCTTTTGATGATCCCATTATTTCTCCCATTCCATCTCTTGAAGAGCCTGTCATTGAACCATGTCCACTACACAATCCTAGTCCCCCTCATGATCCTAATCCCCCTCATGATGCTAACGTGTCAGTGCAAGATGTTCATGAACCCTCAACATGCATAATGGGTTCTTCCACTTTGGTGCAATCCGTTCCACTTCAAGATCTCATTATTTCTCTCATATCATATCCACCTCATAATGGACTCGGGTCTTCTTCCCAAAGAAAAGAGTATCCTACAAGTCAAGATATTCATAAAGGCAAAGCTGTAGATCTCCATAAGCAAGAATCCCTTCATGTTAAAGGAAATATTAAGGGTCATGGCCTCAGTGAAATTCCTCAACATGTGGGTACCCCTACTAAATCCAACATCCCTTCAAAATCCAAACATATACCTTCCCCATCATACTTTCCATCCATCTTAGCTCCTTATATCCCTTCATCCTTTATGCAAGGTCAGAAAAGGCACACATCCTTGAGTAAATTTCATCAATCCAAAAGAACTCCATTTCATTCATAACCATCCATGCATTCCTTTCCCCCTCCAAGCAATTTGGATGCCAATCATAAAAGTCATAAGTCTAAAAATCCACATGTATTCAAGGAACGACATGTCCAATATAATCAACATGTCAAAAGATAGCAAAATATGATCTCTAAAGAAAAAGAAAAATCCACAAGGTCACAAAGGCCCATTGCTCAAAAATAAAATTTAAAATCTATATGGTTTCCTAAATCTCTTGTGTTGGCAATGCACTCCAAGGAACCACAAAAGCATGAAAAATAAAAAATGATGTGGATCCCTAAGCGGCTCCTTGAAGCACAAAAGCCTAAAGAAACATCAAAATTGGCATCTAAAATTGCTATTCCTCCATCCAAACCTTCCAAGTCTATTCCTCCATCACCTTCTTCATCCATTTTGGGCCCTTATGTCCCAAAATCCATAGCCTTTCCTTCGTCAAAATCTCAATATCCAAAATACATCTTTCCTCCATCAGTCCATCACCCCTCAAGGTGTGTGCCAATGTCAATCTTGACAACATTTCTATCCACTCAAGCACAATTCTTCCAATACCCTATCCATTATCCAGTGCATATTTTCCATCCTTCAATCCCTTTGGTCCAATCCTTTGCATAAATCATTGCCTTAGTTTCATCTCATTTTCCATGTCCTTATCCTACCAACGTCTTTGATCATGCTTGTAAAGGTCATGATCCATTTTTTTTTTTAAGGCTACCATCCAAAAAAACAGAGATGCTTGAGTCCTTCTTTCATCCCCTATCATGTGTCCATCTTCTATTTGAAAAAGTCAAAATACAAAAAAAAAAGTGAAAAAAAAAAGACAAAAAAAAAGTAAAGCAAAAATAATTCATCCACTGGTGAAAACCTAGCAAACAGGTGCCTTGGGCAAGTACTGTGATGAAAACCTAGCAAAAAGGTGCCTTGGGCAAGTACCGTGATGAAAACCTGGCAAACAGGCGTCATGCATAATCCATGAACTTCTTGCATACCATACTTGGGGGTACGTTTTTTCCTATCATATCCATTTTTCCCTCATTGTTCCATTATCCTATCATGCCCCTTCCTTGTCCTATCATCCCTCATGTCCATTTTTCCTTTCCATCTTTGATCTTGACAAGGCTGAGTATCTTCATGAGCATCATGCATCTTGTTTGCGGCTTTCAGTCTATCATAGCTTTTGGTCATTTATCCATTTGCTTATTACAACCTTTCAACCATATTCCCTAGCTTATTGCAACTTTTTGCCACTATCCCTTAGCCTATCCCAACCTTCAGTCCATGTCCCTTATCCATTCTTGGTCTTGCTTATCCTATCCATATCTTATCACTATCCATACACTCTTTCTGTCCCTTGATCTTGATCTAACATAAGGACACAAAATTTAAACATGGTTTCAAAAACCTCTTGACATGTCCCTCATGCCATGTTCCTGCTTTACATTGTCATATCCAGTCTCTTGTCCCATCATGCAATAGCCCTTGAAAATTGCATCTGTATTGTCTCTATAATAAAAGGCCTTTGTCTTCCTTCTATCCACCAACATTTCAGGAAGCCTATTTATTCACCTGTCATATTCCTTTCCTTGCTAGACATTGGGGGCAAAATCATTAAAAATCCCTAAAAATCAAATAATGTCCTGAAAAAATCCCTAAAAAGTCAAATAAAGTCCTGAAAAATGAACAAAAAAATTGTAAAAAACTCAAAATTCCTACAAAGTGAAAAACATCAAAATCCAAAAACAATTTCTTTGGCATTTTGCATTTTGTCAATAAATGGTCCCCTTTGTGCATAGACAAATCGCTGAGCATACATCCAATGACAATCAATCAAACATTGTGCTTTAATGAAATCCCGCATTAACAGATGAATTGTTCGACCAAGTAAGCATTCAACCTGATCATAGTTGTCACATCAATCCAAATAGCATCAACATTACCATTAGTCCTTGTCAACATTATCATGGGTCTTATACAAGGTGTGGTATTCTTGAAACTAGATTGTGTCCTATCTTTGACGGGGTACCGCATTCCCTGAAACCAGATAGCATGATCATTCTTGTTTTCCACTTTTGACAATGATGATCAGACTATTTGTTTAACTTGGTTGAATTTGTGTGTCTTATCTTTTTACTGATTTATCTTTGGTTTCGATCATGTTCCTATGTTGCTCGATGATGTCACTGAATGATTTAGAGTGACCGGGATGGTTCATGGTCCCTTTCCTTTTTTTGTTGTGTTTGTTGTTTGTGGAATGTTTTTCACAAACTGGGGCAACTATATCATTGGGTGTCTATGATAAGTACGTTTGCTTTGTGAACGCTGCACATACCTCGACCCTTGATGTATGCACCCTAGGATGCTTCACTCATTCCTTGTGTGCGATGTGTCTGTCTTTTGCAAAAGGGGTTGCATTCCAGCTCTGGCCTTCAATGCCATGATGCTCTGCATCTACTTTTCTACATTAAATAAAGGTTCTCACCTACTCATGTGCATTTGTGAAAGCAAGTTTTCCTTCATCTCTAACTATCCTCTATCTAATTTCTGCTTACTAACATTTCTCCTGTCAGTCTTGGCAGTTCGTTTAGTCAAACTAGAGTCATAAGTGCACAATTGCACTTGTGCACACTATCTTGCGCTTGTGCAGCATCAAGCTGCACTTGTGTACCTTACACAATCATAGAACATCTCTACACAAGCATAGAATGTGCCCACACAGGCGTAGATCTGCATTTTTCCCTCCCCTATGGGCCCCGCAATGTCCCATAATCAAGCAAAATTCATGAAATTGAACATATGGGTTTTTGAGCTACATACTACTGCTCCCATGTTGTTCGATCGTCTATAGGTGTGTACACATTCCCCAAGGTGATCTGCCATTGGAATGTTTTCCATCTCTCTGCAAGGGTCCTTTTTCCTAAGCAACAACTCCTCCACTTTGGCCAGTGCAAATGAACTCTTTTCCTTCTCCTTATCTCCTATATAGAACTTTGTCAGTACCTAGATGGATGTGCATTCTCTCCATCCTATGATGTTCATGATCTTTTGCGCCTTCCACTGCTTGTCCTTTGTGCATCCGACCTTTGATTTTTGATCCGTTCGAACCTATCATCTTCTATCATTCTTATCGATCACTTGGCCTCTTTTCTGGGTTTTTCCAGCCAATTCCTTGAGGGGGCATGCATATGTCATTTTTATTGTCTGGGGCATTTTCATTGTTGTTCTTTGAAACAATGCTTAGAATTGCATTGTCTCAAAGAGGGGCAAAATGTAGACATCTAAAAATGGTCAATGCTTGTGGAGTCATACTTTAACATTTGCGCATTGCCTTATTTTAGGGTTCTTGCATCGCATTAACATTTCTTCTATGTTGCACACTTGGTCTTTATCATTTGCGAGCATCAAGTCCTTCTTCTGCATTCCTCATTTTTCTCGCTTTCAAATTAGGTCTTGTCGATAGCAATCTTCAGTCATGATTTTGGTCGATCCTTGTCCTTGTCAATGTCGTCAATTTGGATCGATACGTCATTGTTCCTCGTCAATTGGCACCTATCAATTTGATCTCCTTGTCAATCTTGGTCAATTTGTCATTTATTTTTGTCAACCAATCTCAATCATTTATCAACATTGGTCCTTTGTCAATCAGAATCATGATCGAACTTACATTAATTTCTTGTTGTCTTGACCTAATTCCTTGCCCTCTTATTTCTAGGGTTTTATGATTTGTTCATTTAATCCTTTTCTTCTTCTTTGTGGGTTAAATAAATCTATTTATTTAGTCCTAGGTCTCTTTCATGAATTAATTAATGGATGAAAACCTATTAATTAATTCACCTAATTTCTATTTCTCGTATTTTCTTTAATTTTTCTAATATTTCCCCTAATTTCATGGGAATGGCATAGCTACTTGTCATAATTTGTCATAATTTGTCATACACCTTGCATAGAAATTGTCATACATTTGTCATAATTTTGCCATTTTTGATTTGAATTTCCTTTCAAATCTCTTCATGCTAATCTTGTCCTCTCTCCAATTTGTCTATAAAGTGGATGATTTTCTTCAATGAAAGAGAAAAAATCAATCACATTTTCAAAGAATCAATCATATTTTCGAGTAACCTTACGCTGCGAATTTCATCTCTCAACAACTTGCTTTCCACTTGCATTTTGCACTTGTAGGTGAGATCCACATCAAATTTGAAGGTGAAAGAAGAACAATGGAGCCACATGAAGGAGATATCTACGTCGGTTTGCTTCGATGTCATTTGATTTGAATATCTTGTCTTTATGTCTTCATTGATTGGATTGGGATTGCTTTCATAGCAGCTTGAGGTTTTGTGGTTGTCCTAATTGCTATTATTTTGATGATTTTCAATTTCCTGATCTATAGTATTGCTTCAAGATTTCAAAGTAATCCTAGAGAAAATCATGAATCGGCAATAAAAAGGATTTTTCGGTATTTACAAGGCACAACAAATCTTGGTTTATGGTATCCTAAAGATGAAAATTTTGATTTATGTGCATACACAGATGCAAATTGGGCAGGAGATGTAGATGACAGAAAGAGCACCACCGACAGGGCATTCTTTCTTTGTAGTAGATTGATTTCATGGTTGAGAAAGAAATAGAGTTGTACATCATTATCAACAGCAGAATCAGAATATGTTGCAACAGCAACCAATTGTACTCAGGTATTATAAATTAAACAAATGTTGAAGGACATAAAGGTAAAATGCAAATAACCTATAATCATCTATTGTGATAATTTAGTAGCAATTGATATATCTAAGAATCTGGTATTTCACTCTAAAACTAAACATGTTTCTATCAAATACAATTTTTTGAAAAAGATTGTAGAAGCAAAAGAAGTAAGATTGGTTTATGTGAATATTAAAGAGCAGATTGAAGATATGTTTACTAAGCCTTTGCCTAAGGAAACTTCTAAATATCTCAGAGAGAATCTTGGGGTCATACCCTCACCGGTAGAGATTCAGACAGTTGATGCTTGGCATCAAATTGACAGAATTTATAGAGAAACCTTTTTCCGGCTTTGATGGACGAGAGCTACTTCTGAAGGGGAGTAGTTGGATAAGTTGGTATTTGTAATTGGTTCTATGAACTGGTTTTATCTGGTATTTGTATTGCTTTGGCATTTGATGTCAAAGGGGGAGAGATATCTATGGAAAAACATTATCCTTTGGGGAGAGATTATTTATTAGGGGAGATATCTTTACTCTCTACATTTGTATTTTGATTTCTGGTATTGATCTATTCTAGAGATTGTTGGTTTTTGGTTTTTGGTATTTTTTGCTTTGGCACTTAGATGGTTTTCCCATATTGTGTTGCCATCAATTCTAAAGGGGGAGATTATTGGTATTATGGATATGTTGTATTGGTTTTGTCATTGATGTCAACATTGATCAACACTTATCCTTAAGGAGATCTTTGGTTATGTTCACCGACAAGTTCAATGACTTATGCACAGTCACTGGTATTTGGTTCACCGGTAGGTTATATTGTTCACTGGCACTAAGGATGACTTGTTATCATCTGGAGAACACTTGGTTATGTCGAAGACATAGTTTGGACACTTGGTTTTGAAGATTTGGTTATTTGTATACTCAGGTTGACATATTTGTTGTTACCGACAAATGGGTCTAGGTTATGGACCCGCAAGTGTTATCTATTCAAGATCAGCATGAAACATTATGGAGATGGTTTAATCAATTAATATTGTTGTTGAGCCGAGATGATGCATAATATCTTGATTTACTTGTAATAGATTTTATTATATTATTCTTAGTAAGCTGACGTACACATTTGGTCTTAGGTTTTGGTATATATGTAAGATCTCAATTGTGACATTAATATAGGAGATGACATAAGGAATTATAAGGTCGTGATATTCAGTATATGCAAATGCAAGTAGAGATACTCATGCAGACATCATTTGAAGATTCAAGGAATTTTTTAAGGAGACAATCAGAGCTTAATCGGTACTGAATCTATCATTGGAGATGCTACTTTGAGAAATACATTATCATTGGATTTAATCATCCAATTGTAGTCAGTGTGACTCTCATTTTGTGATTGAGCAGTGAGCTTTAGGTAGCTAGCTTATCTGCATGTGTAGACCCCATTTGTATACACATACTATCTGCAGTAGTATCATTTGATTATGGGTAAGGTTTCCCGCTATGGTTTTTCCCCTTACAGGGTTTCCATGTACAAATCTCTGTGTTATGTGTTGTGGACATTGTTTCTCTTTCTGTTTCATGCATTAAGCTTCACCAGTATTGTTATTAACTATTAATTTGTTTACCAACGTTAAGTTTGGTTTACCAGTATTAAGTATCAAGTTTGGTTAAAGTATATTTGGGTTGAAATTAATAGACAACTAATTCACCTCCCCCTCTCAGTTGCCTCTGGGTCCTAACAAAAAACTACCCTTGCGGTTGCTTTTATAAACACAAGCTCCCACAAAACCACCAAGTGGTATAACAGTACAACCATGTAATAATTAAATATAATATTTTTCTTACCTACCCTTGACCCATAATTAATATTGGGTACTTCATCATAATTGCATTCCCATATATTAAATAAATACAATATAATAATACCAATGTGTTAGAACAACGTATCAAGTGGTTACATGAATATTCTAAGAGAATCTCTACATTTTATATGTCCATCTAGGTACAACAGTACAATATGATTCCATGTCCACCTCACACAATAATAAAATAATACAACAATGAAATATTATTATGAAAGGTGTACAACACCATTTTCCCACCATTCTCCAACTTGTTGTATACATTACATAAGGGCCAGGAAGTAAGCTATCACAAGAACAAGAGACTGGTCTCTCCACACACATATACCATTGTGGAATCTGAGTTCTCCATGTGCTCCATCAAGATAAATACAACAAGGAAAAAAGTGATGACCATATCATACATGAATGCTCCCACACACCATCATGCCACTGCCAGTAGACATGAATAAGCAATCCAAAGAGAAAGCCACACAATCTGTCGCAAAAAATGATAAGTCCTAAACCAAGTGAGTATTGGTCATTTGATGGACATGATTATGTGTTGCATTTATGTTTTGTTATTGATGCCAACACTAGGTGTTTGGATGGTCTATCGACACCCTTCTTGTCCTAGTAGGTTGAGCGGTTTCTGGTTGATCTAGATCCGGCATGATCTGGTAGGCTCTGATATAGTTTGGTGATGGAATTGGCTTGTTCATGATACTCATACTGATATTTAGTTGGTTGGTTTTGTTCTGGTGATTGGATGCTATCCTGCTTGCCTAGAAGTTTAGTTTCTGGTTCTGGCGAGGGTTTCACTAGTAGATCTTTTGGTAGAAATCTTTGAAGAATTGCATAAGTTGTGTTAGTGCAGCTTCTGGTGGAGTTTCAGGATGTTGTTGATGATCATGATAAAGACTTGGTGGATGGTGATCATTGTTGAAGCGTGTGGACCTATATTGGGTCCCAATTGATCTAGGTTATGGACCGGCTTTGATGTAACGTGTGGATTCAACCTCTCGATGTATTTCTAGAATGTCTTATGTGTTTGATATTATTTGTTTGGTCTAAGGCTGACATGGTTTGTAATTATGTAATTGGTTTATTGTCAGGTGGTCGACCTGATTATTTATGGTCGAGGGTTTTTATATATAGATGTAAGATCTCATTGTAGATAATCAATGTTATTTTTAGAGGTCATGGTCAAGGAATGTAATGTGCAGATAATGTAATATCATTCAGGAAGAGAAGTTTGTGGATCATTGGAGATCAAATTAGGTCTTAGGCATAGGATATCAAATGGAATTGTACTTAGGCATAGGAGATGTTATCTTTTGTAGTTCAACACATCTTTGTATTGTAGTCTGTATTTCTATGTAGTGAGTGAGGCTCCTTTTGTGATGAGTAGTGCGCTCTAGGCTGTTGGCCTTCCTGCAATTGCATGCCCCTCAATTGTAATTCACATACTTATTATAGAAGTATTATTTGACTGTGGGTAGGCTTCCCACTGTGGTTTTTCCCTTTAGTGGGTTTTCCACATATAAATATTGGTGTTATGTAGATGGTTTTTATTCTGTGATTATTGTTTATGCTTAATGGGTTCAACTTCTATTCCAGTATTAATGTTTTGGGATCGAGTATTAAATTTTGAAATTGCTAATGGTTCTGGTAATCTATGACAACTGATTCACCCCCACTCCCCCTCTCAGTTATCTTCCGATTATTGAACTGTCTAACAATTGGTATTAGAGCTTTGGTCCTCTTTGCCAAAAGATTAGCCACTTGAGGAAGATCTCATGGAAACTTAGAGTTCAAGTTCATCTAGTTCTTCTGGAGCTATCTTAGGAGGGATGTTCTGAGGCTTGATTGAAGAAATTACAAAGTATGGAAGATTCAGATGGATACTCATTTGAGATGTCTTGGCAAGCAAATTTAGGAGATCACACAGAATGGTGTCACACCTTATAATCTAGGATCTAGCAATCCTCCTTCAACAAAGTTGGACAAGGAGCTTGAGAATGATTGTAGAAAAAGAGAAGCCCTCTTGTGTGCACTTTCTGATCAACAAATAATGGGATTAACTAACTGTAGACACCTAAAATTGTCCAGTCTAATTAAATAAATATCTTTATTTATTTAATTACTTTAGCCTAATTATTCTATTAATTGAATAAATCTTTATTTATTTAATTAATTCATTTATCTTCTTCTAGCCTTATTTCTCATTTAAATAAATACCTTTATTTATTTAAATTATCCTTTTTCCTAAATTAAATAAATATCTTATTTATTTATTTGATCCCACTTCCTCTATTAATTAAATTAGCCTTTTCTACCCATGACACATGTCATTCATATCTTAATTCATACACTACCTACCCCTTTCATTATTTTATTATTTTCTTTACCTACCCTCTAATCATAGCCGACCTCTTTTACACCTCTCAATCTTATCCCTCCATTTCTCATAGTGTCTTCTATATAAGGAGATGCTTCCTTCATTATCAAACCCTCAACTATGCATCTTAACTACTTGATCAATTGATGACACTACGCCTCTGCACTTTCGTATGTGATCCTACTTGCAACCACATTTCCGTTCTTTGTTGAGCTCTTGTGCACATAAAATTTGAGAGCAAATATATCAAGCAAGATCAATGGAGATAGGAAGAATGGAGATTCAAACCCTATTGGACATGTGATGGTATAATCTTTGTGATTTCATTTGATTTGCATTGTCTTAGGTAATCTTCATATGTTATAGTGGATCTTTGTTGTTGTTAGGCTAGGGTTTTGTGGTTGAACTCATTTAGTCTTTCAATATTATTGTTGTTATCCATTTTCACCATATACATTTTGGCATGCCAGGTAGGACATGGATTTTGTTAGATCTATATTTTTTGCAGGTTTTTCTAACCCTATATTGTTGTTTAGTAGAACAATTTGGAGAATAACCTTGTGTAGCTAGGTTTTGGACACAAAATCAAGATCTTGGAGAGATTTGATCTGATCTCATAAATAGCTAAGAATTTTTGCACCAAATTTTGTTTGCAAGTTTAGGACAGTATTAACAGCTCTCAATCCAAAATTCAAAATTTTTGGAGTACATTTGCATTTTCCATGATTTCTTTATGATTTTTCATAAAAAATTAATTTTGAGAGCAAATTAGCAAATTTTTTAGATTTTCTTATATTTTTGAAAATATCTTTGATTCATACACATGATTTGTTCTTTGTAATTTTAATTTTGATGCAAAATATTTCCCTAAATATCGGATCTTTAAAAATTAGGGTTTTCCCTTATTTTGATCAAATCTCACAAACAACTTTGAATTTTTGTGTCAAATTTTTTTTGCAGGTTAGGAAAATTATCAGAAGTGTTCAGTAAAAATTTCAAATTTTTTGGATCAAGGTTTCATTTTATATGAATGTTTTATGATGTTTCATAAAAAAATAATTTTGAGAGCAAATTAGCGAATTTTTTAGATTTTCTGACATTTTTGGAAATCTCTCAGAATTATACATAGGATCTATTGTTTGTGATTTTAAATTTGATGCAAAATCATTCCTCAAAAATCAGATCTTTGAAAATTAGGGTTTTTCATTATTTTACTCATATCTCACAAACTACTTGGATTTGTTGTAGAAATTTTTCTATACAGGTTTCGAAGACCATAAGGACTCTCCAATAAAAAATTTAGATTTTTTGGATCAATTTTGCATTTAATATGAATTATTTATGACCTTTCATAAAAAATTAATTTTTGGAGCAAATTAGCAAATCTTTTGGATTTTCTTACATTTCTGGAAATCTCTTGAAATTTTACAGGTGGTCTTTTTTAATGATGAATCACATATTTGAATTGGTCAACAAAATGCATTGTTGAATGCCCCTATTTCACAAAGTCTTTTGGATCTAAAATTTACCTAACTTGTGTGCTTGCAGGAAGGGGTGATCATTTGAAACAATCCAAACTACTAACAAATCTTTGTTGTAGGACCTTGACAAGGATTTTCTTTTGATCTTTATTATGTGCCTTATTTTCATAGATTATTAAACACTTCAATTGGTGCACTAAAATTGAACCAGTGTCCTTTGTGTCTTGGGCAATAGGCTCTTTTTGTTTAATCTTTAGAGGGTCTGTCTCCTCGTGTGGTCATTAGGACTACTAGTGAGGAGAGAATCACCCAAGTGGTAGCGAGAAAAACTGACTTCTTCCGAACCACTATAAATAAATGTATTCATGGTGAAAGCCATGGATAACATGTGCTGATTAGTTCATACCGACACTATGTCTCCCCATAAACCCATTTGTTCAAATTTATTTGATCATTTGTAGGGCGTAACCCCTACCGACTAGGAGCCTTCTGTATTTATTTAGCTGAAAGTGCCGCATGTATGGCCACACGAGCGGATGCCCTTAATATCACCTTTTTGTTTTAGAAGCCAAAATCCTTCTAGTCGTTGGGGCAGGAGGTCGGACCTCTTGTAGTGGCCCACACACATATGGTTCTTAGTAGAGATACAAAGTTTTCCAAGAGGAGTTTTTGTGGGGACTGATGCTTGGCTGTCCCGAGACGTGAGTGCCGAGGGTGGAGCTAGTGGGGTCAAGCATCTAAGTATCCGCTCTGAATAGCATAGCCTCAGGGGAAGCTCCATGTGGGATCAACAACTATTGTCTTGGCCAGCCATAAGAATTGTGTTTGACTTATTTTAAACAATCAAACATTCAAGACCAAACATCAAAACATTGTGTCTTTTGTGTCTTCAAGTGTATGCAAAACAATTTTACATCAAACAACACACTTTTCTTTGAGTCATTTTGAGTCTAAACACTTGCAATCATTGAGTCTTCATCAACATTGTGTGCTCTTGTCATGGAAATACAGTCAAAATTTCAGATTTGGTCAGAACAAGCAACTTCACAAATTGGCAAAACTTTACATTCCAACAAACGAGCAATCCATTTCAGCATTCTTGAGCTTCCTAGGTTATCCCTCTGCATTTTTCATCTAGCATTCAACTTGCCTTTGGGTCTCACAAAGTCCGTCATTTCTTTGCACCTTGCATTACATTCACATTTGTCTAAACTTGAGTCAAAAGGTCACTTGCTTGTTCTCATCATACTTTATCAACACACTACATACAACAACATTTTGCTAAGTGGTCCCTCATCAAGGTCTCTCACCTTTGGGTCTCATTTGGTCTTACTTAGAGTCAAGGTCAACTTACCTAATCAAGAGAAAATATCATCTCTTTGGAAGCCACACCTACTCTACTACATACATACTTAGTCTTACACTTTGGACATTGCGAGTACACCTCAGATTCATTTACATTCCATCCAAACTCTTGGTCTTCCATACTCTTTTCATTTTCGTCTAGTCTCACACATCTTGGTCAATACCTAGTTCACAGTTGAAACTCATTCCCAAACATCTAGGAGAGAAGCTAAAGAGGCTCAAGAGTCCACAAACATGAGTTCCTATGAGTATGCCAATGATGTCTTTTTCAATTCTGATCATACTACATTACCTGACATGGATGCCTATAGAAACATTCCAAATGTTGAGCGCATGGACACTATAAACAACAATGATACACACAATGACAATATGGACAACATTTCAATACACTCAGCAGAAGTGGAAGACTCCATTATGGATCCCCATTTCAATCGATTGGTTGAGGAAATAATGAGGAGAGATAGACAATACTTTTTACAAGTGATGGCACAAAGTGGAGCCAAGATCCCTCATGATTTTGACATGTCTTAAATAATGGAACATAGACCTTTGCAACAAACTCATCTCAACATGGATCAAAGGAGGCCTAATAGTGGAGGTAATAGAGGACCACATCTTGTGCCTGAATCACCATCATCTTTGTTTCAAAAACCAGATGTCCCATACACACATGGTCAAGCATATGATACTCACCTTCACAAACCGTTATGAAAGTCTTATGCAGAAAAATATGCTCAATCACATACCAATGCTAAGGATCAACCACAAAAGCAATTGGATACTCAAAGGCATAGTCAAAATTTGGACACAAGGAAACCCCATGTCAAATTTGGGGGCATCACACTAGAACAAACTAATGACATGCCTGTAGAGTATGGTATACATGGACAAAGCAGATATTTCGTTCCTCAACATGACTATACAAAGTGGTCCATATATGCAGCATCATTATAGACCTCCTCCATATGAACATGTGTATGATCAATATCATCCATATATGCAACATGCTCCTCCTCCAATTGGTGCCTCAAGTATGGGGTACAGTCCAAGAAGTCGATCTCCACCTAAGAATAATTTGGAACAGAAAATCAAGGACTTACAAAAGAAAATGGAGGACATAAATACACCAAAGCCAACTTACATAATGAGAGACATATGTCCCTATCCATTTGACAAGAGCGTTCCAATGCCTCCATTTCCTACACACTTTGTGACGCCTAAGTTTGATAAGTATAGAGGAAAAGGAGATCCTAAGGCACACATAAGACAGTTTTTCATAGCTTGCATTGAGGTAGTTTCAGAAGAGACATATTTGATGAGATTATTCCCACAAAGCTTAGGAGATCAAGCTATGGAATGGTTCTCCCAACTTCCACTTGGAATTAAGTCATGGGGTGACTTAGCTGAGGCATTTATCCAACATTTCTCCAACAACATAGAGACAGGCATATCAATCACTACTTTGTGCAACACTAAGCAAAAAGATGGAGAGTCTTTTTCATCATTTTTACAAAGATGGAGGAATCTAGCTAGCAGATACTCTTATGAAATTCCACAAAAACAAATGGTAGAGATGTTCACCCAGAATGTTAACAAAGACATTGGTTATCACTTGAGAAAAGCTTGCTTATCCACCTTCAAAGATGTCATTGAAAAAGGTTTAGCAACAGAGAAGGTCCTAATTGAACAAGGCATCATCAAAATATTCAAAGAGAACAAAGATGACTTTAAAGGAAAAGACAAGCAAAGATTTTGGAACAAAAACAAGAACACAGTCAACGATGGTGTTGTTGATGCCAATACAGTGCAACCCAAAATCATTTTTTTGAGATCAAGCTCTACAAACAACCAAGCGAATACTCAAACAACTTCCAAATCATGAAGGAAGTACACTCCATTAGGAGAACCACTTGAGTCTATTTTCAAAAATTTAGTGGCAAACAAAGTAATCGCAGTTCCAAATTTTCCTCCATATGGACTAAAGGTTAAACCAAATTGGTGGAATGATGACAAGTATTGTGAGTTTCATAATAGCAAAGGTCATAAAATAGGAAATTGCCATCGACTAAAGAACATCATACAAGATCTCATTGATAGAGGTGACATTGACATTGAAGGACACTCATCCAATCAAGAACATGAGATGTTTAAGGAACCATTCCCAAAGCATGACAAAGGAAAATCTAAAGCCACAAATAACCAAACCAACTATACTAGAGCATCCTACAATTATGATTCAACCATCAATCACATTTCAATGGATAATTATGTCTCTACCATTATCATCAAGGACAAAATGCCTAAGAATTCTACCCAAAGACCCAAGATTGTCCTAAAAGGCATTGGATCTTCTTCCAAACCTACCTCTGAATGCAATGTTACCACTCATGAAGGTAAATTCACTTTGCAAGGTGCTCCAACTAAAAACACCACTTCCTCATCAACTAAGCCTGAGTATGACCTTGTAGAACAGTTAGGGAAGACACCTGCACTCATCTCCATTCTTGAGCTCTTACGCATATCCCTCGCACATAAAGCCATTCTTGACAAAACTTTGAGAGACACTTCTATCCCTACTGATATGAACGTTGTCTAGTTTCAAGCCATGGTGGGATACCTTTCTATTCCACACTCCCTTACATTCACAAAAGCCGATGATGCCTCTTTAAGTCAGCCACATAATGCACCTTTACACATTGAAGCCTTCCTACACAAACATCGAATAAAACAAGTCCTGATAGATGGAGGAGCTGGTCTAAACATTTGTACATTGAGCACAATTAAACAATTGGGATATTCTAATAAAGCTGTGAATTCTACAAACAAAATTACCATCAAAGCATATGATGATGAAGAGCGATCATCCAAAGGCACAGTCACCTTGCCCCTCAAAGTTGGGCCTATTACAAAAGATGTGGTTTGTCAAGTCCTAGACCTTGATCTCACATACAACATATTGCTAGGATGTCCATGGATTCATGAGATGAGCACAATACCCTCAACATATCATCGATGTATCAAGTTTCAACACAATGGAGTTGAAGTGACCACCAAAGCTGATCCAAATCCATTTATATATTGCAACAATCTACGGCCTAGATCAGAAATAACAATCCCAGTCAATCGAGAAGCTATTCCTTCATCAACATATGTGGATCCAGAATCATTGAAAGCTTCTACATCAAAACAAGCAGAGATCAAAGAAAAGTTCAAGTTTAAAGACATAGGATGTGGTGAGTATATCTTTCATGTTGATCAACTCCCACAATCTCCTAAGGTATTCACTCGATAGGAACAACCTACAAACAATTTGCAATGCCAAGCAACTGGGTATGAACCACCTAGTGTTGTGGCTACTAAGTCTGAATGCAAATATCCTCTAGTGGTGCAAGCATCTCTTGATATCAATAATCCTAAGAATGGTTCCAAGGAAGAATCTATTGAGTGTATCATCAGCCCTCTTAAAAAATCACATAGCCTTACCATTTCATCTACTCATTCTATTTCCACTCCACTCCTAGACTTGGATCAACAAGAATCATAAAATCCCTTACTAATTGGGGATAGAAAATCAAGCTTTGGAAAGAAAGATCTAAAAGTCAAAAATAAAGAAAAGTCCTTCAGTCCAAATCAAAATCAAAAGCTACTGGACTCCACAAAAATCAAAGTCAAGGATAAAAATCCTATGAAAGAAAAGGAACAAGAGTTGATCTCCCCTAATATCAAAATAATTGGGGGTAAAAGCTCTACAATTGCAAGTAAAAAAGAATACTTGTTGATCCTAAATCTCCATCATGCTATCCTACTTTCACTTCTTTTAACAATAATAAGCCTTCATCACTCATCTAACTATTCCACACATCCTTCCCCTTTTGGTGATACATCATGGACCTTTAATGGAGCTTCCTCGAAGGACTTTATTATTAGGGATTCCCAAACTTCTTTAGGTGACACGCATATGGGCAAACGTAGTCCACACATTAGTAATTCTATCTCAGTTATTTTATCAAGGAAGATAGTCACTCAAGCTACACAACATTCAGTCAAGGAATGACACAACTACAATCATAAAGTCAAGCATCACACATTTGAGGTAGGTGACTTAGTTCTCAGAGAAAATCCTAAAAATCAACATGATAGAGAGAAGGGCAAATTCAAACCAAACTAGCTTGGTCCATACATTATCACATTAGCATATGGATTTGGTGCATATCAGCTCTCAACCATAGAGGGTGAACCTTTGGAGGATCCTATCAACAACATGCACCTTCGCAGGTTTTACACATAGCTCTTCAGAATATCTTAATTCAAAAATACAAAGAAATAAAAAAAAAATTCAAAACTACAAAAAAATTCATTAAATTATTCATAAAAAATCGTTACTTGGTGAAAACCTGGCAAACAGGTGCCTCATGACACAAAAAAATTGAAAAATAAAAAAATAATTAAAAAAGAGCATTTCATCCAACTATGAAAACCACTTCGGTGGTGCCCTGGGCAAGTACAATGCTGAAAACTAGGTTACCAGTGCCATGCATAGAGACATTGCTCCTCCCTCGTTCAGGATTCCATCGCATTCATTCACTTTGCACACACTCACAACCTATTCATCCATAATAAATTTACCCATTCCCATCATGGCTTGTTATTGATCTACCTAAGATTGGTTAGCCATTCATGATAACCCCCTTTTCACCCTTTCCATCCATAATAAATCAGCTCCTATATGTGGCTAAAGCAAATCCTACGTCTAGTAATGGGTGTGGAACTGAGAGCATCACACATTTCAAGGAGTAGAGTTTCTTCCAAATTTTCTTCAGTCTATATGCGCACAATCCACAATATAGCAACACTTGCATTGCCAATCTGCAATAAAGTTTCATCTTCTCTGCAATAAAGTATCAGTTTCATGGATTCAGTCAGTTTCAGATGAGACACATCAACAACAATGGACTTTCAACAAATCAAATCTTTCAATAGACTCAAACAACATTATGGTTCAATGCTATCTATCCTTTTTGTGAAAGTAAACATTGTGACCACAATCAAATAGACTTATACAAGTGACAAGAGACACTAAAATTGAGGACTACAGTGGATGTTGGTGTTGAGTCTTGGTTTTCTTTTCATTTTTATCTTTTGGTGACATGTCTTTTAGCTTTTCCAGGATGTCTTTGACTAGAAAGGCGAGGATGGGGTATCGTCACCTATTTTCTTTGCTATCTGTGGATTGTCTCTTAGTAATGCTATGACTTGTCCAAGGATATGAGGACACTATGAGTCTAGTATGAACTGGGGCATTCCTTGTTTGCAATTGTCTCATCTCCATGCGAACAGGTACAATGACTTTCTCGGTTGAACATATACCTCGATTGTCATAACCTATTTTGCCATAATAAATCTCAATGATAATAAAACACAAGAAGCTCTTTCACTTTCATATCTTCTATCTTCCATCCCCCTTTCTTGATTGACTTCCATCATCCTTCTTCAGTCTGTGTAGCCTACTATCACATGATTGAGTATAATGACATGCCAAAAACATTTGGATTTCATTTAGTTTGCACCTGCATTACCACATATTAGCATTTCATACATACATATGGATATCATAATTGCATCATATCCTGCACACAATACATAGTAGAACATTTCACATTTTCTTCATGTAAATAGTCATTTTCATTATCATATTCATTTGCATTTCATACATTCACATGTGCATTGGCATAACATATAAAAACATAAAAGAACAAAAATATTGCATTTCATTATGTACATATTTGCATCCATATCATAAGCATCACATAGAAACATACATCATGAAACATCTCATCACATAGAAACATACATCATGAAACATCTCATCACATAGGTATGCATGCATATAGCTGCTGCAAAGATGAATCATCTCATATATATAATCATAAGTGTCATGATACAATGATGTAAAAATCATATGGCTACAATCATCCGAAGGTGTCTACATCATCATACAAAATGGTACAAAATTGATACATAGGGAGCCCTCTACGGCTATGATGAACTCCCTCCCTCTGTACCGGCTAGCCCCGACAGAGTTCGAGCCCTAGAAGGACCCACCCAAGATCATCTCTCTTGGCCCCTATGTCCTCTATAGCCACCCCTCATGTCACCCTATCTGGATAGAGGAACCCACTGATAACTCCTATCAACACTGCTGGTAGTGCTAATCCTATCCATGTCATGGTATCCCAAGCCACATGTCCAACCCTCATTTCTAGTCTTGGATCCTAAAGCACTCGTCTCAGTGCATCCTTGTCTCTGTCTCGATTGTAGGGTACTAACTCCCCATCAATCAGTATCCTCAAAATCCTATAAACATCCTCTAAGGTGACTCTCATCTCACCCATCGGCAAATGAAAACTAAAAGTCTCTGAGTGCCATCTCTCAGCTAATGCAGTTAGCAACCCCATGTTCACCTAAAACTCAGGCACATATAAAATATGTCACAGGCCCATAGCCTCAATCACGGCTCTTTCCTCAAATGTCAGCTCTGGTCGTAACCTCTAAGTCAACAGGAATCTCTCTCATGACTCTAGCATAGGTAAGTACTCCTATAGTCAAGCAAATCAATCATGTCAGTCAACGAAGCATTCCCCATTCATCACAAAATGCTGCTTTTTATCTTAAGTGCTTATGATACTATATCTTAGTGACACTCACTATTCATCACAAAGTGTTACTTCTATCCTAGTGGCATTCATTGTTCATCACAAAATGTTGCTTATTATCCTAGTGCTTATATCTATCATATGGCACTCTCTCCTAGTGACACTCATTGTTCATCACAAAGTGTTGCTTCTATCCTAGTGGCATTCCTTGTTCATCACAAAATGCTGCTTTTTATCCTAGTGGTACTCCCTATTCATCAAAAAGTACTATGTGTTTTTGCACTCCCTGTTCATCACAAAGTGCTGCTGATATTTGCACTCCCTGTTCATCACAAAGTGTTGCTCATATTAGTACTCACTGTTCATCACAAAGTACTATTTCTTGGTACTCACTATTCATCACAAAGTGCCTCAATCTATCCTAATCTTTTGTAGAGGACCTTCTTGAGTGTATCATCTCAACAACTTATCCAATTGACAACGTATGTTGATCACATAACTAACAATTTGGCTTTGAAGACATAAACACGCATTCATGACGCAGACACACCTTGATGTTTTTACCCCGCTTGACATTTTTTGTAGACATATCTAAAGTGTATTTATTTCTCTACCCTACTTGGCATGCATTTATGACAATAATTAATGTGACAAAGTACAAGGAGGTTTTGTGATAGTTATTGGCTCTCTTGCATCTGTTGGCCTTTGAAATTGGCGAATGCGATCGAATCTATGCACCAATGCCATCGCTGCTGACTGTGGCTGCTCTATTCTCTCTCTACACTCTGATCTATTGGATGTGTGGATGACAATGAGGATGTTTTCCCCTTGTGGTCTATCTTATAGATTGCCCTAGCCCTCGTTTCCCAATTCAGTCTTCTTTATCCCGTGACTTTGTCACTCTATCCTATCCGGTCAATCCATTCTAGTATGTCTTTCTTATCAAGAGATTGTATGTGATCTTTCCAGACATTTTCATCCAATCTCTCGAGGGGGCATATCATTCCCATCTTGGGGCAACTTTGTATCAGTTCATCTTATCTTCTTTGAAACAATGCGACAAGTTGCATTGTCTCAAAGAGGGGCAAAATGTAGACACCTAAAATTGTTTAGTCTAGTTAAATAAATGTCTTTATTTATTTAATTACTTTAGCCTAGTTCTTCTATTAATTGAATAAATCTTTAATTATTTAATTAATTCATTTATCCTCTTCTAGCCTTATTTCTCATTTAAATAAATACCTTTATTTATTTAAATCATCCTTTTTCCTAAATTAAATAAATATCTTATTTATTTAATTGATCCCACTTCCTATATTAATTAAATGAATCTCTTTTTATTTAATTAATTCATTATCCTTTTCTACCCATGACACATGTCATTCATCTCTTAATTCATACACTACCTACCCCTTTCATTATTTTATTATTTTCTTTACCTACCCTCTAATCATAGCCGACCTCTTTTACACCTCTCAATCTTATCCCTCCGTTTCTTATAGTGTCTTCTATATAAGGAGATGCTTCCTTCATTATCAAACCCTCAACTATGCATCCTAACTACTTGATCAATTGATGACACTATGCCTTTGCACTTTCATATGTGATCCTACTTGCAACCACATTTCCGTTCTTTGTTGAGCTCTTGTGCACATAAAATCTGAGAGCAAATATATCAAGCAAGATCAATGGAGATAGGAAGAATGGAGATTCAAACCCTATTGGACATGTGATGGTATAATCTTTGTGATTTCATTTAGTTTTCATTGTCTTAGGTAATCTTCATATGTTATGGTGGATCTTTGTTATTGTTAGGCTAAGGTTTTGTGGTTGAATTCATTTAGTCTTTCAATATTATTGTTGTTATCCATTTTCACCATATACACTAACAAATCATCTAGAAAGGCTATATGAGATAAGTTGGAGGCTCTTAATGAAGCTGACCCTATAGTGAAGATTTCTAAACTTGATGGTTACTAGGTGAGATATGAAAACCTGAAGATGGAAGAAGATGAAAGAATTACTACATTCATAGAAAGGGTAAATGAGATTGTTATGAGAATTCAATGTTGTGGTGGAATTCTGAGTGAAGATGAAATTGTTTCTAAAGTCCTAAGAGCCCTACCACTGGCTTACAAAATGAAGGTTACTACTATTAATGAGTTGAGAACAATGGATAGTACATCTATCAATAGAGATACTTTGGTTGGGAAACTATCTTCTTTTGAGGTTGAAGAATTTGGACCTTCTGGAGCTGTGAAGTTTGAACCTTCTTTTCATGCATCTACATCTACAACTGGTAAGCAAGACTAGAAATCTTTGTATGCAAAGGAATTAGAAGATACGAAGAGAAAAGATGATGAGTTTGAGTAACTTGAAGTACTATTTGGTAGAAGAGTACCTAAAGGACCGGTAGGAAGTAAGTATGAAGGAAAAGCACCTTTTAAATGTTTTGCATGTAATAAGATTGGTCATTTTGCATCTAGGTATCCTGAAAGGAATTCAAGATTTGAAGAAAGAGTTAGAAGATCATTTAAGCCTAACCCTGGATATCAAAACAAGTATAAGTACAAGAAAAACATAGACAAATCATGCTACATAGCGAATGAGGAAGGCATTATTGATTCTGATAATGAATCAGCAGAGGACTCTGCAAGTGGTTTTGGCAAGGGGAAGGAATGGGTGTTCATGGCTATCAAAGAAGATGATCCGGCACTAGAAGAGGATGTACTTGAAGAGAAGGCACTTGCTACTAAAATTGAAGACAAGGATGAATGAGTAATTGACAGCAGTTGTTCACATCATATGACTAGTGATAAAGGGAAGTTTTTGTCTTTGAAAGAGTTTGATGGTGGTCTAGTTAGATTTGGAGATGATAAAGCATGCATGATCAAAGGAAAAGAAACTATATCATTGGATGGTAAGAACAATACTGAAAATGTTTATTATGTTGAAGGTTTGAGGCATAATCTTTTGACTGTAGGACAATTGGTAGATAAGGGATTTCAATTATAGTTCAAGGATGGAAAATGCAAAATCATTAATAGATCTAGTTTGGAGATTGCAAACGGCGCACAGACAAAAGGTAATATATTTCATTCGAACTTTGGTGAGAAGAAATGTTTGATTACATAGATTGATAAGAGTTGGTTATGGCATAAAAGATTATGTCATGTAAATTTTGATTGCATTGTGAAGATCAGTTCAACTAAGGAAGTTATTGATATACCTAAGATTATGAAGACATATAATCCAGTATGTAAAGAATGTCAAATGGGTAAACAGGTCATAACCTTTTTTAGGAGTACAGAAGATAAATCAAATGATGTTCTTGATTTTATTCATACTGATTTATGTGGCCTTGCTAGAGTTAAAAGTTTCAAGGTGATAGATATTTCATGCTAATCATTGATGACTATTCTAGAATGATGTGGGTTACTTTTCTCAAAGAATCATCCGAAGCTTTTGAAAAGTTCAAAATCTTAAGGCTAAAGTGGAAATTGGGACATGATTGAAGATTAAATGTTTGAGGTCAGACCATGGTGGAGAATTCACATCTAGTGAGTTTAATAACTTTTGTGAGAAGCATGGTATAAGAAGACAAATTTCTTCTCCTAGGACGCCTCCGTAGAATGGAGTTGTGGAAAGGAAGAACAAAACTATCTTGGATGTTGCTAGAACAATGATGATAGAAGCTATTCCACCTCATATTTACTGAAGAGAAGCAGTAAGAACAATGGTTTATACATTCAATAGAGTACATATCAAAGGAGAAATCGGTAAGACACCTTATGAATTATGGTTTGGCAATACACCTATAGTTAAGTATTTCAGAATTTTTGGTAGTAAATGTTATATCAGGAGAAATGATATCATTGGAAAATTTGATCCTTGATGTGATGAAGGCATATTTCTTGGTTATTCTAATTGCAGAGAATTGTGGAGAGTACTAATGTCAAAGTAGACTAGCTGAACAAAAGTCAAATCAAAGTTTATGAGAAGGAACTAGCAGTAGAAATGATTATATCTAAACCAGTAGCACCTTTACCAGAACATTGTGTTCAACCAGTTACTCCAGAAACATCAGATAATTCTACAATAATTGAAGAACAGAGAAGAGGAATAGAAAGTCAGAAGGCTCCTAAGTATGTGAGATTGAATCATTTAAAAGATCAGATCATTGGGGATAAGAGCAACGCTGTTATGACAAGAAGAAGACTGGCAACTAATGAGGTATGTTTAATTTCACAAGTTGAACCGACATCAATAAATGAGGCATGTAAGGATGAATATTGGTTGGAAGCTATGGAAAAAGAATTAGATCAGATTGAGAAAAATAACACATGGACCTTGGTTCCCCGACCTAAAAGTAAAAATTTTATTGGAACTAAATGAGATTTTATGAATAAATTGAATGAGGATGGTCAAGTTATAAGTAATTAGGATAGATTGGTTTGTATAAGATATTCTCAAAAGGAAGGAATTGATTATTGAGAGAATTTTGCACCTGTAGCTAGGATTGAAGTTGTAAGATTATTTCTTGCCTATGCTGGTTATTAAAACTACAAGGTTTATCAAGTGGATGTTAAATGTGCATTTTTTAATGGGGATCTTGATGAGGAAGTTTATATTGAGCAATCTGATGGTTTTTCACTATCAGATGATACAAATATAGTTTGCAGGTTAAGGAAAGTTGTATATGGATTGAAACAAGCACCTAGAGCTTGGTATGCAAGGTTGGATAAATATCTTTTGAAGCTTGGTTTTACTAAGGGCAGTGCTGATAGTAATTTATATTATAAAATCATGTATAATGATATACTGATTATTGAAGTATTTGTTGATGATATTATTTTTGGAGGTGAAGATAAGTTATGCATATAATTTTCTAATAATATGGAGAAAGAATTTGAGATGTCTATGATTGGTGAGATGATTTTTTTCTTAGGTTTGCAGATTCCTTAGACTGACAAAGTTATTTTCATCCGTCAAACTAAATATGCTAAGGAATTGCTGAAGAAGTTTGGTGTGGGAGATTCTAAACCAGTAAGTACTTCTATGGTTACAAGTGAGAAATTGACAAGAAAAGATGTTTCTGCACTGCTAAATCCTACAAGATATAAATCTATGATTGGAGGTCTTCTTTATTTGACTCAAACTAGGCCTGACATTATGAATGTTGTTTGCATTGTTTCAAGATTTTAGAGTGATCCTAGAGAGAATCATGGGATTGCAGTGAAAAGGTTTTTTAGATACCTGCAAGGTACATCAGAATATGGTTTGTGGTACCCTAAGGATAATAACTTTACTTTATGTGTATATACAGATGTTGATTGGGCTGGAGATGTTCATGATCAAAAAAGTACTTCCGGTGGAGCTTTCTTTCTTGGAAAGAAGTTGGTTTCAAGGATCAACAAAAAACAACCATGTAATTCTTTATCTACTGCTGAAGCTAAGTAATGTTGGAAATGTGCCTCTAATTCACTTGACATGTTTGGGTTGATTGGGCTAGCCTACCACGATGCAACAACAAAGTGGAAGACTGCATTGGAGTTGTGTCGATGATCTGATGGAGCTATCTTAGACAGTTCAAGTTGATATTGGCTATTGGGGGTTCCGGTCTGGAGTTAAGCTAATGCCCGATGAAGTTGCCTTAGGTGAACAAATCAATATTGGCTATTGGGTTAATGTGCTGAAGGCTATGTCAAAGTCCCAATAAGTCCGTCTTGTTCTGTCTTGGAGTGCTTCACTCATCGGGGCAATAGTTTTGGGCTTGATCCAATGAGTTGATGAGACCGCTCTCAGTTATCGGAGATCGGGGTAATAGTTCATCTATCTGGCCGATGACCTGATGGAGTCGCCTTAGGTGATTGGGTATCATCGGGTGATCGGCTCTTCCGTTTGAAGGCTATACTGATGGTTGATGGAGAAAATACTGACATCGGTGTGAGAATAAACTGAGATCCAAAAAGGTGACCACTCGAGCACTAAGGATGAGATTGTCAGTGTATATAAATACGAACCAACTCAACTTCCTACTTCATGTGGGATAATTGGTTTTCCTTGAATGTGGACTGATGCAAGTAGACGGTTAGACATCAAGCTGTTGCTACAGTTGCTTAGATGAATGGTCAACTGGTTTGGTATCAGAAGCCAAATGTGAATAGAATGTGGAGAGAGTTATGATAGCCATTGAGTGTGTTGTGATCGTTATCCAAGTGTTGTATGTTATTTCTGGAACGACTGTTTGATAGAGTGAAAAAAAAAATCTGCAAACTGAAATTTATTGTATTTGACATACTAATAATAAAGTCCTTTGTGTTGGTGGTGGCTTTTTCTCCCGAAAGGGTTTTCCCACGTTAACTTTGTGCATTCTATCTCTTTGTTGTTTAATTGTGTTTGCTTATACTTGTGCCATATTCTATAAATGTTGAAATTTTGTATACACTAGTCTATTCTCCTCTGCAAACTAACATTAGGAAAGTGAATTTCCACACTTGATTTCCTTACAAGTGGTATCAGAGCTTGGCCTGTTTTGTTATCCTTGTTGGGTAGGGTTGGTTTTTTGTGTTAGTTCTGTTTCAGTGGGAGCCTTGCAGAGTGTCTACCTATTTTTTTGCTAGGTTGAGATGGCGAGCACCTCAAGGTGCATAGACATGGAAAAGTTTAATGGTTCCAGTTTTGAACTATGGAAACTCAAGATGGAAGACTTGTTGGTCGAGAGAGATCTCTAGGGTGTTGTGACTGCAACTTCTAAGCCTTCAAGAATGAAGCAAGAAGATTGGGATTTAGCCGATTGGAAGGCAAGGGGTCTAATCAGGCTATGTCTTGTTGATTTTGTTTTGTTAAACATCCATGAGGAGAAGACTACACATCTTCTCTGGAATAAGTTGGGAGATATTTATCAAGACAAATCCTTGGTGAATAAACTTTTTTTGAGGAAGAAGCTTTACTCTCTGAAGATGGATGTGAGAACACCATTGGCAGACCACTTAAATGCATTCAACATGGTTCTTGCACAGTTAACTTATGTTAGTGTGTCCATCTAGGAAGAAGAATGTTGCATGTTGTTGTTGTATTCATTGCCTGACTCTTGGGAACACTTAATGATGGCTATCGGTAGTACTAAAATCCAATTCAAGATGGATACTATGGTAAATACTTTTTTGTCAAAATAAATGAGAAAGAAGTCTTTTGAGATGAAAAAAGATGAACTCTCTGTTCGAGGTAGACTGAAGGACAAAGACAAGAAGAAAGGCAACAAGTCCAAGTCTCAAGAGAGATTTAAATCTCTAGGAAAGAAGTCAAAGGTGAAGTGTTGGAACTATGGGCAGAAGGGCATATCCGGAAGGATTGAAAGGAGGAGAAGAAGAAGAATTATTCTAGCACTGAATCTTCTCAAAGTGATGTAGATGCATTTGTAGCAGCCCTTGCAGTACCTACCTCAGATGACACCTAGTTAGTAGATTCTGGCGCATCTTTTCACATGACCTCCCACAAGGAGTGACTCTCAAAATATGAACCATATGCTGGTGGAACGGTATTTTTGGCCAGTGATTCTACATTGGAGATCGTAGGGAGAGGCAGAATTAAAATCTGATTCACAGATGGTAGAGTAAAGGGGATCAACGGAGTTCTTCATATACCAGTTCTGGCAAGAAATCTTCTCTCTGTAAGTAAACTTAATGATGTTGGAGTACAAGTTACATTTTTATCTAGTGGTTGCAAGATGACTAGGGGTTCCATTGTATTGGAAAAGGGTGATCATTTTGGTACTTTATATAAGTTAAATGCTGAACCTATATGTTGTAATATGGCCTTTGAAAAAGTCAGTTAAGACAACTGTAATGATGCATAATGCTAATTAATTGGAAGCTAAACTTCCTGCTGAGAAAACAATGCTTTTGCATAATAGGTTAGGCCACATAGGTGAAAAGGGATTAAAAGCCTTGAAAAATAAGAACCTGGTTGAAGGTCTAGATGATTGTAGTTTTGAGTTCGATTTCAGCGAACACTGCATATATGGAAAACATAACCGTGTTCAATTTTAGTCCATTTCTCATAAGTCTTCTGATATTCTAGATTATATTCACTCTGATGTGTTTGGTCTAGTGGATGTACCTTTTTTTTCTAAGTCTAGATACTATGTATCTTTTGTAGATGATTATTCAAGAAGGGCATTTATGTAATTTCTTAAAAGTAAATTAGAAGTGTTTAGTTAGTTTAAGGAGTTTAAGAACCTTGTTGAAAATCAAACTGGGAGAAAGATTAAATGTTTAAGAACAAACAATGGAGGTGAATTTTGTAGTGCATATTTCGACAAGTACTGTGTTGATCATGGAATTAAGAGACATAAGACTGTACCTTACACTCCACAATAGAATAGAGTTGCAGAAAGGTTGAATCAGTCTCTAATGGAGAAAGCAAGAAGCATGTTGAGCGGAGCTGGGTTGGAACAAAAATTTTGGGTTGAAGAAGTTGCTACAGTGTGTTACCTGCTGAATCGTTCTCCTACTTCACCATTGGTTGACAAAACATCTATAGAAGCATGATCTGGTAAGAAACCTTCTTTAAGGCACCTTCGTGTTTTTGGTGTAGAGGCATATGCTCATGTGCCTGATGTTAATAGATCTAAATTGGATAACAAAGTGGTGAAATGTATCTTTATTGGCTATGGAGTTGGTGTGAAAGGATACAAACTTTGGAATCTAGTGACTGGTAAGGTTGAGTACATTAGAAGTGTGATTTTTCATGAGCTAAAGCCTATGTCACTAGATCATAATATAGAAAAGAAAGGAGAAGCTGAGGTTGAAAATCCTCTAGCCAAAGAAGAATCTCTAAAGATACTTGAAGATGAGGAGAGTTCAAGCAGTTCAAATAGTTCTAAAGAAAAACATGATGATGAGCCTCTTGTGGAACCTCAAGAAGCCTCAACACCAAAGTTGAGAAGATTTACTCATGAGAGGCGACAACCGGATAGGTATACATCTAAAAAGTATAGTCACTCTATGTTGAATGTTAATTGTGCTTATGCTTTACATACAGATACTGATGAGCCTAGGACTGTCAAAGAAGTAATTGAAATTCCTAATTTAGATTCCTGGTTGGAAGCCATGAATGATGAAATATCATCATTGGGTAAAATGGAACCTGGGATTTGGTGCCATTGCCTAAAGGCAGAAAGCTGGTAGGGTGCAAGTGGGTGTTTAAAAAGAAGTACAGTCTAGATGGCAGCATTGACAAATACAAAGCAAGACTGGTTGCAAAGGGGTATTCGCAAAAAGAAGGTATTGACTATGGGGAAATCTTCTCCCCTGTAGCTAAGATGACATCTATCAGATTTCTCTTATCACTTGAAACAACATATGATTGGGAGATTGAGTGGATGGATGTGAAGACAACATTTCTTCATGGTGATCTTGAAGAAGAAATTTATATGTCCTAGCCTGAGCATTTTGTGGGAAAAGGTAAAGAACATCTGGTATGCAAACTCAAGAAGTCTTTGTATGGTTTAAAACAGTCTCCCAGAATGTGGTATCAAAAGTATGATACATTTTTTTGTCTTTGGGATTTGTGAGATCAAAGGCTGATCATTGTGTTTACTACAAACCTGATGGTGATAGGATTCTTATCATAGCTTTGTATGTAGATGATATGTTGTTCATAGGAAACACAAAAGGTATGATCTCAGATTCAAAATCTTAGCTTTCTATGAAATTTGAAACGAAGGACTTAGGACCAGCAAATTATATTCTGGGAATGGAGACAAAAAGAGATAGATCTAAGAGGAAACTTTGGCTTAGCCAGAGGAAGTATATAACCAATGTTCTTGACAAGTTTCATATGTCTAATTGTAAACCATAGGTTGTTCCCATCTTACAGGGAACTAAGTTGTTTGTGCTTGATAGTCCAAAATCTCCAAAAGAGATTGAAGACATGAAAAGTGTACCTTATGCAAGTGCTATAGGAAGTTTGATGTATGCTATGGTCTATACAAGACTAGATATTGCCCAACCAGTGGGAGTACTTAGCAGGTTTATGTCGAATCCATGGAAACCACACTAGGATGTTGTAAAGAGAGTGTTCAGATACTTGAAAGGTACTTCAAAATTTTCATTGTGTTATCATGGTAATCTAAAGCATTCAAAGGGAACTATCAGCATTTGTGGTTATACAGATTCTGATTGGGCAGGGGATATTGACAACATGAGATCCACTAGTGGATATGTTTTTGTCCTGAATGGTTGAGCAATTAGCTGGATGAGCAAGTGGAAAGTTGTAGTTGCTTTGTCCACTACTGAGGCAGAATACATGGCGGCCACACATGCTTGTAAAGAAGCATTCTGGCTTAGGCGTTTGAGTTCAAATATTAGTTTTGATGTAGGGCAGGTTCAAATCTGGAGTGACAGTTAGAGTGCCATATGTTTGGCAAAGAACCCTACTTTCCATGTCAGGTCGAAGCATGTTGATGTTCAGTATCACTTCATTCATGACATGGTGAAAGATGGAAAATTTTATCTTAACAAGGTAGACACTTTGGAAAATGTTGCAGATGCCTTGATGAAACCAGTGAGCATGCAAAAGTTTAGGTGGTGTTCAAATTCTATGAGTCTTCATACCCATGTT
Organism: Cryptomeria japonica; assembly: GCF_030272615.1. Taxonomy (NCBI): domain Eukaryota; kingdom Viridiplantae; phylum Streptophyta; class Pinopsida; order Cupressales; family Cupressaceae; genus Cryptomeria; species Cryptomeria japonica. Next base: position 148,441,166 of record NC_081405.1, read on the forward strand.
TCTCAGTAATGTCTGAAATTGTATTCAGTCCAGTGAATTCCTTGTCTAGTGGGAGTTTGTTGGAAATGTGCCTCTAATTCACTTGTCATGTTTGGGTTGATCGGGCTATCCTACACTGATGGAACAGCAGAGTGGAAGACTGCATTGGAGTTGTGTCGATGATCCGATGGAGCTATCCTAGGCGGTTTGAGTTGACATCGGCTATCGGGGGTTCCGATCTGGAGTTAAGCCAATACCCGATGAAGTTGCCTTAGGCGATCAGGTCGATATCGGCTATTAGGTTAATGTGTTGAAGGCTATGCTGAAGTCTCGATAAGTCCATCTTGTTATATCTTGGAGTGCTTCGCTCATCAGGACAATAGTTTTGGGCTTGATCCGATGAGCCAATGAGACAACTCTCAGTTATCAGAGATTCGGGTAACAGTTCATCTGTCTGGCTGATGACCCGATGGAGTCTCCTTAGGTGATCAGGTATCATTGGGAAATTGACTCTTCTATTTGAAGGATATACCGATGGCCAATGGAGCAAAGACCAACGTCAGTGTGAGAATGAACCAAGATCCAAAAAGGTGACCACTCGGACACTAAGGATGAGACTGTCTGTGTATATGAATACGAACCGACCTGACTTCCTGTTGCATGTGGGATAATTGCTTTTCCTTAATTATGGACTGACATAGGTAGATGGTTAGACTTCAAGCCATTTATATAGTTGCTTAGATGAATGGTCAACTGGTTTGGTATCAAAAGCCAAATGTGAACCGAATGTGGAGAGAGTTATGATAGCTAGTGAGTGTGATGTGATTGTTATCCAAGTGTTGTATGTTATGTCTGGAACGACTATTTACCAGAGTGAAAAAAAAAAATCTGCAAATTGAACTTTATTGTATTTGACATAATGATAATAAAGTCCTTTTTGTTGGTGGTGGGTTTTTCTCCCGAAAGGGTTTTCCCACATTAACTCTGTGTGTTCTATCTCTTTGTTGTTTAATTGTATTTGCTCATGCTTGTGCCATATTATGTAACTGTTGAAATTTTGTACACACTAGTCTATTCTTCTCTACAAACTGACATTAGGAAAGCGAATTTTTGTACTTTCTTTCCTTACAAGTATGTTGTTGCTACTACTAATTGTACACAAGTTCTTTGGATGAAGCAAATGTTGAAGGATATAAAGGTGTATTGTGATGCACCGATAGTTATTCACTGTGATAATTTTATTGCTATTTATATATCAAAGAATCTGGTATTTCATTCGAAAATAAAGCACATATCTATAAACTATAACTTTTTGAAGGAAAAGGTGGAAGCAAATGAAGTTAGACTAGTTTATGTGAATACTAAAGAGAATATTGCAGATATTTTCACTAAACCTTTGCCCAAGGAATCATTCGAGTACCTGAGAGAAATATTGGGAGTTTTTGCCCCTCTGGTAGAGACTTGATTGATGTGGTTTGGCGTCAATTTGACATGCACTATCAAATATACTATTCATTATGGCACTGATGTGGGATGCTACTACTCATGGGGAGTAGTTAGCTTTGTGATTTAGTGGTTTATGTTTTTGCTTTGATATTTTTTTAGATTTTTGGCATTGATGTCAAAGGGTGAGAGATATTGATATGAAAAAGAAACACTTAAGGAGTTGAATACATTAGAGGGAGAGATATATGAGATTTACATAGACATTACTCACAAGGGGAGTTTGGTCTTTATTTCAGAGTTATGTGGGATATTGTTGGTTGTCTTTCATTGGGGGAGACTTGTCTGACACTTCGTGGTACTTAGATGTTTTTCACAACTAGTGTTGCCATCAATGCCGAAGGGGGAGATTGTTGGCCATTTTGTGGAATTGTTTATGTGTTCCATTGATGTTTTGTCATTGATGCCAACACTAGCTATTTGGATGCTTTATCGACACCCTTCTGGTCCCGGTAGGTTGAGTGGTTTCTAGTTGATCTGGATCTGGCATGATCTGGTAGGCTCCGATATAGTTTGGTGATGGAATTGGCTTGTTCATGATACTTATTCTCATATTTGGTCAATTGGTTTTTGTCTAGTGATCAGATGCAATCCTTCTTGCCTAGAAGCTTACTTTCTAGTTCCGGTGAGGGTTTCACCGGTAGAGCGTTTGGTGGAGATCTTTGATGAATTGCATAAGTGGTGTTGGTGCATCTTTTGGTGTAATTTTAGGATGTTGTTTGTGATCATGTTCGATACTTGGCGGATGGAGATCATTTCTAAAGCATGTGGACCTATATTGGGTCCCGGTTGATCTAGGTTATAGATCGACTTTGATGTAATGTGTGGATTGGACCTCTCGATGTATTTTTGGGATGTCTTATACATTGGATATTATTTGTTTGGTCTAAGGCCAACATGGTTTGTAATTATGTAATTGGTTTATTTTCTGGTGGCTAACCTAATTTTTTATGGTCGAGGGCTTGTATATATAGATGTAAGATCGCATTGTAGATAATCAATGTTATTGTTAGAGGTCATGGTCAAGGATTGTAATATCTAGATAATGTAATATCATTCATGCAGATGAGTTGGTCAATCATTGGAGATAGAATTGGGTGTATGTAAGAGGATTTAGTCCTCCAGTATTGAGCTTAACTGGAAGTGTACTTAGGCATAGGAGATGCTATCTTTTGCAGTTCAACACTTCTCTGGATTGTAGTCTGGATTTCTATGGAGTCAGTTAGGCTCCTTTTGTGATGAGAAGTGCGCTCTAGGATGTTGGCCTTCCTGCAAGTGCAGACCCCTCAATTGTAATTCACATACTTACTACAAAAGTATTATCTGACTGTAGGTAGGCTTCCGACTATGGTTTTTCCCTTTACCAGGTTTTCCATGTATAAATCTTGGTGTTATGTGGATGGCTTTTATTCTATGATTATTGTTTGTGCTTAATTGGTTCAACTGCTATTTTGGTATTAATGTTTTGGGATATGGTATTAAAGTTTTAAATTGCTAATGGTTCTGATAGTCTGTGACAACTGATTCACCCCCCCTCTCAGTTGTCTTCTAATTGTTGAACTGTCTAACACTGATATCCAAATACAAACACTAATCCAAAGGTAACCAATGAAAAGGTAATTTTTTACATAGCTGAAATAACACCCACAACAAGTGATAACACATCAACTATGCATTCATATGAGGCATACTGTAGCGTCCTAAAATTGCGACACTTGCAATTTCGACTGCATTTTGGTCTTCATGATGGTGACGCAACACGCAACCTGAATGGAGACCCCGAAACCTAATTATGACACTAAAAACTACATTTTTCTAGCACCCTGGCCTGAACCTCCTTTGCACCCTGCTGTCCCGGGAGGTGGGACCAGAGCACCCAGCGCCCTAGTCCCTGGGCCTATTTTGGGCCCGGTCTCCTATGGGGTCTCGGGTCTTTTTGTTTGCAAATTGGAAAATTAACTTTCCTAGTCGGCCTAAGGTCGGGAAAATCAGTCTATTAACCCTAATTGGCAAGTATATAAACTACATTTTCCTCTCTCATTTACATATGATACATGACAGAAAAAGCGTGGAAACTATACTCAAGCATTCAAGCATTCAAGCATTCAAGCATTCAAGCATTCAAGCATTCCTTCTAAGTCTCCATTCAAGGCTAAGTGTTGCATTCAAGACAAGGATTCAACCATTGAAGAGGAGATCACTTACTACAAGCTATATACAACATACAATAATACAACAAACAACAACATCTATACCTTCACACATAAGGATACAAACATCCTTACAACAAGGTATTAGTACTTGTTTTACATTACAGACATTTACAGCAATTTCTCATTTCTTGGTTAATTCCAAAACTGGGGTTTGACCTAAAGGAAAACCCCTAATCCCTAACCCCCCAATCATCTTCACTTTTCTGTGTGTAGGTTGCAGGTACGCGGTTGAAATTGAAGATCTGGAATCCTTGTGCAGAGACGAACAGATCCCCCTTCGTTTCGTGGATTTTTCGGAGGACCGTGGCGCCGGGCGCCATCGTCCCGACAAATTTTGCTCAAATTTGCAGGACAACACCGTATTGACATTTTACTGCTAATTCCAAGTCCGCAGCTTCATCCTATATCCCTATCTCAATTTATAAGTGAATCTTTCTCATAGCTCAATTCCCTTATCAACATTCTTTACAACAGAGGGTAGCCTTGCTGTCTTAACCCTTGAAATGCATTTAGCATCCAATCTTGCATTGTGTGGGATTGGATCTTGTGGGTTTCAACCCCTCTTTTGAATGTAAAGTCTCCCCTAAGTGAAAACCATCAACCCCAGTGATCTCCCTTCTCTCTCCTCGGAGTTGGAAGAGGGGAGAGCAACTAGGGTTCGATTGCGATTTTCCACTTTACATTTTGGTGAACCCGATGTGAAACATCCTTTCTGATTATTCATGGTTAGATCTGAAAATTGATTCCTTGATTACATTTCCATGTTTGATCTTTTGCAAATTTTAGAGGTTGATTGCATAAAAACCCTAAAATTTTCTTTTTGAAAATTGAACTTGTGAAATATTTAATTATTAATGCTTGTTTCAGATCTGCTCTTCTATTGTAAATTATCAATTTATGTTTGTGCTTTAATTCTGAAAATTAAGTGGTTAAGTGTCAAAACCCTAATTTTTAAAACCCTCTTGATTCAACCTTTGTCCGACAATTTCACTGATCAAAACATCTCCAAATCAGCTGTAACTTTGGATTCCGCAATAAAATCACAATATCTTTCATCCCTAAAAATTTGGAAAAAAGTTGCGAGGACCGTGTGCACTCCGAGCGCCATCGTCCCCGACATTTTTTCTGAAATTTTGGGAGCTAGATCTTACTATATTTTCCTGCTAAAATCCAGAATTTTGGCTGATTTTATCAATTATAACACTTTCAAAATTACAGTCAAAGTTGGTCTTGTGATTGCTTGGTTTAGGGCTCCTAATCATTCAAAAATCATTGAAATTGAAATTTTGTGTCAAAATTGTGTTTCTACTATCCAAAATCTAAAAAGTGTGTTTTCATTCATTCAAAATTTCAGTACTTTATTCAAATTCTTGTAATTTGTGACTTTTGAAATTAAGTGCTTAATTACAACAACTTTGATTTCCGCTTTCAAAATTGAATTTTGCGTGAAATTGAGTCAATTTTTAAATTTCAAAACTTGCATTGCTTTTGACATTCCCTCTAAAATCATAAAATTCAAAATTTCAGTTTCCCTCTCTTTTTCAAAAATTCAAATTTTGCATTTTTCAACAATCTTGGTAGGGTTCAATTTTGAGATTGCAACTTTAATTTGGCCTACTTACAGATCGTAAAATCGCTCAATTTTTTCAGATTAGCTCTAAAATCATCATAACTTTCATCCCTGCAAATTTCGGAAAAAGTTGCAAGGACCGTGTGCACTCCGAGCGCCACGGTCCCGGACATTTTTTCTGAAATTTCGGGAGACTGTCGTGATTGCATTTAACAGCTTAAATCTAGAAGATTGGCTGATTTTACTGAAAATTGCTACCTCTAAATTCAAAATTTTCTCTTCCTTTCTAGTGCATGAGTTTTACAACAATAAGCCCTACTTACACTATTCCCGTTAGACAGAGCCGTAGAATTAAGGCTTTCCGAGGTTTAACTACCGAAGAGATGGAACCTAATTTGCATAGCCTTTTTAACGAGGACATGGGTAATTCCTCTAATCCTCCTAATGATGAAGAAGCTCTCCATGAGGTTTCTGTAGAACAACTTTCGAAATTGGATAACCAATTTGATGATTTTCACCAATGGATGTCTCATGAGTATCCCGATAGTCAAGCTCTTCCTTTAATTGAGGGTCTAAAGCATATGCTTCAAAGTGATAAGAATGGAATTGATATTTTGCATGGTATTGCACACATTGTGGATTCGAATGTGATGCCTATAAAGAGTTGTGCCGAAACTTTAGGTTATACACAACCTCCTACACAAGTTAATCATTCTATTCCTTTGACAACTTCTATTGCTAGCATACCTACCTTTACATCAAACATAATGAGTACTTCTATACAAGACATTCCTCCTGTGGTTACCAGTCATGGGGGCAATCCCTCTTCTTCAATCAACCCTCTTCCTTCATTCAATCCGACTTCTTCATTCATTCCTGCAATGAGTGTCCCTATTACATCTTCACAAATGAACATGACACAAGGGGGCAATTCATTTAACCATTCCATTCCTCCTTGCAGTGTTCCTCTTGTCCAATCATCTCCTATGACTACCTATCATAGGGTCCCACCACCTTACTCTCTACCTTCTTTCAATAACATAACACCTCCATCTCAATCTAACACATCTAATATGAATTCTTCGACTGAAGCGACCATTAATAATCTTGCACAAACTATCTCTTCTTTACAACAGCAAATTGCCTCTATGAATCAATCTAAGTTTAGTGTGCCCACATTTGATGTTGCGAGCCCACTTTCTCTTGACATTGTTCGAGCTATTCCCCCTAAACATGTTGAAATCCCGCATTTGGAGCTTTATAATGGTAAAGGAGATCCTCTAACACATATTAAGACTTTTCAAACAATATGTACTGATTTTGCTTATGACCCAAGGTTGCTTGTAAAACTATTTACTAGAATATTAAGAGACAAAGCCCTACAATGGTATTGCTCATTGCCTTCTTATTCTATTACTTCTTTCGAACAACTTGCAAATGCTTTCATTCAACAATTTCAAAACAATATAAGTCCTAAAGTTACTTTGATTGATTTAATGCATTGTAAACAAGGTGTTAAAGAAAAAGTGACTGATTTCATTGGTAGATATAAGCATTTGTATGCTCAAATTTCTTTTCCAGTGCCTGACAATGATATTCAAAGAATATTTATTTCTAATTTGCAAAAAGATATTCGAGACAAACTTCTGTTTTCTGAGTTTACTTCTTTCCAACAGTTGTGTGCAACTCTTCACAATTATCAACTGACTGTGAGTCAAATGGAACAATCACATCCTATGGCTCCGAGTGATAAGGGTGATACCAGTCAACAACCATTTGGGAAGTTTAAACTGAACAGAGATTCCATCAAATTCAATGAAAACATCATCAACAACAATGTGAATGCAACATCAGGTGTGCCTCCTATTTCTAAATTTTTCAAGAAAGAAAGAAAGTATACTCCTTTGAATGAATCATTGCATAGTATTATGAATAAGTTATTGGAACAAAATGTGCTTACTCTTCCTCCTATAAGGCAAATTGATCCTGCAAAGATTACTTCACCTTATTTTGATAACAAAGCTTTTTGTCAATTTCATCGTCAGCCTGGGCATGATACTGAAAAATGTTTTTCTTTAAAGGGTAAAATTCAAGATTTGATTGATAATAATACTATCTCTGTTTCCGGAGTGAATGATAAAGGAAATACATCTGTAGCTCCTCCTAACCAAAATCTTCAGATTTTTACTGATCCATTACCTTCCCATACCTCTAATGCGATTGAGGCTAATGATTCCTCTCTCTCATCTGATGGTCTTATGTCTATGACTCCGAATGTGATTAACTTTGTAGAGCAGCAAGAAATCCCTAAAGAACCTTCCATTACATTTGATTCTAGTGAAACTATCAGGGCACCTGATGGTCCTTTATACATAGTTGCAAAAGTCAAGAATATACCTTGCCGTGGAGTGCTTATTGATCCTTCATGCATGGTTAATGTTATTACTGAAGAATTTCTTTTTACTTTGCAATTGAATCAAGTGATCTATGACAAAACAGATGTGGTTGTGAAATTATTTGATGCATTTTCTTCTCCTGCAATTGGTTCTATTACATTACCTATTGAGGTCCATAACAAATCCCTTGATGTGAACTTTGCTATTATTCCTTCGTCCGAACAATTTCGTATGAAGCTTGGCTATCCTTGGCTATCTTCCATGAAAGCTATTGCTTCTCCTATTCATAAGTGTTTGAAATTTCCCCATAATGGTGAAGTTGTTACTGTCAATCATAGTCTCTTTAAACCAGCTGAAAGAACTTCTAGTGTTCCTATTGATTACTTTTAGCCTAAACAATTCCAATCCCTTCCTCTGCGAAGTCATCATCTTTTCAAATCTTATCAAAAGTGGAAAACAGATATGATCCTATCTTTAAGTGAACCTAGAACACCTAAACTTGATATTCCTATCGTTCTTGAGAAGTAAGTTCTTCCTTTGAAAGATAAAACTAATGTCTTTCCTCAAGAAGATTCCCAACCCATCCCTATGGATGTGACTATGTCTATGCCGAATAAACCTTCTAAAAGTAGACCTATACCTCCTCGTCATGATGGACTTGGTCTTCTTCCTAAACCAAAAATTCCTCCTTTATATGGAGCAGTTCCTCCTCCTTCTTTTTATAGAGAGAAGAGACCTTCTTCTTCTCCTATTATCCAGCCTAAGAGACCACAACCTAAACACCCAAGTGATAAGGATGAGAACATTCCTCCTCCTCTATCTTCTCCACTTCCTACTAAGACTAGACGAAATCGTTCTGCACATGAACGCCGACGAAAGCATCGTCTTAGAGCTCAAGCAGCTGCTTCTCAAACATTACAATCTCCAAAAACACCTTCAACAAGCATTATTCAATTTTCTCCTCAGCCAGAAATTGAGCCAAAATCTCCTAAACATAAGATGCATGATGGTCTTGATCCTGTGCGAGTTAAAGATCCTATTTTTATAAATCTTGATGATGATATAGATGAAAATGTTATTCATGATGAACATGTTACTCCTATTGCTTCTGATAGTGAATATGAACTTGTTGATGTTGATAACCATTTATCTAACAAATTTTCTAAAGCACTTATCCTAGCTCCTAGACAAGAACAACATGGCTTGGAACATGAACATAGCCCTTGTTTGGATCTTGTGATAGCTCCATCTACTGTGTTGGATGTTCCTCCTCTAGCATGTTCCCTGCCTTCCCGAAACATTGATCAGCAAGATCGGGGGGTAGATGACATGCTAGATTAGTTTCATTAGCATAGCAGATTCTCTCCTCCTCTCTTTTGTTACTTCTTCTATATGTTATTCTCATTCTTCTATTTGTCGTCCTTAGTGTTGTCTACTTGAGGACGATGCAAAGCATTGAGATCTCTTTTGGTCTCTCTCATGTTGACTCAAAAGACACATGTGTTCCCTTCTTCTAGGTGACCTTCCTTGATTGGGGAATGAAGAACAATTATGCATACATACATATGATATATACATGAATTATCATACAGCATACTGACCCCAAGGAAAGCGAAGTCACCTTGTGCTTTGTGTTTGTGTCTATTATCCTTGGGTTTATCTCACACTTGGGGGCTAAATCTTTGTGATAATGTGCTCCTTTCCCTTCTCATTTCTTATGTGTATCACTACGTTAAAGCAATCACCCCCGTTGAGGCGTGTACGATTGGTTTAACGTAGGGGGGCATACACCCTGTCTATCCCTTTAGGATACTTGAAAATTTCTTGGCAAACTTAGCTTCGCCTTGAAAATTTTTGGTATTTTCTCTTGCATGACTCATAGTGAGGGAACCTTACTACTGACAGTCATGGTTCTCCCTCGTGATCTTCCCTTTTACTTTGTCAATCGAAGTCGTAAGATCCTTAGTCCACTGGGGGCTTGGTGTGTCTTGCCTCCTTGACGTGGTGAAAGTCTTTCAATGTTGTTTCCTTGTACTTTACCGGAAGTATGAGCATACATACTCCCGCTAAAGTGGGGGCTAAATGTAGCATCCTAAAATTGTGACACTTGCAATTTTGACTGCATTTCGGTCTTCACGATGGCGATGCAACACGCAACCTGAATGGAGACCCCGAAACCTGATTATGACACTAAAAACTGCATTTTTCTAGCACCCTGGCCTGAACCTCCTTTGCACCCTGCTGTCCTGGGAGGTGGGACCAGAGCGCCCAGCGCCCTGGTCCTTTAGGACGAGGGCGCCCAGTGCCCTGGTCCCCCAGGACCATGGCGCCCAGCGCCCTGGTCCCTGGGCCTATTTTGGGCCCGGTCTCCTATGGGGTCTTGGGTCTTTTTGTTTGCAAATTGGAAAATTAACTTTCCTAGTTGGCCTAAGGTTGGGAAAATCAGTCTATTAACCCTAATTGGCAAGTATATAAACTACATTTTCCTCTCTCATTTACATATGATACATGACAGAAAAAGCGTGGAAACTATACTCAAGCATTCAAGCATTCAAGCATTCAAGCATTCCTTCTAAGTCTCCATTCAAGGCTAAGTGTTGCATTCAAGACAAGGATTCAACCATTGAAGAGGAGATCACTTACTACAAGCTACATACAACATACAATAATACAACAAACAACAACATCTATACCTTCGCACATAAGGATACAAACATCCTTACAACAAGGTATTAGTACTTGTTTTACATTACAGACATTTACAGCAATTTCTCATTTCTTGGTTAATTCCAAAACCGGGGTTTGACCTAAAGGCAAACCCCTAATCCCTAACCCCCTAATCGTCTTCACTTTTCTGTGTGTAGGTTGCAGGTACGTGGCTGAAATTAAAGATCTGGAATCCTTGTGCAGAGACGAACAGATCCCCCTTCGTTTCGCGGATTTTTCGGAGGACCGTGGTGCCGGGCGCCATCGTCCCGACAACTTTTGCTCAAATTTGCAGGACAATGCCATATCAACATTTTACTACTAATTCCAGGTCCGCAGCTTCATCCTATATCCCTATCTCAGTTTATAAGTGAATCTTTCTCACTTTCTATGCATGCCTAGCTCAATTCCCTTATCAACATTCTTTACAAAAGAGGGTAGCCTTGCTGTCTTAACCCTTGAAACGCATTTAGCATCCAATCTTGCATTGTGTGGGATTGGATCTTGTGGGTTTCAACCCCTCTTTTGAATGTAAAGTCTCCCCTAAGTGAAAACCATCAACCCCAGTGATCTCCCTTCTCTCTCCTCGGAGTTGGAAGAGGGGAGAGAAAATAGGGTTCGATTGCGATTTTCCACTTTACACATACAAACCAAGTGAATAACATCTCATCAACATATACAACCTATAACATGCAACCATAAGTCCCAAGTGCAATACCTACCACGTATGTACACCAAGGAACTCCCACTGCATAGGTAATGTCAATATTAGAAATGAATCCACTCACAATATATCATAGAAGTGTAACCATGTAGTATCAAGAACATCCACATCAATATGAGCATCATGTAAACCAATAACCCACAAGTACCACTCTCACACCATGTCTCCAAAATTCTCCCATGTTCTCCACACCAACAAAAGAAAGAGACAAATGATCCTATATGCCATTTCCCACATGACAACACATGAACACAAAACAAATGAACACATGTAATTTGAATACAAACATCATGGAAGATAACTAAACTAGAGAGAAAAATACTGGAAATAAAATCATGTAGTATGTCCTTCTACACACACCTCTAAATGCTAATTGTGTCAAGTATGATCTCCTTCATAAAACCCCAAAAGAGAATAGAATAACAATACCCAAAATTATTTAGTCCCTTTTACCAAACAAACATATATAAGATATAAACAACATGGATGTAAGTCTCTCATAACCAATAAGATCAAACTAAATATCCAATCCCAATCCTAGGGAATATTCCCAATAAATAATCTCCCAGACTAATATCAATGACTTCTACCATCATAATAACAACTCAAATGCACAAGGAGATAACCAATGCCACACATCTCTCAAATTGAATCATCTAGAACTAACCATCTATCCATATCTATGAAAGATAAGCATAAATGTAATGCACCTGAAAGGAACAATGGGCAACACTTCTCAAGTAGACCAAGAGCGGGGAATGAGAATGCTCATCAAACTATCCAAGTCATCATGACTCACACTGAGAACAATCTCCTCTCAATCCATAAACCAATTGAATGCTCCTTAGACTTCTAGCTGAAACAACAACCTACCTCAACAGATGCCTCTAATCACAAGAGACTACTAACATCACCAACATCCTCCAATGATCCATTCAAAACTCCAAATGCAAAATATAATCATCATGAAGTATCAAGAAAATGATTATACACTCAATACAAAGAGAACCATCAAGATCAATATCAAAGCTCCAATAGTTGAATCATGAACATAAACATGACAACATGATCTAATCCATAAAAAAAAGATAACATGCTCCATATGAACATATCAAATAACCATATCATGCCAAAACTCTAAATGCACATCAAGAGTGTACCATGACATATATATAATCCATCAAAACAACAAGGATAAACATGTCAAATTAAATCATAAAACCACATCTATACCAAGAACTTTGTGAGTCCTCTAGATACAAACATCCTCAAATAACATGAAGATAACCATCTCCTAATAGTCTACCTACAAATGTGAGAGAATAATTTGCAATAATAGGATCTAAGGCATCCTCCAAAATCTACACATAAAGAAGATCATCATGTGGATGGGAAAAGCAAGATCGGGTGAGTAGGACCTAATCCCACTTTAGTCAACACAATGGGAATATGAAAGAGCCTAGAGAGATATCTCACTTTGGCTACTTCTTGTGACAATGAGAGAGCCAAGGATTATCTCTTATAGTTTTTATTGTTGTATATGAAGATAACATGTGAAAGACTAATCAACTATGCTAGGAGATAAAAAAATGAAGGGTACATAAACTGAAATTGAAGAAACTTGCAAATATGAAACTGACATGCTAAAAGCACAGAAGGGGGAGGAATTTGAAAGTGTGCCCAGTGTTAAAAAATAATCCAAACTAACAAGGACCAGAGCATCATTCTCCTATCCTTGATGATTTGACAAAAAGCTGCAACTGAAGGACTCTAATCCTGAGATCCTCAGATTCCACCTTGTTAAAAATCACTAAAATTGAGGGGGACCAGGGTGCCATGACCCTAGCTTGGGTAGGACCAGGGTGTCATGCCCCTGTCTCTAATGGATTTGGTAAAATATGAGGGTTTAGGATAGTCCATATGTCTTATGTTGATCCAGAAAGCCTTCTGAGTACCTGTACCTGAAACTGAAAAGAGAGGGTTTGGGTGGCTATATAGCATTTTTTCTTGGTCAAAATCCCGTTTCGGTGATTTCCACCTCAACAAATAGCCAATTTATATTGTAAAATAGTATGTGTATGAATCTTGTGTGTGTGCAAGATCCTAGGATGAAAGTAAACAATCTAGATCAATGCTAAAGAGTAAACCCTAATTGCTTGTATTTGAAAAAGTAAATACTCTAAAGCAATGATGCAAAGTGATCTAAAGAATGAATTTAAATTTGCAAATGAGTTTAAAGAAGCTCATGCAAAGACTTGAAAATAACATGAAATCATACCCAACCTCTAAGGGAGGGGTACAAGCCAATCATGAGTCGGTAATCTCCTATTATTCTTCAATGTCTTCAAGGCTCCTAATTGATGACGAATACTTATGAATTCTTGATGAATGTTGTTGAATGTTGTTGAAGACTACACATAAGCTCCTCTTTCACTACATAGAAGGATCCTTGTGATTGCTAGCTCTTTTCACCAAAAAATCCTTAGATTAGATATATCTTAGTTGCCTTCAAATTAAGAAAGAGAGCTCTTATGTATGAAACCCTAGATCTTAATTTCATCTTTATGCCAACCTAGGATTTTAATTTCCTGCCTATTTCTTGGGGTTAAGTATTATAATATCATAGATTTATGCTCCTGAAATTTTGTGAAAAGTGTTTGGGACCGTGTGAAAAGTGCACATGGTCTAACCAACTTTTCACCAAATTTTTAGGGCCATTAGATATGATGATATTAGAGAGAATCCCAAAATTAGAGTTGATTTTGAGATGTTTTGATATGTGAAATTGGGCCTTAAAGGTCAAAATAGGACATAATTAGGGTTTATGATTTAATGATTTATTGGAGGAATGAAATAAAAAGGGGTGCACTTAGGGTAAAGGGACCAATTTTACGATGTATGAAGTGATGAAATATAACTTTATATTTAATTAAATTAATTAATTAAATGCTTAAAGGGAAATTACAATGCAAGATGCAAACACTAAGGTGGGTTCCAAAGTAAGCGTAGAATTGTACCACGCTAGAAAGGGTGTACAATTTACGATGCTACATTTAGCCCCAAATTTAGCAGTCATATGACACTATGTGCATATGCAAGATAAATTAAATAAAATTAAACATTCATGGAAAAGGATATATCGATAAGTTGTCAGATGAAGCCCCCAGTGGTATCTCCAGTACACAGTTAGGAATTGCACCCTACAAAACCACATGTTAGATAAAATCATAAAATAACCTAAACTCTTACTAATGAAGGTGATGAAAATTTGAGGGTAGCTATATGTCCCCCCTATTTTGGGTTGCTAATTTTAGTGAGTAGAAACAGGGTATCATGTTTACCACATTGAATTGTTAAAGAAGATTGATGACAAATGCTCACAAGAAGATTTGATACAAGATCAAAAGCTAATGGAGAATCATTTGGTAAGAAAGAGGGCTAAACCTCAATTCCAACACAACAAAGAGTGTGAGGATTTGAGATCTGTCTAAAACAAGATGAAATATTTAAATGGAAACAAATGCAAAGAGATATAATCCAAAAATACAACTCCATAAAGGAAATTGGAAAATAATGGAGGATTGAAATGACATCAAAGGGATATTATTTATAGAAACACTCTTCTAAAAGAAGGCAAGAGATCCTCATCGAGGACATGCACTTTCACAAAATAGAAAGGTTTATTATAAAGATACTACTCAATTAAGAAAGGAAATTGATTAATGATGAAAGACTTCCAACACCAAGGAGGAGGTCCCAATTAAGGATATGTACTTGAGATCCCTATTAGGGATGCTTGTTAAATATGAGAGAAGGAATTCAAATATGAATACACCTCTACAATCAATAAGAAATCCTTACAGAAGACACTACTTCACAAAGGGGAAATTTTAATCTTAAGAAGGAGAGATGTTTGAAATCACTCTTGTCCCCCCATATATAGGGAGAAGAGATGAGATAAAAATAGACTATTATGTTGCTTCCAAAAGTATTATTGCACATGAAATTGTACCATCATGAATGAAAATTAAGCATATTTACTTGAGATCCCTATTAGGGATTCTTGTTCAATATGAGAGAAGGAATTCAAATATGAATACACCTCTACAATCAATAAGAAATCCTTCTAGAAGACACTACTTCACAAAGGGGAAATTTTAATCTTAAGAAGGAGAGATATTTGAAATAACTCTTGTCCCCAATATATAGAGAGAAGAGATGAGATAAAAATAGGATATTATATTGCTTCCAAAAGTATGATTGCACATGAAATTGTACCATCATGAATGACAATGAGCCCACAGTAAGTGAGCTACCAATGTCACATAGTGATGAGCAACATAAGAGCCATTAATGTTATTTAAAGACATGATAGATCGAGTGAGGTATTTTAATATGACATGTTAAATTCTCTACTATAAGTGAGGTTAAAAACATGTATAAGATGATCAATGTTAAAAAGTCTTTAGAAAGAGAGAAGTTTATACCAGAAGAATAGGCCATTAAGTCATACTTTTCTTGCACACAAGAAATCTTAGGAGAGGGATAAATTTAATTCATTAGAGCCTTATTCCTAGAAGAAGGGATTTTAGAATGAGTAGACGATAAAATATCTTATGTGGGATTAGAAATCCCTTGAGGAGATTTATAAAGATATTTTTTCATCACCGAGATTTCCTTATGAGGGGGATGAGTGTTGAAAGAAGTAGAAGATGACTTAATTAAGGTGAGATCATCATCAATACTAAATATAGCATTCACATTGAGAGATGGTCTTTTAGATGCTTTGGTGGGCTTAGAAGGATTATGTCCAAGTAAAAACGAAGCTTCATGTGTGTAATGTTCTAAAGGAACTTTAATTTCTTGTTCATTTACGCCACAACCATTGCCATCATAGCCACTCTTAGCTAAAATGTGAAAACCACAACCATAAAGGGATGCCAAATCAGAAAGAGATGGTTGTGCCTCGTAGGTCTTAGTGCTATATGAATTAGAGTAAGGGTTTGAAAAATTATTTTAATTAGAAGCAAACACAAAGTGGGTTGCTCTTTAGGTTTCTCCTTATATTTCTCCTTCTTAGTTTTCCAAGTTACTCTATACTCTCCTACAAAAGTAGGGTTAAAGTATGGGGATCCCCAATAATCATCTAAGAGAACTCCTTCAGGAGAATAGATATCTTTGGTAGGAGATTCTAGTGGAGTAGAAGAATTAGGAGTACTAGAAGGAACATGATCATTAAAAGAAATATATGTATTTAAAGAAGTATGAGGATTGGGAGAAGAATGAGAATTATTTGAACAAGAAGATCCAACTTGTAATGGAGCTTGAAGATTGGTATTAGCTAACAAGGTGTATGTCATATTGTTGTAAATGAACTTGACTTTCCTATGTAAAGTTGAGGGGACAACTTGCATGCTATGAATCCACGGTCTTCCTAATAGAAGGTTATATGTCAATTTACCAGGCATGACATGAATAGGTGTGGATAAAGTAACATGAACTACCTTAAAAGGAAATGTTATGACACCTAAATATTGTTTAGCAACATTACCAAAGCCTTAAATGGAAATAGAAGCATGTTTAATGAGAGAACGATCCACATTAATCTTATCCAATAAGTCCACACTGCAAACATTAAGGCCAGATCCATTCTCCACAAGGGTTTATCTTATGTCAATATCATTGATAATAACCACAATCATAAGAGGATCATTTATGTTGGATTTGAAGAGAAGGTAACTCATCTTGTGTGAATACAATTTGGGCTTTGGTTTTGTTTGTAGGATCAATCAAAGAAGCCATGTTATTTGGTGTCACTGCATGTAGGACATCAAAGTTTTTCAAAGAATCTTGTAACATCCCATGATAAGCAGGTGAAATTTAAACCAAATCCCAAGTAGAAATCTTGTCAGGAGTAGCTTTAAGTTGTTCAATGAGACCATACTCCTTACTAAGAGTTGATATACAAGGTTCTTGTGGAAGAGTAGTTTGAGAGGGAGGAAGAGAAGTTGGGATAACTGGAGGAGGATTAGGTTGCCTATTGTTTCTTATGTTGTAGGTATGAGAAAATGTATGATAACTATCTTCAATGATTTTCTTAGCATACTCATGAGGGATCCTAGTAGGGTAACCTCCTTGCACAGTAACAACAAATTTCTTAGGGGTGCAAAAAGAATCATTAGCATAACCACCTTGCACCACTAAGACAGGCTTATGTTGAGAACTTTGAGAAGGAAAAGCACATTGAACTGTGAAGAGAGGTTTATAAAGGTGTTTCATTCACATGTATCAAATTGATTGAAGATGGTTTAGGAATATCAAAGGTGTCCTTATTAATTTTAGAAGAAGAATGAACATGATTGTTGGAAAATTGTTGATAGTCTCTTCTTGCACTAAAATGTTATCATGGATAAGATCAATTTTAGGAGGTAGACTAGGAGTAGGAATTGATGTTTTAGAAGGAAGAATATTAGTAGGAAAGGTAATATCATCCTTTATCATAAAAGGATCTACATGGGGAATAGATTCTCTAGGAGAAGGATTAAAATTACTCTCTAAAGTTTCACCTTTGAGAGGGAGATCTTTGGAAGAGATGTTAACAATCTCTTCTTGAACTAAGGTATCCTTGTAAGTATAACCTAGCTGGGGAGAAGGAGATGCCTTACCTTTAGAGGAAAAATGATTGAGATTCATGGAAGCTAAGATGATATCAAGAGATTTATCCTTTTTGGCTAGGGTTCTCTCATGGGGTAGAGAATAATCAACACCTTCTTCTAATGGTTGATCCCAAATAGTGAGGTCATTGAAAAAAGAACTATAAATATCTTGCACAAAGATGTCCTTATTGTTATTCCAAATTTTGGGAGAAGGAATAACATTGTTCATTAATTATCTATCCTTAGGAGGGAGAACATCACTACATGTGTTTAAATCATCCTCTTGCCTCAAAATGTGTTCACTAGGATGTTTAGGAGATAGATAATTAAGGAAATTAATTATGATTTCATCTTATTTTCTAAGGTATCTTTATGGGTAGGACAAGCTTCGGGGAAAGGAGAAGCATTTCTCATTGATACATCATCTCTAGTGGGAATTTTGTTGAAGTCAAAAGAGGGAATGCCATCACTAGGAAAGGTAGGGATAATATCATCATCTTGTACAAAATTATCCTCATGAGGGGAATATTATTTAGGAGGGAGATCAACATATCTCTTCGAAGAATCATGCTTAGGAAGGAGATCCTTGAAAGAAGTGCTCATAACCTCTTGTTGCACTAACATGCCTCCATTGGTAAGACCAAATTTATGAGAAGATAGGTCAATGTCCATAAATACCTTTTCACTTAGAGAGACATCATGTAAAAAAGGTAAAGTGATACTAAGGAAAGTGTTTATGTTATCATCCTCTTCCTCTAAGATAGCTAGATGGGAAGGGAAGATTTAAGAAGAATTGTCAAGATCACTCTTCAAATCTTCATCCTTAGAGAATGAGAGAGGTTTGAAGGAGTTGGTAACAACTCTTTTAGGCACTAAAATGTTGTCATAGATAGGAGGAGGTTATTTAAGAGATGGAAAAATTGAAGCAAGGGAAGCTAACCCATTATCACATTTATGAAATTAATGCATCATGACAAAAAAAATTCTCTTTCAAGTGATAACATATGGAAAATAGAAGGAAATGTTAAATTTTAACCAATGAAAGCAGTATAAATTTTGATTTATAAAATGAAATTTATGAGTGAAATGTGATCCTAGATCAAATCTAAAATTAATGATCCAAATTAAGCTATCCACAAGTTCAATTTTGAATTGAAAAATTAGGGTTCTAACAAAATTGACCTTTAATTTTTTGAAATTTGCAAGAAATTGTAACTTGTAAATGTAAATTTGAATTTGAAATAGAAAAAAAACTTAGATATGAGAACATAAATTGGAATTAAAGAAGATTGGATTCGTGTCTTGTTCACCAAAATGTGGAAGAGAAAAAGCGAGACTAGGTGACTAGGACATCATAATCCCACTCTAGCCAACACATTGGGAATACAAAAGAGCCTAGGGAGATAGCTCACTTTGGCTACTTATTTTGACAAAGAGAGAGCCAAGGATTATCTCTTAGGGTTTCTATTCCTCTTGTTGTATATGAAGATAAGATGTGAAAGATTGTTCAACTATATTAGGAGATAAACAATGAAGGGTACAAAAACTGAAATTCAAGAAACTTATAGATCTGAAACTAAGATACTGAAAGAAGAGAAGGGTGAGGAATTTGAATGTGTACCTAGTGTTAAAAACTAAGCCAAACTAACTAGGACAAGGGCACCACGCCCCTATCCTTAATGATTTGACAAAGAGCTGGAACTAAAGGACTGCAATCCTCGGATCCTAAGATTCCACCTTGTCAAAAATAATTGAAATTGAGGGGGACAAGGGCACCACACCCTTGTTCTAGGAATGACTAGGGTGCCATGCCCCTGTCCCTGATGGATTTGGGAAAATTTGAGGGTTTAAGATAGTCCATGTGTCTTCTGCTAATACGGGAAGCCTTCCGAGTACCCGTACCTGCACTTTGAAACTGAAAAGAGAGGGTTTTGATGGCTATGTAGGGTTTTTCCTTAGTCAAACCCCTATTTCAGTGATTTCCACCTCAACAAATAGCCTATTTGTATAGTAAAATAGTGTGTGCAACATCTTATGATGAAAGTAAACAATCTAGAGCAACCCTAATTTCTTGTAATTGACAAAGTAAATGCTCTAAATAATTGATGCAAAGTGATCTAAATAATGAATGTAAATGTTCAAATGATTGTAAATAATCTCATATAAAGACATGAAAACAACATTAAATCATACCCAACCCCTAAGGGAGGGGTACAAGGCAATCGTTAGTCAGTAATCTCCTATTATTCTTCAATGTCTTCAAGGCTCCTAATTGATGATGAATACTTGATGAATGTTTTTGAAGATTCCAAATAAGCTCCTCTTTTACTAAATAGAAGGCTCCTTGTGATTGCTAGCTCTTTTCGCCAAAAACTCCTTAGATTAGATAGATCTTAATTTCTTTCAAATGAAGAAAGAGAGCTCTTATGTATGAAAATCTAGATCTTAATTTCATATTTATGCCAACCAGGATTTTAATTTCCTACTAGTTTATTGGGGTTAAGCATTATAATATCATAGAATTATGCTCTAAAAATTTCGGGAAAAATATCGGGGACCGTGTGCAAAGTGCACATGGTCCGACCAAATTTTCACCAAATTTCTAAGGCTATTAAATATGATTATATTAAAACAAATCCCAAAGTTACAACTGATTTCGAGATGTTTTGATATGTGAAATTGGGCCTTAAATATTGGCATAGGACATAATTAGGGTTTATGATTTAATGATTTATTGGAGGATTAAAATAAAAACACTAGTACATTTGGGCCTAATTTCTGATGGTCAATTATTGGTAGACCAATGACACCACATTGAAATTCTGACAAATTTAACTGTTGAAACATTGGCGTTGGTTTTTCTGATGATGCCATTTACGTTGGAATTCTGACAACATTATGAACTCATCCGACGATGGTTATATTTGCTCCCCTGGCTAGAAAATTACATAGATTACCGTCAAAATTCCGACGGATGCTATGTTTGTTCTATGATGATTGTCCAACAAGTGATGTCCGATATACAACATCCTTGTCGAATGTTTCTTTACATGTCGTCGGAATTTCAATGGTATCAGAGGATGTGGGTCAGACAACTTTGTCGTCAGTGCATTAAGCATTGCATGAGTTCTACTTTTAAAAGTTACATGAAACATTTTTAATTTATTTGATTCAGTGTTATTTGAAAAAAAGTTTATCAATGATGTTTCCTTTCTTTAAGAATTGGATCTAGGATCTTTCCGTCAGATAATATCTACCATTCACTGACTAAATATTTTCTTTACAAATGCTTATTTTATTTAATTATCATCTGAGTGTGAATTATAATTTATATATGTGCCGAAATAGAAGATACAAGATGAAGACTCGTGCGCAAGTAAATTTCATAAAAGAAAGAAAGCAAGCATTATCTTGAATGACATGGAAATAAGCTCATCAACTACCTACAAGAGAGAAATTGGATAAAAGTAGAGGAGTGTGTGATGTGACGTCTCTCATTTATGTTCAGAGGGACTAACTGGTTTTGGAGTTCCTGGGAAACCTATTGAGCCACGCTTAGAGGAAATCAATGTGTTCATGCAAGGACCACCTTTTTTCTATTATGAGAATGATGCTTTTGCACCAAAGGATATTTGGAAGGCAATATCCAAAAATTTCTATAGTGTGGAACTAGAGTTGGTGAACTCGAAGTACTTTTCGGCTTCCGGAAGACCAAGAGGTTATGTACACAATCTCCCAATAAAAGGGTGATTTCAACCATTATCTCTCCCCCCCATGACTATTCAGGAAGCACTTCCTCAGACAAAGGACTATTATCCTCCATGGGATCAAAGAAAAAAATTGAAGCATAGACTATAGACGATGTGTTCGTGTCCTTCGTGAAGAACTATGCACTAAAATTGAAAATTCATGAGGGAAACTACAAGATAGTGAATAGAAATACATTCTTGAAAAGTGAGAAGAATGGATCTTGGTTTGGATGGGGCCAGGTCAGGTGGCTCCTCTAGAGGTTGATGAGATAGAAATCATATTAGGATTTGAAAAAGATCACACTCGTGGAACTTTGTGTGCGACTAATCGATTGCGTTGTTTGGGTAATGCATTCCGAATAGATCAGTCGCACACGAAGTTCCATGAGTGTGATCTTTTTCAAATCCTAATATGATTTCTATCTCATCAACCTCTAGAGGAGTTAGCTGACCTGGCCCCACCCAAACCAAGATCCATTCTTCCCACTTTTCAAGAATGTATTTCTATTCACTATCTTGTAGTTTCCCTCTTGAATTTTCAATTATAGTGCAGAGTTATTCATGAAGGACACCACCACGTCATCTACATTTTAGCAATTCAATTTTTTTCTTTGATCTCATGTAGGCTAATAGTCCTTTGTTTGAGGAAGTACTTCCTGAATAGTCATGGGGGGAGAGGTAATGCTTGAAATCGCCCTTCTATTGCGAGATTGTGTACATAACTTCTTGGTCTTCCAGAAGCCGAAAAGTACTTCAAGTCCGCCAACTGTGGTTTCACACTATAAAAATTAATAGATATTTCCTTCCAAATATCCTTCGATGCAAAAGAAGCATCTCATAATATAAAAAAGGTGGCCCTTGCATGAACACATTGATTTCCTCCAAGCGTGGCCCAATAGGTTTCCCAGGAACTCCAAAACTAGTTAGTCCCTCCGAACATAAATTACAGACGTCACATCATACACTCCAAACATTGTTTGTTGTATTGCAAACTCTCTATGTATTTATCACCCTTTAACACTTTCCTCTGCTTTTCTCCAATTTCTCTCTTGTAGGCAGTTGATGAGCTTGTTTCCATGTCATTCAAGATAATGCTTGTTTGCTTTCTTTTACAAAATTTACTTGTGCATGAGTCTTTAGCTTGTATCTTTACTTCCGCATAGATATAAATTATAATTCACACTCAGATGATAATTAAATAAAATAAGCATTTGTAAAGAAAATATTTAGCCATTGGATGTTACATATCATCTGATGGAAAGATCCTAGATCCAATTCTTGGAGAAAGGAAACATCATTGATAAACTTTTTTTTGAATAACACTGAATCAATTAAATTAAAAATGTTTCATGTAATTTTTAAAAGTAGAACTCATGCAGTGCTTTCATGCACTGACGGAAAAGCCATCTAACCCACAACATTATCCATAATAGAACAAATCACTATAATAGGCTATTATAAATAATCTATACAAAAATATGAAAGAACATTAAATTACCATTAAAAACCCATACACCATTAAATAGTGAAAATAGATATAAATTTGTAAATGTCTCCCTACAAACACCACAACCATAACCAAAACAAAAAAACTTCTTACCCGCAAAAACTAAGTAGTTGGTGAGTTGCAAGTCTACAACATCTCTTAGATGATTGAACCATTTCTTAATTTTGTTCTTCTGATTAGTCAATGGATTTAGTTACATGTACAAGTTTTCTATTTGAAGCCTTTTGTTTCCTTCTGCATCATTCTTCATGTCTATAGTATTGGATAGTTGTACAATTTGTGATGCTATGATATCTATGTGACCCTTAATAACCTTAGTATATTTAGGCCATTGCCTTTAAAACATGTATGCCACCACTACATCCATTACACTTTTCTACAAAGAAAATTATTCTTTCTTGTAGTTGGATATGTGTTGTTGCACATCCAATCACCAAAACTTCTAGTCTTTTCTCTTCCACCTTCTTCTCTACATCCTTCAATTAAACTTTGGCTTCCAATTTGAAAGAATGTTCCTTAAATCCATTAAGCATCAATTGTTTTTTCTCTGCACTTGACAAAGACTCATCCAAAAATACTTCTAGAAGTCCTTCATGAAGGACTTTAATTGCATCATTAATAAGTTATGATCTCTATATTTGAGACTTAATAAAATTCTTGTGAGTAGAATGGTGAAGTTTACCACTTTAGCATGTCACATCCTAAATTGACAAGACTAGGACGCCTTAGGTGCCCTAGTATTCGTGATTGGGACCCAAAATATGACCCCTCATTTCTTGCCTCATGTGTGAGAAAAAAATTCAAACACTTTATGTATGATTACATATAAAAGGAAGCCTACCCTATCATTTGAAGGGGTCTACCTACAATTCAAGTGATCTCTTAATTATAAAATCAATTCAATTCCAACTGAACAAGAAATCAAGCATTCATCAAGCATTGAAGGAGAATTCAAGTTAAAGCACACCATTCTGCATGACATCCTAAAACCTTGTGTAAGGATTCAAGAAAGATTCATCAAGGTATCATGTTCAATTTTAAGCATTTTTAGATATTGATCTAAAGGGATCATTTTAAAGAGGGAGGAAGAGATATTTTCCTAAATATGTCTACCTCCAAATAATAGAGGAGATACTTAATAAAGATATCATCTTTTAAATTAAGAAATGGGCAGGAAATTAAGAATACAAACCTTCCATATTGCACACTTCAAGGTATATTCAAACCTATTTGACCTAGGAAAGCCCCCATCAACAAACCTATTTTCGTCATTTTGTGTGTAGGAAATTGATTCAGGAGTTACGTGTGAAGATTTTTGGCAAAGTAAATGATGACAATCAAACTCATATTTTGAAGGCATGAAAAGCAGTAGAGTAGGGCAGTTCCATACACCTTCCTTTACTATTTTAAAAATATCATCGACCAAAATATTGTGCAGCAGTAGTATGGAGTGCATTTCATCTATTTTATGCCCAAAGATTTCATCATACCACTTTCTTTTCAAAGGCGAATGATCAATTGCGTTGTTTGGGTAATGTATTCCAAATAGATACAATTGCATACCATTTATCTGTCTTGAAAGCCTTTTATCCTGATGGCATTAAATTAAAGTTCTTTCTCTATTTTCTGGTGATCTCTGGAGTAGAGGTTCCTTTGCATAGACCTACGATACATTTAACTTGTGTTGTATCTATAGAAATATGTATCCTAGGATTGATGAAATGCAACCTCTACTCCACCAATACTAGATAGAAGAGAAAGTACTTTAATTTAAAGCCATCAGGATAAAATGCTTTCAAGATATATATTAGGTATAAAAGGAAGCCTACCCTGTGATTTGAAGGGGTTAACCTACAATTCAAGTGATCTCTTAAATATAAAATCAATTCAATTCCAAGTGAATAAGCAATCAATCATTCATCAAGCATTGAAGGATAATTCAAGTTAAAACACACCATTTTGCATGACATCCTAAAACCTTGTGTGAGGATTCAAGAAAGATTCATCAAGGTATCATGTTCAATTTTAGGCATTTTTAGATTAGATCTATCCTTTCCCTCAAATGAAAAACATTATACTTCAAGGTTAATTCACAACCAGAGGTTTGACCTAGGAAAGCCTCCATCAACAAACCTATTTTTCATCATTTTGTGTGTAGGAAATTGATTCAAGTTACATGTGAAGAATTTGGAAAAGTAAATGATGACAATCAAACTCAAACTTTGATGGCATGAAAAGCATAAGAGTAGGCCATTTCACACCTCCTAGTCCCAAGAATTTTTGACAACCTTTTGATAGTAGATTCTGTGTACCATCCTAATCCAAAAAATATTCATTTTGTCTACATCCAATAGGTGGAGGATCTGGTCGATCCGCACCTCCTACTCGTAACAATTCTACTTGAACACTCTATCATGAGAGAAGAGATATGACTTCTAGGTCTACTAAGGAGATGCTTACTACTAGTCATTGATGTATTCTGTGCTATGATATTTACAACCGATGATTATTGGTAGTTAAGCATTTATTGAACTTTACAAGTATGGTTGAATATATAAAAATTTAAGAATGATCATCAAATGAAGGAACAATAGCTTGAAGTCTTCATCATAGTTTATCGATAGGATAGATGATTGAATGAGAGACTTCGTTTATCTCTCATTCAATCATTTATCTTATCGAGGCTATCATGCATTAATAGGATAGAGGGAACTTATATCAAATTAAGGAAGGCATGAGAGTGATATATGTATTAGTGTGATTATTATACTTTTTGAATATTTATCCTTAGTATC
The DNA here is from genome assembly GCF_030272615.1 of Cryptomeria japonica. Classification (NCBI taxonomy): domain Eukaryota; kingdom Viridiplantae; phylum Streptophyta; class Pinopsida; order Cupressales; family Cupressaceae; genus Cryptomeria; species Cryptomeria japonica. Next base: position 148,466,964 of record NC_081405.1, read on the forward strand.
ACCTAACAACCAACCTTCACAAAATGGATGAGGAGCAAGTTCGCACAAGAGAGAGAAAGATCACCAAACGTTGGAGAGAAGATTACATGTGTTAACAGCCTTAAGAATAATTCACCTTGTATGTTATTGATTCATTATGCAATGCAAATGATTTGCTTATATACTTTACTTGTGGTGTCAAATCTCAAGTCGACCTGCCTATGAGATGGCCATGAAACTTATGGATATGGCAGCAATGAGATACAAGTGATGCGATTGATGCCATTATGTGCCTTATGTGATTGGAAATGGAATGTGAAAACATAAAGTGAGATACTCATGAAGAGGCCACAATCTATAAATCGCACTGTGAAATGCTATGTTTAACCGATAGTCTTCTTGTCCTTCCCTAGCAATGCACTTGAAGTGATTCACATATAACAAGTACATTGCATTTGCTAATAACTTGAGTACAATTGAATAATTTATTTATATTAATAAACTATCATTAAATTTTTCCTGGTGTTGTCTACTTAAGAGGGGACCATTAATATGGAGAAAACATAGTAAATAAACACCATAAGTGTGATCAAGTACTATAGAGAACCTCCAGAAGTACATCTAGAAGGCAAAAACACCCTGGTGGCTATCCTTGGAAGTTCAACTTTCACTGCAAATAATGGTTGTGAATGTATATGGCAAATGGAGATAAGATTTAGTGTCATGATTATAAAATTGAAGGAATAAAAAAGTTTAATATTTGTCCATGGTAAAGGAATTTATAAATTTAACAAACAATTATGTGTAAAATATACAAATAAACTTAAAAAAGTTAATTCTTGGTTAACAATATGTGTTGCACTTGCAAATTAATGTCAAAATTATTAACTTTTGAAGTCGTTATGCTCTAGTCAGGTAGAATATGTTTTTTTGATACAAGTAAACTGAAATTGCAAAACTAACAGATAACTATACCTGGTCTACTATATTCTCAAGGTCATGACCAAACTTGTTGAGAGCAGTAGCATATGCATCAGTAATGCCAAGGTTTCCAATTGCATTTGTCAGTGCATGCCCTTGAAGATATTCGATTCATGATTGATTGCCAAGGACACAATTTAGTTCACCAAAAAACACCATGGAAATTCTCTTTTCCCTACCCCTAAATAGAGTGGTTCGTTATCTCGCCCAAGAAATAGAGAGCTAAACAGAAGCCCAGGTTTCACTTGTATCTCTTTGTAAGTAGGTGTGGAAGTGCAATAGAGTCTACTCCTGTTGGTGTCACTACCTTTGTTGCCTTTATAACGGCCCATGCCTATGATCCTACAACTCCAATTTGTATTGGTTTGACCCTTAATAACCTAATTCTTTTGTACAAGCAGGAGCTGCTAATTGGATACCCATTATAGGGACAAGGAAACCATCATTGCATAGAAAGATAATATGTTTGCTTTTGGTTTTTTAATCTAAAAGAGATTAGTTCTAGGTTTATTATAGATTTTGGTCTCCTTCAACCCTCCTCTTCCTGTCCCATGCCTCTGCCCCCATCCCTCTCTCCCCTGCAGGTCTGCTTTGAGGCCCGGATGATCATAGCCCATAGCCACATGTAAGACCAACAATACTAAATTATCTTTAGCTCGCTCTGTTCACTCTATATGCAGATCCTCCAATAGCAATTCGAGATATAAAACCCACTTTAGGATGCAAGGTAGTCAACTTCATTGGATTGTTTGGCTCACTCAAGAAAGGTTATGGCTCCATCCTCCCAAAAAAAACAGATCATGGCATTATGCAGACACAACCTTGATACAATTGTTGGGGTTTGACAGAGGTGGAACTGTGGGTGGGAATACGCTGTTGGGGTGGCAACGTGAGAATGGGAAGAGGCTACAAAAATGATTTGAAATGTCTTGGTCCTTTTTTTTTTTTTAAAGTAATGCCTGACATTGTCAGAATTTCAACGAACACGGGCACTTTTTATTAAAGAATACAAATGTCATTGCCAATTCCTTCTTTGCTGAAAACATATATTGAAGTATCATCGGAATTTTGATGAATGCGGGCAATTTTTCAAAAAAAATCAAATTTGTTCACAATATACCTTCTCTATCAGAAACCTCCATCAGAATGTTAGGCCAAATGTATTAGTGAAAAGGGGCACACTTAGGGTAAAGGGCCCAATTTTATGATGTATGAAGTGATGAAATATGACTTTAGATTTAATTAAATTAATGAATTAAATGATTTAAGGTAAATTACAATGCAATATGCAAACACAATAAGGTGGGTGCCAAACTAAGAATAGAATTGTACTATCCTAACAAAGGTGAATAATTTATGATGCTACACATCCACCAACCAACATGGTAAATACACATCACTGCTACAAACTCCCACTGAACTGTGATACCAAGCTCTCCATAGCATCGTGACAAACCATCTCCTAAATGAAGAACATCCAAGTCTACACACATCCAACTGAAATGTCAATAATAACAAGCAAACCATGAAATCCATATCAAGAAGATACAACTGCCACCAACAAATCACTTGATAGGGAGATACTAAAAAATTGGCTCAAATTGTGTGTTTGTAATCAATTTGGCTTGCAAGTTCCCTTAAAGGTAATTGTTGAAGGTTTTGTCACTTATTAGGTATTGTTTCTTTGATTTATTTCCTTCTCTACTCTTCATACCAACCTTGAGGTCCCCCTACCATATTAGCTCTTGTTTTCATTCAAACTAGCTCTCAAGCCTCACAAAGGTGAGACTTTGCTTCTTTAGCTCCAAACACCAAAATCCCTCACCAAGTGTTGCAGGAGGTCTAGGAAATTGTCTAACATCCTCTTAGGATTAATTCAACTTGTTTTGATGGTATTGCAATTTTTTTTCTTACCTGATTTGAGGAAAAGCTCAAAACAAGGCTACAAGAAAAGAGCCCCAATTAGCCCTCCAAAATTGCTAAACTGCTTATAACTCCACAAAATACCAAAACACCTCATGAAACCTTTTCATTTATGGATAATATTTATGGATATCTTTCAAATTTTGTCTATGAGGAGGTCTGACAGAGCCGTACAATGGTGGTCCTATATATGTGCCTAAAAACAAGGGTTTTTAAGGGTTTCAAGTCTTCTAAAACCCCAACACCACTCCAAACACCTCTTCAGACCACAAAATATCTTGACAAGGTCTATAAAATCATCATTAAGCCTTCCAACTTCCTTCCCTACAAGAATAAAGATAAACACTTGATGTCCAACCAAGTTTCAAGAGGAAAAGTGCTAAAAAACCATTGTATTTCAATACTTTAGATGCTCAAAATGCATTTCTCAAATAATTATTCATTGGAAAACTCTTCCATATGGATTAAAAGCTTTGATAAAATTTCATTCAATCTTGGGAGACCAAAATAAGGTTCACTTGGTGAGGGTTTGTAGAGCAACTTTGTTTTCACCATGAAAGTTCACTAGCCCGGCTATAGGATCTCACCTAGTTAACAACAAAAACCACTTTATTTGCAATTGCCAATTAAAAAAAACTTGCATGTACAAGAAATATATATACATAAAATTTACTCTAAGAGGCAATGGAGAAAGAGCCAAAGAAAATCAAGTTGCTTCCATTATTGAAACCAAACCCTTACTCAACTGAGAACAGGGTAAAACAAAAATAATTTTGCTACAATGCTAAAACTTTACACCAGCATACAAAAGAAAGTGAAATAGATTAAAAAAAACATGGAACAACCCAAATGAAAATAGTACAGCCAAATGCTCAGTAAGTATGGGCTACTATACCATTTGGAGCAAAAAGTGTAAGAAAAATGACAAAATTTTGAGTTTTTGTATTGAAATATTCTTTTCTTCGAATGCCAACCTAATAAAAATTTGTGTGAGGCTTTAAATAGTCACTCAAAACCTAAATTATTCCCAGGTATAGAACAATAACCACCTTTTGCATTGTTTTTACAAATTTTCCAAATATTGTCAAACTATTGCTTGACAACATTGACAATTTTCGATATAATGAGCATTTTTTACTTTTGAGCTAGATAGACTTAAGTCTACCATGTGAAATGGTTTTCTAGGACCATACAAACATGTTTCAATTCCTATCAAGTATTTATAAGGAGTTTTGACTATATTTCCACATTTTGCCCATTCTAGGTTACAAAGCATAAAAGGTCAAAAAATGACCAAAAACTCAATAAAAAACAAAACTAAGACACAAAGGACACTTAAATACAAAAAACACACCCTTTGGACATTAAAAAATTCCATTATTTAATTGTGACCAATATAGGCCATTTCAAACCAAAATTTGATGAAGTGCTCCATTAGCTTCACTAGGTGCTCCTGCACTGTACTCCCCCAAAAACAAAGAAGTCAAGTGAATCAGTTTGGCACCAATGAAGGATCAATTCCAGATTGAAGAAAGTCTAATTCAGGTACCCAAGTATCCTCGGATTCTGGTTTGTTCCTTCACTTGATCAAGTGCTCCATATAGACTTAGTGTTGAGTCTTTTTCAGAATCCGAGAATCCAAAACCTTTTCAACTTGAGGCATGGGTGTAGAAGGAAAATGAAGGTTTGAAAGTGATTGGTGAACATCTAAAACTCTGTCATACTCCTTGGGAAGTTGTCCTTTGTATGCAACCAAATCTGCAATATTGAAGATAGGAGACAATGCAACATCATTAGACAAATCAATCTTATAAGCACTAGAGCCATAATTAGCCAAAACATTACAATGACCTATTCTCCTCATTTGGAGTTTTCTTGGAATTCCTTTTTGAATTATAGACTTATTCAAGTGCACCATCACAAAGTCACCAACTGAAAAGTGTACATCTTTCCTTGTTGCATCAACTCTGGCTTTGGCCTTTTGTGAAGCATCTTAGAGAGCTTGCTTTACTTGATCATGAACCTCCTTCATAGACTGAGCTACATCATCAACTTGACCACTTCTTTGCTGCACATCACCAGGGTTTCTCAACTCCATAACACCCCTTGGGTGCATACCATATACTATCTGAAAAGGACTCTTACCAGTAGACCTATTGACACTATTGACCATACCCCTTTGTCAAACACCTTAAGAGGTTACCAACTTTCCTATTGACCACCTCTATTTGGCCATCAGTTTGGGAATGATAGGCTGAACCAAAAGACAAGTTAGAACCCAATCTTTTCCAAAGAGTTTTCCAAAAATGTCTAAGAATTTTACATCTCTATCTGAAATGATACTAATAGGAAAACCATGGATTCGAATAACCTCTTTGAAAAATAAGTGTGCAATGTGACTAGCATCATGAGTAGTTTTACAAGGAACAAAATGTGTCATTTTACTAAATCTATCAACAACAACAAAAATGCTATCAAAACAGAGCTTTGTTTTGGGTAAACCAGCCACAAAATACATACTCACACATTCCCATGGCCTCGTAAGAATGGGTAATGGCTGATAAAGACCAGCATTAGTAGATGTACCTTTTGTCTTTTCACAAACCATACACTTCTTAACATACCGCCTAATATCCCTTTACATTCTTGGCCAATAGTAGAAATGTTGCACGATTTCCAATGTCTTATTTAGACCAAAAATGACCACTCAAACACCCATTGTGCCTCTCTTGGATAAAGATTTTCCCTCATTGAGGCTTTGGGAACACACAAATGTCCACCTCTAAACAACAAACCATTTTGCAAGGTAAAGTCAGCATATTCACTATGAAAATGGTTTTGAAATTCTTGACAAACCTTGTAAATGGCTGCAAAATCTTCATCATTTGGATACAAATCTTTGAAGCAATCAACTCCAATACTCTGAATCTGCACTTCTTGCACGGTTATTAGCCTTCCAGTCAAAGCATCTGCTATTTTATTACATTGTACCTTTTTATGCTTAATGGAAAATGCATATGATTGCAAGTACTCAACCCATTTAACATGTCTATGACTCAGCTTATCTTGTAAATTCAAAAAACTAAGAGCTTTATTATCTGTGTAAACAACAAACTCTTTGGGCAGCAAATAGTGCCTCCATTTTCAAAGAGCTTGGACAAGAGAATACAATTCAAGATCATAGGATGAATACTTCTTTTTTGCATCATTGAGATTTTCACTAAAGAAAGCTACTGATTTATTATCTTGACTCAAAACAACATCAACTACTATGTTACTTTAATCACATTCAATAGTGGACAACTTATCAAAACTAGGAAGAATGAGTACTGGTTGTGTAGCTACCTTTTGCTTCAAGAGTTCAAACCCTATATTAGCTTCCTTGGTCCACTGAAACTTTCTCTTGACTCCTCTTCTAATAGTATCTAGCATAGGTGCACAAATCTCATTGAATCCCCTTATAAACCTCCTATAGAACTATGCCAAACCATGAAAGCTTCGCACTTCACTTTTTGTTCTTGGTGTTGGCCAATTGGTGATGGCTTCCACCTTTGATGTGTCCATTTTTAAGTCTACACCTGAAACTACAAAACCAGGATAAACTAGTTCCTGCTTCATAAATTCACACTTCTCTAAGTTTATTGTTAGTTGCTCATCATACAATTGTTGCAATACAAATTTAAGATGCTTTAGATGTTTATCTTTCATTCTACTAAAAATTCAAGATATCATCTAAGTATACAATAACAAATTTATCAATAAAATCTTTAAGCACTTCATTCATGAGTCTCATCAATGTACTAGGAGCATTAATGAGACCAAATGGCATAACAAGCCACTCATAAAGTCCTTCATTAGTTTTGAAGGTTGTTTTCCACTCATCACCTTCCTTTATTCTGATCTGAAGGTAACCACTCTTGAGATCAATCTTTGTGAAATATTTTGCACCTCCCAAGCAATCCATCAAATCTTTAATCCTTAGGATAGGGAATTTATATCTAATAGTGATTCTATTAATGGCTCTTGAATCTATGCATAACCTCCATGTTCCTCCTTTCTTTGGTGCTAACACTATAGGTATGACACAAGGACTTATGCTCTTCTTTATCAAACCTTGATATAACAACTCTTGTACTTGTCTAGCCACTTCTTTATTTTGTTCCGAGGTCATCTTGTAGGCTGCTTTGTTGGGTAATGAGGCTCCTAGAATGAAGTCAATTTGATGCCTTATGGCTCTAGTAGGTGGTAGGGTTGCTAGTGCTCCATCACTTATGATTTCTTTAAAGTTGTCTAGTATTTGTTTCACTTCATGAGGTATTTGAACCTTCTTTTCTTTCTTTTCTTCCTTTGGTTTCACTATGAGAGCAAACCCCACACCTTCACCCTCTTCAAGAGTAGTTATGAACTCTTTTTCACTCACTAGAAAGGCATTTGGGTTTTTGGATTTTTTGCCCTCTCCTTCGTCATTTAAGAACTAAATTTTATATGTGACTCCATCTTTTTGAAAATAATAAGAGTTCTTCTCACCATTATGAATGACTTTTCTATCAAATTTCCATGGCCTACCCAAAAGTAGGTGGCAAGCATTTATTGGGAGCATATCAAACAAGATTTTATCCTTATAACCCCCTATTGTGAACTCAACCCAAGCTTGTTCATTCACCACCACATGTTGCTCTTTGTTGAGCCAACTGACCTTATATGCACTACTATGTGGAACTCTCTCCAATTTAAGTTAATTTGCTGCTTCCTCTGACACAATATTGTCTGTAGACCTTGAATGTATCACCACTTTTCAAACCTTACCCATGATCTTGCACTTGATTCTAAATAAAGATATTCTTTGACATGGTTCCTCTTTGTTTTGCTCCTTAATCAAGACTCTTCTCATCATTAAACTTTCCCAATCTTCTGAAGCTAAGCTCACTTCTTGTGTCTTACCACTTGTTGCATCTTCTTGTACATATGTCACTCTTCTTTCACCTCCTCGAGATAAAGAAGATTTCTTAGGGCACCTATAGGCAGGATGACCCAGCTTTTGGCAATTGTAACACTTCTTGGTGGAGAAGTAGGACCCTCTTCCTAGTCCACTAGATCTACCTCTACCTGGGTTGCTAAATCCCCTTCCTCTATAGCCTCTCTTGCTATTAGAATCCCCACTTTTCTCTACAACTTTGGACTCTCCTTGGGACCTTTGATCAGCTCCTCTTCCACCAAAATTGCCTCTATGGCCTCTACCATCTATTCCCCTACCTCTGCATCTATTTCTTTGTTCTTGCTTCTTCCTACTTTTCTCTTCCACTTTAAGTGCCAGTTGGTAGCAATTCTGCATTGTATTGGGACACAACAAAGTCAACTCTTCTTGTATATTCTATCTCACGCCATTGAGATATCTTGCAACTTTTAGTTCTCATCTTCTACAACCTTTGACCTCAAACATAATATTTGAAACTCCTTTGTATAGCTTCTCACATCTAACTCCCTTTGCCTCAAATTCTTCCTCTTCTTATGTAGTTGGATTTCATAATCATCTAGTATGTAGGTTTCCTTGAGCTTAGACACCATTCCTTTCCAAGTTGCTATAGGTTGTTTCCCTTCTTTTTCTCTCTTAGTTTGAATGAACTTCCACTATGTTAAGGCATCCCCTCTCAGCCTAGACTTAGCTACCTTCACCTTCTAGACCTCTGTCATCCCATCACATTCAATGTGATTCTCTAGGCCTTCAATCCACTCCATGACTGAATCCGGATCCATCTTGCCACTAAAGAGGGCTACACCTTCTAAGGTTTTTCCACTCAATTCTTTCAAAGCCTTAAAAAAATCTTCTTATTCAATAATAGGGTCAAGTATTGGAATCTCATCTTCTATTGCTACCATTTTGCCCTTATCTTCCACCTTATCACTCACTTCTCTAGTCCTGACCTCTACTGAAACTAGTTTTATCTCTAGTTGCTCCAATCTCTCCCTTAGTGCTCTATTTTCCTCTTCTTGGTCTTCTACCTTCTTGGCTAGCTCATAATTGGTCACCATCTCAAAACTACTCACTTCTACCCAAGACTTTTTGCTTTGATACCACTATGATGGGGAGATACTAAAAAATTGGCTCAAATTGTGTGTTTGTAATCAATTTGGCTTGCCAGTTACCTCAAAGGTAATTGTTGAAGATTTTGTCACTTATTTAGTTATTTTTTCTTTGATTTATTTCCTTCTCTATGCTTCATATCAACCTTGAGGTCTCCCTACCATGTTAGTTCTTGTTTTCATTCCAACTGGCTCTCAAGACTCACAAAGGTGAGACTTTGCTTCTTTAGCTCCAAATAATAAAATCACTCACCAAGAGTTGAAGGAGGTCTAGGAAATTGTCTAACATACTCTTAGGCTTGATTCAACTTTTTTTCATGGTCTTTCAATTTGTCTTCTTACCTGATTTGAGGAAAAGCTCAAAACAGGGCTACAAGAAAAGAGCCCCAATTAGCCCTCCAAAACTGCTAAAATGCTTATAACTCCACAAACTGCCAAGACACCTCATGAAAAATTTGCATTTATGGATATCCTTTATGGAGATATTTCAAATGTTTTTTATGAGGAGGTGTGACAGGGTCGTACAATGACTGTCCTATATATGTGCCTAAAAACAAGGGTTTTTAAGGGTTTCAAGTCTTCTAAGAACCCAACACCACTCCAAACACCTCTTCAGACCACCAAATCTCTTGAGAAGGTCTGTACCATCATTATTAAGCCTTCCAACTTCCTTCCCTACAAGCATAAAGAAAAATGCTTGATGTGCAACCAAGTTTCAAGAGGAAAAGTGTTCAAAACTCATTGTATTTTAATACTTTGGCTTCACATTTATCAACTAATTATTCATTGGAACACTCTTCCATATGGCTTACAAGATATTATAAGACTTAATTCCACCTTGGGAGATAAAAATAAGGTTCACTTGGTGAGGGTTTGTAGAGCAACTTTGTTTTCACCATGAAAGTTCACTAGCCGAACTATAGGAGCTCACCTAGTTAGCAACAAAAACCACTTTCTTTGCCATTGTAAATAAACAAAAAATTGTATGTACAAGAAAGATATGTATAGAAACTTGACTCTCAGAGGCCATGGAGAAAGAGCCAAAGAAAATCAAGTCGCTTCCATTATTGAAGCCAAACCCTTACTCAACCATGAACAAGGTAAAACAAAAGTAATTTTGTTACAATGCTAAAACTTCACACTAGCACAAATACCCAAGTGAAAGAGATTCAACACAAAATGGCACAACTTCTCAAATGAAAATAGTACGGCCAAATGCTCAGGAAGTATGGACTGCTATACCATTTGGAGCAAAATGTGTAAGAAAAATGACAAAATCTTGAGTTTTTGTATTGAAATATTCTTTTCTTCAAATACCAACTTGATACAAAGTTGTGTTAGCATTTAAATAGTCACTCACAACATAAATCATGCCCAGGTACAGATCAATAACCATCTTTTTCATTGTTTTTAAATTTTTTTCAAATATTGCCAAAATGTTGCTTGACAACATTGACAATTTTTGGTATAATGAGCATTTTTTACTTGTGAGCCAAATAGACTTAACTCTACCATGTGAAATGGTTTCTTAGGACCATAAAAACATGTTTCAATTCCTATCAAGGCTTTATAAGGAGTTTTGACCACATTTCCGCATTTTGCCCATTATAGGCTTACAAAGAATAAAAGACCAAAAATTGACAAAAAACTCAATAAACAACAAAACTAAGATAAAAAGGACACTTAAACACACAAAACACACCCTTTGGACATACAAAAAGTCCATTATTCAATTGTGACCAACATAGGCCATTTCAAACCAAAATTTGATGAAGTGCTCCATTAGCTTCACTTGGTGCCCCTGCACCACCACCAATCAAGAATCAATCCTATACCACCAACTCATCACTGTCAAAAGCTTCCATTAAAAGTGCATCAATAAATAGAAAAGCTATCATGACATTTTGATTAAATACATGCTACAAATCCTAATCCAACTATCCAAGTATCGTAACATCATCCATCCTCTCATCTTAAAACAACCATACCAATGCACAAATGACCACAAATAAGGTAAACTAAGAAGTATGCATCACAATGAGTCAACCCTGGTGGATATAGACAGACTACATCCAAGCCATCCCACTACAACTAGAAGGCTGGCCATAACCTAGCAATCACTGAATATGAAAACTCATCATCAGATTAGTAAACTATAAAGTGAGATATCAAAGAGAATAATCATGTAGACAACCATAACTGAAACACCAAATTACCATCCGATCTGATTTGCCAAATATGTCCACAAAATAGTACCATAGTCAAAGGAACCAAATAAGAATCAAGGAGATAAGAACAACCTCTTGTTATCAACCAAATCACCACAATCATGACTATGTCATGTCAATGCAAAACATGTACCTACATATCCATGACAACATAATCATCACCTGCATCAAAATTGTCACCCACATAAAACCCCAAGTCTCAAACCAAGTCCAATCATGTCATAAAATCAAGAAAAACCTGTGAACCTGTAGCCATCAAATTCCAACTCTGAAACACACCTATAAACCCATACCAAGGAAGCACCAACCTGATAATTTATATCATACTAAATATCCAATGAAAACATGCCCTTTTCTCAAGGTTATATCCACTGACTCATACGGGTGCTCACACAATCACAACCTAAATCTCAGGAACCTGCAAGTGATCAACCAAGCACACATCTATCAATACTCATCAAACTGATACAATAACAACACCAAACTAAAGTACACTGAACACCCTCTCCAACGCCTATTTGAAATTGAAATACCAATTCCATATGCAAAAGACATGACCCAAATTGCATCAAGGAGAATATCAGGCTTCTAGGGTCCTAAAACATGTCAAAACAACAAAATCACTGAACCACACCTGTACCAAATGGTAGTTCTCAGAACCACCTCTCCAACAAGTATAAGAAATTGAAAAGAGGACTCCCCAACTGAAAGTTATGCTAGTTGGGAGAAACTATCCAATTTCGATGTATGGGAGATACATGAGCTTAAAAATTTAAACCAATTTCTCAAATTCCATTTGGCAAAAAATAAAATTTCTCCAATTGGACTAAATATATTTTCAAAATTCAAAATAAAAATCGTTTCTAGGTGGGACCCACTGGTGTGACCCCACCACTCATCTCCCCAAACAATAGTGGCAATTAAATTAATATTTTATTAAACATGGCGGAAATTTTTTTTAAAACTTTTATTTATTCTATTTTAAACCCATTGTAGTGGGTCATCCGTGGGACCCCGCGGTACCCACGATACTGGTGGACCCTGGATGCAAGAACCCCGCTAGTGCCACCAATATTAGTGGTACTATGTGGTACCACCATTAGGGAAGGAGGGGGCTGATAGACCTACAGGTCTGTAGGTACTATCAATACCTGCTAACCCATGGGGGGTGTGGGGTGGTGGCCCACCCCCCACCAATATATATATAAAATTTCATTTTCTTTTCAAAAATGCTCCCCTCCCGACAATAATAATTATATTTTCTTTCCTACAGGTATGGAATTTTTTAATCTGATGGGAGATTTTTTTTTATTCTATAGTCTGTGACAACAAATTTGATGGTCATCGGGGCCTCAAAACAAAAAAAATTGCAATATTTTCGACTGTCATCCAAATAGGTCGAATTATATATCATTTTTTGTCTTCTGACCAACCTGAATCCATCAATGAGGTCTATTTTGTCCCACATGACCAAATTTAAAATATCACCCCCAAAACTCCCATTCAATGCATTTTTTAATGATGCCCTAGATTGACCAAAATTCTTCCAACCCCAAATCTACAAACAACAGTTTATAACAAGAAACCCAAATAATATAGATCTGCAATAACAACCTCCAAAACCATATATCTTACCTTGTTTTTTCATTCTTTCATGCATTCATGGATTCCAACTAGGGTTATAAACACCATTAAACCAATAGCTCTAATACCACTTGTAAGGAAACTTACAGCCAACTTGATGACAACTTCCACATAACCCATTTTAAATTTTAATAAAATCAACACATAGAATCCACATGCAAAGGATAAAAAACATACCCATAAAAATGTGACACAAGTTATATCATAGGAAAACCTTCATAAGGGAAAAACCCAACCTCCAAAAGCATCATCCACTATGTATTATCAGCAATGTGTCAATTACAATACAAATATGGAAAGCCTTCGAAAAACCCAACCATAACGAAGCACTCCATGTGACCAAGCATTAATCCACACATCCCATGCTATGCTTCCTCCTTCACAAATGCTAACTGGGCTAATCCAAACAACTACCCTAGTGGTTTCTTTTATAAACACAAGCTCCCACAAAACCACCAAGTAGTATTGCATTAAAACCATGTGCCTAAAACTATGTGACAATAAAATATAATATTTTTCTTACCTACCTTTGACCCACATTTAATTTTGGGTACTTCATCACAATTGCATTCTCCAAAATTAAATAAATATAGTATAATAATATCAATGTGTTAGTACAACTTATCAAGTGGTTACAAGAATATTTCAAGAGAATCTCTACATGTTGCACGTCCATCTAGGTGCAACAATACAATATGATTTTACCATATAATTTCATGTCCACCTCACACAATAATAAAATAATACAATGAAACATTATTATGCAAGGTGTACAACAACATTTTCCCAACAGAGTGGGACTTCAACAATTTGACAGCTCGAGGTTTCTATCTTCCAAAAGGAAGGGGAATCATTTGTTGTTGAAGAACCTACCACAACATTTGTCATGCTACATTTTGTATTGATATTATTTCTCTTTCTTATGAAGGCTCATATTGGCCCTATTTTTTCATTTTCACTTTCTACAAGACCTTCTTGGGGTGAAGGACATTGCAACACATAAGCTACCATGCAGAGTTTGTGAAAATTTTGAGGGGGGGGGGGTGTCGTTCCCACTAGGTTTTCCCTTTTTCCTCTTTCTTTTTCTTAGGATTTTGCGTCCTTAGACTTAAATGGGGATGTTAGTGCAACCTTTTTTTTATCTTTGGTTTTGTGGATAGTTGTTGTTGTGGCTTGTTTTATTCATGATTTATGGATAAATGTTGTTGTTGCTTTTCTTTTTAAGCTAACCAAAGAATCTCTTTGATTTTTTCAATTTTATTCATATTTTTCCTCTTTAATATATCTTTGTAAACTCATGTAAATTATCAATCAGCTAATGAAATAGTTTCTTCTTGCTCTCTAATTTTCCTTATGTCTGGAAGTTGTGTTCTTATTTTCCAAGCTAGATTCTAACTATGAAGATTTAGTTAAAATTTTACAAAATCACGACAAAGAACACTTGCCCAAATGGTAAAGAGAATTTCTATGGACTGAGCATTTTGAATTATCTCCATCTTATCCATGAATCCATGGATAATGTGAATATAAAAGGTTAAACATAGGTGAACCCACCGATAGTGTGAATATAAAAGGTTGAACATATGTGTTTGCAAGAGCACCAACCATGAAAAAGTAAAGAAAAAGATCCATACAATTTGATAAAAAGATAGAAGCAACTTCTAGGAAGAGAGCTTGTGGATTTTGAATTAACCAATCCAAACCAACAAAGGGTCTTATCGTAGCTCTATCTGGGCACATGGAAGGTGAAAAACTTTACAAATTTTCTTCCTATTATATTTGGTAGGGTCAAGTCTCTCCCAAAAATTTCGTGGGAGCTAAATAATCCAATCATTTGCCATTGCACACTCTAAAAATGAAAATAACCTCGAACACAATTCTACGCAAATGAGGAAGAAAGCTATAAATAGCAATATACATGAGTTGGTTATTTAATCATAATTCATCATTTTGAAAATTTCCTAATCTATCGTAGCATGAGAAAATGATAGATCCAGGTTTGATTTAGAATAGTGAGAGAGTTTTAGCGAACTAGAGAAGGGCCACCTAGCACCACCTCTTCCTACACAAGAAAAAAGAAAAAAAAAAAAACTGAATCGGAGGCATAAGATCTCCCATCTAATTTTACCTTGGATTTCATATGGTCCCTGTGGATTTTTGGTACATGTGAATATGACTGTAGTAATAAATATTATGCAGAGGGTTGTATAAGTTCTTGAAAGAGTAACCATGAAGAGGACAACTTGGAGGAAAATAATATTTATAATGCATCTTCACAAATACTTCGGGTAAGGTCATATAAAAGCAATCTTCTTTTATATCAAACCATCAAATATGGCATCCAAGTTGGAAAGAATGTCACTTCACTAATAGAAACAAGGGTGTCATCTAAGACGGGCAAGATCTAATGTCTATGAGGGATAATATTAATGAGAATCCACTTCATATCAGAAAATAGAACTAAACCAAATGCAATCTAATACGGCCCATTAGGGAAGATGTTCAAACTCTTTACAACTAATGGATTGATCAGTCTTATGATTTTTCAGTAGATCGGCCAAACCATTAACGCCCCCTATAATAGTGAAAATTCTGAACTAATCAAAGAAGTTGAGGATAGATATGGCACGATTCATAAGATATTTCAATTTCTTTGAGGGGAGGAAGGATTAAAAATATTTTAAATGATCTTGATGAGGAAAAAAGATATCAATACTTAAAGCAATATATTTCTCCTATTTTCAATAATTTGTGGTAAGTTTTCACAATACTTTTGTATGATAAATATGCTTCTAAACTATATACCTTTGTAGAAGTCAATTTAATTCTTCCCACACTCAAGTATTCAACACTTCTTACTATCTATGCTTCTATCATAACTTTCTTGAATGAATTTCTCTCTTTAATGTATGGTTCCACAATTATATCTATTTAAGGTAAACTAGTAATGAAATAGATAAAAAAATTATTGTCCTTAACTGTTTTTTAAGATAAATTTCTTCCACATTGAAGTTTTCTCTATTTTATCCAAATGTTATATTAACTACTTTATTCTCATTTATAAATTACACTTCTTCCCTTTTTGAATCATTTGTTCTATTAGCATTGATGAATTATTGTAGTCATAAAATGGTGCCAAATGTACTGATGGGTGTTGGCAATATGGTGGAATTAATTATGTGTTGCATTGATGTTTTGTCATTGATGTCAACACTAGTTGTTTTGGTTGCTTTATCGGTATCCTTCTGATCCCAATATGTTATCTGGTTTCTGGTTGGATAAGATCATGATGATCCGGTATGCTCCGATATGTTTGGCTTATGGAATCGGCTTATTCATGCTACTCGGATTCATGCTCAGTCATTTGATTTTCATTTGGTGATTAGATGCTCTCCTATATACTGACAAGCTTGGTTTGTTGTTCTGGCAAGGGTTTCACCGATAGAGATTTATTGAAGATCTTTGATAGTATGCATAAGTGATGTTGGTGAATCTTCTAGTGAAGTTTCAGGATGCTGATGGTGATCATGTTCGAGACTTGGTTGATTGAGATCATTTCCTTAGCGTGTATGGACCTAAATTGGGTTCTGGTTTATCTAGGTTGTGGACCAACTTAATGTAACATGTGAATTGGACTTCTCGATACATTTCTTAGATGTCTTATGGGTTGGATATTATTTGTTTGGTCTATAACCGACATATTTTGTAATTATACAATTGTTTTATTGTCTGGTGGTAGACCTTATTGTTTTTGGTTGAGGGTTTGTATATATAGATGTAAGATCTCATTGTGGATCATATATGGGTTATGGGATTATGAGATTATCTGTGTGAATATTGTAGTAATCATTCATGCAGAGGATTTGGTCAATAATTGGAGATTGAGTTGGGTTTATGTAAGAGGATTTAAACCTCTGGTATTGAGCTTAACCAGAACTGTACTCAGGCATAGGAGATGCTATCATTGCAGTTCATTCATTCTTCTGGATTTTTATGTAGTGAGTGAGGCTACTTTTGTGATGAGCAGTGTGCTCTAAGCTGTTGGCCTTCCTACAATTGCAAGCCCCTCAATTGTAATCACATACTTGCTGCAGAAGTATTATCTAATTGTGGCCAGACTTCCCACTGTGGTTTTTCCCTTTATCGGGTTTTCCACGTACAAATCTTGGTGTCTTGTGGATGGTATTTATTCTCTGATTATTGCTTGAGATCAATTGGTATATCTATTATTTCGGTATTTGGTTTATGCATTCTAGTATTATTCTTTTGGGTTCCAGTATTAAATTTTTAATTCCTTAAGGTTCCAGTAATCTGTTGACAACTGATTCACCCCCCTCCCCCTCTTAGTTGTCTTCCAGTTATTTGAATTGTCTAACAATGGGTAGCTTAATTTCTACTAACCAAAATTAACTATCCAATTAAATCCTAAAATATTTTCTTTCACATTCTTTTGAGGCTTCATTGTTTTCATAGAACATCAATCTACTAAGATGGTGTGATAAGGTGTATTAGTCAACTTCAACTATCCTTATTTTCCTAATTTCCTTTGTGGTATCACATTAGTATGTACTCTAAAATTTATAATTATTTGCATCATAATATATTGATTGATATACATTTTAATCATTAATGTTTTATTCTTCCAATGTGAATTTATTTGTTCTTTTCTTTTGACTTATTGTTCTAATTTATATAAAGAAAGATAAGCTCATACCATTACAAAGTATTACATAATTGCAAAAAAGTGTGACCTAGGGTGCATGAGAAGAGTGCACCTAGGTAAAAGCACAAAAAGTTAGACCCAATATGGAAAGCTAAAGTACTGAGAGGGGAGGGGTGAATCAGTACTTCAAAACTTTTTTTCAACAATAACTTTACTTTTCTAGTGTATTTTTTTCTGGATTTGATTGTGTGTATATTTTTCCATCACACACAATCAAATCCAGAAAAAAATACACTAGAAATGCAAAATGGATTGAGGAAATCTCATAGCTTTAATAACTTTACTGTTATGCATAAACTGAATAGTGCAGTAACATAATATAAAGCTAAAACAAATAGATAACAATCATACATGATTCACTCCATAACACATATATTTTGGTTATGGAAAAACTCTTGGTTAGAGAGAAAAACTGCGGTGGGGATGGCACCCACAACTTCACTACTGCAATAATAAAGGTTGCTCGGTTAGAGCTACATATTTAGCTATTTCTGATAGCTTACCCTGTTAGGAGTATCAAGATCTGTTAGATCTACCTTGCTAAAGGATTTTACAACACTTAATCTAAATGTTGCACCTGGTTAGAGGCTTTACAATTTATAGACTCGATTAGAGTCTTTTACCCTGTTAAAGGTTTCTCTTACAACTTCAAAATATTACAATAAAATCATTACAAATATCTGCAACTTTACATCTGGAATGTTATAGTAGATTCTATGTGCTCAGAATAAGATTACCTTGATTATAGCATACCTCGGTAACCTATATAGTAACTCGGTAAACCCTTCTATTTACTCTGTTATTTGACTGTTCTCTGGAATCCTTCTCAGTGACCTCTATTTCTTTGTAACAGTCATAACACTTAGTGCTTTCACATGTCTTGCTTCATATATTTCTCTATCTTCCTTTCTATCATGCTACATGTATATATCTGTTCTTAATCCATGTTGTATAAATATATCTCTTATGACAGTGATCCATTCATTGCTTTGATCTTACAAATATGTTTTATCGAATGAATAACCATGCAAAATATTTTATTGGTTAGATGACCTCAAAATCATACACAATCTTTAAGTGCAATTACCAATGTGATAATAGTTAGATGTTCCTTTATCTTGTACATGTTTCCATATATATGTCCAGGTTCAATGAATCTGGTAACACGTTTCACTCAGTGAATATCAACTCAGTGTGTCATCTTTGTTGCTCAGTAGACATGGAATGATACTCGATAGACAGATCAGTGTATACTACGCTCTGAGACTACTTTCTTCTATAACTGGCTGGACTGTGCATACCAACTAAACATTTTGATAGAGATAACTGACTATATTATATAGAATAACTTTGAACATAAAACTAATGGCAACTTGATAAGTAGTAACAATCTCCCCTTTTGACATTAGTTGAGATGTTTGACAAAAACTACTTTCAAAGTTATAACACAATAATCTATATACTTGCAAAATTTGACTACACTGACAGTATATACAGGAGTCAATGAAATAATATAATCAGATATACTCCCCTTATCAATATATTGTACAAAACTCTGATTTTGCATGCTCGGTGATCTACTCTTGTTCTTTGCTTACTATTTTGTTCACTGCTCGGTTCATTGCTCTTGGGTACTTTGCTTACTCTGCTTGGTATACTCCCCATGTATACTACACTCCTTTTGCTTGATACTATACTTTGATGCTTTGAATACTATATCACTCCCCCTTTTTGACAAACATCAAAATTTAGTTACCACTCGATGGTGGCAACTGATCAAAAATGGTTTTGTACTGTCTGTGCTTCAGTGAGAGGGACAAAGAGGGCATCCTTTACTCTATCCATTAAAGACATTTGTGCTTGAATATCAACCAATAATGATATTAAGCCATCTAAAGTGCTTCCCTCTTGTGTAGTAGACAAGTATGCCTCGGTTGATTTGTTCTTGGATGGATGAAAGATGAGGAAGGAATAATGTCTGAAGTGTCATTATGTCCATCCTGATCTTGTGTTCTTCATTTCTTAGGTCCAATTGTTGAGTCATGAGCTGTTGTAACTTTGTATAAAAATTTTGAACTGAATTGGGCTCTGTGGTCAACTTATTTGAGAGATCAGTGATCTCTTTCTCAATTGCTTTTGTTTTATTTTTGATGTCTTTAATGAATAAAGAAAATGTAAAGAGTTTCTGAAATGCATAAAGAATTTGCTTGAGTTGAGAGGTCAAATCAGCAATAAATTTGACAAGTTTGACTTTGCCAATAGCTATAGCTTTCTATACCTCTTCTATCATTTTTGCACTGAGCTCTTTGTCTTTTAGCTTGCTCAAGTATTTGGATGCATCTACTCCAGATGTCTCTATCTTGGTTATGAGTTCATCTAGTTGAATGTGGATGGCTGCATCTTTGGTTATTGTATCTTCAGGTAGCATATCTATTAAGAGTGCTTTCACCTTCTTAAGTACTTTATTTTTCTTTTGAATGGCCATTTACTTCTTTTGTTTGGCCTTTGCTTTGCATCGTTCACTGAAATTAATGAGTGCTTGCCCCTTTAATTTGGATATATCAACATTAGGCAACACTGTTGGTTTTGACAAATCTACTTTGAAACTATGCTTTTTCATCTTCTTTTCTTTACCTTTTACCAATTGAACTAAGACAAGGGCTTGTGAGGCTTGATGACCCTCGGTAGGTTGCTTGGTAGAGGCAACACTTTGGTCAGTTTCTTTAGCCTATGTAGTGTCCTTTGGTGTCTCGGTACTCGGTGTCTTAGTTGCAACATTTTTAGTGGTAGAAGGATCCTAAGACGTCTGTTCTTGAGTAGTACCTTCTCCTGCTATAGACTTGTGATCTTTGGTGCCTTTATCCGTATCTAGAGGGGTTTTGGTTGAGACACGTTGATTGACTGGTGGATAAGGTTGAACTTGTTCCAAGACTGATTCACTAGATACAAGTTTTGTATATGCATTGCCTTCTATCATTTCATGTTCCAGTGCCTCTATATCCATGATATCTTCATCTATTTGAATGGTGTCAGTAGAATCTTGTTCGGTAACATCAGGATCTTGCTCGGTGACATCAGGATCTTGCTCAGTGACATCAACTATTTCCACTTCATCTTGCTCACTGGCATTCTTGTTTCTAAAGATTTCCTGCCACTTTTCTTTTGTCTCATTTTCCACTTTAATATACAACCCATTCATCAGTTTCAAGGCTTTTTGTTTGACGAGGAACTTTGTGTGGTAGGTTGTTAGATGTTCTTTTATTTCAGCTACTAACATGTCAGGAAAGAGATGTACCAAACTTCTTTCTCTGATCTGTTTCTCCGAGTCTAGGGCATATTGCCACCTGTTATCAATATGTGCATATAATTATTTTGGGAGAGAATTAGAGACTTCTAATGGGACCAATCAAAATTTTAGAAGTGTGCAGATGACAGCTTCCTCAATTTTTCTCTTTTCATCTTCAGTTCTGGTCTCATACTTAACATATTTGAATCCTCCAAATCCACCATATTCTTTCAGATTAGTACAAAAATTTTCAACACTATGTAAATTTACCTTCTTGCTCTTGACAATCTAAAATTTGCTTGCATCCTCTAATTCTGTGTCACTGGACTCTTTTGCCAAAATGAGTCTCCGACTATATTTCTTGTAAGTCTTTGTTACCTTAGGAACAGTAACACTCTTTGTTTTCTTACTCGGTGAAGTTGCAGATGCTATAGTGTTAGGTCGCTTTGCTAGAGGAGTTGGTGAGGCCTTTGATGTGTCTTGTTTCTTTCTTTTCAACACCTTTCCCTTAGGCAATTCGGTGCTCAGTGTTATGGCTGCCTCTTGAGCTTCAGATTCCTCTTCGATAATGGCTATAGTGCCTTTGACAGGTGTGGAGGAAGAATCTTCTCTGAATTTCTCTGATAATGCCTTTATCATCTTTGTTACCTTTCTTGTAGCTTTGGGTACTACAATGCTCATTTTTACTTTTTCCTTCACTTCTTCATAGGTTCCATACCTCAACTTGGTAGCATGCCTTGGTAATGTGAGAAATGCATCAATTTGTTGTTGTGTGATGTCAAAATAAATCTCGTAACCCATATGTGACAAAGATTGAGTTCTTGGTTCCACAACATTCACATAACAGTAATCAGTGTCTACTTCAAAACATATGTTGTCTTTGTATTTTTCCACTAGCTTGGGTGGAATCTGGTATCTATTATGCATTTTCTCTTGAAATTTACTAAGAGTAATCATCCATAATATCATTAAAATTATCACCTAGCTTCTTAATGAAGTCATTGATCTGATGGGTGATTGGTCGGTGTAGTTCCCAAACAAATTTACTGATTGATGGAAAGAATTTTTCAAAATAGAAAAACATGCATACAAGCAGTGATCCAAACTTTAGTGTATTAGCAGAGTTGTTCTTCTTCGGCTTCCTGATGGTGTTCAAATTCACAAATAGGTTTTTCAGCAACACCTCACATAGATCAATTTTCAGGCCTTTCTTCACAATTTTTAATGCTAAGTCTACTGCTGCACAGGGTACACTATTTTCCCTTGCCGATTGGAAGAAATAGTAACCTATTACTGTAATGGAAAATTTTAGTTCTTCATCAGTGACATTGTTCAATTTCAATCCTCTGTAATCTGATTCCACTTCGGTTAAACTAAACAATTCCTTCTGTGATATCATCTTTTGAGCTCGAGCATGATCATAAATAGGGTAACCGGTAATCAGATGAATGATTTCCTTGGTAATCTTAAACGGTTTCTCTTCTAGCCACATAAAATCATCGTGAACTCTGCTTAGAACAAACTTGACCCACTGGGGTTTGAACACACGGGGATAGGTTAGGGCTTTAGTTAATCCCTTGATCTTAATGTGCTCATATTTGCTATTCAATTTACCATCGATGCACAATTCATCATATGTTTCTTTGATTTCAACATGACCGAGTTCTTCAACATGACATTTGGTGAAGAATCTCACATCCTTGACTAATAACACTCTATTCGGGATGAGTGAAAATGTGGTTTTGTCATCCAATTCAGATGCAACTTTGGGAGTTAACGAGTATTTTAGTGAGGGATTTTCTACGTTCTTAACAACAATGGGATCTTGAATCTTAGGTGCCATTTGTAGATTTAAGATAAAACTAACAAAAGATCCTTAGGGTTTGAGGATTTTCAAATGGCAGATACTTCACACTTAGCAAATGATAATAACTTGATAAGATCTGTAAACCAGCTTAACAATGTGTTGAGATTGATGTAAATACCTAGAATTTTTCTTTGTAGGAGGTTTGATCACCTTAGATTCGCTTTTCTCTTCTCTCTTGAAAACTTGGTAAGTGAAAATGACCGCATAAATGCTTTAAGTACACAATATACCTTATCGGGCTCCGTGCGGGTTAGGTCAAAAACATTAAATGCACTCGGTTCCACTAAACTTTCTTTCCTTTTTGCACTTTAACCAAGTAACCAAACTTCCTTCATTTACCGACTTGACATGTTTCTTGTATTCACCGACTTGATAGGTTTCCTGTATAGTGCTCCAAAAGACTTTGATACAATTTCAAACTTACTAATACATCTTTAACTATACAAATTTTGACTTAAGTACATAATAAAATAGGAACTGTTAAGATTTAACCTTGAGAGAATGTAGTCCCTTCATACCTTTATCGATTAATTTGGAATAGGTGCACCTAACTCAGTAGGTAAAGTGCTTTCTTCATTTGACACAATTTCCTTCTTTTTCCAAATCATCTTTAATTTTTCTTTTATTTCCTCTGTGTCTTTCCTAGGTTGATCTCTGCAATCTCCAGTCAAGTGTCCAACTTTGTGACAATGAAAACATGCCATACGAGGATTTCTCCATGATCTTCGGTTGACCTTCTAAAGTAGTTGGCACTTATATGTCCATTTCTTCCACAATATTCACACCATATCCTTTGTATTGTAATCCCATGGTACTGCAGAATACTATCGGTAAGGATCTGTGTGAGCTTGGTAACCTCTAGCATTTGCTCAGTGTGCAGACCACATATAGTTCTTTTTCTTAAGCCAACACTTCTCTGTACTGTGTCCATATCTATTGCAGTTTTTACAAAACCCTTTGAATTTTGCCTTCTGATAATTGGTAACAGACTTTGTCCTACATTGATTAGATGTGTGACCATATTTATTGCAATTGTAACAATAACCATTGGACTTAGTGACATTCGGTTGCTTACCTTTTCTGATTTGTCACATGTTGGCAGTGTGACCTTGATTTCCACAGTAGTTGCAAATAGGCTTCTTTCTTTTGATATTCTTCTTGATTCCAGCTTGCTTTGATGATTCTCCTCTCTCGGTAGTATGAATTCCCTTCTCAGTAGAGTCTTTTCCTTTGTAACCGAGTCCTGCATCTTTGTTGGGTCTTCTTGTATTCAGTTGCTCATCCAACATCTTTGATGCTTCATAGCTCTTCTTTAGTGTTTCTTTGGATTTTATCTCTATTTCAAGTTCATTGGTCAACCTTGATACTTCAAGTTTCAATGCTTGATTCTCACCATCTTTAAGATTTGCTTCATGATGTGCATAACCTAGTTGATCTGATAGGTTTTGTTGAATTCTAGTCATCCTTGTGATTTCATCATTCTTATTAGATACTAAGGCTTCAAGTCATTGTTTCTCTCTTTCTAGATCTCTTACTTTATCCTTGGTTGTCCTCAATGCATCAAGATTTTCAGTCATCCGTGTGCTGAAATGTTCATGTTCTCTTTTCATTGCTTTTAGTTGATCAGCCAGTGCTTTGTTCTTTTCTTTCAACACTCCAATCATTTCTTCAGTCTCTTCAGACATACTGTTCTCAGATGATGTCTCAATTTATTCCACTAACTCTTGAGAGTCCTGCAAATCATCAGATAATCTTCTTCTCACTTTCAGATATTTTTACATTTGCCTTTGCATGTATGCAATCACTTGATTAGCATGGTCCAACTCTTCTTGCAAATACACAATCCTCTAAGATTGTTTATATCCTTCCATTGATAAGATCTTTCTCTTTAGGCAGTTAAACCCTTTTCTAAGATTGAAGCTCTGATACCAATTATTAGGCCCAATATGGAAAAATAATGTACTGAGAGAGGAGGGGTGAATTAGTACTTCAAAACTTTTCATCAACAATAACTTTACTGTTATGCATAAACCGAATAGTGCAGTAACATAATATAAAGCTAAAACAAATAGATAACAATCATACATGATTCAATCCATAACACATATATTCTAGTTACGCAGAAACTCTTGGTTAGAGAGAAAAACTGTGATGAGGATGGCACCCACAACTTCACTACTGCAATAATAAAGGTTGCTCGGTTAGAGCTACATATTTAGCTATTTCTGATAGCTTACCCTATTAGGAGTATCAAGATTTGTTAGATCTACCTTGCTAAAGGATTTTACAACACTTAATCTAAATGTTGCACCTTGTTAGAGGCTTTACAATTTATAGACTTGATTAGAGTCTTTTACCCTGTTAAAGGTTTCTCTTATAACTTCAAAATATTACAATAAAATCTTTATAAATATCTGCAACTTTACATCTAGAATGTTATAGCAGATTCTATGTGCTCATAATAAGATTACCTTGCTTATAGCATACCTCAATAACCTATATAGTAACTCGGTAAACCCTTCTATTTAATTTGTTCTTTGACTATTCTTTGGAATCCTTCTCGGTGACCTCTATGTCTCTGTAACAGTCATAACACTTAGTGCTTGCACATGTCTTGCTTCATATATTTCTCTATCTTCCTTTCTATCATGCTACATGTATATATCTATTCTTAATCCATGTTGTATAAATAGATCTCTTATGATAGTGATCCATTCATTGCTTCAATCTTACAAATATGTTTTATTGAATGAATAACCATGCAAAATATTTCATTGGTTAGATGACCTCAAAATCATACACAATCTTTAAGTGCAATTACCAATGTGATAATGGTTAGATGTTCCTTGATCATGTAACACATTTCCATATATATGTCCAGGTTCAATGAATCTGGTAACCCGTTTCACTCGATGAATATCAACTCGGTGTGTCATCTTTGTTGCTTGGTACACATGGAATGATACTTGGTAGACAGCTCGGTGTATACTACGCTCTGAGACTACTTTCTTCTATAACCAACTGGACTATGCATACCGACTGAATATTCTGATAGATATAACCGACTAGAGTATATAGAGTAACTTTGAACATAAAACTAATGGCAACTTGATAAGTAGTGACACAAAATTGTGTCACATTTTAGGCCAACTTATCAGGACAAGTGAATTTAAGTAATTCTAACTAAAAATTAATTTTAGTCAAACATATGGTCTATAGAGATGCATTATATAGCTATCTTATACACGGGCCACAACTTTTCCAATTACAATTGTCTATTAAATTTATATTTTATACAACTTTGGATCTAATTACCAATTTTTTTTTTGTTTTAAAAATGTGATCTTTCAACAACTCCTACTCTTATCAATAATATTTTTTTTGAAATATAAAAATACCCTTTTATAGATCTAAACCAAGAGAAAACACCAAGCAAGGTTAATAGGTTAGTTTAAATCCAAATGATATGAAAAACCCAATGAAATGCATAAAACTAACACAAATATACCTTGCAAGAGAGGAGTCTCTCTTGTTCCTCCGATTTGGACTCTAGTTGAAGCCAAGAATGCACCCCTACTTGACTTGTTTAGATTGGTCTAGTAGTGGGATGTAGATGGCTCTCCAAATTGCACAACAAGGGATTGGTATGGATGAATGATAAGTGTTCAAGGATGGATGCAAGTATGATTATGATGTGGATATGCAAACTACTAGAATATGATTACTTGGATTGGAGATGTCAAATGAGGGAATGGAGACCCTAATTAATTGAGTTGGATGGAGGAAAATGAATGGTCTAGATTGAAAAACTTTGGAAGGTTAGGATTGAAAAGAAGAGATCACATGGATCAATGGAAAATTAAATGACAAGGTGGGTGAAGACCAAGAGATTTTCCATAAAGACATTTCTTATGTCCACCCTCCTCAAGGTACATGGGGAAGAGTTCCCAATGCACCTATGAGGAATAAAAAGGAATTAAAAATTCCTTGGGGGATGCACAGGGAATTTAAAATTCCCAAGATATTGTGTGCATGGGGATTGGATAAGAGAAAATGTTTTAAAATTCCTTGGGAAGATGTGAAGCATGAGAGAATGTGAGATTTTCAAAATCTTCACATTCACCCAAAAAAGGGAGCATTTAAGGTGGAAGGTGAGAAGGGGGACAAAGAGGATTTAGCCATAAATGGCTATAGTTTACTTTTGTGCCTAATCATGGAGATTAGGTACTAGCAAGGGATTAGGAAGATTATTTAAAAGAATTAGGTGAGGATTAGGAGCAAGTGGGATTTGAATAGGAGAGAGAATGAGTAAGGGTAATTAAAAATTGGAGAATAATGTTAAGTAAGATTAAGAGAGTTTTTAGAAGAATTGATTAGACTAATAATGGATTAAAAAATAGTGATAAAGTAGGAATCACGTAGATTAATTAATTAATTAAAATTAATTAATTAAAGAGAGGATTAAGAAAAGTTAATTTTTGAGTATTTTAGAGGAAGAAGGGAGAATTGATTTATTAAATAAATCAATCAGTGGACTATGGTGACAATATTAATTAGATTAAATTTAATTAATATTGAGAAGAATAAAGGCTAACACAATTAAATTAATTAATTATGTAGGAGGGTTAAATTAATTAAAATAATTAATTTAAGTGTCTACAATTTGCCCCTCTTTATGCAGTTGTAAAAATTAGCGATGGGTAAAAGATAGAAGAAAGGGGATGCCCCAACGTAAAGAATGGGTGGTGTATGCCCTCTCAAGAATTTTTAAGAATTTTTGAAAAAAATTTGTGAAAAATTCTCGAAAAAAAAAAGAAAAAAGAAAGAGAAAGAATAATGAACAAATGCGAGATAGAAGAAGGGGACAGGCAAAGGAGTGTGCCCGCGAGGGGGCCCCCATATAAGCCTAACATGGCCCAATGAAGGGTCAATGTCACACATAGCTATTGGAAAAGATTAGAGCCTAGAAAGTAGAATGAGAGATGGACCGCATTCCCACACATTAGCATCATGCAGAGAGAGTCTATCGACAGGAGAGACCAACCCACTATAGTCCACCAGTACATACCTTGGGCCCACGTTGTGATTTGATAGATTTTACGGTAGAATTTGAATGCTAGAATAAGGGAAAAATTTTAGCGAGGCGGATGCTTTGATTGTTGTTTCAATGTGCATGCCTCTAGGTTAGCAAAAGTGGTGGCGAATAGCACCAACACGTGGGGATTAGGGGTTTGAGGGGGGTTCAAGGTGGACATACGCACATGGTGCGAGCACCCATGGGGATTGGTTTGGTCATACGTGTGTGGTGCTCGCGCTCGTGCTAGTCAAAGTTAGGATCTAGGTCAGGGGGTAGGGAAAGGGCTTTAGCACGTCCAACTGTAGCGTAGCACAAGGGCCATGGTTTTAAAGCATACGCTAGATGAATCAACACGCATGCCAGGATATGTAGAAAATGAAGAATTTGATGGGTATAGGTGTAGAAGTTGGCTTAGAGGGTGACCTAGATGATTCAGACATTGGATAGGGTAGACCTAGGAAGAATGGACAGGGTTAATGAAGTGGTTTTCCTGAAAGTAGGTGTATTTAGGGCCACTAGGATTGAAAGAGCACTTACCCATGATGATGAGGTTGTACAGGTGATTAGCCGCAGATGAGCTAGAGATTATGAGTGCTATAGAATTGAATTTTGTCAGCCAATGGATGAGGATTAGAGAACACACAACCATGATTACTACGCTAGTAGAGAGGTGGGTTAGTAGGACCTGTACCTTCCATCTGCCCATAGGAGAGGCCACTATTACATTAATGGATATGTGGAGGATCTTGAAGATCCCCATTCACGACATGACTCGTAAGTATAGGCTAGACACAACATACTTCCATCTATGGGAATTTTGCAAGTGAGATGCGTTGTCGATGATGGACAAGACACAGATATACTTGGGGAGGGCAATGAAGATTTGGCACAGTCCATGTCTGGTTCTTATGATTTGTGGGTTCCTTAGTGGATGGGTGATGCCTGACCTAGGAGGACATGGACTTCTGATTGGGTGGAGTAGGTGCATGTACTATATGGTACATGATTGTGTAGAGTATTCATGGGGAGCAGCGATGCTAGCATTGTTATATCACGACATGCATCTAGCTGTGTATAGGGATCATGCGAGTCTGTCGGCAGGGGTAACCTTGCTTCATATATGGGCATGGGAGCACATTGCAGCTACTAGGCCACTTGGAGTATAGGACAGACATCTACAATAACCCTATATAGATCGATACAGGGGACTATTGAACTATACCTGAATAGGGGATATATGGTTCTGGCATTGCATTTTTTATGAGCTTATGTATTTTACCTAGTGACTATTTTTGGATAGCAAGTGGTGGAGGGGAGACTGGAAGATACATTTGGTAGGTGTTGAGATGTGGCTTTTTGGTAGGTCAGTGTATGTTATGGAGTATTATGCACCATATAGGGTGGCTCAATAGTTCGGATAGGTATAGGATATAGTGGGTGTTCTACCATTATACTCACGGCTTACACGTGAGGTTGGAGTATGGGGGCAGACTGTGAGCCCGTTGGATGGGAGGAACAATTTCCAGATAGCAGCCTACCTAGCCTAGGATAAGCAGAGGGCTGCAGGGAGCATCCAGGTATGATAGGAGGGTATAGGAGCTGGTGGGAAGCCCATTTTCCAATATGATTGACCATTCCAAGGGTACCGGAGGACAATGAGGTATAGCTGACGATGGATGAGATAGTTGGGGGAGAGGAGGATTCTCCTGGGGATAGGGTTGTGGTAGGAGGAGGTAGGGGTTCCTTGGGGAAGAGAGGGGGAGTAGCACGAGGGAGAGGGTCGCAGGAAACCATTCCAACACAACTACAAGTGGTGGTGGTAGTAATAGCCTAGGTGGAAGGAGAGGGTGAGGGGGGAGGAGATGAGGCAGAGGCTATGCATATCCCTGATGTGCACGCACAGGAAACTGGGATGAAGGGTGATGATAGGGTGTCTCAAGAATATTTTGACAAGGTCTTGAAGAAGATGGATGCTAACAGGGCAAGAGTACAGTCCCTCGAGGATGAGCTGTAGGTGGAGACGGTGAGGGGGGATAGTTTATAGGCTGAGGTGGGGAGATTATACAGAGATATTTATGACTTGACAAAGATCTTATAGATGGCTCAAATAGAGGTAGAGTATATGCAGAGAGAGAGGGGGAGGATGCGAAGAGGATGCAGGAGTAGGTGAGGATAGGGATCACCATTGGAGAGATGTAGAATGCATTGTAGTAGTAGGATGAGGAGATAGAGAGTCTCCAAGTCAGGGTTCAGAGGGTAGAGCCAGATGTGACTTGCCTTCGGGGAGAGAGGGATTTAGTGTGAAAGATTTTAGTCCCCGCAGGGCTAGGTCAAATGTACTTAAGACATGATGCACCAGCGAGAGAGGGAAGAGAGGGTAGGGTGGGTGGCTACATATTAGAGAGGATTATATCATGTAGTTGACCTGACACATCAGAGAGAAACATGGTACACAAAGAGTGTATGATCCCACAGGACCCATAGCCAACGCTCGACTCAGAGCTAGCAAACAAGGAGATCGGTAGGTATGAGACCACTAAGGACAAGGGGAGAAGACCCATCCAGAAGAGGAGGAGGAGGAGGGGAGAGGTAGATCCATGTGACGTTATATATTATTTTTTTACCCTCCAGGGCAACCATTGTACTATAATTGTTATATTCATTTTTTCAGAGACATTTATATGATATATGATCTTTTGGTAGCACTTATATATGCATGTACTTTAATATAGATATTGTGATGAGCATTGTTTATTTCTTTCTCATGTGATGTATTGATGATGATTATGCATGTGTTGTGTTGACCTATTTTTGATTCAAGATGGATGCTTATACATGCATATGTTTATGTTATGTTACTGACAACTTTGATGGATGGATGATGGTTATCTTAACTTATATGAGCTATGTGGGTGTATTTGTTTTTGGATGTTATGATGTGTATATATATATATTATTACATGATGCATGATTTATTATTTTTGGATTTTTTGATGATTTTCAAGACTTGTGATGCCTAATTGCTTTTGCTTTCTAGTGGATTGAA
This sequence comes from Cryptomeria japonica, assembly GCF_030272615.1. Lineage (NCBI taxonomy): Eukaryota > Viridiplantae > Streptophyta > Pinopsida > Cupressales > Cupressaceae > Cryptomeria > Cryptomeria japonica. Next base: position 148,497,799 of record NC_081405.1, read on the forward strand.
AACTTGAGAATGCATAATTTGATGAAATGGATTAATCTATAATGGATAACTGGAAATAGAATTAATAGTGCAACAAAATTTGAAATGCAAACTAAATGATTAACACACTGGACAAAATAAAATTGAATAATGTAACCAAAAATTTTTCATGAGATGAATAATGCAACAAATTTTGACATGCAAACTACATTATGTGCAACACTAAAAATGAGTAATGCAACAAAAGTTGAGATGCAAACTAAATGAATAATGCAACACACAAAAGATTAATGGACCCGATAAAAAAATGAATAATGCACCTATATGAATAATGCAAATTTTTTTTGATAATATGCCAATCATAATACAATGACCTTAGGTAGGATAGAAGAACATGGGGGGGGGGGGGGGAAATGGAGGTCTCCATAATGTGAAAGGGAGAGATGATCGGAAAAAATATGATGATATGAGATGGATAGGGAGATTTGTTATGTACAAAATGTGGAGAGCCAACCTAGTTTGATATTGCCAAGTGTAGTCTACACCATTGATTATAGGAACTAGGATGTCATGAAAACCCAAGGCGTGGACTGACTCTCAAACAAACAGGTATGCCTTGCACACAATTATGCAAGTGTTGATAAACACTAATGCAGGGTTGCCAGTTCATACAAGCAAAACCTTCAAACACTTCATACCACAAAAGCATGCCCCAGTATGCCCGTTTCCACAACACACCAAGATATAGATATAGAGATCATGGCAGCCATGGGTAGGGACAGTCATAGGACAAAGTAATACAAATAAAAAAAACAAACCAAATCATGCAAATTAAATGCACTAGGCCAACTAACATCTCTTGCCAAGATTAGGACTTAGGATTTGTGGATATGCTGTCGGATAGGGGAAAGATGCATCCCAATGGGCCGAAGTGACTAATGGATGTCAGTAGGCAATAGAGTAGATGACATGGGCATATAAAATGAAGATATGACATATGACTACTGAGACTTGATGGAGTACATGTGGATGATTGTTTGAATAACACACAAGTCAAGAAGAATTTTAAGCTTAGGATTGGGAATTAAGCTCAATTTGATGGGATTAAATATTAGTGTGATGGGGACAATCCTTATTCATGATTCAGGCAATGAATCATCATCATATGGGTGATTGTTCTATCAAGTGTGGTTTAATGGATTAGCGAACAATTTTCTTGTTGGAATGGAAGGGCAAATTGACAACAGACATAGTGAGGGGTGTCATGGTAAAAGGTTTATGCAATGGCGAACATGGATATGTGGTGGGTGGGTGGGGGGGATAAAGTTTGACCTGATAGATGATGGATCTAGATTATTCACCTTGACACTGATAAACAGGTTTTCACCAAGGTACTTGTCCATAGTGCCATAAAGTGGTTTTCACATGAATTGATTTTTTACTTTTTTTGGTATTTTGTTTGTATTTTTGTATTTCTTTTGTATTTTTCTTGTTTTTTTTTATCTTTTTGTATTTTTTGATTTTTAGACAATTGGCGATCTTCTGAGGACTAGGCATAAATATCTTTAGGTGCATGAAGTTCATAGGCTCATCCAAGGGATCTCCTTTGAGAGTAGCCAATTGATATGCCCCTAATCCATACTTTGTTGTGATTACATAAGGTCCAAGCCAATTAGGCTCAAACTTGCCTTTCTTTTCTCTTTCTTGAAGAGTTTTTTGATTTTCCATAAGGACAAGATCACCAACTTCAAATTCCTGAGTTTTGACCTTCTTGTTGTAGCTCAGGCGTAGACGATTTTGATATACCCGAAGATGATTCAAGGCCTTGAGGTGCCTTTCATCGAGCAATTTTAGCTCTTGTAGCCTAGTGACTACATTTTATATTAGGGAGGATATTCTACAGGGATACCGGTAGGGAGGGGATCTCAATTTCAAGGGGTAGGATGGCTTCAGAACCAAATAATAGGGAGTACGGGGTGGCGCCTATGGGTGTGCGGATGGAAGTACGATAAGCCCATAGAGTAGGGTGGAGTTGGAGGTGCTAGTTACAACCAACTTCATTGACTATCTTTTTAAGGATTTTGATTAAGGTGTTATTAGAAGCCTTAGCATGATCATTGCCATGTGGGTAATAAGAGGTGGAGAATCGGTGCTGAATATCAAACTTCTGACAGAGCTCTTTAACATCTTAATTTTTTAAAGGTTTGCTATTATCTATGATAATAACCTTGGGGATTCCATATTGGCAAATCAGATAGTTAAGAATGAATTTAGAGATCTATTTCTAGTGGTGAAGGTAAGAGGGATGGCCTTCACCCACTTGGTGAAGTATTGAGTGGTGGATATGATGAATCTATGGCCATTGGAGGATGTGAGGTAAATTTTACCAATGAGATCAAGCCCCAAATTTGAGTAGGGGCAATGTGTGATAAAAGGTTGCAGATATTTTGATGGAGCATGAATCTTGTTGCCATGCTTCTGACAAGGGACACATTTATTCACATAATTATATGCATATTCTTCCATTGTAGGCCAAAAGTATCTCATTCGCAAGAGCCTTTTAGCCAAAGTGAGAACACTTAAGTGTGCCCCACAGATACCTTCATGCACCTAACACAGTTCTCATTCAGCCTCTTGTTTGTCTAGACACCTTAGGAGGGAACCATCAAAATGCCTTCTGAATAGGGTGTCTGCAAGGATAGTATAATGGGCACAATAGTGGATAAAGGTTTTTTTTTGGGTTTTGGTGACATGTTGCGGAATGGTGTTATCTCTTAGGTAGGTGAAGGTCTCTTGATACCAAGGGGATTTGGTACCAATGAGCATGCACACCATTTCAGACTCTGGTAGATCATATGCCAGTATGAAGAGTTTCTTGACCAAAAACTCACATTTCTGACTGTATGTTGGCATCTCAAGGAGGGAACCAATAGTGGCCATTGCATCCACAACTCTATTCTTTGTGCATGGAATTTGATCAAACTTGATTGATGTAAAGTTCTTCTTGAGGTCCTCAACCATACTTCGATAAGGAAGAAGCTTGTCATCACTTTTTGATACTCATCATTGACTTGTTTGATGACAAGTTGGGAATCACCATAGATATGTAATTCCAATATCTTCCATTGGATAGCCAAACAGAGTCCAGTGATTAATGCTTCATATTCTGCAACGGTGTTGGTGCATGCAAAGGCTATCTTGTATGATTTAGGGATGCAATCTCCTTGAGGTGTAATCAATAATATTGCTTTTCTATATACATATTCGATGTTGAAATCACTTACTAAGATGACCCACTTAGCGCTTCTACCAATAAGATAAGATTTTGATAAGAGGTACTTGAGAGGGTCAATCTTAGCAATCAATTTCATTTTATTGTTATGCATGTAGTGTTAGAGCTTTTGTGTGGTAAAGACGAGTGCTAAACATGCTATTTAAATAGGGGTATAATTGAGCTCATACCCTACTAATGTGCAACTGATGTAGTATATAGCATGCTCTTTTCCTTGATCATCTGTTTGTGCCAATAATGCTCCCAATACCACTGCGATAGCTGATATGTACAAAAGGAGTGGCTAAACTAGAATAGGAGGCATAAGAACTAAAGGTGATGCAAGGTATTCTCTGAGTTTATCAAAATTGTTTTGACATAGGTAGTCCCATTTGAATTTGGTATCTTTGTGTAGCAACTTCCCAAACGAGTGACATTTATCTACAAGCTGTGAGATGAAGCATTTAATGGATTGGAGCTTTCCTTGGAGGCTGCATAGTTATCTGAGGGTCTTCGGGGGAGGCATTTCCATGATATCTTTCACCTTTGAAGGATAAAGCTCTATGCATTTATGGGAAACAATGAAACCTAGCAATTTCCCGGATGTGACACCAAAGATGCATTTCGGGATTTAGGCACAGTTTATATTTTTCTAGTCTATAAAAAATCCGCTTTGGGATAAGGATGTGCTCATGTCTTGTCTTGGATTTTCCTATGAGATCATCCATGTAATCCTCCATGATTTTGTGAAAAATGACATGGAAAATTATTGTCATTGCTTGTTGGTATGTGGCTCTAGTGTTCTTCAAACCAAAAGGTATGACTTAATAACAAAAGGTGCCCCATGGTGTTGTGAATTTGTGTTGGTCTTCCTCTGCGATCCTGATCTGATTGTATCTAGAAAATACATCCATTAGTGATAACATTTCATGTCCCACTGTGAGATCTACAATCATGTCTATGTGGGGGAGCGGGAAGTCATCCTTAGGGTAGGATTTATTCAAATCTTAAAATTATGTGCAAATGCAGATTCCCCCACTAGGTTTTTTGACAAGTACAATGTTAGATATCCACTCAAGATAATCTATTGGTTTTATGAACTCAACATCCAACATCTTCTCAAGCTCTTCTTTGACAAGGAGTGTGATGTGTGGATGCATCTTGCATAATTTTTGCTGCACTAATTTAGTATCTAGACAAACAACAAGATTGTGGACTACCAAGTCGGTATCAAGGCCTCACATGTCAGCATATGACCAAGAAAAGTTGATCTTTATTTATGTGAGAAAATTGATAATGTTTTTTTTCTCTTTATCTGACAAGGACCTAGTAATGAGCATGTTTTTTGGGGTGTCTTTAGTGCCCACATTGGCAGTGTACATTTCTTCTATCAGTAAGGTTGACCTATATGTAATGGTGGGAAAATGGTGAATGATATATCAACAAGGAAACTACCCTTTCCCTCAAAGAGAGATAAGAGATTCTCTATTGATTACCATTCAAGCACTTTTCACCATGTTACATTAGGAAGAGGAGAGGATAATTCACTAGATTCAATCTCTCCACATGAAGATGGTAGATTAAATTTTGAATGAATTGGGAATGCTAAGTTGATCCCCTCTTCTTTGTTGGAAATGGAAAGGAAATTGATTGAATTGTGTAGTGCAAAAGTGACAAAGAATCGATTATAACTTGAGATCGGAATATAGGATGAAGCTGTGCACCTAGATCTCGCAGTAAAATGTCGAGATGAAGTTGTCCTGCAAATTTGAGGAAAATATGCTCGGAACATGGTGGGAATATACATGGTCCTCCGAAAAATCCACGAAACAAAAAGGTTTTTTTTGCCTCTACAAATGATGCCCGAATCTGAAAGTACAGCTGCACACCTGCAACATACACACACAAAAAAGAGGAAAATAGGTTGGGATTGGGGGTTTTCCTTTAGGTCAAACCCCAATTTTGGAATTAACCAAGTAATGAAAGAAAGTACTGACAAGTAGATGTAGATGAAAGACTAAATTGTAAATCACCTCAAGGGATGTTGTAGTAGCAATTCTGATAGAAATTTTTGTGTGGAATTGAATTTTGGAATCAATCTCCTCTTCAATGGTTGAAACCTTGACTTGAATGCAACATCTAACCTTGAAGGGAGACTTGAGAATGCTCAATGGTGGAAAAGAATGCCTGAATGCTTGAATGCTTGATTGCTTATGCAACTTGAATTTATCCAACTTATGCCCCTTAAAATATTAGTGGACATTATTTTTGTCATGGGTTGACATCACGGAAGTTTCCCACCCGATGCACAACCAAAAATACAACCCTAGGAAGGGTCCTACCCCAAAATAGGGCAGGGACAGGGGTGCCATGTCCCTATCCCGGGAGGACAAGGGTGCCACGCCCCTGTCCTATCCCTTTCTCTAGGGTAGAGTGTAGATGGGGTGATATAGAGGCCAAGGAAGAAGATGTTTCTGAAGGCTAGATGACTCAAACTCATGTATATGAGGACCCTAATGCAATCAAAAATTGTTAGGGTCACAATTTTATGACACTACATTTAGCCCCCACTTTGGCGGGAGTATAAGGATACACAAATACTATCGGTAAAGTACAAGGAAACAAGATTGAAAGAATTTTACCATGTCAAGGAGGAAAGAAGTGCCAAGCCCCAAGTGGACTTATGATCTTACAATTTCTATTAACAAAGTAAAAAACAATATCAAGAAGGGGAGAACCATGATTGCAAGTAGAAAAGTTCCCTTCTCTATGGGTCATTGTTGGATTTTGCCAAGATCAAGGGCACAATGAAAAGCATAAAAGAGACAATAGAATGACAAGAACAAACTGTATTCTCATCAATATAAAAATGATCAACTGGATTAACCAATACAATGAAGAGAGGCCTGCTTATATAGGCAAGGCCATATGGATGTATGAGCACACAAATATGACAAGTGGCTCAATGAGAAACAAGGGTAGGTAGGAAATAGGTGTGGGTAGGTAGGAGAAATAATATAATATTCCACATGAGGTGGATCACCCACCGAAGGTGGAATTATCACTCCACAATAAGTGGATATGATAGTGTAATAACAAGATCAACACCATAAGAGGTGGAATTTCTCCTACACACACTATCCCAATGTGACACAAACACCCAAGTGTCTCATATCCAAACTACTATGAAATGCATTATCCTAAGTAAACTTAAGTAAGTGTAATAATATCCATGATGAATAATTATTTACACCAACACCCCCCCTTAAGTGCAACTTAGGGGAATGCACTTAAGTCTACAATGCAACTAAGCAATGCAAGATGGGTCCCGGCTACGAGGCCATGATAGGTACCTATGTACAACAATGCAATGCAATCTCTCACAAACGAAGAAAGGGAGAAAACCTAGTGGGAAAAAACTCCCCCCCAAAAGAGAGATGAATGTACAAAAGAATCTCAAGGAAGAAGGACAAAACCTCAAAGAGGAAAAAGTCCCCCCCATAAGAGAGGAAGGAGAAGTCAGTTGACCCCCCCTAATGACACATCCCGCACCCCCAAGAGAGCTCGCAACTGCTGGAACTTACTCTCGGTGAAAGGTTTGGTGAATATGTCAGCAACCTGCTTTGCTGTAGAACAATACTGCAAATCAATGACCTGCTCCTGGATGAGCTCTCGGATATAGTGCATATGAATCTCGATGTGTTTGGTCCGCTGGTGCTGGACCGGGTTCTTCGAGATAGCAATGGCACTCTGATTGTCGCAATATAGGACTGTCGGCCGTGGAGTAGGGAATCCAAACTCTGTGAGAATCTGCTGGAGCCAAATGGTCTCAGTCGCTGCATTAACAGCGCCTCGATAGTCAGCCTCAGTCGAAGAGAGAGCAATAGCATGTTGCTTCTTGCTCTGCCAACAAATGGGGCCCGAACCAAGGTGAAAACTGTAACCAGAAGTAGACTTACGATCAACTAGATCGCCAGCCCAATCGGAGTCTGTGTAACCAACCAAGAGAAGTCCTGTGCCTGCTGCATAGTGAATCCCATAGTGTTGTGTACCCTGGATGTAATGTAGAATGCGTTTGGCAGCTTTCCAATGAAGCTCATGTGGTTCCTGCATGAAGCGGGAAACCATGCCAACTGCAAATGAAATATCAGGGCGTGTATGAGTCAAGTAGATGAGACTACCCACAAGCTAACGATACAAAGTGGCATCAACTAGTGGAGAAGAACACTGAGCCTCAAGCTTGACTCCTGAAAGAAAGGGAGTCGGGGCAGGCTTACAATCAGCCATATGAAAGCGTGCAAGTAGATCAAGAGCATACTTGGGCTGTGATAGAGTAATCCCGGAAGGTGACTATGAAATCTCTATCCCGAGAAAGTAGTGCAAAAGACCCAAGTCAATCATAGAAAATCTGTCATGCAAAGCAGATTTGACCCTGCTAATGATGGATGAAGTACTCCCTATAATGATCAAGTCATCAACATAGAGCACAAGGATCAAGTGAGAGTCATCCTGTCGCAAAATGTAGACATTCGGATCAGAATGACACCTGGTGAAACCTACGGAGAGAAGAAAGGAATCCATCTTGGCATACCAAGCCCTGGGGGCCTGCTTAAGGCCATAGATAGATTTCCTTAGTCGGCAAACCAAGGAAGTATCCTGTATGAAACCCTGTGGCTGCTCCATATAAATCTCCTCATCAAGATCACCATGAAGAAAAGCACTCTTCACATCCATCTGATGTACAGCCCAACCATGAGCTGCAGCAATAGCAAGTGTCAAACGAATGGAGTTCATCTTAGCTACGGGTGCAAAGGTCTCAGTATAGTCAACACCTGCAACCTGTGAGAAACCTTTGGCAACAAGCCGAGCCTTATACTTATCCACACTACCATCCGCTGCAAACTTGGTCTGATAGATCCACTTACATCGAACCATCTTTCTCCCCTTAGGGAGATGGACTAGATCCCATGTGTTGTTCCTCATCAAGGAACTATACTCTTCCTCCATAGCTTGGTCCCACTCAGGAACCCCTGATGCTTCCCTAAATGTCTGTGGATCGGAAGCGGTAGCAATAAATGCATGTGGAAGATCCTGATGTTGTGATCGAGTTCTCCGTGTATCTGAAGGATCCCCAACAAGAGAACCTACGGACTCAAGTGTCTGTCGAGCCCAACAAGGTCTAGGTGGAGGTGTAGAATGAGGCACCTCAACTGCAAGTGGACCCTACGGAGGTGTAACCCTGTGAGTCGGAGTTGAGGGAGTCTCATCATCTGAATCACTAACATCACTATCCACAATGGAGGAAGGTGGAGGAGGGAGAGAGGCTAAGCTAGGAGAGCTTTCCTCAAAGTGAACACTCCTCTCAATGAATACCTCATGTGTCTCTGGATCCATCAATCTGTATGCCGTAACACCCTCAGGATATCCAACAAATATGCAAGGCCAACTCTATGGTTCCAATGCCTTGCGTTTCTATGGAGGTATGCGAGCCCATGCTGGACACCCAAAGACTCTGAAGTGTCTCACAATCGGTTTCCTACCAGCCCAAGCTTCAAAAGGAGTAATACCTTGTAAAGCTTTGTAAGGAACCTGATTCTGGATGTGTGTGGCACAACTGATAGCCTCTGCCCAAAAAGCGGGATCAAGAGAACGTGCATGAATCATACAGCTAGCCATTTCTTTGAGAGTTCGATTCTTACGTTCTGCAACCCCGTTTTGCTGTGGAGTGTATGCAACAGAATGCTGAAGATCAATCCCCTCAAATGTACAAAAATCCTCAAGTCTCTTGTTCACATATTCCCTGCCATTATCTATAAGAAGAATCTTGATCACTTTCCCTGATTGCTTCTCCACATGAGTCTTGAAGTCCTAAAATCTGTCAAATACTTCACTCTTATGAATGAGAAAGTAGACCCAAGTGAAGCGGGAGTAGTCATCAATGAAGGTAAGAACATAGCGGGCCTTACTAAATGAAGGTGCTGGAAATGGACCTACTACATCACTGTGAACAAGTTGAAGAACTTCCAAAGCTCTCCAAGTTTTCTCTTTATCAAATTTCTCTTCGGGATGCTTGCCCATGGAACAACCTGAACATACACCCTCTGAAAAGCTGATTCGAGGAAGACCTGTGACCACGTCACATATTCCCTGCCATTATCTGTACGAAGAATCTTGATCACTTTCCCTGATTGCTTCTCCACACAAGTCTTGAAGTCTTGAAATCTATCAAATACTTCACTCTTATGAATGAGAAAGTAGACCCAAGTGAAGCGGGAGTAGTCATCAATAAAGGTAAGAACATAGCGGGCCTTACTAAATGAAGGTGCTGGAAATGGACCTGCTATATCACTGTGAACAAGTTGAAGAACTTCCAAAGCTCTCCAAGTTTTCTCTTTATCAAATTTCTCTTCGGGATGCTTGCCCATGGAACAACCTGAACATACACCCTCTGAAAAGCTGATTCGAGGAAGACCTATGACCACGTCACATATTCCCTGCCATTATCTGTACGAAGAATCTTGATCACTTTCCCTGATTGCTTCTCCACACGAGTCTTGAAGTCCTGAAATCTGTCAAATACTTCACTCTTATGAATGAGAAAGTAGACCCAAGTGAAGCGAGAGTAGTCATCAATGAAGGTAAGAACATAGCAGACCTTACTAAATGAAGGTGCTGGAAATGGACCTGCTACAGCACTGTGAACAAGTTGAAGAACTTCCAAAGCTCTCCAAGTTTTCTCTTTATCAAATTTCTCTTCGGGATGCTTGCCCATGGAACAACCTGAACATACTCCCTCTGAAAAGCTGATTCGAGGAAGACCTGTGACCATGTCTTTAGTGCTGAGCTATTGAAGATAGCGGTAGTTGAGGTGACCAAACCGCTCATGCCATAGCTTACTTTCTGAATTTGAATGAGTAAGCAAGGCCCTAGAAGGTGAACATGGCACAAAGTGGGAAAATGAATAAAGCCTTGAGTTGTCATTGACTTGTCCCACTACTACCAAGGCATCATCATCAAGTTCCTTTACCACAATTGAATCTGGTGTAAACTCAACCTTTTTCCCATTCCCATAGTGAGTGATTTGGTAGATGGAGAGAAGGTTGGTAGACAAGTTAGGAACATAGAGAACATTCTCAAATGTTCTGTCATCCATGTCAACTGAACCTTTCCCTTCAACCTCTACTTGTGTATCATCACCTATGTAAATGTGAGGTACCTTAGATGGCTCTAATGTAGAAAACTGCTTCTTTGTAGAACCCATGTGATATGAGGCACCTGAGTCAAGTATCCATTGCTGTGAAGAGCCTGTTTTAGCCACAAATGCTTGCTCTTTTCCCTTAGACTGTGAGGAAGAAGAAGAAGATGAATCCTTCTTTGTGTAGGCGGATGGCAAGTTGATGTTGTTTTTCTTGAGAAGATTGGTTAACTCATCAACTTGCTTTGCGTGGCATTGATGCTCATCATGACCATACTTTTTGCAATATGCACAAGTTGGTTTATCCTTCTTAGGTGGTGTCCCCTTCTTGGAAGAGGATTGAAGATTGCCTTGTGATGGAGAGGATGATTGTCCTTTTTCCTGTTGTGGTTGAGACTTAGATTGCTTCTTCTTCTTGTTGGAATGTTTACCTTGACTTCCTTGATTTCCTTGATTTGCTACCAAAGCCTTGGACTTTGAAGACTTGAGAAACCCCATGTTCAACAACTTAGATTGTTCCAATATCAACATTTCTGTGAAAGCTTCAAAAGAAGGCATAACATAAGAACTCCCCACTGTCAAACGATGAGTTTGGAAGCTAGATACAAATGCTGCATATTCTGGTGCAAGCTTGTCCAACAAGTTGAATATCAATTGAGCATCCTTTTTGTCAATTCCACAATCCTTTAGCTTTGCTCTTAGCTCATTTGCTTTGGTTACATAATCTTGGATTGTATCAAAATTCTTGGGATCTAAGTTGGTGAGATCATTATCAATCTGATAGCCTCTGATTTCATCAACTTGTCCATACAATTTCTGAAACATATCCCAAGCCTCTTTAATTGTTTTACACTTCTCAATGTGGAAAATGAGGTCATCTGATACATACTTGCGTAAGGTTCCAAGAGCCATGCAATTCTTAGTGAGCCATTCTAATTGAGCATTTGGATCAGCCTTAGGATCAGGTGGTGCTGTTATTGTTCCATCTATGTAGTGTGTGAGACCCTTTTCCATTAGTTTACTCCATACTTTAATTTCCATGATGCATAATTATGTGGAGTTAATGGTGGAAACTTATTAGGACTCATTGCAACAAGAATGGAAAGAGAACAAAAGAGGCACAATCACACAAGACACCCCCCCAAATTCACTCAATCAAAGAACCCCCCCAAATGTGATGATTTTGGCACTTTATAAGTAGTGCGTATACAATGGGCCACTTGCAAAAAAATGACAAAGTGGACTTCTGATTTACAATTTTACAACTGCCTCAAGAAGGCCAAAAGAGACTCAAACTGATAATGCAAGAGATCTAACTAAGATCCAAGCAATTTACAAGTACCTAATAGGCCAAATAAGACCAATATCTGAAAGTATAATTTTCACTCAAAATCTCTGAAATCTGATCATAGATTCTGAAAGTAGACGAAAAAATAAGCACTTTAAAAAAAAACGGCACCTGAAAAGGAGGTCGCATGAGCTCAAACGAGGCCTTTGAAGTTGCAGAATTGAGGATTGGACAGGTACAGCTGAGAGAATCCGAAAATTCCGAAAAACCTGTACATCAAAATCAGAAAATAACCACACCACTGTGAAGATCATGAAATTTTAGCCCATTTCAAAAAAAATTGCACCAAAAAAGGAGCAAAAATGAGCAAGATATGGCCTTCCAAAGTTGGACTACAAAACTGAAAAGCCCAATGGAGAGGGGTTAAAATTTTTTCAAAAAATGCTGATGTGGCGCTGACATCAGCAAAACATTGTGTTAAATTTGATGGCCGTATGACCGTCACGAAAACTTCGCCTCCTTGCTGACTGGGCGTCCGTACTGTATGGACTGCTGACTGTATGTGTGACTGTGCAGGTCGTACAGATGACGTGGCACTGTACGGATGCGTGAGTGGATCTGTGACTGGGCAGACCGTACGGTCGATGTGGCACAATACGTGGCATACGGAGATCTGTTTCAGGCCACGTGGCGTATTCTGGTTGGTTGTTTGTCGCCGGTGCTGGAGGCGGATACCGGCGGATCCTGCACGTCGCCGGGGCGGAAGGAAGCCGGAGCCGAGGGGGCGGTGGCGGCCGGAAGCTGCAGGAGACGGTGGCTGCCGGGAGCTACCAGGGGTGGGGGCGGCCGGGAGCTGCCGGGGACGGTGGGGTTCTCGGCCCGAGGCGCGCGGTCAGCGAAGCGGCGGCGACCGACAGGTACGGGCGCTGTAGAACAGAGTACGGGTCTGCGGGTAGGGTACCTGCACAATCCTGCACCGAAGGTACTGTGTACGGGGGGGTCTGCGGACCCCCAAACAAATGCACCTTTTTTTTTTTTTTAATTTTTCTCCCCTTTTTTTTCGATTTCGGATTTTTTCGATTTTTTTGATTTTTTTTTTTTTAATTTTTGAAAAACATTTTTCAGAAAAAGAAATTTTTTTTTCGAAAAAATAAATAATAAATCCGAAAATCCATACTATGTAGCAAAATTGGGGAAAAAATTTTTCCTCACCAAAATAGGTCGACTTTATAGTCAAAATTTATGGAAATGGCCTCTCGGATTCAACGGTGATGTCCAAATCGCTGTATGATACCTCCAAAAAATGAAGATCTCCAAATCCGAAAATAGAAGCCTTCCACGATGTCTCCAAAAACTGATCAACGAAGCCCCAATAGCTCTGATACCATGTTGGATTTTGCCAAGATCAAGGGCACAATGAAAAGCATAAAAGAGACAATAGAATGACAAGAACAAACTGTATTCTCATCAATATAAAAATGATCAACTGGATTAACCAATACAATGAAGAGAGGCCTGCTTATATAGGCAAGGCCATATGGATGTATGAGCACACAAATATGACAAGTGGCTCAATGAGAAACAAGGGTAGGTAGGAAATAGGTGTGGGTAGGTAGGAGAAATAATATAATATTCCACATGAGGTGGATCACCCACTGAAGGTGGAATTATCACTCCACAATAAGTGGATATGATAGTGTAATAACAAGATCAACACCATAAGAGGTGGAATTTCTCCTACACACACTATCCCAATGTGACACAAACACCCAAGTGTCTCATATCCAAACTACTATGAAATGCATTATCCTAAGTAAACTTAAGTAAGTGTAATAATATCCATGATGAATAATTATTTACACCAATAGTCATGAAAGCAAGGATACCAAAGATTACAAAGCAAAACAATGTTTACAAAGTAATTAGATGTCTCACAAGAAGCAATGTATGAGTGGAGTGTATGCCCCCACATTAAAGCAATTGCACAAGCCTTATCGAGAGTGATTGATTTAAGGTAGGATACACCCAAGAGAGAGAAGGAAAGGAGCATGCTACTACAAGAATTTAGCCCCCAATCGAGGTATAAATCCAAGGATAATGAACACAAAACATGAGGTAATGTCACTTTCCTCAAGGTCAATATGTTGTATGATAACCTATGTATATCATGTATGTATATGCATATAATAATCTTCATTCCCAAAAGAAGGACACTACCTTAGAAGAAAGGGAAGAGAGGATTTCTTTTGAGTCAACATGTGTTTGCAATCAATTTGGCTTGCAAGTTCCCTCAAAGGTAATTTTTGAAGGTTTTGTCACTTGTTTAGGGACTATTTCTTTGATGTCTTTCCAGCTCTAAGCTTCATATCAACCCTGATATCTTCCTACCATGTCAATTCTTGTTTTCACTCAAACTTGCTCTCAAGTCTCACAAAAATGAAACTTAGCTTCTTAGCTCCAAACACTAAGATTACTCACCAAGAGTTGCAGGAGGTTTAGGACATTGTCTGACATCCTCTTAGGCTTAATTAAACTTGGTTTAATGGTCTTTCAATTTGTCTTCTTGCCCGATTTGAGAAAAAGCTCAAAATAGGGCTACAAGAAAAGAGCCCCAATTAGCCCTCCAAAACTGCTAAAATTCTTATAACTCAACAAACTGCCAAGACACATCACAAAACCTTTGCATTTATGGATACCCTTTATGGAGATATTTCAAATTTTTACTATGATGATGTGTGATAGGACCATACAACTTCTGTCCTATAAATGTGCATAAAAATAAGGGTTTTGAAGGGTTTTAAGTCTTCAAACACCTTATCACCATTCCAAACTCTTCTTCAGACCACCAAATATTTTGAGAAGGTCTATACCATCATTATGAAGCCTTCCAATTTCCTTCCCTACAAGCATAAAGAAAAACTCTTGATGTGCAACCAAGTTTCAAGAGGAAAAGTGCTCAAACCCCATTATTTTTCAATACTTTGGCTACTCAAAATGCATTTCTCAACTAATTATTCTTTGGAAAAATATTCCATATTTCTTAAAAGATTTGATAAAAGTTCATTCCACCTTGGGAAACCAAAATAAGGTTCACTTGGTGTGGTTTTGTAGAGCAACATTGTTTTCACCATGAAAGTTCACTAGCCAGGCTATGGGAGCTCACCTAGTTAGCAACAAAAACCACTTTCTTTGCTATGGACGATAAAAAAAAAAATTGTATGTACAAGAAGGATATGTACAACAACTTGAATCTCAGAATCCATGGAGAAAGAGCCAAAGAAAATTAAGTTGCTTCCATTATTGAAGCCAAACCCTTAATCAACCGAGAACAGGGCAAAAACAAAAGTAATTTTGCTACAATGCCAAAACTCCACACTAGCGCACAAATCTAGGTGAAAAATATTTAACAAAATATGGAAAAACTACCCAAATGAAAACAATACAACCAAATGATAAGGAATTATGAATTGCTATACCATTTGGAGCATAAAAGTGTAAGAAAAATGACATAATCTTGAGTTTTTGTATTGAAATATTCTTTTCTTCGAATGCCAACTTGATAAAAATTTAGGTGAGGCTTTAAATAGACACTCGCCACCCAAATAATTCCCAGGTATGGGCCAATAACCACCTTTTTCCTTATTTTTACAAATTTTCAAAAAATTGTCAAAATGTTGCTTGACAACTTTCACAATTTTTAGTACAATGAGAATTTTTGACTTGTGAGACAAATCAACTTAACTCCACCATGTGAAATGTTTTACTATAACCACACAAACATATTTCAATTCCTAACAAGGCTTTATAAGGCATTTTGATCATTTTTGCATATTTTGCCCATTCTAGGCTTACAAAACATAAAATGTTAAAAATAGACAAAAAACTCAACAAAAAAAAAACTAAGACACAAAGGACACTTAAGCACACTAAAAACACCCTTTGGACATACAAAAAGTCCATTATTCAATTAATAACAACATAGGCCATTTCAAACCAAAATTTGATGAAGTGCTCCATGACCTTTACTAGGTGCTCCTACACCATACTCCCCCAAAGACAAAGAAGTCAAGTGACTTAGTTTTGCACCAATGAGTGATAAATTCTAGATTGAAGAAAGTCTTATTTAGGTACCCAAGTAGCCTTGGAGTCTGGTTTGTTCCTCCACTTGATCAAATGCTCCATATAGACATACTACCAAGTCTTTGTGAGAATCCTAGAATCCAAAACTTTTTTAGCTTGAGGCATGGGTGTAGAAGGAAGAGGTTGGTTTGAAAGTGATTGGTGAACTTATGAAACTCTCTCATCCTCCTTGGGAAGCTTCCCTTTGTATGAAACCAATTCTATAATATTGAAGATAGGAGACCATGCAACATCATTAGGCAAATCAATCTTATAAGCATTAGAGCCATACTTAGCCAAAACCTTACAAGGACCTTTCCTCCTCATTTGGAGTTTGCTGGGAATTCCTTTTTGAAGTCTGGACTTATTCAAGTGCACCATGACAAAGTCACCATGTAAAAATTGTACATCTTTCCTGGTTGCATCAACTCTAGCTTTGACCTTATGTGAGGCATCTTGGAGAGATTTCTTTAATTGATCATGAACCTCCATCATAGACTCAGCTACATCATCAGCTTGACCACTTCTTTTCTACACATTACCAAGGTTTCTCAACTCCATAGCACCCCTTAGGTGCATACCATACACTATCTCAAAAGGATTCTTACCAGTAGACCTGTTGACACTGTCATTGTAGGCAAACTCTGCTTGGTGAAGAATCTCATCCCAACTCTGTTCATACTCTTTTTTCAAACACCTTAAGTGGTTACCAAGTGTCCTATTGACCACCTCTATTTGGCCATCAGTTTGGGGATGATAGGCTGAACCAAAAGACAAGTTAGTAGCCAATCATTTCCGAAGAGTTTTCCAAAAATGTCCAGGGAATTTGACATCTCTATCTAAAATAATACTAATAGGCAAACCATATATTCGAATAACCTCTTTAAAAAACAAATGTGCAATGTGACTAGCATCATGAGTAGTTTTGGAAGGAACAAAATGTGCCATTTTACTGAATTTATCAACAACAACAAAAATGCTATCAAAACCAAGCTTTGTTTTGGGTAAACCAACCATAAAATCCATACTCACACATTCCCATGGTCTTGTAGGAATGGGTAATGGATGATAACGATCGACATTGGTAGATGTGCCTTTTTCCTTTTGGAAAACAATACACTGCTCAACATACCTCCTGAAATCCCTTTGCATTTTTGGCCAATAGTAGAAACGTTGCACAAGTTCCAATGTCTTGTTTAGACCAAAATGACCACTCAAACACCCATTGTTCTTCTCTTGGATCAGATTCCCCCTCATTGAGGCTTTGGGAACACACAACAATCCACCTCTAAACAACAAACCATTTTGCAAGGTAAAGTCTGCATATTCACTATGAAAATGGTTTTGAAATTCTTGACAAACCTTGTAAATGGCTGCAAAATCTTCATCATTTGGATAAAAATCCTTGAAGCAATCAACTCCAATACTCTGAATCTACACTTCTTCAACTGTTATTATCCTTCAACTCAAAGAATTTGCTACTTTATTACATTGTCCCTTTCTTTGCTTAATGGAGAATGTATATGATTGCAAGTACTCAACCCATTTAACATGTCTATGACTCAAGTTATCTTGTGAATTAAAAAAGCTAAGAGCTTGATTATCTATGTAAACAACAAACTCTTTGGGCAGCAAATAGTGCCTCCATTTTCAAAGAGCTTGGACAAGAGAATACAATTCAAGATCATAGGATGAATACTTCTTTTTTGCATCATTGAGATTTTTACTAAAGAAAGCTACTGGTCTATTATCTTGACTCAAAACAACACCAACTGCTATGTTACATTAATCACATTCAATAGTGAACAACTTATCAAAACTAGGAAGAATGAGTACTGGTTGTGTAGCTAACTTTTGTTTCAAGAGTTCAAACCCCTTATTAGCTTCTTTGGTCCATTGAAAATTTTTCTTGACTCCGCCTTTAATAGTATCTAGCATAGGTTCACAAATCTCATTGAATCCCCTTATAAACTTCTTGTAGAACTGTGCCAAACCATAAAATCTTCACACTTCACTTGTTGTTTTTTGGTGTTGGCCAATTGGGGATGGCTTCCACCTTTGATGTGTCCATTTTCAATTCTACACCAGAAACTATAAAACCAGGATAAACTAGTTCCTACTTCATAAATTCATAATTCTCCAAGTTTATTTTTAGTTGCTTATCATACAATTGTTGCAATACAAATTTAAGATGCTTTAGATGTTCATCTTTCATTCTACTGAAAAT
This sequence comes from Cryptomeria japonica, assembly GCF_030272615.1. Classification (NCBI taxonomy): domain Eukaryota; kingdom Viridiplantae; phylum Streptophyta; class Pinopsida; order Cupressales; family Cupressaceae; genus Cryptomeria; species Cryptomeria japonica. The sequence continues at coordinate 148,515,878 of NC_081405.1, forward strand.
CAAGATATCATCTAAGTATAGAACAACAAATTTACCAATAAAATATTTAAGAACTTCATTCATGAGTCTGATGAATGTACTAGGAGCATTAGTGAGACCAAATGGCATAACAATACACTCATAAAGTCCTTCATTAGTTTTGAAGGTTGTTTTCCACTCATCACCTTCCTTTATCCTGATCTGGTGGTAACCACTCTTGAGATCAATCTTTGTGAAAAAGTTTGCACACCTCCCAAGCAATCCATCAAATCTTTAATCCTTGGGATAGGGAATCTATATCTAATAGTGATTCTATTAATAGCTCTTGAATCTATGCATAGCCTCCATGTTCCTCCTTTCTTTGGTGCTAACACTATAGGTACGACACAAGGACTTATAATCTTCCTTATCAAACCTTGATCTAACAACTCTTGTATTTGTCTAGCCACTTCTTTATTTTTTTCTAGGATCATCTTATAGGTTGCTTTGTTGGGTAATGAATCTCTATGAATCAAGTCAATTTGATGGCTTATGGCTCTAGTAGGTGGTAGGGTTTCTAGTGCTGCATCACTTATGATTTCTTTAAACTTGTCTAGTATTTTCTGCACTTCATGAGGTATTTGAACCTTCTTTTCTTTCTTTTCTTCCTTTGGTTTCACTATGAGAGCAAATCACACTCCTTCACCCTCTTTAGCAGTGTTTATGAACTATTTTTCACTCAGCAACAAGGCATTTGGGTTTTTGGACTTGCTGCCCTCTCCTTCATCATTTAAGGACTGGATTTTATATTTGACTTCATCTTTTTGAAAAGAATAAGAGTCCTTCTCACCATTATGAATGACTTTTCTATCAAATTGATATGGCCTACCCAAAAGTAGGTGGCAAGCATCCATTGGGAGTATATCACACATTATTGTATCCTTATAATCCCCTATTGTGAACTCAACCCAAGCTTGTTCATTCACCACCACATGCTGCTCCTTGTTGAGCCAAGTGACCTTATATGGACTACTATGTGGAACTATCTCGAATTTAAGTTTATTTGTTGCTTTTTCTAACACAATATTGTCTATAGACCCTGAATCTATCACCACTCTGCAAACCTTACCCATGATCTTGCACTTAATTCTAAATAAGCATCTTCTTTGAGTTGGTTCCTCTTTATTTCTCTCTTTGATCAAGACTCTTCTCATCATTAAACTTACCCCATATTCTGAAGCTAAACTCACTTCTTGTGTCTTACCACTTGCTACATCTTCTTGCAGATATGTCAATCTTCTTTCACCTCCTTGAGATGAAGAATATTTCTCAAAGCATATATAGGTGGGATAACCTAAGTTTTTGCAATTGTAACACTTCATGGTGGAGAAGTAGGACCCTCTTCCTAGTCCACTAGACCTACCTCTTCCTGGGTTGCTAGATCCCCTTCCTCTATAGCTACTCTTTCTATTAGAATCCCCACTTTCCTCTATAAGTTTGGACTCTCCTTGGGACCTTTGATTAGCTCTTCTTCCACCAATATTGTCTCTATGGCCTATACCATCTCTTCCCCTACCTCTGCCTCTGTTGCTTTGTTCTTTGTTCTTTCAACTTTTCTCTTCTACTTTGAGTGCCAATTGGTAGCACTTCTGCACTATATTGGGACACAACAAACTCAACTCTTCTTGTATATTCCATCTCAAGCCATTGAGATATCTTGAAACTTTTATGTTCTCATCTTCCACAACCTTTGACCTCAAAAATTGTCTTTGAAACACCTCTGTATAGGTTCCCACATCTAACTCCCTTTGCCTCAAATTATGCCTCTTCTTATGTAGTCGGATTTCATAATCATCTACTATGTAGGTTTCCTTGACATTAGACACCATTCCTTTCAAGGTTGCTATAGGTTGTTTCCCCTCTTTTTCTCTCTTATCTTGAATTAACTTCCACCATGTTAATGAATCCCCTCTCAACCTATAATTATCTACCTTCACCTTCTAGGCCTCTGTCACCCTATCACATTCAAAGTGATTCTCCAAGCCTTCAATCCACTCCATGACTGAATCTGGATCCATCTTGCCACTAAAAAGGGCTAAACCTTCTAAGGTTTTGCCACTCAATACTTTCAAACCATTCAAGGAAGGTTCTTTTTCAAGAATAGGGTCAGGTATAGGGATCTCATCTTCATTGGTACCAATTTTACCTTATCGCCCACCTTATCACTCACTTTGTCTAGTCCTGACCTCTACTGAAACTAGTTTTATCTCTAGCTGCTCCAATTTATCTCTTAGTGCTCTATTTTCCTCTTCTTGGTCTTCTACCTTCTTGGCTAGCTTAGCATTGTTCAACATCTAGAAACTACTCACTTCTACCCAAGACTTACTTCTTGCTTTGATACCACCATGATAGGGAGATACCCAAGAATTGACTCAATTTGTGTGTTTGCAATCAATTTGGCTTGCAAGTTCCCTCCAAGGTAATTGTTGAAGGTTTTGTAACTTATTTAGGTACCGTTTCTTTGATTTATTTTCTTCTCTAAGCTTCATATCAACCCCAAGATCTTCCTACCATGTCAATTCTTGTTTTCACTCAAACTTGCTCTCAAGTCTCACAAAAATGCAAACTTAGCTTCTTGGCTCCAAACAATAAGATTACTCACCAAGAGTTGTAGGAGGTTTAGGAAACTATATATAATCCTCTTAGCCTTAATGAAACTTGGTTTAATGGTCTTTCAATTTGTCTTCTTACCCGATTTGAGGAAAAGCTCAAAACAGGGCTACAAGAAAAGAGCCCCAATTAGCCCTCCAAAATTGCTAAAATGCTTATAACTCCACAAATTTCCAAAAGATGTCATGAAACCTTTGCATTTATGGATACCCTTTATGGAGATCTTTCAAATTTGTGCTATGAGGAGGTTTGATAGGACCGTAAAACTGTTGTCCCATAAATGTGCCTAAAAACAAGGGTTTTGAAGGGTTTTGAGTCTTCAAACACCATATCACCATTCCAAACTCTTCTTCAGACCACCAAATATTTTGAGAAGGTCTGTACCATCATTAAAAATCCTTCCAACTTACTTCTCTACAAGCTTAAATACAAACATTTGATGTGGAACCAAGTTTCAAGAGGAAAAGTGCTCAAAAACCATTGTTTTTCAATACTTTGGCTGCTCAAATGCATTTATCAACTAATTATTCATTGGAGCACTCTTGTATATGACTTAAAAGCTCTGATAAAATTTATTTCCACCTTGGGAAACCAAAATAAGGCTCACTTGGTGTGGGTTCTTAGAGAAACTTTGTTTTCACCATGAAAGTTCACTAGCCGAGCTATGGGAGCTCGCCTAGTTAGCAACAAAATCCACTTTCTTTGTCATTAACAATAAAAAAAACCTTGTATTTACAATAAGTATATGTCCATAAAATTTACTCTCAAAGGCCATGGAGAAAGAGCCAAAGAAAATCAAGTTGCTTCCATTATTGAAGCCAAACCCTTACTCAATCGAGAACAGGACAAAAACAAAATAATTTTGCTACAATTCCAAAACTGCACACCAGCACACAAACCCAAGTGAGCAAGATTTAACACATGTAACAACTGCCCAAATGAAAATAGTACAGCCAAATGCTCAGGAAGTATGGACAACTATAGCATTTGAAGCAAAAAAGTGTAAGAAAAATGACAAAATCTTGAGTTTTTGTATTGAAGTCTTATTTTCTTCGAATTACAACCTCATAAAAAGTTGTGTGAGGCTTAAATAGACACTAAAAAACCAAATCATTCCCAAGTACGGACCAATAACCACCTTTGCCTTATTTTTACAAATTTTCCAAAAAATTGTCAAAATGTTGCTTGACAACTTTGACAATGTTTAGTACAATGAGCATTTTTTGACTTGTGAGCCAAATAGAATTAACTCCACCATGTGAAATGTTTTACTATAACCACACAAATATATTTTAATTCCAAGGCTTTATAAGGCATTTTGACCATTTTTCAACATTTTGCCCATTTTAGGCTTACAAAGCATAAAATGTCAAAAATAGACCAAAAACTCAACAAACAACAAAACCAAGACACAAAGGACACTTAAACACACTAAACACACCCTTTGGACATACAAAAATTCCATTATTCAATTAAGACCAACATAGAACATTTCAAACCAAAATTTGATGAAGTGCTCCATGAGCTTCTCTAATGCTCATGCACCACGAAGAAAAGATCTCAATATTTTGTATCATCCCCAAGTAGACATTAAAGGAAAAATAGAAGAAAATGGATACACATATAAGAATAGTCACAAAAGAGAAATAAAGGGGAGAGAGAAAGATTTGCAGTGCTAAAATTGCTAATCTAGCACGACATCCACCTCCCGATCTTGCTGATCATTATTTCAGGAAGACAAGCAACACGCTAGAGGAGCGACTTCAAGCATAGCCGATGGAGCTATCACAAGATCCAAACAAGGACTATGCTCATGTTTTAAGTCATTTTGTTCTATTCTAGGAGCTAGGATTAGGGTTTATGAAAATTTAGTTGATAAATGCTTGTCCACATCAATATACTCATACTCACTCTCAGAAGCATTACGAGTTGTATTGTCATTATGAATAACATTTTTACCAATTTCTTCATCAAAGTTTTGAGAAAGAGGAGAAAGAACATGAATACGAGTAAAACCATCACATATTTTATGCCACTTATTATTTGGAGATGTAGGTTGAACATCTTGCTTAGGAGAAAAGGGAATCATGTCAACTATCAGAGTTTGAGGAGATTGAGTATTTTGAGGGATAGCTTCACGAGCTCAAACAAGGCATCTTTTTCGATGTTCTCTCCTACAATGATTTCATCGAGCCTTAGTGGAAGGCTGAGAAGGAGGAGGAACATTTGGAAAATGAGGAATATTTCTCTCCTTGATAGTTGAAGATTTAGGTTAAGGTCTTTTAGGTTGAACAAGAGGAGAAGGAGACATCTTCTCTCGATAAGAGGAAGGAGGTGTAATTGTGCCATATAAAGGAGGAATATTAGGTGTAGGAAGGAGACCACGTCCATCATGAGGAGGAGGTATAGGTCTAACCTTAGGAAGAATATTCATGTTCTTCTTAAGACAAGGTAAAGTCACATCCATAGGGGTAGGTGGGCAATCTTCCTTAGGAGGGAGATTAGTTCTATTCGTGAGGGGAAGAAACTCATCTTGAAGAATAATAGAAATGTCAAGTGTTGGAGATATAGGTTTACTTAAGGATAAAATCATAGCATTATTCTATGTTTGATAAGATTGTAAAAGATCATCACTCCTTGATGGAAGATATTGAAATTGTTTAGGCCAAAAGAGATCAATAGGAACACCGGGGCTTCTTTTGGATGGACAAAATAAGCTATGGTTCATGGTTATGATTTCTCCATTGTGAGGAAATTTTAGACACTTGTGGATTGGAGAAGCAATATCCTTCATAGAAGATAGCAAAGGATAGCCCGACTTCATACAAAATTTCTCAAAAGAAGGTATGATAAGAAAGTCAACATTCATGGATTTAGCATGAACTTCAATAGGAAGGGTAATAGAGCCAATGATAGGACAAGATAAGCCATCAAATAACTTCACAACCACATTAGAAGTATATTATATTGGTTTATGCAATCATAAAGTGAAAATATACTCTTCAGTTATGACATTAATCATGCACGAGGGATCAATCAGGGTACCACGGCAATGGATATCCTTAACCTTCACAACTATGTATAAAGGGCCATCAGGTGCTCTAATGGTCTCACTAGGATCAAATGTAATACAAGGATCCTTAGAGAAATCATGTGTCTCTACCATATTAACCAAGTTTGGAGCCATAGAGGTTAATTCTTCAAAAGAGAGATAATCAAGCACAGTCTTAATAACATTAGAGGTATGAGAAGGCAAGGGATCAGTGAAAATATTAAGATTTTGATTAGGAGGAGATACTGATTTATTCCCTTTATCATTCACACCTACCACATATATAGTATTATTATCAATCAAGTCTTGAATCTTATTTTTCACTCCAAAACATTTCTCAGTATCATGACGAGGTTGACGATGAAATTGACAAAAAGAATTGTTATCAAAATAGGAGATGCAAGTTTGGAAGGATCAATTTGTTTAATAGGAGGAAGTTTGAAAACATTTTTGTGCAACAAATGAGACATAATACTATGTATAGACTCATTCAAAGGAGTAAACTATCTTTCTCTTTGGAAAAATTTAGAAATAGAAGGCACACCTGCTGTAGAATTCACATGGTTGTTGTTGATCGGATCATTAAACTTGATGAAGCTTTTTGTTGGTTTGAACTTTGCAAATGGTTGTTGAACACTCTCCTTCTTATCACTCAGAGCTAGAGGAGTGAATTGCTCCATTTGACTTACAACCAGTTGATAATTGTGTAGTGTTGTGCACAACTTCGGAAAGGAAGTAAACTTAGACAAAAGAAGCTTTTCCCTGATATCTTTTAGCTTATATCTACCAATGAAATCAGCCACTTTTTCTTTAACACCTTGTTTACAATGCATTATATCAGTCAAAGTGATTGTAGGACCAATGTTGTTTTGAAATTGTTGAATGAAAGCATTTGCAAATTTTTGAAAAGAAGTGATAAAATAAGAAGGAAAAAAGAAATACCATTGTAAAGATTTATCTCTTAGTGTTCTTGTAAATAGTTTTTCAAGAAATCTTTGATCATAAGCAAAATCAGTACACAAGGTTTGAAATATTTTGACATACATAAGAGGATCACCTTTTCCATTATAGAATTCCAATTGAGGGATCTCTACATTTTTAGGTGGCACAACCTTAACAATATTAAGAGAAGTGGGCTCGCAACATCAAAGGTGGGCACACTGAACTTGGATTGACTCATAGAAGAAATTTATTGTTGTAAAGAAGACACTGTTTGGACAAGGTTGTTGATTGTCATTTCAGTAGAAGAATTGATGTTAGAAATAGGTGATTGAGAAGGTGGTGTGATGTTATTGAAAGCAGCCATAGATTAAGATTAAGGTAGTGGGACATTATGATAAGTAGGCATTGGTGATGATTGGGTAGGAAAAGGGACAGTTAAAGGAGGAATAAAATTGTTGAAGGAATTGTCCCCTTGTGTCACACTGATTGGTTGAGGAATAATAAGAACACTCATGGAAAAAATAGGTAAAGGTGGAGGATTAAAAGAAGAAGAAGGATTACCCCCATGACCACTTGTTGTAGGGATGACATTTTGAGTTGAAGTAGCCATGATGTTGGATGTGAAAGTAGGAATACTAGTCATAGGATTAGTCAAAGTAATAGAAGAATTGGCTTGTATTGAAGGTTGTGAATAACCTAGGGTTTTGACACAACTCTTGATAGGCATGACATTAGAATCAACAATATGTGCAATAGCATGCAATATATCAATTCCATTCTCATTAGTTTGAAGCATGCGCTTAAGACCTTCAATTAATGGAAGAGCTTCACTATTAGGGTATTCTCGAGACATCCATTTTGAAAGCTATCAAATTGATTGTCCAATGTAGAAAATTGATCTAGAGAACCCCTAGTTAAAGCATCTTCATCATCATGGGATTCATTAATGCAGTGAATAGGCACATGATTAGGGTGGGAAGAATTAGCATGATCCTTATTAAAGAAGTCACCCAAATTAGGATCCATCTCCTCGTTAATTAAACCTTGGGAAGCCTTAATTCTAATGCTTCATCTAACGGGGATAGGATACGTAGGAATAGTAGTGGTAAAACTCATGCACCAGAGGGAAAATTTGAATTTTGAATTGTGAAACAAAGCTTACAAAATTGGTTAATGCAAAATTTAAGAAAATAATGATTACACATTTTGAAATTTGTTGGAGGAAGAGGATGACACAATTTCCAAAAAATGAAAGGAAATTGGGATTTTAAAATTAGGACCAAGCAAATACCACTTAATTTCAAAATTAGAATTTTAAAAATTAGGGCATACTATAATTAACCTATTAATTTTAAAAATTTCTTGAAATTTAAAATGTTGAATTTTGGAGGTATTTTCAATTCTAGATAGATAAAAAATCGATAAAATCAGCCATTCTTCCAGATTTAGACTAGTAAATACAGCCATAATAGTTTCCCAAAATTTCGGGAAAAAAAAACAAGGACTGTGGTGGGAACGCACATGGTCCGACCAACTTTTTTTGAAACTTTCAGGGATGGATATTATGATGAATTTAAAGCTAACCCCGAAAAATTAGTGAATTTTATGATCTTTAAATGGGCGAAATGAAGGCGCAAATGTGAAAATAGGACCCTATTAGGGTTTTAAAGGAAAAGATGAATTGAATTGCAATTTTGAAAAGGGTCCAACCTAATGGATAGGGACACCTTGGAAAATGTTTAGAAATCTGAATGTAAATGAATTTGATTTGAAATTCACACAAAATCTAATTAATTTTAAAAATTAGAGTTTGATGACTTAACCACTTAATTTTAAAATTTGAATTTTGGGAAAAAGGGGGGAAATTGAAATTTTGAATTGTAGGATTGAAGAAAAATCCGAGAACAATTAGAAATCTAAAAATTAAATGTAAATCCAATTTTTTCACAAGTTCAATATGATTTTTGAAAATTAAGGTTTTGACAAGTAACCTCTTAATTTTTTAAATTTTATTTGCAAATTGAATAAGAAAAAGAGGAAATTGAATTTGATAAACAAAACAATTTTCAGATCTAAGATAACCATAAGCAATTTTTACAAATCACAAGTTCAATTTTAATTTTTAAAACTAGGGTTTTGAATGATTTAACCACTAAGTTTGCAGAAATTTGAAACTTGTTAATGAAAAATATGCAATTTTGTTTTAAGGAAAGCATGCAAGATGTTAGGTTCACCAAAATGTAATGGTGGAAAATGGTGAATGATAGATCAAGAAGGAAAATACCGTTTCCCTCAAAGAGAGATGAGAGTTTCGGTATTGATTGCGATTCAAGCACTTTTCACCATGTTACATTAGGAAGAGGAGAGGATAATTCACAAGATTCAATCTCTCCACATGAAGATGGTAAATTAAATTCTGAATGAATTGGGAATGTTAAGTTTATCCCCTCTTCCTTGTTGAAAATGGAAAGAAAATTGATTGAATTGTGTAGTGCAAAAGTGACAAAGAATTGATTATAACTTGAGATCAGAATATTGGATGAAGCTGTGCACTTGGATCTGACAGTAAAATTTTGAGATGAAGTCGCCCTGCGAATTTCATGAAAAGTTGTCTGGACTGTGGCGAGAATGTACATGGTGCTCCAAAAAATCCAAGAAATGAAGGTTTTTTCTACCTCTACAAATGAAGCCCGAATTTGAAAGTACAGCTATGTGCCTCCAACCTACAAAAAAAAAAGGGGGAAAATGGGTTGGGATTGGGGGTTTGCCTTTAGGTCAAACCCTAGTTTTTGAATTAACCAAGTAATGAAAGAAAGTACTTGCGAGTAGATGTAAATGAAAGGTTGAATTGTAAATCACCTCAAGGGAGGTTGTAGTAGCAATGTTGATAGAGATCCTTGCATGGAATTGAATGTTGGAATTGATCTCCTCTTCAATGGTTGAATCCTTGACTTGAATGCAACACATAGCCTTTAAGAGAGACATGAGAATGCTCAATGCTAGAAAAAAATGCCTGAATGCTTGAATGCTCGAATGCTTGAATTCTTATGCAACATGAATTTATCCAACTTATGCCCACTTCCATGTTATGAAAATGAGAGGACGGATTCCCCTTAAATACATGTTAGTGGATCTGATTTTCATCACGGGCTGACTCGGGGGAGTTTTCCACCCGATGTACAACCAACAACGCAACCATAGGAAGGGTCCTACCCCAAAATATGGTAGGGAAAGGGGAAAAATGCCCCTATCCCACCACTTTCTCTAAGGTAGAGTGTGGATGAGGTGATGCAGAGGCTAATGAAGAAATTATTTCTGAAGGCTGAGAAATCTCCGATCTCCGATCAGGGTAGAGGATTAGAAGTCGTGTGCGTGAGGATGTTAATTCAGTAAAAAATTGCCAGGGTCACAATTTTATTATGCTACACTATCTTGTTGTGGAGGAACAATGGTAGGGAGGTCAATTCCCTCATCCTCAAGCACCCGATCTAGGTTTTCACTTTCGGATACACCCTTTGTTTTTACTTTTTCCTCATCCAAAGGTGCCTCAGGAAGATTTTCACCTAAGGAATCATTATTTTTGTTTTCATTTTCTTTTTTGCGACTAAGGGTATTGACTTGACTACCAAAGTATCCATTCTCATGTAATTGAATCTGATGAACTCTGTTGCAGTCTTCTAAATTGTACATAGTTAGGAGAGCCATAAGATCATTATCATTAGCACATATGTCCAAAGCGGGTTTGTCTCATTGGTCCCTGTCTATAAGCTCAGGGTGAACAAGTTGTAGTTTATGTGGAGTGGAAGGGATTATAGGGGTTGGTGTTGATATGGGTGTCAAAGAAGATATCCTCTTCATCAAAGTCTTTGACATCCAAGGAGGGACTTGAAGGGCACCGACAATAATGATCTTGATGAATAATGATGAACAACTAATACCCTAACCAGTACTAAGAGGGGGGGGGGGGGGGTGAATCAGTACACAAAAAAACTTGCTTCAATATATTGACACTCTCTAATCATAGATAATCAGTTGTCTATACCACTGTACTTAACCATAGCAATACCGGTTAATAGAAATACTTCAGATAGCTAAATTGGTAAAATAAATGTACTTCAAATAGCGTCCAACAATTCTCAAATCTAGATAGCTATTTTACTAGTTTGATCATGCATGAGTTGCATTAGTAATATCACAACCATTTAGCACTGCATGCATATTCAGTTGAATAAAAACTACTCAATCATCAAATGAAAAATACACAGCACATGACACACAAATTTTTCACGTGGAAACCCAAATGGGAAAAACCACGATGGGGATGAATACCCACAAGCTTTTTTTTGAACTCTTTTGAAGTCCACTCTGTTAGGAGCCTAGCTCGGTTAAAGACTTTACAATAAGGTTCTGTTAGGAACCGATCCTGTTAGGTATCACCCGGTTAAGGGATGACTATAAACTATGTTAAAGGTTGAAACCCTATTAAAGGTTACCTCGCTAGAGGATTTAAAGAACTCAATGAGCTTGAGTCACCTGGTTAGAGGAATTGCAACAAACCTATTAAAGCTACCTGGTCAAGGGATTTTCTTTCTATTGAAATGGCTAGAAGACAACATATAAAACTCTGATCTGATAACAACACTACTTTGCTAATGCGGATTTTTTTTAGTTCCTCTCTTCTGCAATCACACTCTGCAAACTCCTTAGTCTAGTTTGGCAAGTATCAATTCTCCAACACATAGACATAAATACAACTTTTTCCAACACACACAATAATTAGGTCGGTAGCATAAACCCTAAACCCTAAACATTTAGGTTTTCAGTTACAAGTGATCCGATCCTTACTGTTAAAATGAATTGCATAGAATGAAACAATCTGAGAAATATCTCAAGTTATTCTGCATCATCCAATCTTCACTGCACCTAGAAATCAGTAACCCATCACGCATTCTTCACACACCATTAAGAAAAATGCACATTCTCGAGGTAGACATTCAATGCATTCGCTCCTAACGTGCAAGATCCTCAAAGAGATTCTTCACATGCACATAGATGAAATGGAATCTCGATCTCATCCTTATCTCTTAAATAACTCATCATAGAATGTCATTGGTTACACTACACAAGACAGATCACCAAACTGGAAACCCTCGAGCTAAACTGAGACTACAAACCGGTAGTCAAACTGTGAACCACGACACTGGTTCACTCCATCGCAATTAACTATAGCCGCTTCCAGTCTTCACACTAGTTCATACTAGTTCACCTGCTTGAGAACCATATACCAGTTGACTTATTGACATCAATGACAACATACATTATCATCGCTTCATTATACGCCAATAATCTCCCCCTTTGGCATTGATGGCAATACTCAGTGAATCATTGCTCGGTAAAATATATACACTGATTGAAACTATACTTGTGTAACTTAAACAAAATCTTCTCCCCAAACAATATATCTTCACCCCCTTTGACAGCAATGCAAAAGTGGAGGCATAGGCTTCCAAGCTCCACCATGCTGCTCCCCCTGTGGAGTAGCATCCTTCAACACATCAATCCTGTAAGATTGGTCACTATAGTACCTGACTGATGTGGAGCACACATCTTTAATGTATTTCATGAAGGGGTAGAACCCCTTATTCACCCCTCAAATAGGTAAATGTACTCTTTGGTAAGGGCTTAGTGAATATATCTGCTAGCTGTTCCTTACTAGAAAAATGTCTTAATACCAACTCTTTATTCTGAACCTTCTCTCTCAATTAATTATACTTGAGCTCAAAATTATTGGTCTTAGCAATGCAATACTAGATTTTTAGAAATATTGATTGCACTAGTATTATCACAAAAAATGCTCAATGGTTCAAATATAGTCACTTTGAAGCCATTCAGTACATGCTTCATCCAAATTGTCTGAGTGCAGTTCATAAATGCTGCCACATACTTCACTTTAGTTGTAGATTGGGAGATACAGCTCTGGTTCTTACTCATCAATGAGACTAGTCTTTCACCGAGGAAGAATGCTCCACCGGTTGTGCTCTTTTGGTCATCCACATTACCTACCCAATCTGCATCGATAAACACTTTGAGATAAAAGTCACCATTATATGGATACCACAATCCATAATCAACCATTCCCTTAAGATATCTAAGAATCCTCTTTACTGCTACCAAGTGGGATTCTCTTCGATTCTTCTAAAAATGAGCAACTATGCCTACTGCATGAGCAATATCCAGTTTGTTGTGCACCACATAGTGTATCTTACCGATCATTGACTGGTACTCCTTCTCATCCACCAATGCTGAATCATCCTCCTTAGTCAGTTTGCAGCTAGTTACCATCACTGTTCCAACCAGTTTTCTCTCCTCCATCCCAAAGGTCTTCAATACCTTCTTGGTCTAGGTAATGAAGATACCTTCTTTCATTTGTTGAATCTGTAGACCAATGAAAAATTTTATCTCTCCAATTAGAGACATTTCAAAATCCTTTTTCATCACATCTGCAAATGCATGACTCATTTCATCATCTCCTCCGAAGATTATGTCATCTACAAATACTTCACAGATCATTATCTGATCACCTTTAGATTTTAGGTAGATGTTGTTATCCTCAATTGTTCTCTAAAATCCTATCTTCATAAGATGAGAGTGTAACCATTCATACCATGCCCTTGGTGCTTGTTTCAATCCATACAGGGCCTTGTGTAATTTGCATACAATGTCACTATCCTCTTACAGAGAAAACCCATCTGGTTGCTCAATATACACTTCTTCTTCTAGGATTCCATTTAAGAATGCAAACTTCACATCCATCTAGTATACCTTGAATCCATTGAATGGTGCAACTGCAAGTAGCATTTAGACATCGTCCAGTCTAGCCACTGGGGCAAAGGTTTCTCCATAGCCTTGTCCTTCTTCCTAAGAATATCATTTGCATACAAGTCTTGCCTTGTTTCTTACCACCGTGCCTTATTCATTCTGCTTATTCTTGAAGACCCATTTGGTACCTATGACATTTTTGTGTTCCGGTCTGGGTACCGAGGACCATGTTGCATTCTTCTCTATCTGGTCCAGCTCCTCTTCCATTGCCTTTATCCAGTCTTCATCGGCAAGTGCCTCTCTAGTGGTCTTAGGCTCAAATTCTGAAATCATGCAGGAGTTTTCTTTCACCTTTCTCCATGTGAGTATACTTGCATCTTTGTCTCCAATGATCTACTTCAGATCATGATGCAGTTTTGCATACCTAGGAATGACCCTAGCTAGTTCCACTTTCTTTTCCTCTTCTTCTTCCAATTCATCTTCTTCTTCTCCTACTGTAGCTTCTACCGGTATAGAAACACTAAGGTCTTTGCAGTATTTGTCACTTGTTTCTTTCTTAATTGGTTCCTAGAAGGCTAAACCCAGTTCATCTTCTATTTGATTGTTGTCAGTTTCCTCAGGCTTCTCAAGGGATTCATCAACCTTGACATTGATACTCTCAACAATTTTCTGAGTCCTGTTGTTGTAGCACTTGAGAGCTTTGCTTTTAGTGGAATATCATAGAAATATTCCTTCATCATACTTAGCATCAAACTTTCTCAGATGCTCACCTCTCCTGATATAGCACTTACTGCCAAATACTTTGAAATAACTTACATTAGGAGTTCTCCCATTCTAGTACTCATAGGGGGTTTTGTCTTTATCTTTCTTGATGAGTACTTGGTTCATAGTATAGACTACAGTGCTTACCACTTCTCTCCAAAATGTGTGAGCTACCTTTCCCTGGATCAGCATAGTTCTGGCCACTTCCACCACAGTCCTATTATTCCTCTCTGCCATGTCGTTTTGTTATGGTATCATTGGGGAAAACAACTGCCTCTTGATGTTGTTCTGTTCACAGTACTTGTTGAATTCATCAGAAGTGAATTTACCTCTCTGATCGGTTCTGAGGTATTTTATTCTTTTGTCGCTCTCCTTCTCAACCAATTCTCTAAAGGATTTGAACTTTCCAAATGCCTCAGACTTTTCTTCCAAGAATGTGACCCACATCATTCTTGAGCAGTCATCGATAAGAATCATGAAATACCAATCTCCCTGAATACTTCTTGTTTTCATCAGACCACACAGATCGGTGTGTACTAGATCAAGTAAGTTCTCTGCTAAAAAGAACTTACCTTTGAATGTTAAGGAAGACATCTTCCCAAGTTCACATTTTCTGCATAAACAATTCTTTGGTTTGTTCAGCAAAGGCAACCCTCTTACTGCCTTGATCTTACTGGCCTTTACTATATTATCAAAGTTTATATGACAAAGTCTCCTATTTCATATCCAATTGTCATCAAACTTCACCATCAAACACTGACTGATCTAGGCATTCAGCTGAAATAGGTTTCCTTTGGTCTGTTTACCAGTGGCAATAAGTTCACCACTCTTTTCGATTATTTTGCAAACCCCACCTTTGAACTCCAGAATAACTCCTTTGTCGTTCAGCTAAGTAACACTCAAAAGGTTGTGCTTAAGGCCTTCCACCCAGTAGACATCATCTGCACTGGTCTTTCCATTCACGAAGATGGATCCTTTTCCTTTTACCATCCAAGGTGTATCATTGCCAAACTGGACAACACCTCCATCATATTATTCTAGAGTCAAAAAATTTCTTCGGTCACCAGTCATGTGGTACACCTGCTATCAATGATCCATTCATTAGAGTTGTCAATGCGAGAGACAAGAGCTTTCTAGTCAGACACCTCTTCCTTGATAGCTACAAATACTATGTCCTCACTCTCTTCATCCTCAGATTCTTCATCGATAACACCTTCATCCACTACAACAAGACAATTTCTCCTACCTCCTCCTTTATACTTTTAAAACCTTTCTGATTTATCCTTATTGTCACTATTAGGAAAGTTAATAGCTACATGTCCTATCTTATTGCAGGAAAAACATTTCAAAGGAAGCTTACCTCTGTATTTTCCGGTGCCTTTTGGAAGTCTCTTGGTGAGAAGAGATTCAAACTCCATCAGAATCTCCTCATCATCCATATCTCTGCTTGGTCTAGATTCATAACTAGTGCTAACCTCTTTTCCTCTCCTGGTAGGTGCGGAGAAAGCAGATGCTCTGAAGGCTGACTCAGTATGAAAGCATTATCTAAAGCAATAGGTTCAGTCGTAAGCAAACACTTAAAGAACTTGACAGCTTCAGAAGCAATATCATCCTCATCAAGCAAACCTTTTCCATTAGAATCAACAATACATGAAATTCTATTGCGAAGCCTCTTAAGCTTAGAAGAAGAATGGAAAAACTTAGTATTTCTATCCCCTTTAGACAACCAAAGGTCTCTATATTTCTACCTCCAATAAGATTCTTCCCTAGCCAAAACCTCACTCAATTGAAGATTTAAAAAATTAAGCATGTCATAAGAAAGAGAGGACATACCTGAATTAATGATACTCTTATTAAGCTGCTCAATTTCTTCCCGAATCCTAGCCTTTTATCGAAATATATTCTTGAAGTGTACCACATTCCAATCCCTAATCTTATGTTTTATAAAAGCCAGTTTCTTAACAATATGAAACATCCTAGACCCAGGAATAAATGAGGCAAAAAGCCACCATTGTTTTAATGAAGGCAAGAAAGATTGATCCCTAAACCACATTGACTCAAACTTGAAAGGTAATTTCCTAGGGGCCCTATCCTCAAGAATAGAAAACAAAATAGGGAAATGATCAAACCCAATGAAGGGGAGAACTTAGGAAACAATATCCTGACCCGAACTAAACCAATTCTCAGAAACCAAAAACCGATCCAGTCTTTTAGGTATTTGACAAAAATATCTCCGCATGTTAGTCCTGGTAAATGGCCCATTAAGAGGTTTCCAATCAACCAAATTCAAAGAATGAATAAAGTGACAAAAATATGATATAGAATGCTTATTAGGGATTATTCCCCTAGCCTTCTCATCTAAACTAGCAATAGCATTAAAATCACCCCCCCCCAAAAAAAAGGCATCACGCAAAGGAGATGCAACTAAAGCTAAAAATTCCCAAAGTTTCCTTTTTTCCAACAGCCGAGTCGGGCCATAAACATTAAAAAGCCAAAATTTTGAGTATGATAACCTACTCTTAACCAGACCAAGCATCTAGTTAGATGAGGAAGCAATCAAGGAGAAGTCCACACAGGCATCTTTCCAAAGGACCACAAGACCACCTGAAGCACCTGAAGAGGAAGATGCACTAAATTTCCAAATTTTAAAAGAAGAGAATAACCTATCAGCAGATGATAAACTTAACTTAGTTTCTTGTAACATCACCACATCAAACTTCATTAAGTCCAACTGAGACTTAATCAAGCGTCATTTGTTAGGGGCATTTAAGCCCCTAACATTCCAATATATAATCCTCATTGGCCCAGATGGGAGGCATCAACTTCCCTCGAAACACACAAAGAAACCTGAAAAATCCTTACCTACCAGAAAGTCCTTATGAAGACTTCTCTTAGAATCCAAAGCTCTTGTAACCGATAGGCTAAAGGGTTTTCTTGTTCGTTTCTTTTTGGAAGACTCCAAAGAAGAAAGAAGACTTGATTGAATGCTCGCATCAATTTCTAATTTAGTCTTGACATGCTTAGGCTTCCGACCTCTTTTACCAAGAGTGGACAAAGGTGAAGTAGGGGAAAGGGGGGACTGAATCAAAGGAAACCCATTGAAACCCAAAGGAGTAGAATCCACGGGTGCCTTATCTTCAATGGGACCTACCCCAAGAACCGACGACACTAGAGCCCTCTCCCTGCCTGATTCAATAGGACCCGAAGATGTCCCAAGAACCGACGACATCAGAGCCTTCTCCAGATTAAGAAGATCAAAAGAATTATTTGTAGGAAAAGCAGCTAAATCGTTCTCGAGATTTCCTAAGTCAACCGAAAGCGAAGAGATTACTCTATTAGCTAAAGAAGAATTAAGAGCCACATTATTAGTATTAACAATATCTTGCACCTGGGCAATAAGATGCTCATCCAGAATGATATCAACCTCCAAGGGATGTTCAGTATTTTTCATACCCAACCCAGGATTTTCTAACTCGGCCCTCAAGTCTTTCTCCAAATCAACAAAATGCGAAGAAGGTTTTCGCGAATTCAAAATTTCATTAGTATTATCCAGATTAGAGACATTATCCAATCCAACCCTAAGAGAAAGAACATAGCAATGAGGTAAGTCTGATAAAACCCTAGTTGAGATATTTATATCCAGAGGGGAAGGAGCAGAGGCCAAATGAGCAGCATGAATTCCTACATGATCTTTATTCCAAACAAACATTTCCACATTCTTATCAAATGAGGGATTAATGACTCCTGAACCAAATTTAATCATTTTCATGTGAAAAAACAAAGTAGAATCCATAATCACCAAAGAAAGACCAAACTCCACAAAATCCCTAATAAGGTTTTGACGCCAAATACCAAAGGATGACCGAATGTTGCAAGTCTTAGGAGGAGAAACATTAGCAGAAAGTAAGACACAGATTTTGACCACAAACAACCCATCTTCAAACAACAAATGGGACAACAAAAATTTACCAAATGAGGCCCCAATCTTTGTTAAAATATCAAATTCTACAAATTCAGAGGGTAACAAAGGGAGTTTTAACCAGGAAGGGACATACTTCGGACCAACCCCAGAGGGCGCAAAAAAGGGTTTCCAAGTTTCCACAAAAATTAGATTTTTCCCAAGCCAAAAAATTGGAACACTCAGAGCCTTATCCCTAGCATCTCCAGAATCAAAAATCAATAATAAACGAATTTGCAGATAAAACTTCAAAGTACAAAGTGCCATACCAGTGTGCATGAATCATACAATGGAGCTTTGAAAGAGGAATAGAATCACCCCACACTTGGATGATGACTGCGAAAGCTCGGAGATCATGAGCCTTTTTCCCTAGAACAGAATCCAAGGCGTCGATCAAAGGAACCAGGAGCCAAGCAGGCTGCGGCTGCGAAGACGGGTCAGATTTTGGCAAATGACAAGCAAAAACCCCTGAATTTGGTTGCCGCAAAGCAGCATCTCCTTTGTTCAAACCAAGCTGAGCTTTATTTTCAGAAGCCCTAAAATTTCGATTGCCCGTTTGCCGATCACCCTTATTCCTTGCCCTCGAGTTGCGGCCCCGGTTCCCCTGCTGACGAAAGAAGCTCTGAAAATAAGAAGAGGAAGGAAAATCTTGAATGGATTGTTTGCCCCAAGAAAAATCCTAAGAACCATTAGTCACACCCGGGTGAGGAAGATCAACAGAAAACATAACATCCACCCATTTACTGCTTCGAAAAACCCATTGAGGGACATGATCAGCATGCTTGACAAAAGGATCCTTAGGGGGAAGTGGATCTCCCACCGCTTCATCCCCCCAAGACTTGTTTGAATGCATGGCCCTCAAAAACCTAACCTTCGCTAACTTCCAAAAACTTTGCTCCCAATTTACCTTAAATTTTATTTTGATGGTCATTATGGCAATTCTCATGTTTTTTCTGAAGTCAAAAATGAAAAAGAAGTAATCTAATTATATTTTTTGGAAAGTTAATGTTGATAAGTTTTCAATCAAGTCATCATAAATCATTAGACATGACTTTTGAGTCTAGTCTATAAATTCAATAGCGTGAATATTTTTTTGAGTGATAGACTGTTTTTCCAAGCAGGACCATAGCTATCCTCAAAGCTTAACCAGCATTAATTATTACACACCGACACAAATTACTACACACACTCCTTATTCTCAATTTATCATATACGTCAGATTAGATGCTAGTGCCATGGTTTCCTCTCAGGATAAAAGCAATCAGTGCAAAAATGGTCATTTACGGTATCTGGCGCACGTCAGATTAGATAAAAGTAATTTTCCCGATGTCACATCTGATAGCCATCACACTCTTTGTACCATGTAGTGCAACAAATACCTACAAAATATTTGATGCAATTACTGGTTTCCTCTCTATATTATCATACAGATTTACGCCCATAGTTTTCATGGCGTTTCCATGTGCCATTCTTGGCTCTCTATTATTGTACGCTGTAAGGAGTAATCAAATTGACAGTCTTCCTTTCCACCATTTCAACATTAATTGTTCATTTTAATCTTTACTTGTAATTAAATTTGGGATCTGCATTTCTCATATCCTCCTAGCCATTTGATATAAATTTTTATTAAATATTTCTTTAACAATTATATATTAAAAATTTCTTTGACAATTATATATTAAAAATTATAGAGTTAAGAGTAGATAATAGGTAGAAACTCTTAGAAAATTCCTTAATGATATTCATCTTTCATAGTTCACTTAATTAGAAACTATCTAAATTAATGGTTCATTCAAGGAAAGATTAGGACCTCCATTCTATTTGAAAATTCTAAGTTATGAGTTTGGATAGAACTCTCCAACATAGAAGAAGAGATATATATGAAAAAGTTAATATCATTTGTCATTAACTTTGTAAATTTTCATTACAATGATGGAATCTAGCTTCACATTGAGTTTGAAAAGGCAAGAAATTATTCTCACCTTTCCTATTGTATTTGATAGCGTCTAGACCAGATATCATGCAGTCTATTTATTTGGTGCCTAGATTTCAAGCTAATCTGAAGGTGACAGATGAGCAAGATGTGAAAAGAATATAAAGAGAGAGAGAGACAGAGTGAGAGGGAAAGGGAGAAATAGAGAGAGAGGCAGAGGGAAAGGGAGAAATAAAGAGAGGAGATTAAAGTAGAGAGATATAAAAAGACGGAGTGACAAGGAGAGAGAGGAAGAGATATTGTTAAAAAGTTAGAGAAATATAGATAGAGAGAAAATATAAAGAGATAGATATACAACTTGGGAAAGATAGATGGGTGAGAGAGATAATTATATAGATAGGGTGAGAGAGATAATTATATGCAAAGGTAGAGGTGGTAGGAGAGAGAAAGAAGTAAAGGGATAAATAGATATAGAAAGATGGAGATAATGAGAGAGGAGGAAATTGAGAGATAAAATGATAAAGGTATAAGAAGTGTGTTGAAATATGTGCAATATGTTTTTATTTATGTCAACCTATCATATTTGTATAGAGATGGATTGGTGTGCTTGATGAAGCTGAGAAATGGTTTCACACTAACATGTTTGAGAGAGATGGTTTGACACAATGCAGACATGAGTCAACATGATTGAGAAGCAGATTAGATGCCTAAGAAATAATGCAGTCCATGACTCTTTAAATTTGGTGAGGAATTCAACAAGTATATTTGCACCCCATCATAGTTGAAGAGGCCATGGTCTAGGTTTTCATAAAAGTCATATTCTCAGTTCTCTTAACACGATTCAATAGCATAGTGTCGTAGTTTACCATATTTGACATACTTAGTATCATCTCCTATACCTTCCTCTATTTCATTTGTTTCCTCCCTTTTAATGGTCAAAATCTATGCTATATTATGGAGAATTATTTTGCATGGTGTTAGCATTTTTTTTCAATCTCTATCAAGGTTATCTATATCAACAATATTGTGTATAGAGGGGAAGTTCAACAAGTTCTTCAACATAGACCACAGTCTTATCATGCAAAAGGTATTTGGGACATTGACGTTCATGGTTAGAATCTTCATTTTTATTTAAAATATTAATAATGGAAAAATATTTATTTCATGATCATCCCATTTACAACAAAACTCAAAAAATATTGTTTTAATCTTTTGAAAATTTTACCTAAAATCCACATGTTCCTTTTTAGCCCTTTGTTCACCTTCTAGGTTATAGAAGTCATTCGTCATATGACCTTTTATACATTAGTATTAACACCAAATGTTCTAGTTACCCATATTTATCCAATATTTGATCTATTTTTCTTAATGCAATGTTAATAGTTATATTGCTAGTTGTATCTTTTTTAATGTTTTATTTTATTTTGTATTTTTTATTCTTGTCTATTATTAATATTGATTATAGTAAGACAAACTTATTTTATTTGAATTGGTATCAAATATTCTACCATCAAGTGCTAGCTTTATTTATCTATATAATGGATAGATGAACTATTCAAATTTCTACTTTTTTCTTATGGGTTCATCTGATTTCAGGAGACATACTTAAATCCATTATCATACTCTTTACCTAATTCATCCTTCATTTTAATTTATCTCTCATCTTGATTGCACTTTATGCTGAAATTTTTTACGGTGTCAAATTTTCTGAAAAAATATTTTTCACTTTATTCGAGTCTTTTTCATGGTTAGGATATGATTTCCTTTACTAGTCAAAGACATCTTCCAATAGAGATTCTAAGAATTCAAACAAATAATTTAATTTTTATCTTTATCAATTTTCTTCCTCTATTGAAAGAAATACAATAAGAAAATGCGCTCCATAGCCTCAATGGTATCCATATTGAATGCTAGAGTTTCATTCGAGAATTTATGGTCTGATTAGTTTCATCGTTTTTTTATTTATAGTAATTTTATATGATATTTCTTTCTGTATAGAGAATTTTTAACTATTTCAAGCTTATGCTCTTTTTCTTTGCCTCTTTCTAATTTGATCTTAAAAAAAATTATTTTTCAAAAATATTTTCACAATATACTAGAAAATACTAGAAACTACTCTTTTGTATATTTATTCTCTTATATTTTGTACTTCTTCTATTGATATTATTATACTTTTATATGGTATGGGGATGAGTCCAACTCTATGGTGTATGCCTCTTCATAATGATCTTTCATCTTTGGTGATATTTCTTAACTTGTAAATTAATTTGATAATATTGACAAGTCTACATCCATGTTATATAGATGCTTTTTTTTGTTCTTTTATCTCATCTCTTCTTAAATTAACTAAAATGTAATTAATTAAATTTTTGAAATAATATTCAATGATAGAACACATATTTTTTAAAGGTTCTAAGGAATTCTATAAACTTTTCATCTAGATAAATTATGAGTTTAGATAAGATCAATTTTATCAAATATATTTTGCATTAAATGTGGTTGTCTTGGAACCTCACTATTTCAACTATCCTCTACCAATGTATTTCTTATTAGCCCTTAACTTTCTATGGTTTTTTCTAAATATGTCAAAATCTCTCCTACTTTCTTTAATAGCATCCAAATTGGCACACTAAATGATGCCCTTATTAATATTCTCACTATTTCTCTAATCTACATTATTAATTCTTTTGTGGTGGCTTTATCTATCTTCCTCCTCTCTTTGTCTTGCCCCATTTTTTCCTTAGTCAATTTTATCTCCTCTATAATTTCTTTGTATTCCTTGTTATTTCTATTTTGCATGTGTGTTTATTATTATTTGTGTTACATATCTCTTTTATTTCATCCCATGGTTTTTAGTTTATACCTATACTAATATTTCATATATTTTCAAGGATTGTTCTTTGATGTCCTCCCATTTACATTTTTCATTTGTTACGCCATAATATTTTATTAACCTCAAAAATTTAATAAATCTTGTGGATTGAATTCTTGAATTATTCAAACAAAACTTATGCTATAACACTAATAAAAAACATATGCAACCATTGATTACCTATTATTTTCTGACGTTAGATAGCCATATTATTATTAGTTTGTATGAAATAAGTTGTTCAATCTCTGAGGAATTTGATGTTGCTTTTATGTTGGTAGCCGAACAAGTTGTTCAATTCTTTTTTCAATTCAATCCCACATTTTATTCACTACATTTTTCATTTCATGGATTAATAATCCCCTTCAATTAAATTGAGACAAAGGAGATTGTACAACAATTTATAGGAATATTTTCATCTTTCTTCTAGGTATCATTATCTAGAGAGGAATATTGATTTGGATTTTATGTTTTCTCTATAATTCATAAGTAAGGTGTCAATAATAAAATAAATGCTACCAAAAAATGTGAAGAATAAGAAAACATAGATCAGTACCATAGTTATCATCTATATGTTGTGTTTATGTATTCCTTTATTAGGATATTTTTCTTACAAACTACATCTCTTTATTTATGTTTACAATTTTTTTTCACCTTTGCAATACTTTTACGATTATTTTTAGTATGATTTATGATATTATAGATATGTCTATTCTACTCCTTTCTCTACCAATATACATCAAGATTATGTTATAAGACTTTCCAATATGCAAGTTAATAGAAATAAAAAAATGCCATATGTTGTGTGATCACTTGCCACAATAAATTCACTAACTTTCAATTGTTAGATTATACATTTCTTACTATATTCAATGCTCAAGAAAATTTATGTAATAAAATATAAATTTATTTTTCATAACTCATTATATGTTTAATCCTGTCTTTATCTAATTAATAATTGTTGTAAATATAATTTTTTGTTGTCATTCATGTCAAACTTGTTAGTCCAAAATAGATACTTAACCATTCTCTAGGTCCAAAGATGATTAAAAAGTGAACAAGTAATGTAAGTTGGTGTAGA
Source organism: Cryptomeria japonica (assembly GCF_030272615.1). NCBI lineage: Eukaryota > Viridiplantae > Streptophyta > Pinopsida > Cupressales > Cupressaceae > Cryptomeria > Cryptomeria japonica. The sequence goes on from NC_081405.1 coordinate 148,539,922, forward strand.
AGACATAAGGTTTATGGATGTTTCTGGCAACATATTATGGTGTGTGATTCGATGGTTAACCCCATTCTTAATGAGGGTTTACTTGTTTTGATCCATGACCATTTTAAGCCCAATTCCTCCCTCATTTCCATTTCAGAGGATGTGTAGTTGGATACCCATAGTTCAAATGGTATTGATTGGAACAATGACATGGAGGATGAATGTTTTGTCCCTCCGAAGAATAAGATGATTAAATCCAATTTTGCTAATGTTTCTCATTCTGGGAATGGGAAGGGTAAAGACTTGAAGATTGTTCTTCCCTCTAGTGCTAGTACTAAAGATGTTAGCAAGAAGCCTAAGGGTCTCCCTGTGTCTAAAGGTAAAACTCTTGAGTCTAAGGCTCCCTCATTGGATCATGCAAACCAAATTTACTAGTGTCCACTACATTGTGTCAAGTCCTACCCTTCCGTGGATAGGAAGAGTAGGCCTCCATTTTCCCTACATCTAAGCCTAGATTTTCCCCTTTTGAACCTAGATGAGGAGTTCCCCAATGAAATTCTAGGAATGCAAGAAATGGAGCAGTGGATAATTTTTGCATTATGAAGTGGGATTTTCATGAGATAAAGAATCTCAATATTAAATAAAGAGCCATCAGCAATATAGTGAAAATGTTGGATGCTAGCGGTGTGGGCTCTCATGGCATATGGGGCACAAAAGGAAATGATCTCTAGATGAAGGAAGAAAAATTATCAATTATTAAATGCCTCACAAAAAGTATTGAAGCTTTGGAATCTCTAAAAAAAGACTATGAGAATAAGGTTGCACTATAGTCATAGTGTCATCAAAACTACAACTGAGATCATGAACACTATGGTTATGAATATGGAGAAAGGTTACCAAGACAACTTGGTGGTGGAGTTGGATCTTGAGAAGGAAAAGGACAATGAAGAGTCATTGGATCCCAACAAGAGAGCTTGGGCCAATTTTAAGAGGAAGGCAAAAAAACCCCTGTAGGATCTCTAAGACTTCAAGAAAGTTGCTCAGAACATGAATCAACATGAGGCAAAGGTTCCTAAGACTTTAAAGACTTTGTCTTAATCTTCTTCAATCCGTACTTGGTTTTTTGCTGGTGCTGCACTACCTTTCTCTTCTTTTCTTCTTTGGAACATTTTTCTTTTTGTTCTGTTATGATTTTCATGCTTTATCCTGGTCTTGACCTACTCTAAAGGGTTTTAGATACATTAAAAACCTTTTTTTACCATAATCAAAAACATATTATGATGTGTTATGATATTTTTGTAGCATTGTTGGTATTATTTATATACCAGTATCATGTTTTAGTCATGTTTGACTATTGTAGTGAATACTTTGTCATACAATTTTATCTAGTACATGGCATATATGAATCAGATAGTTAAGTGGTTTTAGAGAAGTATTTTTAGATTCACATTCTCATTATATCTGGGCTTTGAAAAGGATAGGTGACATATAGTTGAAGATAATTAAATGTAAGTTCTAGCTAATACAATTGCAATATACTAGTGTGGAGGTAGTTGGCAAACTATTCTAGATGTTTGATTAAGGTTCCCTGATGTTTAATGTTGGCTCTTTGGTCAGTCACAAGTTTTATTGGTAGTTCAAATTGAAGTGTATTTTCTATATTCGTATGAGTTAATTATTTTCTTTTGAGGCTGACTTATGTATTTCTGGTTAGTGTGGTAGCATGGAGGTTCACGAGAGCTATATTAGAAGTATTTGGAAGGTATGCCAAAATGGTGTGACCCTTGAAACATTTCATTTTCCTTCAACATTTGTGTTGAAGAATGTTTTGTGGTCAATAATTATGTATGAACTTGCTACATCTTAATTACGCCAACCTAATCGATGTTATTGATGGCGGGGATAATATATAAAGGTCAGATTCATTGTGTGGATGTATGATTTATAAAAGTAAGTTGTGTGAGGTCGTTGTGATATGGTGAAAAAGTTCAGATGTATAACAAAGAAATGATGAAAATACTTTTTATGTGTACTAAATTGTGAACTATTATCATTATTTTGGTAGATTATTTTTCTACACTTCAATCTTGTTGACATCAATATATTAAAATAAATATATCATTCTGTAAGAAGTGATCTTCATTGTGTGCAATTACTGACTATATTTGGCCCTAAGGTTGTGAGCCTTAGCATACAAGTAATCTTCTAGAGCAGCAAGATCATTAGCATTTGGTGTAGACTTTGTAATTAATTTATATACATAGGATGAGTTTGATTCTCACTGTGATTTTTTTGAATTTGTGTTTTCCACCTAAAAATATTGGTGTTTATGTTTGTTTCATTTATTAGTTTAGTTATTTTCTTTAATACGTATAGTTGATAAAATGAATGATAAAATAGGAAGTTAAATCTGGTCAAGTTTTTAGTATATGTTGATTCATCCTCCTCTTAATTATCTAGTAGTGTTCAACAATAAATATCACTAGTCTCTTCAAAGTTAGCTAACACAATATAGTCCTTGTGACAAAATTTTAGGGTGGTAATGTGAAAACATATATGATTCATTATGGATTAAGGTATAATATTGGTTTATCCTCACTAATTTTATTGAATTTTTTTGAGACACGGACCAACTAGGACTCAAACCTAGGATCTTTCATATGCTATTGGAGTGCTCAATCACTAAGCTACTAGCCCCTCTTGGACCAGTCCATCGTCGGTTCGAGTGTGGCTTATTTCCAATACCAACACCCCCCCTTGAGCCACACCTCTCGTGTGCTTGGGGGTCCTCGCCTAGACCTGGTTCTGATACCATGTTGATATGCATTAATTGTTGTTTTAAAGTAGGCAATTTGCTTGTATTATTTATTTCATATGTATTTTGGATGGTCTTGAACATATCATAAGCTATAGTTAGTTTTGATATGGTTGGAAAAATGTGATCTTTAACAATATCAATTATTATTTTCTTAGCCTTGTTGTTGTGTCTTTTCTAGGTTGTTTTCTTTGGTTCATCTTTGTGAAACTTTGTGTCTTCTTCTATATATGCATCCAATTCAAGTTCTTGAAGAATTACTATTATTCAAATTTTCCATAAGACAAAGTTGGATGCCCCTTCTAGTGTATCCTCCACTCTAACAGTGTTCACCATGATTGTTCTTCCTTTGATTATGAATGCAAGTTTGAATTTTAATTAAAATTGTCACTATCTTTTATTTATTTCTCTCTCAACTTGGCTTTGATACCATGTTGAGACATTGACTAGCTAGGACTCGAACCTAAGACCTTCCATATGCTACTGGAGTGCTCTACCACTGAGCTACTGGCCCCTCTTGGACCAGTCCATCGTCGGTCTGGGTGTGGCTTATTTCCAACACCAACACCCCCCCTTAAGCCACACATCTTATGTTCTTGGGGCTCCTAGCTTGGACCTGGCTTTGATACCATGTTAAGGAATATAGATCAGTGATAGAGAAAAAAAACAAGAATAATGCTATATAGTAAGAAAAGACTTCCAAAGTGATCACTGATATTTATATATTGATCACCAATACCCAATGATATCAATGCTTGTTGTTAACATAATTAATAGTAGTGGCAATTACGTTATACAACAAGCAGTCGATAATTAAATCAGTCATTATTTGACAGAATCAAATATATATATCAGTAATCTATATATAAATATCAACGATCACTTTGGAAGTCTGTTCTTACTATATAGCATTATTCTTATTGTTTTTCTCTATTGCTAATCTATATTCCTTAACACATTTCTCTAAGGTAACCCTCATGGTTTTAAGTAGAGCAGAAAGTAAAGATAAGTAGTCTAGATCTAATTTTTAGCCCATTATTACCAATTTCTTTTGAATAGGCCAACCAAAATCATTTGGCATTATATTTTGGGTCTAGTCTCTAGGGTTTGTGGGGCTATACATTTTGGATTACATAAAAGACATAATGTCATAGGAGATAAGTCTATTTCTTAAGGTATTATTGCACTATTCAAGTTTGAGGGTAAATTACTTCTTTTGTGCATAATGTGTGCATCCTATCAACATAAATCACTTAATTTTGTTGTTGTCAAGCAGATAAATCTACTAGAAAAGATAAATTGATAGATAGAAATGTGTTTTACACCATGTACTTTTTCATGACACTAATAGTTGTAGTGAATCCTTTCCTATTTTCTATCCTTGATGACCCATTCTTCTCTTAAATTCTTCATCATCATAATTGAAGTTTTGTCATGATAACTATGAAAATATTATGTCAGATAAGATGTTGACAAAGATAATACAAAATATTAAGATCTATAATATTTTTTTTTAATATAATATAAACATAGATATTGATAAAGATTTGACAAATTTTTAAATACATTAAATTTTCACAATTCACAATAATAATTTAGATATTTTTAATGAACTTGCCTTTGATAGATTTTGTTATAATTACTTTCATGCAAATTTGATCGATAGTAATTATTTTTTTATGCTCCTTGGATTATTGAAGAAAATATGGAAATTATCTCATTAGTAATTTTCTTATATTACAAACATCATAGATTGCAATTGTGTTTGTATTTCTTTTTGAATAGCCGAAGAAAATATCCATGATAAAGGATGCAACAACCTCATTAGTAAAGAATTTTTTTCATGGGGCTCATTTTAAAATTCACTAACATGATTTTTTTGGGTAGTGGTACACTCTTTTTCCATCCAATACCATGGCAATCCTCAAAACATCACCAGCACAAATTATTACATACATTCCTTATTTTCAATTCATTGGATTGATAATGAGGCCAATTCTAGTTTTACAAAATTATAGTGTTGAGATTCATCTTAGGTTATTTATGGTATCTGTGTCCTGCAAGCATGAAGAAAACTTATTCATAGGTCACATAGTAAATATGGAATGCATTTCATGATAAAATAACTTTACTGAGTTCTAAATATATTGCAAGGTACATATCTATATTTAGTGTTTATTATGTAATAAAATATAAATTTCTTTTCATAATTATTTATATATCTAGTTTTATTTTTTCTATTTTTAGAATATTAGTCATTTCTATTAGTTATGATAGACTGTATTATTAAAAATAAAATACAAAAAAATCTAATTAATATATATCTAAATTTTGTTTATCTAATTAATTTGAATCCTTAGTCATTCAAGGTGCACCAACACATTGTTGCACACTATTTTGAAATCTTTAGAATGCTAAAGGACAGACACATGATTAGTTAATACTTAATACATATCTTCATTTTCCTTAAATTTTTATTTTGATGGTCATTAGAGTAATTCTCATGGCTTTGTAAAGTCAAAAATAAAAAGAAGTAATCTAATTATATATTTTGGAAAGTTAATGTTGATAAGTTTTCAATCAAGTCATCATAAATCATTAGACATGACTTTTGAGTCTAGTCTATAAATTCCAAGGGGACATAAGTGTTTTTTTAAGGAAAGAATGTAATTTCATGGGAGATAAGTCTCTTGCTTAAGATACTATCTCATTATTAAGATTTAAGGATTAAATAATTCTTTTAGCATAGTGTTTGCATCTTGTCAACTTACACATCCAAATTTCATTATTGTCAACAAGATAAATACTGTAAAAGACATACATAGATAGATAATGATTTTTTTTACATTATCTACTTTTGCATGACATTGACAAGGCGTCAATCCTTATCGATTTTCTAACCTTAGAACATATTCTTCTTCAAGTCTTAATCATCAGAATTAAACTTACCTCGTGATACCTAGATAAATATTATGCTAGATATGATATTAAAGAATACAATGAAAAAGATTTAAATTTGTAAATAATATTATATTGATAAATTTATCTAAATATAATTATTTTTGCTATTGATAACAATAGTTTCAAAATTTTCTAAAGTAGACCATATAAAGGTCAAAGGAAAATGATTGTGTAGATTTTGTGATAATTGCAATTATGTTTCTATGATCTTGGATAACAGAAGAAAAGATGGAAAAGACCTTATTAGTAATTTTCTTTCATGCTAGACGACGTAGACTGCAATTACGTTTGTATACTCTTTGGATTAACGAAGAAAACTATCCAATTAGCAAAGCAGATGTTCTCCTGTTAAAGTTGGAACGCATTACCTAAAAGTAAAGATGGAACGCATTACCTAAAAGTAATTGTTCCATCATACTCTTTGTACCATGTAATTTTTCCCGATGTCACATCTGATAGCCATCACACTCTTTGTACCATGTACCTACATAATATTTAATGCAATTAGTTGTTTCATGTACCAAAATATTATCATAGAGATTTACGCCCATAGTTTGCATGGCGTTTCCATGTGCCATGCTTGGCTCTCTATTATTGTACGCTGTAAGGAGTAAAAAATTTCCAGTCTTCCTTTCCACCATTTCAACATTAATTGTTCATTTTAATCTTTACCTGTCATTAAATTTGGGATCTGCATTTCTCATATCCTCCTAGCCATTTAATATAAACTTTTATTAAATATTTCTTTGACAATTATATATTAAAAATTATAGAGCTAAGAGTAGAAACTCTTAGAAAACAATCTTAGTGATATTCATCTTTCAAAGTTCACTTAATAAGAAGCTATCTAAATGAATGGTTCATTCAAGGAAGGACTATGACCTCCATTCTATTTGAAAATTCTAAGTTATGAGCTTCGATAGAACTCTCTAACATAGAAGAAGAGATATATGAAAAACATTAATGTCATTTATCATTAACTTTGTAAATTTTCATTACAATGATGGAATCTAGCTTCACATTGAGTTTGAAGAGGCAAGAAATTGTACTCACATTTCCTATTGTATTTGATAGCATCTAGACCTGATATCATGCAGTCTATTTATTTGGTGGCTAGATTTCAAGTTAATTTGAAGATGACACACGAGCAAGCTGTGAAAATAATTTTCTGATATTTGAAACGTTCTATAGATTTTGGACTTTAGTACAAAAAGGGTGGAGATTTTATGTTGAAAGCTTATATTGATGCAAATTGGCTTGGAAGTGTTGATACCTGGAAGAGTACTAATGGTGGTGCTTTCCTTTTAGGAGATAGATTGGTCTCCTAGTTTAGTAAGAAATAGGATTCAAGTTCTTCATCTCATGTTGAAGAAGAGTATATTGCAGCAACATTTTGTTGTACTCAAGAAATGTGGATGAGACCGACTCTTGAAAATATCAAAGTACTATATGACGAGGCAATTTCTATTATGTGTGACACTACAAGTGCAATAAATATTTCAAAAAATCTAGTTGTGCATTCAACAACAAAACACATTTCAATCAAATATCACTACTTAAGGGAGAAGGTTTGTGAGAAGCAATTTCAGTAGCAATATATTTCTACAAAAGAGTAGGTTGCAAAGGAAACATTTGAGTTTATTCAGGAGAAGATTGGGGTTATTGGCCTTCCTTCTTCTGACTAGGTGCATTATGAGGGTGTATCTCTTTAGGGGGAGATTTCATGACTAGTTATTTTTCTAGATTGATGTTGTGGTTTCTCTTAAGAGGAGTAGTGGAGTGTGTGTTGGTGTTGTGACATTTGTCTTTGATGGAAAACGGGGAGAGAAAGAGAAAGTTGTTTTGCTGATTGGTCGAGTGTTTAGATTGGTCAAGTGTTACCATCAATGACAAAGGGGGATGTTGTTGGAAGTATGTGTTGTTTTCATTATCATTGATGTCAAACTTGTTATAGATAATTGTTGGTTAAAAAAGTCTTCTAGTGCATAAATATCTTGTTGTATTGGTGTTACAGTTATTCTATTGGTCGTTTGGGAAGTGTTCAGGTTCAAGAAGTGTTGTTTATGTTGCTTGGTGTTGTTATCTTCTCTGGTTATGTTTTTAGCAACGTGGATATGTTTATTTTGTTGATTTGAAAATATCGTTGTCTTCTCTAGATGTTGTGGTATATTCTCATTGTCGGTTGTATTATTTTGTGTTAATCTTACTTTTTGATATGGATATGATTTTTGAAAGGTAATTCGATGTGTTATGGGTATCATTGTAGCATGTGGAGATCCGAATAAGAATAATTTGCATTGGAGAATATGTTTTGTCCCATTAATTATCTATTTTGACATTTTACATGTTGGAATGATGTGGTTTATGTTCTGGTGTTTGCAGATGAATGGGTTGAACTTAGGAAGATGTGTTTTGGTCTCTTCTTTCTCCTAGAGTGGATCAACATGTGTTTTTTTTTAATCCAGAAGGTATATTTTGTTTCAGGATGACGACTTAAGTTTTGATGATCTCTCTTGTATATAAAGAATGTATTTGATTGAGTTGTGTGTAAGCATGGCAAAGAATTTGATGTGGAGATAGTCCACAAAATTTAGTCAAGAGTGGAGAAGAAGAGTTGTGTTCGAATGATATGCTATTTATTTGAGACTATGATAGGATTATGAGATAGTGTGTTGACAAATGAGGTCTGAGTTGTTTGTGTTGATATTGGTTGCTTAATGCAGAGTTCAAGGACATCTTCATGATTATGAGACCCTTATTTTGAAATCAATTTGTTCTATCTTACCCTGTTGTAGTTAGCATCAACTTTGCAAGTCACTTTTGTATCTTGTCCCAAGAGCAGTTATCCTTGGTCTACAAGTTTGGAGTAGTGAACTCTTTCATTATAATTTGATATATATAGTGGATATATTTTGTGGGTAGGCGCCCACCATGGTTTTTCCCTATTTTGGGTTTTTCACATATAAAATTTTGGTGTTGATGTAAGTTACTGCATTAATATTGGTTTAGACTTATTCCCTCCTCCCCCCCCACCCTCTCAGGCCAACCTTGGGTTCAACAAAATATTCTATGTATACTATAAGCTCGTTTTAAAACCCCCCCAAAAAAATTATTATATTTTAAAAAAATGGATCCCAAATTTCCTTCTTTATATATTTCAATGCCTTATTAACATACATCACTCTAAGATTTATATTCATTCCTAGGTCTACAACTTTGATGTCTTTTTATTGATACTATTTCTTCTTGTTTTGTAATATTCATCATTATCAAATGTGTACTCTAAACCAACAAGAAGCCTTGGAAGATGATTTATCTTTAGCTATATAATCTAATTTCAAACAAGATCGTCTTTCATATCTTGAAATTTAGTATAGTCTTCTAATCAACTAGTGAATTTCAAAATAATATAGCCAATATAAGAGGCCATAAATGTTTTAGTCATGGAGAAAAGCTTTCTAAGTATAGATTTCAAGAAGAATAATTTTAGCATTATTGACAGGAAATCACAATGTTGATGAAGTATCAAATTTTGGGACCAAAATTAAAATAAATGTTAACTAATAAATTATCCTTTATATCCACCTATTTATTGTTCAAAAAAGTAAACATATCAATTGTCATCCAGAAAAGATTCTTATATATTCTTACTTTAATGACATTAGCATCATAGTTGTAAACTATAATACAATTAGTTATGAGTCACCGTGAACCATCAAACACTAGAATATATACCTAGATGCCATATTTACGCCAAATACCAAGGATTCATATCTGACCATAATATTTTTCCACTCAAAGTTGAGCTCGAATTTGAATTTATAGTTTAAATCATCTAGATACATTAGAAAAATACCCACACTATTGTTGTCTTTCTAACATAAATCATCAACGTGTATATTTTAAAAGCTATAATTGTAGAACTTTGAGGTTGTTAATGTAAATTATCATGAAGTTAAGTTTCAAAAATATTAATATAATACCCCACAAAGAAACTTGCCTTCATGTGAATAAAACATAACTCATCATTGAGATGCATTTAAGAATTTTATTTGATTTATGTATTTTGATCTCTTTCATCTTTTTTTTTTTAATTGGGTAAAAGTTAAGAATTATTTTAATTTAAAAAATTAAATGATCATTACATATATAATTTTTTAATTTTGATCATCTAAAAGTAATATATATTTTTATTCTTAAACAATGTAAACTAATCAAACATAAAAATTAAAACTTAAAAATTAAATAGTAAATTATGGGTAGACATCATCAACAATAAAAACTTTTAAGGTTTATTGATACAATATTATAAAAAATATTAAACATTAAATCAACAAATTTTATTATAACTATTGAAATGCAATCAACTAGAAAATCATTTCCCTCCACATTTTGGAGTATTAATTACTATTGTGAAACTACATAAATATGAATTTCACATAGTTTCACTTTGCCATTATTGGAAGGCACAAACTCGAAAACAGAATAGCAAAAAGTGAAACAGACAGAAATGGAAGTACAAATTATCCTCATAGTATCCAAGCTCTACTCTACTCTAGCTGAAAATATGCATGCTCTAATTCCATTGTAAGCACCCATAGGAACGGTATTCATTATATGGTCATGTCGCTTTATAATTTTGAGCATAATCTACAATTTTAAGGAGAATGGTAATCGATCAAATGATGGGTTATAATTTATTAGATGTTTTCATTGTATTAGATAGAAATAGTGTTTGGTAGTCCCCAACCTGTAAGACCACTTCAGTTTGATAAATCAATAGTGTCAGGGTAAAGTAAAGTATATGATAGGTAGCGATATAGAGTGATAGAGATAGAAGGATATATATAGGGAGGAGGAGAGGGAGAAAGAGAAAAATATAGATAATTTTAGTGAAATATAGATAGATGAATATAGATAGAGAGAGACAAAGAGAAATAGGGAGAAATAGGGAGAGAGGGAGAGAGAAAGGGGGAGAGATAGAGATATATGGGATGAGAAAAGGAGAGGAGTAGGCATAGAGAAATAGATAGGGGATAGGGAGCAAGTGAGGGAGGTAGGTATGCAGAGAGATGAGTAGAGGGAGGGAGAGATGGGGACATAGGTAGAGGAGGATATGTAGTGTGGGTAAGGATGGAGGGAAAGATCAATATGTGTAGAGAAGGAGAGATAGAGAGATAGGAAAAGAGATAAAAAGATAGTTAGAGAGATAGAGAGATAGGTAGATAATGGTAGAGAAAGATACATGTAGAAATAAGATAGACATATATAGAGATAGAAAAGAGGTAATATAGAGGGAGATATAGCATGATAGAGAGGATTACAGATATATATATATATATATAGAGAGAGAGAGAGAGAGAGAGAGATAGGTATAGAGATATTGATATAAAGAGAGAAGAGAGAGAGAGAGGGGGGGGATTGAATCACAAGTGAGATAGGTAGAGATAAGGATATATAGAGAAGGGAAGAGATGGGGAAATAGACGTATAGGGGAAAGAGTGAGAGAGAAAGGTTGTGATAAAGGTAAGTGTATATGGTGAAAATGGATAACAACAATGTTGAAAGAAATGGATTCAACCACAAAACCCTAGCCTAACAACAACAAAGATCCACCATAACATATGAAGATTACCTAAGACAATGCAAATCAAATTAAATCACAAAGATTATACCATCACATGTCCAATAGGGTTTGGATCTCCATTCTTCCTATCGCCATTGATCTTGCTTGATATATTTGCTCTTAGATTTTATGTGCACAAGAGCTCAACAAAGAACGAAATGTGGTTGCAAGTAGGATCGCATGTGAAAGTCCAAAGCGTAATGTAGTCAAGTAGTCAACGGGTGATTGATAATGAAGGAAGCATCTCCTTATATAGAAGACACTATATGAAATGGAGGGATAAGATTGAGAGGTGTAAAAGGAGGTCGGCTACGATTAGAGGGTAGGTAAAGAAAATAATAAAATAATGAAAGGCGTAGGTAGTGTCTGAATTAAGAGATGAATGACATGTGTCATGGGTAGAAAAGGCTAATGAATTAATTAAATAAATAAAGATTTATTTAATTAATAGAATAAGTGGGATCAATTAAATAAATAAGCTATTTATTTAATTTAGGAAAAAGGATAATTTAAATAAATAAATGTATTTATTTAAATGAGAAATAAGGCTAGAAGAAGATAAATGAATTAATTAAATAAATAAAGATTTATTTAATTAATAGAAGAATTAGGCTAAAGTAATTAAATAAATAAAATATTTATTTAATTAGACATGACAATTTTAGGTGTCTACATTTTGTCCCTCTTTGAGACAATGCAGCTTGTTGCATTGTTTCAAAGAAGATAAGATGAATTGATTCAAAGTTAGCCCAAGATGGGAATGATATGCCCCCTCGAGAGATTGGATGAAATTTTTTGAAAAGATCGTAGACAATCTCTCGATAAGAAAGAAAGGCTAGAATGGACTGACTAGATAGAGTGATAGAGTCACAAGATAAAGAAGACTGACTTGGGAGACGAGGGCTAGGGCAGTCTATAAATAGACCACAAGGGGAAAACATCCTCATTGCCATCCACACATCCATGAGATTAGAGTGCAGAGAGAAATAGAGTAGCAACAGTCAGCAGTGATGGCATTGGTTCACAGATTCGATCGTGTTCGTCGATATCAGAGGCTAGCAAAGGCAGGAGAGCCAGTAAGTACCACAAAACCTCCTTGTACTTTGTTGCAATAAATGTTGTCATTAATGCATCTTAGGTAGTGCAATAAATGCATTTTTAGGAAAATGTCAAAAAATGTCCAAAACGTGTAGGTGCATCTGCGCTGGTGTCAGGTGTGTCTATTCTGGCTAGGTGCGTCTATGTTTGTGCTAGGCACGTCTATGTTGAAAAAGGCATCTATGTAGGATGCGATCACGTCTATGCTATGCAGGCGTGTCTGTGCTGGGTAGGTACGTTTGTGTCTTTTAGGCGCGTCTATGCAGAGCATAGGCACGTCTGTGTGTTTTAGGCACATTTATGCAGTCTCTAAATGCGTTTATGTCATGAAAGCGTGTTTATGTCTTCAAGGTCAAATCGACAGTTCTATGATGAACATACGCTGTCGATTGGATAAGCTACTGAGAGGATACACTCAAGCAGGTCCTCTAGGGAAGACTAGGATAGCAAATTGGGCTAGGATTAACAATTCTGTGATAGAACATACATTGCCAATTAGGAAACTACTTAAGAGGATTCACTCAAGCAGAGGCCCTAGGATAGGATAGATCAAGGCACTTTGTGATGAATAGTGAGTACCAATAGGAGCAGCACTTTATGATGAACAGGAAGTGCAAATGTAAGCAACACTTTGTGATGAACAGGGAGTGAAAAACACATAGTAATTTGTGATGAACAGGGAGTACCACTAGGATAGAAGCAACACTTTGTGATGAACAGTGAGTGTCACTAGGATAGAGTACCATATGCACTTAGATAAAAAGTAGCATTTTGTGATGAACAGGGAATGCCACTACGACTGACATGATTGATTTGTTTGACTGCAGGAGTACTTGCCTATGTTAGAGTCATGAGAGAGATTCCCGTCGACTCAGAGGTTGTGACCAGAGTTGACATTCGAGGACAGAGCTTCCATTGAGGGCATGGGTCTGAGATACATTATGTATGTGCCTGAGTTTTGGGTGAACATGGGTTTGCTAACTGCATTAGATGAGAGGTGGCACTCTGAGACGTGCATGTTCCATTTGCCGATGGGTGAGATGATAATCACCTCGGAGGATGTGTACAAGATTCTGAGGATAACGATCGATGGGGAGCTAATTCCTTACGATCGAGACAGAAATAGGGATGCCCTGAGATGAGTGTTCTGGAACCCCGGACTGGAGATGAGGCCAGGGCATGTGGCATGGGATACCATGTCATAGACAGGATTAGCACTACCAGCAGTGTTGGCAGGAGTGATCAGTGGGTTCCTGTGTCTCGACAAGGCGACACGAGGTTTGGCTGTGGGCTGGGGGAGCACCTTGGAGACACTAGTTACATAGCACACTAGATACACCTGGGGACCGTGTGTGTTGGCACACTTGTATTACGAGCTGCATCAATTTGTTTATCATGGATCCGTAGGATTGGGCTATAGGGTGATATTGCTACAGGTGTGGGCATATGAGCATTTTCCAATGACATGACCTATACACTTCAGGGGTAGGGGGCATGGACGTAGCTTTGTGCATTTGTATGACATGATTACATCGCAGCCACGGATTGGTAGGTTGGAGAATTGGCGTCGGGTCTTGGATGAGATCGACACTATTATATGGAGGTTGTACCTTGGGTGTGAGCAGTGGGAGGAGGATGCAGTGGATCTCCCGTACACCTTCCAGAGTAGATATATGATTGGGTGGATGCCTTATGTTTTGGAGAGACAGCTGATTGACAGAGTATGCAGGCAGTTTGGCCAGATTCAGCGGATGCCATGGGGTTCTGAGATGTATGCTTAGATAGTCCGAGATTAGGTACACTTTGGGCCACTGTTGTCATATGATCAGGCTATGACGTAGCTAGCAGAGATGGTGTTGATGCCATGGGACATGTGGTTAGATATTGAGGATGTAGGCATGGATGCAGAGTACACTACATATTGGGCTAAGAATCCCTTTCCATGAATGACAAACCTAGGGGATCTTGTAGAGAGAGATGGTGGTGGGGATGAGGATGATGATGGAGATGGTGGGGGAAGAGGCCGACGGAGGAGGCAGGGTGCCATTGGAGAGAGGAGGGTGATTCCACTGAGAGAGGGTGGGGAGGAGAGACAGGCTTGGGTGGTGAGGGGTTAGGGTGGATTGCCACTACAGGTGCCAGTAGCACAGGGTCCTAGATAGGTGCAGGGACAGGGATAGAGATAGGTACAGGTACAGGCACATGCACCAGTATAGGGGGAGCCATAGGTAGAGGCACAGGCGGTCAAGGAGGAGGAGGATGAGCTGGTTGAGCTGAGAGAGATCTGCCAGGGATAGGCAGATGAGATCCAATACCTGGAGAGGGAGACTGCTAGGCTTAGGAGGCGACTAAGGGAGACAGAGCATGAGTGGGATCAGGCTATCCAGTGCTACACTAAGGCTAAGACAATGCTGAGGGCTGGGAGGCAGCCGGTAGAGGATACAGGGGCTGGATATGCCTATGTTCTACGGGCAAGAGAAGAGATAGGTTACTAGCGTGACCTATACTATGGGGCAGTGCCACCAGAGCTATGAGCGAGGAGCTTCTGTAGACCATCGCGGATAGCGACGACTCCAGGAGGGAGCCAGAGGCGACAGGCGTCCAGCGGTGGGGTTATGGGTCCTCTACTACCACCAGATAGGGAGGACAGGAGGGATGATCCTGGGGTGGGTCCTTCAAGGGCTCAGATTCTGTCAAGGCTAGGCAGCTCCTAGGGAGGGAGTGTATCATAGCCATAGAGAGCTCCCTATGTATCAGTATTGTACCATTTTTGTATGATGTAGACACCTGCAGGTGATTTTGTAGCCATATGATTTTGACATCATTGTATCATGACACTTTATATATATTGTTGGTGTAAATAAATATTCATTTTGGATATTATTACACTTTACTTAAGTTAACTTAGGATAATGCATCTCTTTGTAGTTTGGATTTGAGACACTTAGGGAAGTGTGCACATAGGGATAGAGCTTGTAGGAGAAATTCCACCTTTTGTGGTCTTATTTTGCTATTACACTCCACATTCGGTGGGTCATCCACCTCTTGTGGAATATTATATTATTTCTCCTACCTACCCCTAGTATTTCTTACCTACCCTTGTTTCTCATTGAGCCACATTTCATAATTGTGTGCTCATACATCCATATGGCCTTGCCTATATAAGCAGGCCTATATTCATTGTATTGGTTAATCCAGATGATCATTTGCATATTGATGAGAATACAGTTTGTTCTTGTCATTCTATTGTCTCTCTTTTTATGCTTTTCATTATGCCCTTGATCTTGGCAAAATCCTACATGGTATTAGAGCTATTGGGGCTTCATTGATTAGTTTTTTAGAGATATTTTTTGAGGCTTCTATTTTCGAATTTGGGCATCTTCATTTTTTGGGGGCATCGTACAACAATTTGGACATCACCGTTGAATCCGGGAGGCAGTTTCCATAAATTTTGACTATAAAGTCAACCTATTTTGGTGAGAAATTTTTTTTCCCCATTTTGGCTATTATCGTACGGATTTTGAAATTTTTTAATTATTTTTTCGAAAAAAAATAAATTTAAAAAAATTCGAAAGGGCAATCAAAATTTTTGGGGGGGTCCATAGACCCCCCCTAATGCCCTTTGTACCCTGCATGTGTTGCAGGTTGCAGGTCGTACCTGTTGTCGGAGCTGCCGAAGTGTACCGACCACCGCCGAGACCCTGCGCTGCCCAGCTTCTGCACCGCTAGGACCCCGTTGGCCGCCGCCCACACCTTTCGCAGAGCCCAGGTCTCCTACTGCCGGCTGCCCAGACCATCCACCGACCGCCTCCCACCGACCGCCTCGCTCCCGCCTCCGGCGACTTCGGTAGCCCGCTCCTGCCTCTAGCAATGCCTTCCTTCCGCTAGTGATTACTAAATAGACGGACCTGCGCACGCCATGTGGTAGGCGACCACTGGCCTGCGGTCACCACCGTACACCTAGTCATAGAGCCACGTCATCTGTCCGTACAACCAATCAGCTTGCACAGTCAAAATGTCCGTATAGTATGGATGCCACGCAGGGGGGATGACATTTTTGTGACGGCCAGATGAGCATCAAATTTAAGCTCATGAATTTCTGATGTCAGCACCACATCAGCAGACTTTTGAAATTTTTCAACCTCTCTCCATTGAGCTTTTCAGTTTTGCAATCCAACTTTGAAAGGCCATATCTTGCTCATTTTTGCTCCTTTTTTGGTGCAATTTTGTTTGAAATGGGCTAAAATTTCATGATCTTTGCAGTGGTGTGGTTATTTTCTAATTTTGGTGCATAGGTTTTTCAGAAGTTTCAGATTCTCTCAGCTGTACCTATCCAATCCTCAATTCTGCAACTTCAAAGGCCTCGTTTGAGCTCATACGACCTCCTTTTTAGGTGCCATTTTTTTGAAAGTCATGTTTTTTCATCTACTTTCATAATCTATGATCAGATTTTAGAGATTTTGAGTGGAAATTGTACTTTCAGACATTGGTCTTATTTGGCCTATTGGGTACTTGTAAAGTGCTTGGATCTTAGTTTAGATCTCTTGCATTATCAGTTTGAGTCTCTTTTGGCCTTATTGAAGCAGTTGTAAAATTGTAATCAGAATTCCACTTTGCCATTTTTGGAAGTGGCCCATTGTATACGCACTAAGTATAAAGTGTCAAATCATCACTTTTGGGGGGGGTTCTTTGATTGAGTGAATTTGGGGGGGTGTCTTGTGTGATTATGCCTCTCTTTGTTCTCTTTCCATTTTTGTTGCAATGAGTCCTAATAAATTTCCACCTTTAACTCCACATAATTATGCATCATGGAAAATTAAAGTATGGAGTAAATTAATGGAAAAGGGTCTTACACATTACATAGATGGAACAATAACAACACCACCTGATCCTAAGGCTAATCCAAATGCTCAGTTAGAATGGCTCACAAAGAATTGCATGGCTCATGGAACTTTGCGCAAGTATGTATCAGATGACCTCATTTTTCACATTGAGAAGTGTAAAACAATCAAAGAGGCTTGGGATATGTTTCAGAAATTGTATGGTCAAGTTGCTGAAATTAGAGGCTATCAGATTGACAATGAGCTCACCAACTTGGATCCCAAGAGTTTTGATACAATTCAAGATTATGTCACCAAAGCAAATGAGCTAAGAGAAAAGCTTAAGGATTGTGGAATTGACAAAAAGGATGCTTAGTTGATATTCAACTTGTTGGACAAGCTTGCACCAGAATATGTAGCATTTGTATCTAGCTTCCAAACTCATCGTTTGACAGTGGGGAGTTCCTATGTTATGCCTTCATTTGATGCTTTCACAGAAATGTTAATATTGGAACAATCTAAGTTGTTGAACATTGGGTTTCTCAAGTCTTCAAAGTCCAAGGCTTTGGTGGCAAATCAAGGGAATCAAGGAAGTCAAGGCAAAGATTCCAACAAAAAGAAGAAGCACTCCAAGTCTAAGCCACACTAGGAAAAAGGACAATTATCCTCTCCATCACAAGGCGATTTTTCATCCTCTTCCAAGAAGGGGACACCACCTAAGAAGGATAAACCAACTTGTGCATATTGCAAGAAGTATGGTCATGATGAGCATCGATGCCACACAAAGCAAGTTGATGAGTTAACTAATCTTCTCAAGAAAAACAACATCAACTTGCCATCCACCTACACAAAGAAGGATTCATCTCCTTCCTCTTCCTCATAGTTTAAGGGAAAAGGGCAAGCATTTGTGGCTACAATAGGTTCTTCACAGCAATGGATACTTGACTCGAGTGCCTCATATCACATGGGTTCTACAAAGGAGCAATTTTCTTCATTGGAGCCATCTAAGGTACCTCACATTTACATAGGTGATGATACACAAGTAGAGGTTGAAGGGAAAGGTTCAGTTGACATGGATGATGGAACATTTGAGAATGTTCTCTATGTTCCTAACTTGTCTACCAACCTTCTCTCCATCTACCAAATCACTCACTATGGGAATGGGAAAAAGGTTGAGTTTTCACCAGATTCAATTGTGGTAAAGGAACTTAGTGATGATGCCTTGGTAGCAGTGGGACAAGTCAATGACAACTCAAGGCTTTATTCATTCTGTAGCATCCTAAAATTGTGACACTTGCAATTTTGACTGCATTTCGGTCTTCACGATGGTGACGCAACACAAAACCTGAATGGAGACCCCGAAACTTGCTCACGACACCAAAAACTGCATTTTTCAAGCACCCTGGCCTGAACCTCCTTTGCACCCTGCTGTCCCGGGAGGTGGGACCAGAGCGCCCAGCGCCCTGGTCCCTGGCCCTATTTTGGGCCCGGTCTCCTATGGGGCTTCAAGTCCTTTTGTTTGCAAATTGGAAATTATCATTTCTTGGTCGGCCTAAGGTCGGGAAAATCAGTCTATCAGCCCTAATTGACAAGTATATAAACTACATTTTCTCTCTCATTTTGGGATAGAGGATGAACATATGGAAAAACGATATTCAAGCATTCAAGCATTCTTTCAAGCTATTGATCATTCTAAGTCTCCATTCAAGGCTAAGTGTTGCATTCAAGACAAGGATTCAACCATTGAAGAGGAGATCACATACTACAACATACAACAATACAACAAACAACAACATCTATACCTTCGCACATAAGGATAAAAACATCCTTACAACAAGGTATTAGTACTTGTTTTACATTACAGACATTTACATTTACAGCATTTCTCATTTCTTGGTTAATTCCAAAACCAGGGTTTGACCTAAAGGCAAACCCCTAATCCCTAACCCCCCAATCATCTTCGCTTTTCTATGTGTAGGTTGCAGGTACGCGGCTGAAATTGAAGATCTGGAATCCTTGTACAGAGACAAACAGATCCCCCTTCGTTTCGCGGATTTTTCAGAGGACCGTGTGCACATCGGGCGCCATCGTCCCGTCAACTTTCGCTCAAATTTGTAGGATAGCGCCGTATCGACATTTTACTGCTAATTCCAGGTCTGCAACTTCATCCTGTATCGCTATCTCAGTTTATAAGTGAATCTTTCTCACTTTCTATGCATTTCTAGCTTAATCTTTCTATCAACATTCTTTACAAAAGAGGGTAGCCTTGCTGTCTTAACCCTTGAAACTCATTTAGAATCCAATCTTGCATTGTGTGGGATTGGATCTTGTGGGTTTCAACCCCTCTTTTGAATGTAAAGTCTCCCCCAAGTGAAAACCATCAACCCTAGCAACCTCCCTTCTCTCTCCTTGGAGTTGGAAGAGGGGAGAGCAACTAGGGTTCAACCGATTTTCCGCTTTACATTTTGGTGAACCTGACGTGAACATCCTTTCTGATTATTCATGGTTAGATTTGAAAATTTCATTCCTTGATTACATTTCCATGTTTGATACTTTGCAAATTTTAGAGGTTGATTGCACAAAAACCCTAAATTTTCTTTTTAGTAATTGAGCTTGCGAAATGTTTAATTGTTAATGCTTGTTTCAGATCTACCCTTCTATTACAAATTATCAATTCATATTTGTGCTTTAATTCTGAAAATTAAGTGGTTAAGTGTCAAAACCCTAATTTTTGAAACCCTCTTGATTCAACCTTTGTCCGACAATTTCACTGATCAAAACATCTCCAAATCAGCTGTAACTTTGGATTTCGCAATAAAATCACAATATCTTTCATCCCTGAAAATTTGGAAAAAAGTTGCGAGGACCGTGTGCACTCCGAGCGCCATCGTCCTCGACATTTTTTCTGAAATTTTGGGAGCAAGATCTTACTGTATTTTTCTGCTAAAATCTAGAATTTTGGCTGATTTTATCAATTATAACACTTTCAAAATTACAGTCAAAGTTGGTCTTGTGATTGCTTGGTTTAAGGCTTCTAAACATTCAAAAATTGTTGAAATTGAAATTTTGTGTCAAAATTGTGTTCTTACTATCCTAAATCTGAAAAGTGTGTTGGCATTCATTCGAAATTTCAGTGCTTTATTCAAATTCTTGCAATTTGTGACTTTTGAAATTAAGTGCTTAATTACAACAACTTTGATTTCCGCTTTCAAAATTGAATTTTGCGTGAAATTGAGTCAATTTTTAAATTTCAAAACTTGCATTGCTTTTGGTATTCCCTCTAAAATCATAAAATTCAAAATTCTAGTTTCCCTCTCTTTTTCAAAATTCAAATTCTGCATTTTTCGACAATCTGGGTAGGGTTCAATTTTGAGATTGCAACTTTAATTTGGCCTATCTACAGATCGTAAAATCACTCAATTTTTTCAGATTAGCTCTAAAATCATCATAACTTTCATCCCTGCAAATTTCGAAAAAAGTTGCGAGGACCGTGTGCACCCCGAGCGCCACGGTCCCTGACATTTTTTCCGAAATTTCGGGAGATTGTCGTGATTGCATTTAACGGCCTAAATCTAGAAGATTGGCTGATTTTACTAAAATTTGCTACCTCTAAAAATCAAAATCTCCTCTCCCTCTCTAGTACATGAGTTTTACAACAATAAGCCCTACTTACACTATTCCCGTTAGACAAAGCCGTAGAATTAAGTCTTTCCGAGGTTTAACTACCGAGGAGATGGAACCTAATTTGAATAGCCTTTTTAACGAGGACATGGGTAATTCCTCTAATCCTCCTAATGATGAAGAAGCTCTCCATGAGGTTTCTATAGAACAACTTTCGAAATTGGATAATCAATTTGATGATTTTCGACAATGGATGTCTCAAGAATACCCCGATAGTCAAGCTCTTCCTTTAATTGAGGGTCTAAAACGTATGCTTCAAAGTGATAAGAATGGAATTGATATTTTGCGTGGTATTGCACACATTGTGGATTTGAATGTGATGCCTATAAAGAGTTGTGCTGAAAATTTAGGTTATACACAACCTCCCACTCAAGTCAATCATTCTATTCCTTTGACAACTTCTATTGCTAGCATACCTACCTTTACATCAAACATAATGGCTACTTCTATACAAGACATTCCTCCTATGATCACCAGTCATGGGGGCAATCCCCCTTCTTCAATTAACCCTATTCCTTCATTCAATCCAACGTCTTCATTCATTCCTTCAATGAGTGTTCCTATTACATCTCCAGAAATGAACATGACGCAAGGGGGCAATTCATTCAACCATTCCATTCCTCCTTGTAGTGTTCCCCCTTTCCAATCCTCTCCTATGATTAACTATCATAGTGTCCCGCCACCTTACTCTTTACCTTCTTTCAATAACATAACACCTCCATCTCAATCTAACACATCTAATATGAACTCTTCAACTGAAGTGACCATTAACAATCTTGCACAAACTGTCTCTTCTTTACAGCAACAAATTGCCTCTATGAATCAATCTAAGTTTAGTGTGCCCACATTTGATGTTGCGAGCCCACTTTCTCTTGACATTGTTCGAGCTATCCCTCCTAAACATGTTGAAATCCCGCATTTGGAGCTTTATAATGGTAAAGGTGATCCTCTAACACATGTTAAGACTTTTCAAACAATATGTACTGATTTTGCTTATGACCAAAGGTTGCTTGCAAAACTGTTTACTAGAACATTAAGAGACAAAGCCCTACAATGGTATTGCTCGTTGCCTTCTTATTCTATTACTTCTTTCGAACAACTTGCAAATGCTTTCATTCAACAATTTCAAAACAATATAAGTCCTAAAGTTACTTTGATTGATTTAATGCATTGTAAACAAGGTGTTAAAGAAAAAGTGACTGATTTCATTGGTAGATATAAGCATTTGTATGCTCAAATTTCCTTTCCAGTGCCTGACAATGATATTCAAAGAATCTTTATTTCTAATTTACAAAAAGATATTCGAGACAAACTTCTATTTTCTAAGTTTACTTCTTTCCAACAGTTGTGTGCAACTCTTCACAATTATCAACTGACTGTGAGTCAAATGGAACAATCACATCCTATGGCTCCGAGTGATAAGGGTGATAGCAGTCAACAACCATTTAGAAAGTTTAAACCGAACAGAGATTCCATCAAATTCAATGAAAACATCATCAACAACAATGTGAATGCAGCATCAGGTGTGCCTCCTATTTTCTAAATTTTTCAAGAAAGAAAGAAAGTATACTCCTTTGAATGAATCATTGCATAGTATTATGAATAAGTTATTGGAACAAAATGTGCTTACTCTTCCTCCTATAAGGCAAATAGATCCTGCAAAGATTACTTCACCTTATTTTGATAACAAAGCTTTTTGTCAATTTCATCGTCAACCTGGGCATGATACTGAAAAATGTTTTTCTTTAAAGGGTAAAATTCAAGATTTGATTGATAATAATACTATCTCTGTTTCTGGAGTGAATGATAAAGGCAACACATCTGTAGCTCCTCCTAACCAAAATCTTCATATTTTTACTGATCCATTACCTTCCCATACCTCTAATGCGATTGAGACTAATGATTCCTCTCTCTCATCTGATGGTCTTGTGTCTATGACTCCGAATGTGATTAACTTTGTAGAGCAGCAAGAAAACCCTAAAGAACTTTCCATCACATTTGATTCTAGTAAAACTATCAAGGCACCTGATGGTCCTTTATACATAGTTGCAAAAGTCAAGAATACACCTTACCGTGGAGTGCTTATTGATCCTTCGTGCATGGTTAATGTTATTACTGAGGAATTTCTTTTTACTTTGCAATTGAATCAAGTGATCTATGACAAAACAGATGTGATTGTGAAATTATTTGATACATTTTCTTCTCTTGCAATTGGTTCTATTAAATTACCTATTGAGGTCCATAACAAATCTCTTGACGTGAACGTTTCTATTATTCCTTCGTCCGAACAATTTCGTGTGAAGCTTGGCTATCCTTGGCTATCTTCCATGAAAGATATTGCTTCTCCTATTCATAAGTGTTTGAAATTTCTCCATAATGGTGAAGTTGTTACTGTCAATCATAGTCTCTTTAAACCAACTGAAAGAACTTCTAGTGTTCCTATTGATTATCTTTGGCCTAAACAATTCCAGTCTCTTCCTCCGCGAAGTGATCATCTTTTCAAATCTTATCAAAAGTGGAAAACAGATATGATCCTATCTCTAAGTGAACCTAGAACACCCAAACTTGACATTCCTATCATTCTTGAGAAGGAAGTTCTTCCTTTGAAAGATAAAACTAATGTCTTTCCTCAAGAAGATTCCCAACCCATCCCTATGGATGTGACTATGTCTATGCCTAATAAACCTTCTAAAAGTAGACCTATACCTCCTCGTCATGATGGACTTGGTCTTCTTCCTAAACCAAAAATTCCTCCTTTATATGGAGCAGTTCCTCCTCCGTCCTTTTATAGAGAGAAGAGACCTTCTTCTTCTCCTATTATCCAGCCTAAGAAACCACTACCTAAACACCCAAGTGATAAGGATGAGAACATTCCTCCTCCTCAATCTTCTCCACTTCCTACTAAGACTAGATGAAATCGTTCTGCACGTGAACGCTGACGAAAGCATCATCTTATAGCTCAGGCAACTGCTTCTCAAACTTCACAATCTCCAAAAACACCTTCAACAAGAATTATTCCATTTTCTCCAAAATCTCCTAAACATAAGATGCATGATGGTCTTGATCTTGTATGGGTTAAAGATCCTATTTTTATAAATCTTGATGATGATATAGCTGAAAATGTTATTCATGATGAAAATGTTACTCCTCTTGCTTCCGATAGTCAATATGAACTTGTTGATATTGATAACCATTTATCTAATGAATTTTCTAAAGCACTTATCCTAGCTCCTAGACAAGAACAACGTGGCTTGGAACATGAACATAGCCCTTGTTTGGATCTTGTGATAGCTCCATCTGCTGTGTTGGATTTTCCTCCTCTAGCGTGTTCCCTGCCTTCCCGAAACATTGATCAGCAAGATCGGGGGGTAGATGACGTGCTAGACTAGTTACATTAGCATAGCAGATTCTCTCCTCCTCTCTTTTGTTACTTCCTCTATGTGTTATTCTCATTCTTCTATTTGTTGTCCTTAGTTTTGTCTACTTGAGGATGATACAAAGCATTGAGATCTCTTTTGGTCTCTCTCATCTTGACTCAAAAGACACATGTGTTCCATTCTTCTAGGTGACCTTCCTTGATTGGGGAATGAAGAACAATTATGCATACATACATATGATATATATACATGACTTATCATATAGCATACTGACCCCGAGGAAAGCGAAGTCACCTTGTGCTTTGTGTTTTGTGTCTATTATCCTTGGGTATATCTCACACTTGGGGGCTAAATCTTTGTGATAACGTGCTCCTTTCCTTTCTCATTTCTTATGTGTATCACTACGTTAAAACAATCACCCCCGTTGAGGCGTGTGCGATCGCTTTAACGTAGTGGGGCATACACCCCGTCTATCCTTTCAAGATACTTGAAAATTTCTTGGCAAGCTTAGCTTTGCCTTGAAAATTTTTGGTATTTCTTTTGCATGACTCATAGTGAGGGAACCTTACTACTGACAGTCATGGTTCTCTCTCGTGATCTTCCATTTTACTTTGTCAATCGAAGTCGTAAGATCCTTAGTCCACTGGGGGCTTGGTGTGTCTTGCCTCCTTGACGTGGTAAAAGTCGTTCAATGATTGTTCCTTGTACTTTACCGAAAGTATGAGCATACATACTCCCGCTAAAGTGGGGGCTAAATGTAGCGTCCTAAAATTGTGACACTTGCAATTTTGACTGCATTTCGATCTTCACGATGGCGATGCAACACGGAACCTGAATGGAGACCCCGAAACTTGCTCATGACACCAAAAACTGCATTTTTCAAGCACCCTGGCCTGAACCTCCTTTGCACCCTGCTGTCCCGGGAGGTGGGACCAGAGTGCCCAGCACCCTGGTCCCCAGGACCATGGCACCCAGCGCCCTGGTCCCTGGCCCTATTTTGGGCCCGGTCTCCTATGGGGCTTCGGGTCCTTTTGTTTGCAAATTGGAAATTATCATTTCCTGGTTGGCCTAAGGTCGGGAAAATCAGTCTATCAGCCCTAATTGACAAGTATATAAAATACATTTTCTCTCTCATTTTGGGGTAGAGGATGAACATATGGAAAAACGATATTCAAGCATTCAAGCATTCAAGCATTCAAGCATTCTTTCAAGCTATTGATCATTCTAAGTCTCCATTCAAGGCTAAGTGTTGCATTCAAGACAAGGATTCAACCATTGAAGAGGAGATCACATACTACAACATACAAAAATACAACAAACAACAACATCTATACCTTCGCACATAAGGATACAAACATCCTTACAACAAGGTATTAGTACTTGTTTTACATTACAAACATTTACATTTACAGCATTTCTCATTTCTTGGTTAATTCCAAAACCGGGGTTTGACCTAAAGGCAAGCCCCTAATCCCTAACCCCCCAATCGTCTTCGCTTTTTTGTGTGTAGGTTGCAGGTACACAGCTGAAATTGAAGATCTAGAATCCTTGTGCAGAGACGAACAGATCCCCCTTTGTTTCGCGAATTTTTCGGAGGACCATGTGCATGCCGGGCGCCATCGTCCCGTCAACTTTCACTCAAATTTGTAGGATAGCGTCGTATCGACATTTTACTACTAATTCTAGGTCCGTAGCTTCATCCTATATCCCTATCTTAGTTTATAAGCGAATCTTTCTCACTTTCTATGCATTTCTAGCTTAATCTTTCTATCAACATTCTTTACAAAAGAGGGTAGCCTTCCTGTCTTAACCCTTGAAACTCATTTAGAATCCAATCTTGCATTGTGTGGGATTGGATCTTGTGGGTTTCAACCCCTCTTTTGAATGTAAAGTCTCCCCCAAGTGAAAACCATCAACCCTAGCAACCTCCATTCTCTCTCCTTGGAGTTGGAAGAGGGGAGAGCAACTAGGGTTTGACCGATTTTCCGCTTTACACATTCTCCCATTTTGCGCCAAGTTCACCTTCTAGGGCCTTGCTTACTCATTCAAATTTAGAAAGTAAGCTATGGCATGAGCTATTTGGTCACCTCAACTACTGCTATCTTCAGCAGCTCAACACTAAAGACATGGTCATAGGTCTACCTCGAATTAGTTTTTCAAAGGGTGTATGTTTAGGTTGTTCCATGGGCAAGCATCCCGAGGAGAAATTTGATAAGGGGAAAGCTTGGAGAGCTTTGGAAGTTCTTCAACTTGTTCACAGCGATGTAGCAGGTCAATTTCTAGCACCTTCATTTAGTAAAGCCCGCTATGTCCTCACTTTCATTGATGACTACTCCTGCTTCACTTGGGTTTACTTTCTTATTCATAAGAGTGAAGTATTTGACAGATTTTAGGACTTCAAGACTCGTGTGGAAAAGCAATTAGGGAAAGTGGTCAAGATTCTTCGCACAGATAATGGAAGGGAATATGTGAACAAAAGACTTGAGGATTTTTGTACATTTGAGGGGATTGATCTTCAACATTCTGTCACATACACTCCATAGCAGAACAAGGTTGCAGAACGCAAGAATAGAACTCTCAAAGAAATGGCTAGCTGTATGATACATGCATGTTCTCTTGATCCCACCTTTTGGGCATAGGCTATCAGTTGTGCCACACACATCCAGAATCGGGTTCCACACAAAGCTTTGCAAGGTATTACTCCTTTTGAAGCTTGGTCTGGTAGGAAACCAATTGTGAGACATTTCAGAGTCTTTGGGTGTCCAGCATGGGCTTGCATACCTCCGCAAAAATGCAAGGCATTGGAACCTCAGAGTTGACCTTGCATATTTGTTGGATATCCTGAGGGTGTTAAGGCATACAGATTGATGGATCCTAAGACACATGAGGTGTTCATTGAGAGGAGTGTTCACTTTGAGGAAAGCTCTCCTAGCTTAGCCTCTCTACCTCCTCCACCTTCCTCCATTATGGATAGTGATGTTAGTGATTTAGATGATGAGACTCCTTCAACTCTGACTCGCAGGGTTACACCTCTGCAGGGTCCACTTGCAGTTGAGGAGCCTTGTTCTCCACCTCCACCTAGACCTCATTGGGCTCGACAGACACTTGAGTCCGTGGGTTCTCTTGTTGGGGATCCTTCAGATACACGGAGAAATCGATCACAACATGCATTCATTGCTACCACTTCCAATGCACAGACATTTAGGGAAGCATCAGGGGTTCCTGAGTGGGACCACGCTATGGAGGAAGAGTATAGTTCCTTGACGAGGAACAAAACATGGGACCTAGTCCATCTCCCTAAGGGGAGAAAGATGGTTCGATGTAAGTGGATCTATCGGACCAAGTTTGCAGCGGATGGTAGTGTGGATAAGTATAAGGCTCGGCTTTTTGCGAAAGGTTTCTCTCAGGTTGTAGGTGTTGACTATACTGAGACCTTTGCACCCATAGCCAAGATGAACTCCATTCATTTGACACTTTCTATTGCTACAGCTCATGGTTGGGCTATACATCAAATGGATGTGAAGAGTGCTTTTCTTCATGGTGACCTTGATGAGGAGATTTATATGGAGTAGCCATAGGGTTTCATCCAGGATACTTCCTTGGTTTGCTGACTAAGGAAATCTATCTATGGCCTTAAGCAGGTCCCCAGGGCTTGGTACGCCAAGATGGATTCCTTTCTTCTCTCTGCAGGGTTCACCAGGTGTCATTCTAATCTGAATGTCTACATTTTGCAATAGGATGACTCTCACTTGATACTTGTGCTCTATGTTGATGACTTGATCATTACAGGGAGTACTTCATCCATCATTAGCAGGGTCAAATCTGCTTTGCATGACAAATTTGCTATGACTGACTTGGGTCTTTTGCACTACTTTCTTAGGATAGAGATTTCATAGTCACCTTCTGGGATTACACTATCACAGCCCAAGTATGCTCTTGATCTACTTGCATGCTTTCATATGGCTGATTGTAAGCCTGCCCTGACTCCCTTTCTTTCAGGAGTCAAGCTTGAGGCTCAGTGTTCTTCTCCACTAGTTGATGCCACTTTGTATCGTCAGCTTGTGGGTAGTCTCATCTACTTGACTCATACATGCCCTAATATTTCATTTGCAGTTGGCATGGTTTCCTGCTTCATGCAGGAACCACATGAGCTTCATTGGAAAGCCGCCAAATGCATCCTTCATTACATTCAGGGTACACATCACTATGGGATTCACTATGCAGTAGGCATAGGACTTCGTTTGGTTGGTTACACAGAATCTGATTGGGCTAGCAATCTTGATGATCGTAAGTCTACTTCTGGTTACAGTTTTCACCTTGGTTCGGGCCCCATTTGTTGGCAGAGCAAGAAGCAACATGCTATTGCTCTCTCTTCGACTGAGGCTGCGTATCGAGGTGTTGTTAACGTAGCGACTGAGACCATTTAGCTCCAGCAGATCCTCACAGAGTTTGGATTCACCAATCCACAGCCGATAGTTCTCCATTGCGACAATCAGAGTGCTATTCCAATCTTGAAGAACCCAGTCCAGCACCAGTAGACCAAACACATTGAGATTCATATGCACTATATCTGAGAGCTCATCTAGGAGCAGGTCATTGATTTGCAGTATTGTCCTACAGCAGAGCAGGTTGCTGACATATTCACCAAACCTTTCACCGAGAGTAAGTTCCAGCAGTTGCAAGCTCTCTTGGGGGTGCGGGATGTGTCATTAGGGGGGGTCAGCTGACTTCTCCTTCCTCTCTCATGGGGGGGACTTTTTCCTCTTTAAGGTTTTGTCCTTCTTCTTTGAGAGTTTTTGGTACATTCATCTCTCTTTTGGGGGGGAATTTTTTTCCCACTGGGTTTTCTCCCTTTCTCCATTTGTGATAGATTGCATTGCATGGTTTTTCTTGCATTTGCATATTGTACATGGGTACCTTTCATGGCCTAGTAGCCAGGACCCATCTTGCATTGTTGACTTGAGTCTTCATTCCCCTAAGTTGCACTTAAGGGGGGGTGCTGGTGTAAATAAATATTCATTTTGGATATCATTACACTTTACTTAAGTTAACTTAGGATAATGCATCTCTTCGTAGTTTGGATTTGAGACACTTAAGGAAGTGTGCACATAGGGATAGAGCTTGTAGGAGAAATTCCACCTTTTGTGGTCTTATTTTGCTGTTACACTCCACATTCGGTGGGTCATCCACCTCTTGTGGAATATTATATTATTTCTCCTACCTACCCCTAGTCTTTCTTACTTGCCCTTGTTTTTCATTGAGCCACATGTCATAATTGTGTGCTCATACATCCATATGGCCTTGCCTATATAAGCAGGCCTATATTCATTGTATTGGTTAATCCAGTTGATCATTTGCATATTGATGAGAATACAGTTTATTCTTGTCATTCTACTGTCTCTCTTTTTATGCTCTTCATTGTGCCCTTGATCTTGGAAAAATCCTACATATATATATATATATATATATGAGATGATTCATTTTTGCGGCAACTATATGCATGTGTACCTATGTGATGAGATGTTTAATGATGTATGTTTTATGTGATGATAATGTTATGGATGCAAATGTGTATATGATGCAATGCAATATTTTTGTTCTTTCATGTTTTTTATATGTTATGTCAATGCAAATGTGAATGTATGAAATGAAGATGAATATGATAATGCAAATGATTATTTACATGATGAGAATGTAAAATGTGTTAACATGTGTTGTGTGCAGGATGTGATGCAATTGTGATATCTATATGTATGTATGAAATGATTAATATGTGGTAATGCAGGTAACACTAAATGAAATGCAAATGTTTTTGGCGTGTCATTATACTCAGTCATGTGATAGCAGGCTACGCGGACTCGAGAAGGATGATGGAGGTCAATCAAGAAAGGG
The DNA here is from genome assembly GCF_030272615.1 of Cryptomeria japonica. Classification (NCBI taxonomy): domain Eukaryota; kingdom Viridiplantae; phylum Streptophyta; class Pinopsida; order Cupressales; family Cupressaceae; genus Cryptomeria; species Cryptomeria japonica. The sequence continues at coordinate 148,570,171 of NC_081405.1, forward strand.
GGATGGAAGATAGAAGATATGAAAGTGAAAAGAGCTTCTTGTGCGTTATCATCATTGAGCTTTATTATGGCAAAATAGGTTATGACAATCGAGGCATATGTTCGACCTAGAAAGTCATTGTACCTGTTTGCATGGAGATAAGATAGTCTCAAACAAGGAATGCCCCAGTTCACACTAGACTCACAGTGTCCTCATATCCTTGGACAAGTCATAGCATTACTAAGAGACAATCCACAAATAGCAAAAAGAAAAATAGGTGACGATACCCCATCCTCGCCTTTCTAGTCAAGACATCCTGGAGATAGAATCTCTAGTCAGAGACATCCTGGAAAAGATAAAAGACATGTCACTAGAAAGATAAAATCAAAAGAAAACCAAGACTCGACCCCAACATCCACTGTAGTCCTCAAATTTAGTGTCTCTTATCACTTGTATAAGTCTTATTTGATTGTGGTCACAATGTTTACTTTCACAAAAAGGATAGATAGCACTGAACCATATGTTGTCTGAGTCTATTGAAATATTTGATTTGTTGAAGCCCATTGTTGTTGCTGTGTCTTATCTGAAACAGACTGAATCCATGAAACTAATACTTTATTATGGAGAAGATGAAACTTTATTGCGGATTGGCGATGCAAATGTTTCTTTATTGCAGATTGTGCGTGGATAGACTGAAGAAAACTGGAAGAAACTGTAATCCTCGAAACATGTGATGCTCTCAGTTCCACACCCATTACTAGATGTAGGATTTGCCTTGGCCACAGATAAGATCTGATTTATTATGGATGGAAAGGGATGAAAAGGGGTGTTTATTATGACTGGCTAACCAATCTTGGGTAGATCAATAACAAGCCATGATGGGAATGGGTAAGTTTATTGTGGATGAATAGGTTGTGAGTGTGTGCAAAGTGAAGGATGAAAGTGAATCCTGAAGGAGGGAGGAGCAATGTCTCTACACATGGCACTGGTGACCCAGTTTTCACCATGGTACTTGCCCAGGGCACCACCAAAGTGGTGTCTATAGTAAGTAATAGGGAAAGAGAAAGATAGATAGAAAGAGAGAGACTATTGCATTTATATGAGCAAGATATATATATATATAGAAAGAGGTGGATATATATATAAAAAGAGAGAGAGAGGGAGAGGGAAAGGGAGAAATAGAGACAGGATATTAAAGTAGAGAGATATAGAAAGAGGGGGTGACAAGGAGAGAGAGGGAGAGGGAGGGATATTGTTAAAAAGTGAGAGAAATATAGATTGAGAGAAAATATAAAGAGATAGATAATACTTGGGAAAGATAGAATGGGTGAGAGAGATAATTATATGAAAAGGTAGAGGTGGAAACAGAGAGAAAGAAGGAAAGGGATAAATAGATGTAGAAAGATGGAGATAATGAGAGAGGAGGAAATTGAGAGATAAAAGGATAAAGATATAAGAAGTATGTTGAAATATGTGCAATCTATTTTTATTGATGTCAACCTATCATATTTGCATAGAGATGGATTGGTGTGCTTGATGAAGTTGAGAAATGGTTTCACACTAACATGATTGAGAGAGATGGTTTGACACAATGAAGACATGAGTCAACATGATTGAGAAGTGGTTTAGATGCCCAGGACATAATTCAGTCCATGACTCTTTGAATGTGGTGAGGAATTCAATAAGTATATTTGCGCCCTATCATAGTTGAAGAGGCCATGGTCGAGGTTTTCGTAAAAATCATATTCTCTATTTTCTTACCATAATTCAATAGCATAGTGTCGTAGTTTACCACATTTGACATACTTAGTATCATCTCCTATACCTTCATCTATTTATTTGTTTCCTCCCTTTTAATGGTTAAAATCTATGTTATCATAATTATAGAGAATTATTTTGCATGGTTTTAGCATTTTTGTTCATTCTCTATCAAGGTTATCTATATCAACAATATAATTTATAGAGGGGAAGCTCAATAAGTCCTTCAACATAGACTATAGTCCTATCATGCAAAAGGTATTTGGGACATTAAGGTTCATGGCTAGAATATCCATTTTTATTTAAAATATTAATTATGAAAAAATATCTATTTCATGATCATCCCATTTACAACAAAACTCAAATAATATTTTTTTAATCTTTTAAAAAATTTACCTAAAATCCACATTTTCCTTTTTAGTCCTTTCTTCACCTTCGAGATTATTGAAGTCATTCCTCATATTGCCTTTTATAGATTAGTATTAACACCAAATGTTCTAGTTACCCTTATTTATCTAATATTTGGTCTATTTTTCTTAATGCAATGTTAATAGTTATATTGCTAGTTGTATCTTCTCTACTGTTTCATTTTATGTTGTGTTTTTTTTTCTTGTCTATTGTTAATATTAATTATAGTAATACAAAGTTATTGTATTTGAATTGGTATCAAATATTCTACCATCCACTGCTAGCATTATTTCTTTATATAATGGAGAGATGAACTATTCAACATTCTACTTTTTTATTATCGATTCATCTGATTTGAGGGAGACATCCTTAATTCCATTATCATACTCTTTACCTAATTAATTTGTCATTTTAATTTATCTCTCATCTTACACTTTATGCTGAAATTTTTTATGGTGTCAAATTTTCTTAAAAAACTATCTTTCACTTTATTTGAGTCTTTTTCATGCTTAGGAGATGTTTTCCTTTACTAGTCAGAGGCATCTTACAATAGAGTTTCTACAAAGTCAAATAATTTATTTTTTATCTTTATCAATTTGCTTCCTCCATTGAAAGGAATTCAATATGAAAATGTGCTCCATAGCCTCAATGGCATCCATATTGAATGCTAGAGTTTCAATCAAGAATTTATGGTCTAATTCATTTCATCCCTTTTTTATTTATAGTAATTTTATATGATCTTTCTCTCTGTATAAATAATTTTTAACAATTTCAAGCTTATGTCTTTATCTTTGCCTCTTTCTAATTTGATCTTAAAAAAACCATTTTTTCAAAATATCTTCACAATTTGATAGAAACTACTCTTTTGTATATTTATTCTCTTAGTTTTTGTACTTTTTTTTTTTCAATAAAAGTGGGCAAGCCACTAAAATTTATTATTATATTTAATAATTTTTACAACAGGTTCAAAAGGCAAACTGACAGAAAAGAACCCGCAAGAAAACCTTTGGTTATTGCCTTAAATAAAAACCAAAAACTAAACTACCCTTACAAAATACTTCTTACATATCCAGAAAAGCCACCCAAACCCATACAATTGAACTATACAAAGAGGTCCCATAGGACATATCTAGATATAAAGCCAGCTGGCTACAAAATGAAGAGCTGGATATCAAAAAATATCTCTTTGAGAAGATCATGCAAAAACACCAATGAGCCCATATACTTTTACCAATTAGGGAGCATCAACTGGTTACAAAATGAAGAGCTAGATATCTAAGAAAATCTCCTCAAGAAGATCATACAGAGGCACCAAGGAGCCCATATGCTTTTACCAATTGGGGAGAAAAGAACCAAAATTATCCATATTTGCATCAAAAAACATACCACAACTCTAAGATATAGTAGTCAGACATGTAAAAACCAAGAGTTAGTGCCTTCAATAGGAGGATCGTGAGCTACATCCAGAGGAGGAACAACCTTTAGAGGGAATTCCAACTGAGCAGGAGTAGAGAAAAAGAAAGTCAAAGAAAGTAACAAATGCAAAGCCTCAAAAACAACCCAAGCTTTGTCTACAAACTAAACAGGAACCTGGTACAGAAGAAAATCCATAGAAGCCTATGTATCATCCATGGTATCACATATCAGCCCCATTCTTAATTCAAACAATAATTGACCATACTAGCCATTACCCAAGAGCTCATGGCGAGGAAGAAAACCACCATAATAAAAAGACCCCACATCAAAATGATAATTATCCAAGGAAGAAAAAACCATATCCCGATTACACAATGATAGAAATATTAACATGGAAACAAGGAGGCAGACCAATTCAACATCATGTAAAACATCATAATAGATTGTAAAAATCTGAGACAAAAACTCGAAATAAGAAATATTAGGACAAATTTCCAACCAACGATTCCCCAAGAGCTTGCGGAATTCAAAAGCCACCTCAAGAGAAAATAGGTTAAAAACCTTACCAAGCTTTCCATAATTATCTGCATTCTCTTCCTCCAAAACTCCAGATTCGAGCACCACTCTATATATTCCTAAAGACAAGATAGTCGACATTTGTAGAGGAAAACACACCAAAAACCCATAGAACATATGAAGCAAAAAGGAGCCTTCCACAAGCTAAATAAATGAAGTGAAAACACATGGAAAAAATTAATAAATGGCTGCCATCAACTTACCACCATGTTGACAACAAATTTTTGATAAAATATCATTTACAAACTGCAACGATGTGATACTTCACACTGAATAACCACATTTAAAACCTGGAAGCCATCAATGAAAGCTAATTGGGAGAGAACGCAAACACCAATAAATGATTACAAACATCATAGAAAAATGCCAATCCTACCACAACTGAAACTCACACAAAATGAACTTTAAGGTAGTACAAAAATATCATCAAACAATAATAGCCCAAGTACGTGTTGCATAATAAAATTTCACTCATGCCAATATCCTTTGAAAGGCTTGAAAAAAATATTTATATCACACATGCCGCCACCCTTGAATGTATCATGATTACCCAAACCCTCACCCTATGAATGACATCATATATGATGAATACATAAAATAGAAATATAATTTCTACTTCAAATACTAGACATGTACAAAGTCATCCATATAGTGAACATAAACATAAGCTCGACAAATCAAGGAGGGCGGGCAAACACCCAGAAGACATGCAAAGAATTTAAACATTTTGAACTCCTTCCCAAACTTTAGAAGGAATTTCATTAGAATCAACCAACCAGAAATAAGCCTTGCTATCAATGGCTAGATTTGCCAGAAAATCTGCCACTATTAATTTCCCTATAACAATGACATAATAAGAAGGAATCAAAAGAATCTAACTTTTCTAAAATATGATTAGGCAAATACTGCAACTTTTCAGCAACTCAATTTCTTCTTCATGACACTATGAATAATAACCATAGAATCACCCTCAATCACTATATTTTTTTATCTTTAAAGAGATTGCCATTTCCAAACCAAAGGATAAAGCTTGATACTCTGCAAAATTATTATTACTAAAACCAATATCATGACATTTAGCAAGGATGAGTTTCGCATTATGATAAAAAATAGCCATCCCAACCCCTACCTTCCCAGGGTTTCTCCGAGAGGCACCATCAAAATTAAGTTTGAAGTGTCCCCAAGGAGGAGCTTTCCACTTGGCCAACAACCGCATCGCAAATGAATTGTTACTCTTAGAGACTAAGCCATGAGAAGGTAAGATTGAGAAGGCTTCCCAAACCCTGGTAACCCTATTATCCTAATGGGAAAAGGAAGACAGGTTACCTAAGTTCTAATAAATATAAGACAAAGCAACCTCCAAAATAGAGCCTTCCATTTTTTGAAAAACATCCGGTACAAAAGAACTCACTTTTTTAAAAATCCTATTATTTCGTTCAAGCCAAATATTCCAGAGGATAATAGAGGGAGAAATAACCCAAAGGCATGCATAGAAAGAAGAATCAAACATGAGAGGCCAAGAGCAAAAGTGAGAAGCAAGATCCTTACAAATAACAAAAGATAAGCCCTATTTACTCAGCACCCAATTCCAACACTCGTAAGCAAAATCATAATGAAGAAACAGATGTGAAGAAGACTCAAGGTTCTTATTACATAGAACACATGGAAAAACCACAGTAATGCCTAGTCTGTCCAGCCTCATTCCTGTTAGAACTCTATCCTGGATGGCCAACCAAGCAAAGGTTCCAACTTTAGGTAAACAATCCGACTGCTAGAACAACTTATAAGGCCAATAAGAACAAGATTTAGCAGGTAAAAGGGAGATATAACCATCCTTAACAGAATACTTACCAAAGGCATTCCCAGTCCATATAAGTTCATCCTCAGAATCTGAGAGAGTGACAAACCTTTCACTCATAATCTTATCAAACTTTGCTTTCAAGTGTAGATCCACATCAAGGAAATCAATCGACTTCCATTTGGTCAATTTTAGAGGTGAGGAGTCCACCACAAACACACCCCAAAGAGAGGTGAGGAGTCCAATCAAGGAAGATCAATCTCTAATGCTAATCAAAGAGAAATTTCCATTCCATGATAAATCCCAAAACCTATATTTCCTTCCATTATGAACAACCCATGAGAGACAAGGAATAATAACTGCTCTACATTTTCATAAGAAATTCCAAATGATAGAACCAAAAGGTAAATTAGAAAATTTAAAAATACTTTCTCTGGGATGATTATTTAGATATTTAGAAAACATAACCTAACCCCACAAAGAGTTTATCCTCTCATACAATTTCCAAACCAATTTAGCCCCTAAGGCTAAATTTTGATTCTCCAAAATTACGAACACGAGTACCACCATAATCCCGAGGAAGGTAGATTTTATCCCAGGCAACCAAAGACAACCTCTTTTGGCCATCCTTATTGTTATTCCAAAGAAACAACCTTAGGGTATCTTGCAAGTTTAAAATAACAGATTTAGGAGATTTTAATACCGACATTAAATAAATAGGGACATAATTCAAAATAGATTTAATTAATGTCAATTTACCAGCTAAAGCCAACCATTTATGGTTCCAAAAGATAATTCTTTTCGAAATGACCAAAATAACCTTATCCTAAAAACCAAACTTATCTTGCTTAACAAAAAAAGGAATTCCAAGATACATACATAGCAAGTTACCAATCTGAAAACCCCGAAAGGAATGCAATCTCTTCTACAGAAGTAGTGAAGTATTAAGAAATAATTTTTTTGACTTATCAATATTGACTTTCTAACCAGAAAATGAAGCATATGCATGAATTATTTCTTAAATTATCTTAGTCTCTAACAAAGAGGCATGACCAAATAGCAGAGTATCATCGGCAAAGAGCTAATGAGAAATAATTTAAGGATAATTCAGAATCCTAATACCTCGCCAAAGACCCCCCCTCCACCTGATCTAGCAGCCCTGATTGCCCAAGTAAAGGATTCTGCAAGAAGGATAAACAAAAAAGGACAAAGGGGATTTCCTTTCCTAAAACCTCTCGAAGAAGAAAAGAAACCACAAGGAGAAGCATTTGAGAATTACTGAAAAAACTTATAGACAATATACATGAGCGAATTCATTTTACCCAAGCATAGGAAAAACCCAACCTCAACAAAATCTTCTACAAAGTTTTCCATTCTACTCTTTCATAGGCCTTCATTATATCAAGCTTAAGAATCATGGTCGGGGACTTCTGGGAGGAGATAGAATGCAACACCTCATGCACCACAATCGCTCCTTCTGTAGCTTCCCTCCCTAGTACAAAACCCCCTTGTTCCAAGGAAATAATCTTCGGTAAAATCTTCGGTAACCTTCTAGAAATTTCCTTAGTGAATATTTTATATCAGGTACTATGTAGAGCAATAGGCCGAAAGTCAACAAAAGACTTTACATCCTCTTTCTTAGGAATAATAGAAATCAAAGTAGTATTCAGTTCTTTCAAAATAGACCTATTCCGCCTAGCCTCCTCAAGAGCCAGTAAAACGTCATTTCCCACAAAATCCCAACATTTCTAGAAAAAAAAAGGTGTATAGCCATTAGGATGAGGAGCTTTATTAGGATTCATAGCAAAAACTGCCTGTTTAACTTCTTCTAGAGAAAAAGGTGCCATTAACATCTTATTATCTTCCATGGTTACAAGAGAAGGGACATGAGAATCAAAGTTACTAACATCTCTTACTTCTGATGACAAAAGGGTTTTAGAAAACCTAACAGCCTCCTTAGCAATATCATCCTGATCGGTCAATAATTGACCTTGTTGATCTTGAATACAAGCAATCCTATTCCTACTCCTCTTCAACTTGGTAGAGGAATGAAAACTTTTTGTATTCCTATCCCCATGTGAAAGCCATAATTCCCTAGACTTCTATCTCCAATAAATTTCTTCCCTAGCCAAAATCTCATCAAGCTGAGATTTAAGAGACTTTAATTCATCAAAAAGCCTAGGAACCATCCCATGTTGAATCACATGATTATTGAAACATTCTATCATATCTTGAATTCTCTGCTTTTCTTCAAAAATATTCTTAAAATGAACTAAGTTCCATTCTCAAATATTCAACTATAAAATCTGATCTTTCTAACAATTTGAAACATTCTAGAACCCGAGACAAAAGGAGTAGACAGAACCCGAGACAAAAGGAGTAGACATCCACCATTTTTTAAGTAAAAGTAGAAAAGAGGGATCTCTAAACCACATAGGCTCAAAATTAAATGGTGACTTGTGAAAAGGTTTGTCCTCTAGAATGGAGAAGGAGATTGGAAAGTGATCTGAACCTAGATTAGGAAGAATAGAAGAAGAGAAATCTACATCCAAATCAATCCAATTTTCAGATAAGAAGAACCTATCTAATCTTTCAGCTATTTGAGAAAAACCCCTTCTCATATTAGTCCATGAAAAACTCCATTATGAGTTTTACAATAAAAAAGACCCACATCAGACATGAAGGTCCCAAAATCATCCATAATCCTTTTGTTAGGGAGAATACCACCACTCTTCTCCCCTAAATCAACAATAGCATTAAAATATCCCCCAAACACAACAAAAGATACCTGTCTCAAAGGAGAGGAGATCCTTCCAAACTCTCTCCACAACTTACATTTATCTTGAATACCTAAAGGAGCATAAATATTAAAAAGCCAAAATTTAACACTAGAGACCTTACTCTTGACAAAAGACAACATCCAATTATTATCAAATGCAACAAGTTTTAGGTCAACAAGAAGAAAAAATCACATTAGCAGATTCTAAAGACAACTTAGTTTCCTGAAGCAAAAAAATGTCACACTTAATTAAGTCAATCTGAGACTTAATTAAGCGTCTCTTGTTAGGGCTATTTAAGCCCCTAACATTCCAAGAGATGATCCTCATTGTCCTCGAGGGGAGGCAGAAGCTCCCCTCTTCCCAAAGGTTGGAGAAATTTTACTATCTCCAAAAGAATTCTGCAAATTCCTCTTAACAGCCACTAACCTAGTAGCCGGGGGGCTAGAAGCTGAATTCTTAGCCATTTTTGCCAATGTTTAAGAAATAAGACCTAACTTTTTAGGTCTACCCAAAGAAAAAGAATGTTTTCCTAGCCTATTACCAAGAGATACAGACAGGGTCTTCTGAATACCTGCATCAATCTCCATTTGAGTTTTGGGGTTTTTTGGAGGTCTCCCTCTACCAGTAGAAACCATCAGAGATGAAAATGTTGGCAATATGCACACTCCAATGAGACATGGTATGTGATTGAAGGATTTTTTGTTGATGGAAACCTTACAATCCTATGGGACTAGCAAGGCATTACACCAGCAAGTTAGTGCACCGGCATCAACGATTAGACTCTACAACGACACTCAGGACACCGACACCAGCACAGAGAAAGGAAGCATACTGGCATAGAGGCCGACGGGATTTTTGATATATCATATTTTGTTTATTATTTGAAAAAATTTGTAAGCTAACTTGATATCATTGTAAAATGACTCTTATATATAAAAGAGATCATTGTAGACATTTTGTAAGTAAGTGATGTAAGTGAAAAAGTAAGGAGAAAAGATTAAGTAGACCTATTATGCGAAATATAGGTTAAGGGGTATATGTAAAGAATAGAGTAGGAACCAGTACTGAATCTGGCATTGAAGATGCTATTGTAAAACAATACAAATTATTGGATTTGTATAATCCACATTGTAAGTCAGTGAGACTTCCCATTTGAGCAGTGAGCTCTAGACAGTTGGCCTTCCTGCATGTGCAGGCCCCTATTGTAAGTAATATTCTCTTATTGGCCAGTAAGTGAATATTGTGGGTCACAAATCCCACCGAGGTTTTTCCCACACCAGGTTTCCTCGTTAAATCCTTGTGTCATGGTGTGCTTTTCATGTGGATGTTTTTAATTCTATTTATTGCATTATTTCTTGCATACCAATACACTGTTATAATATATTTTGCATGTTTTAAGATAAGAAATTTTGTACACCAATTAGATACTGATTCACCCCCCCTCTCAGTATCTGTGGGAATCCTAACAATTGGTATTAGAGCTTGGTCCTCTATTTTCAAAAGCCTAACAGCTTGAGGAAGATCTTGACACTGGTAAAGATGGAAAATCTGATGAAGCAACTTGAAGGAGCTCTTTCAGACTATGATGTAGAGAAATTGAAAAATATCAAACTAGAAGATGATTTAAGGGCAGCTCAGGATATCATTCAGGCACTTCAAGAGAATCTTACTGTTGCAAGTAATAAGAGAAGAGAACTTTGTGAAAAGATGCAAAATGAGAATGATGAAAAGGAATCACTTAATGATCAGATAAGCAAATTGAAACTAGAAAACATGACAACAAAGAATGAGATGTAGGATATGACTATGAGATTTTGTAAAGAGATTGCGGATAGGAAGAAAAATGAAGAAGAATTGACTAGAAGATTAAGTGATGTAGCAAATGAGAACACAAGACTTAACTATGAAAATGATATGTTGAAGAAAATTTTGATGCACACTCAGAATGACTCCAATGAACTGATGAGATAGAAAGAGGTCTTAGAAAAAGAACTAGAAACTGCAAATCAACATAAAGAAAAATTCAAGAAAAGTTCAGAGGAACTTGGCACCTTACTGAAGAATCAAAAACCTAAAGGTGACACTTCTAGAATTGGCTTCGAAGTTGGTGAAAGCTCCGGTACTGCAAATACTTAGGATCACAGCAAACCGGTAAGACAACCTAATGCTTATAAATTCAATGGAAAATGCTTTAACTATAATAAGTATGGTCATAGAGAAAATGAATGTAGATCTAGAAATTTTTAGAATATCAACACACCCATCGATCAATGTTCAAAATGCAACAAAGTTGGTCACAACTCTGAAAATTGCACAATGAATGTGAGATGTTATGTTTGTGGAAGATTTGGACATTTATCCAATCAATGCAGAACACAAACCGGCATAGGTTATGGGAAAGCTATTCAGAAGATTAATGTAACTTGTTATGCATGTAACAAGATTGGGCATATTGCTAAATTCTGTAGAAGTAAAGGATCAACGGTAGACAACAAAAGTTCTAGCTTGAAAGGTAAAGAAAAGGTTGAAGAGGTTAATCAAGAATTCTCAAAACAATGGATTAGAAAAGATGATCTAAATATTGGGAATACTCCTCCACCGGTAGAACCAATCAATGCTTCACTGGCAGGACAAAGCAGTGCTCCACCGACAGGAAGTTCTTCATCTACTTGAAGAAAGTTTCCTTGAGGTTTTGGCAATCTAATGACACATGTGCTATTATTCCCTCAGTTAAAGATGAGAAGTTGGAAATTACTTATTACCGGCAGACAATGTTAAGTGAATACTTAATCGGCATGCATTTAATGTGGTAGATGGCAAAAAGACACTATAAATTTAAGGTTTTGGCTCCATTTCATTTCATCGAGATTAGAAAAGTTTATCTAAAAATTGGGAATACTCCTCCATCGGTAGAACCAGTCAATGCTTCACCTACAGGACAAAGTGATGCTCCACTGGCGGGAAGTTTTTCATCGAATTGAAGAAAGTTTCCTTGAGGGTTTGGCGATCTAATGACACATGTGCTATTATTCCCTCAGTTAGGGATGAGAAGTTGGAAATTACTTCATTACCGACAAACAATGTTAAGTGAATACTTAATTGGCATGCATTTAATGTGGTAGATGGCAAATTAAAACTATAAAATTGTGGTTCTGAATCCATTTCATTTCACTATGATTTCAAACATTCGTAGAGCCTGAAATTTGCAGAGCTAAGGGATTTCAAGCAAAGAGGCGAAGCACTTCAAGCAATCAATCCATCCAAAGGCAGTAAAAGGTATTTATCATCATGGCATCCACCTCTGCAATTGAATATATAACAAACCCTACTATTGTCGAAGTTATAAAAAGACCTAGGCCCGTATTTCAATTAGTTCCCAAGATAGAAAAGAAAGATGATACCTTAGGTGCTTTTTCTAAAATTCCTAAGGGAGTTATTTATGTTGAAGACCCTAGAATTTACATTCATTGTAACATTGAGGAACTAGGAGATGAAGAGATTAAAACCATGTTTAAAATTGTCATATGTGATGAATCTGGCAATATAAAAGATGAACACAAGATCTTTGAAACCCTAGGATTTACAGAGATCCTTAGCATTCCTAAATTTCCCAAGGATGTGATTAGGATAGTCTTAAGAAGGGTACATGGTGAATTTTTCTGGTTAGATGCAATTCACAAAATCACTAAGGAAGTTATGAAAGCTATCATAGGGTTACCAACCACTGGTAAAAGGCTAGACAAAAACAAGAAGGTTTCCAATGACCTAGTTACTCAGTTAACTGGTGTGACATCCAAAAGAAGGTCCTTAAGAGTAAATGATGTAACAGATATTAATGTGAGATTTATTAGCATGATATTAGGATATAAAGCTACTCATGCAAATAGACCCAATTTAGTTTCAAGTTTATGCATTAAGAGTGCTTATGATATGATCATGGATAATGCAAAGATTGATGTATGTGAGTGGTTGAAGGATGAATTAATTGACAACTTAGGCAAGATTAAGAAGGACAAGATAGGAACTTTTAAATTTGGAAATTTGTTAGTATGTCTGATGTTACATATAATCAAATAGGTTCCTGGTATAGGCTACAAAGAACTTGGATATGATATACTGGTAGGTAAACAGCTAATAGAACTATTCAACAATATGGGAGAAGATAAGGAAAACAATATCAATGATTTATTTCAAGCACTAAAGGTCAAAATGAAGAAAAGAATCAGATTATCACAAAATATTGTTGACAAATATAAGGATGAAATATGCTTTGTAATCAAGAAGGATGAGATCCAAATGGAAGCAATCATCCCTAGGACTATTTGGGTAATAGAGATGGGCTATGAAACAGGTGATCATATAATTGAAACATATGCTAAAGCACTTCTGGAAGCCCCTAAAGAACCTAAAGAAGAAGTATTTGGTAGTGCAAAAACTATTGAAAGCCAAATACAATCTAAGAAAAGAGTGAAAAAGGTTGAGATAGTTGTGAGAAGAGGTTCCAGACAGGCAAAGGCTATTAAAGAAGATGTGTTAAAGAAAACCGACATAGCAGAGGATGAGTTAGCAGCTCCACAACTTGAGACTCATCTATCATTGATAGGCACTTCTTTGGAGAGTGACATGCCTACAACTTTCAAGAGAGTTGTAAGGAAAAGAGATCCCTCACCGGCAACCACACCCTCACCTATGAGGACAAGACAAAAACAACAAGAGATCTCCGGTAAGAAAGGATACACCAAAGAAGAAGAAACTGACACCCAAGAAGAAGAAGAGGACGAACAAGGACTTGGCACCTCTTGGTATACTATTAAATGAAATTATAGAGGAAGGAAAATTGAAGAATATAGAGAAAATATATGACATTGTGACAGCTGATGAAAAAGAACAAGTAGAAAATAGTGTTATATTGCATATGGATATGTATAAGAAATTTTTGATGGAAGTAGTTAATGAAGTACTAGAGGAACTAATTAAAAGACCGGAAGCAAGAAGACAAGTAGTAATAGAACTTGACAAGAAAATAAAGATAAAAAATCTACTTGCTGTATATCCAATGAATTCACCCAAAGAAATTGATGACTTAATTGTTGAAGCCAACCAATCAGTATTTTCTACTGCACACTGTCACATTGCTTTAATGGTTGTAAGAGTTAATGAGGTGACTGAGGAGACAAAAAATGCATTGGACATTTTCCTAGTGGAAAAAGAAAAACAAGAAGAATACATGAGCCACAAACCTATAAAGGTATATCAGAAAGAAAGAGACAAGGGTAAAGGTAAAGTTGGTGGACCACCTAGTATCAAGGTTAAAGACAACTTACCCCCACCTCCTTTGATTACTCCACCGGTAAAATCAACAGCTACAAAAGATCAACTGGCAGTTGAAAGTATGGATGTAGAGGATGTCAATCCTAATCCTGAAGTCTTATACATAGTGGATGTTGATACTCAAAAGATCAACATTGTGGTAGACAAAGATACAACTGATAAGACTGACATGGCTAGTGAGCCTCCCATAGCTGAGCAAACTGATAACACACAAGAGAAACCGACAGATGACAAAGAGAAAAAGAGAGAAACTCAGACTCAGACTAAGACAATGCAACAAACAGAGAAAAAGGCTCCCGAACAGGAACAACAACAAGAATAGGAACAGGTTCATAAGGAAACAGTGCCACCGGCAAATGGAGAAGTAGAAAAACCATTGCTTAAGGAAATGCAAACACAAATAGACCTACCAGAGGTCAATACAAGCTTGGTTACTTCCACTAGCGGTACTCAGAATGTTGGTTCATCATCAGGCTAGAAATCAACTAATGTGACTGAAGTACTCTTGGATTCAATTAAAAAGATAACAGATTGCAGGTCACAAGCTTATAAGGCAATTGATGACACCATACCAATTTTGAAGGTAATTGCTCCTAACTGTAATATAGACAATAAAGATTCTTTAGGACAAATTGATACCTTGTATAAATATATCACAGAAAACATTGAGAAAATAAAGGAAGAGACATTGAAGGACAAAGTAGAAATTGAAAAACAAAAATTCTTTGGTGAGGAGATAATGAAGTGTACTAGATATTTTGACACACTTCTACCAGAACTATGTAATTTATTAAAAGAGTACAAAACTCTATACAAAGACACTTGTAAGACAAACTTTTTCAGTGTAGATATTGATAAGAAGATGAGCAAGGTACAAGATGAAATCAACAAACTTGCAGATAATTTTGTTAACTCACCTGATACATTATCAGTTTTTTAATAGAAGATAACAAATTTTGAGGAAGAATTATGTAAATTTGAAAGAGAAAAGGAGAGAATAGTGAATAAGGCAAAGCATCTGAGATTAAAACTGAGTCCAAGATTGGCCTATTTAGCATCATTATGGAAGGAGGTATCTGAGGCACTAATAAAGGGACAAAAAACATCGATAGAGCATTTGCAGCATCTCACCGGTATAGCTAAAAGAACAAAGACAACAATAAGAGATAGTAAAAATTTTATGGAGAGTATAAACTTAATTTTGGCGGATCAATTTCAAATTGTAACTACCTAGTTACAAGGTTGAAACTACAAACTCTACTAACATCTTGACAACCTTTGTCATTGATGCCAAAGGAGAAGTAGTGGAATGAGAAAATTCAACATCATAGGAATCATATGCTCAGGGGGAGCACACTCATTTTTGGACTTCACATTTTTGGATACACTTTTGAAATTTCTCATGAGTGTTGCCATCAATGCCAAAGGGGGAGATTGTTGGCAATATGCAAACTCCAATGAGACATTGTATGTGATTCAAGGTTTTGTCATTGATGGCAACCTTACAATCTTATGGCATTGGCAAGGCATTACACCAGCAAGTTAGTGCACTGGCATCAATGATCAGACTCTACACCGACACCGACACAGAGATAGGAAGCATACCGGCACAAAGGCCGACATGATTTTTGAGATATCATATTTTGTTTATTATTTGAAAAAATTTGTAAGCCGACTTGATATCATTGTAAAATGACTCTTATATATAAAAGAGATCATTGTAGACATTTTGTAAGTAAGTGATGTAAGCGAAAAATTAAGGAGAAAAGATTAAGCAGACCTATTATGTGAAATATAGGTTAAGGGGTATATGTAAAGAATAGAGCAGGAACCGGTACTGAATCTAGCATTGAAGATGCTATTGTAAAATAGTACAAGATATTGGATTTGTATAATCCACATTGTAAGTCAGTGAGACTTCCCATTTGAGTAGTGAGCTCTAGGCAGTTGGCCTTCCTGCATGTGTAGGCCCCTATTGTAAGTAATATTCTCTTATTGGCCAGTAAGTGGATATTGTGGGTCACAAATCCCACCGAGGTTTTTGCCACACCGGGTTTCCTCATTAAATCCTTGTGTCATGGTGTGCTTTTCTTGTGGATGTTTTTAATTCTGTTTATTGCATTATTTCATGCATACCGGTACACTGTTATAATATATTCTGCATATTTTTGTTAGGCCCAATGTGGAAAGCTAATTTACTGAGAGGGGAGGGGTGAATTAGTACTTTAAAATTTTTCTTCAATAATAACTTTACTATTATGCATAAACCAAATCGTGCAGTAACATAATATAAAGCTAAAACAAATAGATAACAATCATACATGATTCACTCCATAACACATATATTTTGGTTACGCAAAAACTCTTGGTTAGAGAGTAAAACTACGGTGGGGATGGCACCAAAAATTCACTACTGCAATAATAAAGAGTGCTCGGTTAGAGCTACATGTTTAGCTATTTCTGATAGCTTACCCTATTAGGAGTAACAAGATCTGTTAGATCTACCTTGCTAAAGGATTTTACAACACTTAAACTAAATGTTGTACCTGGTTAGAGGCTTTACAATTTATAGACTTGATTAGAGTCTTTTACCCTGTTAAAGGTTTCTCTTACAACTTCAAAATATTACAATAAATAATTACAAATATCTGCAACTTTACATCTGGAATGTTATAGCAGATTCTATGTGCTCAAAATAGATTACCTTGCTTATAACATACCTTGGTAACCCATATATTAACTCGGTAAACCCTTTTGTTTACTCTGTTCTTTGACTATTCTCTAAAATATTTCTTGGTGACGTTTGTGTCTCTGTAACAGTCTTCTTACACTCATGCACACACCTTTTTTAATTCTTAACTCATGCTGTATAAATAGATCTCTTATGTCAGTGATCCATTCATTGCTTCGATCTTACAAACATGTTTTATCGAATGAATAACCATGCAAAATATTTCATTGGTTAGATGACCTCAAAATCATACACAATCTTTAAGTGCAATTTCCAATGTGATAACGGTTAGATGTTCCTTGATCTTGTAACACGTTTTCATATGTATGTCCAGGTTCAATGAATCTGGTAACATGTTTCACTCGATGTATAACAACTCGGTGTGTCATCTTTGCTGCTCGGTAGACATGAAATGATACTTGGTAGACAACTCAGTGTAAACTATGTTCTGAGACTACTTTCTTCAATAACCGACTGGACTGTGCATACCGACTGAATATCACGGTAGTAGTAACTGATTAGAGTGTATAGAATAACTTTGAACATAAAACTAATGGCAACTTGATAAGTAGTAACAATCTCCCCTTTTGACAAAAACTACTTTCAAAGTTATAACTCAATAGTCTATATACTTTTGAAATTTGACTATACTAATAGTATATACAATAGTCAATGAAAATATACTCCCCTTATCGATATACTTGTACAAAACTCTGATTTTGCATGCTCGGTGATCTGTTCTATGTGTTGCTCTTGTTATTTGCTTATTGTCATGTTCACTGCTCAGTTCATTTCTCTTGGATACTCTGCTTGCTCTGCTCGGTATACTCCTCCTGTATACTATACTCCTTTTCTTTGATACTTTGAATACTGCACTCCCCTAATACTGTATCACTCCCCTAATACTATATCATATCACTCCCCCTTTTTGACAAACATCAAAACTCAATTACCATTCGGGGGTGGTAATTGGTCAAAAATGGATTTGTACTTGGTCTGTGCTTCGGTGAGAGCAACAAAGAGTGCAATCTTTACACTGTCCATTAAAGAATTATGTGCTTGAATATCAACCAATAATGATATTAAGCCATCTAGAGTGCTTCCCTCTTGTGTAGTAGATAAGGAGGTGGCTCGGTTGATCTGTTCTTGGACAGATGAAAGATGAGGGAGGAATAATGTCTGAAGTATCATTATGTCCATCCTGACCTTGTGTTCTTCATTTCTTAGGTCCAATTATTGAGCCATGAGCTGTTGTAACCTTGTATAGAAATTCTAAACTAAATTTGGCTTTGTGGTCAAATTATTTGAGAGATCGGTGATCTCTTTCTCAATTACCTCTATTTTATTCTTAATGTCTTTAATGAATAAAGAAAATGTGCAGAGTTTCTAAAATAAATAAAGAATGTGCTTGAGTTGAGTAGTCAACTCAGCAATAAATTTGACAAGTTTAACTTTTCCAATAGGTATAGCTTTCTGTACCTCTTCTATCATTTTTGCAGTTTGCTCTTTGTCTTTTAGCTTGCTCAAATACTCTGATGCATCTACTCCAGATGTCTCTATCTTTGTTAGGAGTTCATCCAGTTGAATGTGGATGGCTGCACCTATTGATACTGTTGCTTCAAGTAGTATTATCTATTAAGAGTTCTTTCACCTTTTGAAGTACCTTATTTTTCTTTAGAATTTTCATTTTCTTTTCTTGTTCAGCCTTTGCTTTGCATAGTTCACCGAAATCAATGAGTGCTTGCCCCTTTAATATTGATATATCTATATTGGGCAACACTATTGGTTTTAACAAATCAACTTTAAAACTATGCTTTTTATCTTCTTTTTTTTACCTTTCACCGATGGAACTAAGACAATGGCTTGTGAGGCTTGATGACCCTCGGTAGGTTGCTCGGTAGAGGCAACACTTTGATCAATTTCTTTAGCCTCTATAGAGTCCTTTGGTGTCTCAGTACTTGGTGTCTCAGTTGCAACATTCTCAGTGCTAGAAGGTGCTTGAGATGTGTGTTCTTGAGTAGTACCTTCTCTTGTTGTAGACTTGTGACCTTCGGTGCCTTGCTCTATGTCCTGAGGGGTTTTAGTTGAGATAGGTTGTTTGATCAGTGGATAAGGCTGAACTTGTTCCAAGACTGATTCACTAGATACAAGTTTTGCATATGCATTACCTTCTATCATTTCCTGTCCTGGTGCCTCTGTATCCATGACATCTTCGTCTATTGAATGGTGTTAGCAGGGTCTTTATTGGTAACATCAGGATCTTGCTCGGTGACATCAACAATTTCAACTGTAGCTTTCTCACCGACATCCTTGATTTTAAAGATTTCCTGCCATTTTGCTTTTGCCTCATTTTCAACTTCAATATATAGCCCATTCATCAGTTTTAAGGCTCTCTATTTGAAAAGAAACTTTGAGTTGTAGGTTGTTAGATGTTCTTTTATTTCATCTACTGACATGTCAGGAAAGAGATGAACCAAACTTCTTTCTCTTACATATTTCTCTAAGTCCATTGCATACTTCCACCTATTATCAATATGCAAATAAAGTTCATTTGGAAGTGACTTAGCTAGTTCCAATGGAGCTAACCAGAATTTTAGAAGTGTGCAAATGATAGCTTCTTCAATTTATCTCTTCTCATCATTATTTCTGGTTTCATATTTAACATATCTAAATGATCCAAATCCTCCATATTCTTTCAGATTAGCACATAAGTTTTCAGCACTATGTACATTTACCTTCTTGATTTTGACAATCTGAAATTTGCTTGCATCCTCTGATTTGGTATCACTAGACTCTTTTGACAAAATGAGTCTCCGAGTAGATTTCTTGTAGGTCTTTGTTACCTTGGGAACAATAACACTCTTTGTTTTCTTACTCGGTGAAGCCATAGATGCTCTAGTGTTATGTCGCTTTGGTGGTGGAGTCGGTGAGGCCTTTGATGTGTCCTGTTTCTTTCTCTTCAACACTTTTCCCTTAGGCAATTCGGTGCTCAATGATATAGCTACCTCTTGGGCTTCAGATTCCCCTTCGGTAATGGCAATGGTGCCTTTGATAGGTGTAGAGGAAGAGTCTTCTCTGAATTTCTCTGATAATGCCTTTATCATCTTTGTTGCCTTTCTTGTAGCTTTGGGTACTACAATGCTTATTTTTACTTTTTCCTTCACTTCCTCATAGGTACCATACCTCAGCTCGGTAGCATGTCTTGGCAATGTAAGAAATGCATAAATTTGCTGTTGTGTGATGTCAAAGTCAATCTCGTATCCCATAGGTGACAAAGATTGAGTCCTTGGTTCCACAACATTCACATAACAGTAATTAGTGTCAACTTCAAAACATATGTCATTTTTGTATTTCTCCACTAGTTGGGGTGGAATCCTATACCTGTTATGCATTTTCTCTTGGAACTTATGGAAGTAATCATCCATAATATCATTGAAATTATCTCCTAACTTCTTAATGAAGTCATTCATCTTATGGGTGATTGGTCGGTGTAGCTCCCAAACAAATTTACCTATTGATGGAAAGAATTTTTCAAAATAGAAAAACATGCATACAAGTAATGATCCAAACTTTAGTGTATTAGCCGAGTTGTTTTTCTTCAGCTTCCTAATGGTGTTCAGATTCTCAAATAGGTTCTTCAGCAACACCTCACAGAGATCAATTTTCATTCCCTTTTTCACAATTTTGTATGCTAGGTCTACTGCTGCACAGGGTACACTATTTTCCCTTGCTGATTGGAAGAAATAGTAACCTATTACTCTTATGGAAAATTTTAGTTCTTCATCTATGACATTGTTCAATTTTAATCCTCTATAATCTGATTCCACTCCGGTTAAACTGATCAATTCCTTTTGTGATATCATCTATTGCGCTCGGGCATGATCATAAATGGGGTAACCGGTAATCAGATGAATGATTTCCTTGGTAATCTTAAATGGTTGCTCTTCTAGCCACATGAAATCATCGTGAACTCTGCTCGGAACAAACTTGACCCACTGAGTTTGAACACATGGGGATAGGTTAGGGCTTCAGTCAATCCCTTGATCTTAATGTGCTCATACATACTATTCAATTTACCATCTGTGTATAATTCATCATAGGTTTCTTTAATTTCAACATGACCGAGTTATTCAACACGACATTTGGTGAAGAATCTCACATCCTCGACTAAAAACACTCTATCCGGGATGAGTGAAAAAGTGGTTTTGTCATCTGGTTCAGATGCAACTTTGGGAGTCAAAGAGTATTTTAGTGAGGGCTTCTCTACATTCTTGACAACAATGGGATCTTGGATCTTACATGCCATTTTAGATTTCAGATAAAAGCTAACAAAGGATCCTTAGGGTTTAAGGATTTCAAATGGGAGACGCTTCACACTTAGCAAATAATAGCAACTTGATAAGATTGGTAAACCAGCTTAACAATGCATTGAGATTGATGTAAATACCTTGAATTTTCTTTATAGGAGGTTTGATCGCCTTAGATTCGCTTTGCTCTTCTCTCTCAAAAACTTGGTGAGTTGAAAATGACCGCAAAAATGCCTTTAAGTACACAATATGCCTTATCGAGCTCTGTGCAGGTTAGGTCAAAAACATTAAATGCACTCGATTCCACTAACCTTCTTTCCTTTTTCCACTTTAATAGAGTAACCAAACTTCCTCCATTCACCGACTTGATAGGTTTCCTGTATTCACCGACTTGACAAGTTTCCTGTAAAGTGCTTCAAAAGACTTTGATAGAATTTCAAACTTACTATTACATCTTAATTATGCAGATTTGAGTCAAGTACATGATAAAATAGGAACTGTTAAGATTTAACCTTGATAGAATGCAGTCACTTCATACCTTTACCGATTAATTTGGAATAGGAGCACCTAACTTAGTAGGTAAGGTGCTTTCTTCATTTGACACAATTTCCTTCTTTTTCCAAATCATCTTTAATTTTTCTTTTATTTCTTTAGTGTCTTTTCTAGGTTAATCTCTGCAATCTCCAGCTATGTGTCCAACTTTGTGACAATGAAAACATACCATACCAGGATTTCTCCATGATCTTCAGTTGTACATCCCAAACCTTATAAAATAGTTGGCACTTATATGTCCATATCTTCCACAACATTCACACCATATCCTTGTATTGTAATCCCATGGTACTACAAAATATTATCAGTAAGGATTTGTGTGAGTTCGGTAACCTCTAGAATTTGCTCGGTGTGCATACCACATATAGTTCTTTTGCTTAAACCAACACTTCTCGGTATTATGTCCATATCTATTATAGTTTTTACAAAACCCTTTGAATTTTTCTTTCTGATAATTGTTTATAGACTTTGTCCTACATTGTTTAAATGTGTGACCATATTTATTGCAATTGTAACAATAACCATTGGACTTAGTGACATTTGGTTGCTTGCCTTTTCTGATTTGGCACAAGTTGGCAGTGTGACCTTGATTTCCACAATAGTTGTAAATAGGCTTCTTTCTTTTGATGTTGTTCTTGTTTCCAGCTTGTTTTGATTATTCCCCTCTCTCAGTAGTATGAATTCCCTTCTCGGTAGAGTTTTTTCCTTTGTAACCGAGTCCTGCATCTTTGTTGGGTCTTCTTGTATTCAGTTTCTCATCCAACATCTTTGATGCTTCATAACTCTTCTTCAATGTTTCTTTGGATTTCTTCTCTGTTTCAAGTTCATTGATCAACCTTGATACTTCAAGTTTCAATGCTTGATTCTCATCATCCTTCAGATTTGCTTCATGATGTGCATAACCTAGTTGATCTAACAGATTTTGTTGAATTCTAGTCAATCTTGTGTTTTCATCATTCTTATCAGATACTAAGACTTCAAGTTGTTGTTTCTCTCTTTGTAGATCTCTTACTTTATCCTCGACTTTCCTTAATGCATCAAGATTTTCAGTCATCTATGTGCTGAAATGTTCATGTTCTCTTTTCATTGCTTTTAGTTCATCAGCCAGTGCTTTGTTCTTTTCTTTCAATACTCCAATCAATTCTTCAGTCTCTTCAGACATACTATTATCAGATCATGTCTCAAATTGTTCCACTAACTCTTGAGAGTCCTGTAAATCATCAGATAATCTTCTTCTTACTTTCAGAGATTTTTGCATTTGCCTTTGCATGTTTGCAATCACTTGATTTGCATGATCCAGCTCTTCTTGCAGATACACAATCATCCCAGATTGTTTATAGCCTTCCATTGATAAGATCTTTCTCTTTATGCAATTAAACCCTTTTCCAAGATTGAAGCTCTGATACAAATTGTTAGGCCCAATGTGGAAAGCTAATGTACTCAGAGGGGAGGGGTGAATCAGTGCTCCAAAACTTTTCTTCAATAATAACTTTACAGTTATGCATAAACCGAATAGTGTAGTAACATAATATAAAGCTAAAACAAATAGATAACAATCATGCATGATTCACTCCATAACACATATATTTTGGTTACGCAGAAACTCTTGGTTAGAGAGAAAAACTGCGGTGGGGATGGCACCCACAACTTCACTACTGTAATAATAAAGAGTGCTCGGTTAGAGCTACATGTTTAGCTATTTCTAATAGCTTACCCTTTTAGGAATAACAAGATCTATTAGATCTACCTTGCTAAAGGTTTTTACAATACTTAAACTAAATGTTGTACCTGGTTAGAGGCTTTACAATTTATAGACTTGATTAGAGTCTTTTACCTTGTTAAAGGTTTCTCTTACAACTTCAAAATATTACAATAAATCATTACAAATATTTGCAACTTTACATCTAGAATGTTATAGTAGATTCTATGTGCTTAGAATAGATTACCTTGCTTATAACATACCTCGGTAACCCATATATTAACTCGGTAAACCCTTATGTTTACTCTATTCTTTGACTATTCTCTAAAATCGCTCTCAGTGACCTCTGTGTCTTTGTAACAGTCTTCTTACACTCATGCACACACCTTTTTTAATTCTTAACTCATGCTGTATAAATAGATCTCTTATGTTGGTGATCCATTCATTGCTTTGATCTTACAAACATGTTTTATTGAATGAATAACCATGCAAAATATTTCATTGGTTAGATGACCTCAAAATCATACACAATCTTTAAGTGCAATTTCCAATGTGATAATGATTAGATGTTCCTTGATCTTGTAACATGTTTTCATACGTATGTCTAGGTTCAATGAATCTGGTAACATGTTTCACTTGGTGTATAAAAACTCGGTGTGTCATCTTTACTGCTCGGTAGACATGGAATGATACTCGGTAGATAGCTCAGTGTAAACTATGTTTTGAGACTACTTTCTTCAATAATCGACTGGACTGTGCATACAGACTGAATATCTCAGTAGTAGTAATCGACTAGAGTATATAGAATAACTTTGAACATAAAACTAATGGAAAATTGATAACTAGTAATAGTTTTAAGATAGATACTGATTCACCCCCCCCTCTCAGTATCTATGGGAATTGTAACAGACAAAATCATACTTGATTGGACAATTGGCAATTTCTTACTCAAACTAGGCAACACCATGTCTCCTAAAGTCTCTTCAAAATCTTTAGAAGCTAACACCTCAAATGGATTCTCAGAAGCAGAGAAAGGAAGAGACTTATTAATATTTCCCAAGTCACACTCAATAGAGTTAACAACCCGCTCAGTTACATGCTCATCCAACATGTGATCATGAGTATTCAAAAGCTCATTAACCTGAAGAACTGCATTAACATCCTGGATGATGATCGATTCATCTGAAGTCAAAATATCACCCCTCCTATCTTTATCCTTCACTAAATCCTGAATCTATTGGAATAGATGTTCCTCATTTGGAGAACCCATGAAAATGTTTGAGGAATTTCCCTTATTAAAATTTTCATTTTCAGACCTAAATCCCAACCCCAAATTATCATTTTTCATATTTGGGATGTTATCCTGAAACTCTGCAGAGTTAACATTTCTACTCTTAACAAAAGATTCCACACCATTAAAATTAAGAGAAGGCCTAGGATGTTCTAACATGTTAACATCAAGCTCTGGGAGAGCAGGAGACAAAGTTGTAGAATTCAATATATGCTCACAAGCTTTAGGACCAACATCCTTGCCCATAGAAAAATGATTTACAATCGTTTCTAGGTTATTGGACTTACCTATTTTAAAATCCATTAATAGAGGTGCATCCACAATTAAAGAATACAAAGGGATATCATTAGTGAGTTTATTAATTGGTTGCCACCAAATTCTATCATTAGATTTGAGATTAAAAGTCCTAGGGCAAACACAATCAAGGGTAACTAGAAAACAATTTTTTACTAGAACCACCCCATCCACCATATCTAATTTAGAAGTTAAAAAAGTTCCAAGCTTATCACCAATCATTTTAAAAACCTTCAGATCCATGAATTCAAAAGGAAAATTAGGCAAACCGAACCATGCCGGACATATTTTAGGTTTAGACCGATCTGGCGCAAAAAAGGGTTTTCAATCCAAAACAAAGATCACATTGTTCCCAAACCGATGATATTCAGATTTAAGAACCTCATCTCTAACCGAAGGATATTCAAAAACAATGATGAACGAATTGGTAGACAATAATTGAAAATAACACATACTCGACCAACGTTTCTTCATTTTATGATGCAACTTAGACAAACATGTTTGATAACCCTAGATAACCCTAGAGATAGAAATTGAATGCAAACTACTTGCTTTATTAGCAATGTAAGACCCAACAACATCCAAACAAGGAATAGGAGCCCAAACCTGAGGTGAGGAACCAATGGCCGGATTAGGGCCAATGACATTTTCACTTACCTTATCCCCCTGCAGACATAAATCAAGAGAATCCACCGATAACTTATCTGCCTATTTTGACAATAGTTCCTCTACATTTTTCAAAGGAGCTAAAACCCCAACCCCCACCTTCTCACCCACCTTCAAGGACTTGACAATCTTAGCAAATGAAACTTTACCAGCCATCTCAGTAGACCTTGTTGCCCGATGACCCACAAAATGGTTCTGAAAAAACCTATGATTAAGAGCCTTTCCATCATAGCTGTGAAAATGCCCACAAAACCCTTGCTAAAAGTGACTATGTGGTTTGTGAATTCCCTAAACCCAAACTGACCAGAACCAAAACCCTCTGGTTTCTTCCAAAAGCCCCAAAAATACCTAGAGGATGGCCTAAAAAGGTTTACATTCTCCCTCCGACCAGCCGTTACTACCATATCCACCCAATTTCCCTTCTTGAAAACCCATTACAGAACATGTGGTGGGTCTTCCCAGCCCACATCTGCCCACGCACCAACACCTCCCTTGTCTCCCATAACGAGCGAAAACTTGCAGTATCAATTTTTAAAAACTCCCCAATTTAATTATTAATTTGTCCTTAGTTTTTGTACTTATTCTATTGATATTCTTATACTTTATATGGTATGGGGATGAGTCCAAGTCTATGGTGTATGCCTCTTCATTATGATCTTTCATCTTTGCTAACATTTTTTAATTTGTAAATTATTCTGACAATATTGACAAGTCTCCACCCATGCTAAATAGATGCTTGTTTTCTTCTTCTATCTCGTCTCTTCTTAAATTAATTAAAATCTAATTCTCTAACTATTTGAAATAATATTCAATGATAGAGAACATCTTTTTTAACGATTCTAAGGAATTCTATAAACTTTTCATCTAGATAAATTATGATTTTAGATAGGATCAATTTTATCAAATATATTTTGCATTAAATGTGGTTGTCTTGGAACCTCACTATTTCAACTATCCTCTACCAATGTATTTCTTGTTAGCCCTTAACTTTCTATCGTTCTTTCTAAATATGTCAAAATCTCTCCTACTTGCTTCAATAGCATCCGAATTGGCACACTCAACAATGCCCTTATTAATATTCTCACTATTCCTCTAATCTACATTATCAATTCTTTTGTGGTGGTTTTCTCTTGTACCTCAAAATTATATAGGTTTTATCTGTCTTCCTCCTCTCTTTGTCTAGCCACATTTTTTCCTTAGTCAATTTTATCTCCTCTATAATTTTTTTTTATTCCTTGTTATTTCTATTTTACATGTGTGTTTATTATTATTTGTGTTATATAGCTCTTTTATTTCATGCCATTGTTTTTAGTTTATACTATACTAATATTCCATATTTTTTCAAGGTTCGTTCTTTGATGTCCCCCCATTTATATTTTTCATTTGTTATGCCACAATATTTTATTAACCTCAAAGATTTCATAAATATCATGGATTGAATTCTTGAATAAGTCAAACAAAACCTATGCTATAACACTAATAAAAAACATCTTCAACCATTGATTACCTATTCTCTTCTGATGTTATATAGCCGTACTATTATTAGTTTGTATGAAACTAGTTCTTCCATTCATGAGGAATTTGATGTTGCTTCTATGTTGGCAACCTAACAAGTTGTTCCATTCTTTTTTCAATTGGATTGCACATTTTATTTACTACATTTTTCATTTCATGGATTAATAATCCCCTTCAATGAAATTGAGACAAAGGAGATTGTACAACAATTTATAGGAATATTTTCATCTTTCTTCTAGGTATCATTATCTAAAGAGGAATATTGATTTGTATTTTATGTTTTCTCTATAATTCATAAGGTGTCAATAATAAAATAACTCTCTCTACTATGGGTGGGCAGACCTCTCCCTATTTTGGAAAAGGTCAGCCAGAACTATCTCCGGGGGTCAAATAGGTTTCATTTTTCAATTGGATTCCATATTTTATTGACTTCATTTTTCATTTCATGGATTAATAATTCCCTTCAATGAAATTGAGACAAAGGAGATTGTACAACAATTTATAGGAATATTTTCATCTTTCTTCTAGGTATCATTATCTAAAGAGGAATATTGATTTGGATTTTATGTTTTCTCTATAATTCATAAGTAAGGTGTCAATAATAAAATAAATGTTACCAAAAAATGTGAAGAATAAAAAAACATAGATCAGTTCCATAGTTATCATTTATATGTTGTGTTTATATATTCATTTATTAGGACATTTTTCTTACAAACTACATCTCTTTATTTAGGTTTCCAAATTTTTTTCACCTTTGCAACTCTTTTACGATTATTTTTAGTTTGATTTACTATATTATAGATATGTCTATTCTACTCTTTTCTCTACCAATATACATCAAGATTATATTATAAGACTTTCCATTATGCAAGTTAACAGAAAAAAAATGTCATATGTTATGTGATCACTTGCCACAATAAATTCACTAAGTTTCAATTATTAGATTATAAATTTCTTACTATATTCAATGCTCAAGAAAATTTATGTAATAAAATATAAATTTATTTTTCATAACTCATTAGATGTTTAATCCTATCTTTATCTAATTAATCAGTTCTTTAAATATGATTTTTGTTGTCATTCATGTCAAACTTGATATTCCAAAATAGATACTTAACCACTCTTTAGGTCCAAAGATGATTAAAAAGTGAACAATTAATGTAAGTTGTTGTAGAAGACATATGGTTTATGGAACATATGTATGGATGTTTGTGGTAACATATTATGGTTTGTCATCTGATGGTTAACCCCATTCTTTGTGAGGGTTTACTTGTTTTAATCCATGGGAATTTTAAGCCCAAATCTACTAAGCCCAATTCCACCCTCATTTCCAGTTTAGAGGATGTGGAGTTGGATACCCATAGATCAAATGATGTTGATTGGAACACTGACATGGAGGATGAATGTTTTGTCCCTCTGAAGAATAAGATGATTAAATCCAAGTCTGTTATTCCTTCTCATGCTGGGAATGGGAAAGATAAAGAATTCAACATTTTTATCCCCTATAGTGCTCATACTAAAGATGTTAGAAAGAAGCCTAAGGGTCACCCTTTGTCTAAAGGTAAAAATCTTGAGTCCAAGGCTCCCTCATTGGATCATGCAAACCAAATTTACCGGCATCCACTACATTATGTCTATTGGCAATTGATGCTCATTGGATTCATAAGTTGTCATTGATGGCAACAAGATTCTGTAGAAGGCATATACTGACAAATATCGACAGACACGGGCACGGGCACAGGCACCGACATCCTACACTTCAATGAAGCCAACATCAGTCTGGGATCCAGAAAGGTTTTATTTGTAAAATCATTTTGTAATTATTGTATAGAGCAGACATTGAATATCTTTTGTAATGTGTTGCAAGCCGACATAAGGCATATTGTTTGTAAAGGGTATATAAGTCAGTTTATTAGGCCATTTTGATATATGAGAATGTAGATAATGAATGTGGAGAAGAAAAGTGATGCAAAGGATATGTATGTTGATCATTTGTATGTGAAAGTAATATCATGCAATGGTCAATAGACAGTTTGTAAAGCTTTCTTAGAGTAAAGGAGATATCAATAAAAGGGTTTAGGGTTTAAGAACCAGTATAGAACAAATCTATAACCATAACTCTTTTTGGCATTGTAGATGCATTTGGTTAGTTGACCATTATTTTTTTATCTCAGTAGAAGCTTATAGCCAGTGAGACTCTTTTGTGTTGAGTAGTGTGCTCTAGGCAGTGTACCTTCCTACATGTGTAGGCCCTCATACTCTGTAATATCTTTCATATGGCTAGTGAATTGATATTGTGGGTCACAAATCCCACTGTGGTTTTTCCTCTTTGAGGTTTTCTACATATAAATTCAGTGTGTTATGGTGTTCATTTATGTGACTAGTTTATTTACTTCATGTTATATATTTATTCATTTACCAGTTTATATGTGTATGTTATAATAAGGTAAAATCTTATATCACCAACAAAACAGAGATTCACCCCCCTCTCAGTGTTCTTGGATTCCTTTTATTCCAACAATTGGTATCAGAGCTTGGTGGATTGGAGGAAGTTTAATAGCTTGAGGAAGATTCTAAAATCGAAATCATTGAATATGGCTATGGAGAAGCAGCTTGAGATGGCACTTTAGGATTATGATGCTAAAAGGTTGAAGAACTTTAATATGCAAGATGAATTGAATTATGCTAATGAATTCATTCTTGTTTTGCAAGAAAGGTTATCATCTGATCAAGATAGGAGGAAGGAACTTTTGAAAAACTAGGATGATGAAGAGAAAAATGCACCTAAGGAACAATGTCAGAAGCTAAGTCAACAAAACATGCTCATGAAGAATAAAATGCAAGACATGGCTATGAGGATGTCAAAAGAAATTGAGGACAAAAAGAAGGAAGAAAATCTTGCTGTATCTCTAAAGAACAATATGTTGAGAACCGATTTGGTACAAGCCTAGAATAATGAACAAGAGATTGAAAGACAAATAATGACTCTGAGAAATGATCTAACTACTGCAAGTGAGTATAAAGAAAAATCTAGGATTAGTGCTGCACAGTTGGATGATCTATTGAAAATACAAAGGAAAAATGAAGATTCTAGAGGACTTGGATTTGAACTAGGTGAAAGCTCTGGTACTACAAATCAAGATCAAAAGACCGGTATGGAGAACTCATCAGGCCAAAGGAAACTAGTAAGGCAATCTAATGCTTACAAATTCAATGGTATATTCTTTGTTTGTAATAAATTTGGCCATATGGCTAAACAATGAAGAAATCAAACAAATCAAAACTACAATTTAGTTCTTGGTCAATGCACAAATTGCAAGAAATATGGTAATAAGTTAGAAGATTGCAAAAGAAATGTTAAGTGTCATGCATGTGGAAAGTTTGGACATTTGACTATTCAATTTAGATCAAGGAATGACACCGAATATGGCAAAGAAATTCAAAAGAACAATGTTACATTCTATGCATGCAAAAAATAGGTCATACTACTAAGTACTGCGGAAGCAAGACTAAACTGGTTAGCAATGGCAGAGCAAATGAGAAAGGAAAGCAGAAGGTAGATTAATTACAACAAGATCACACCAAGAGATGGGCTAGAAAGTCTGAAGAGCCAAGTGGAGATGCAACTACACCAGTAATTGCACCATTAACTCCACCGATAGAACAAAGCATTCCCACATGGCAGGAAATTCATCTGAGAACTGAGGCAAATGCCTTAGTGGTGGGGAAATTCATTGCAAATCTTGCATATTCCCCGAAAGATATTGTGAAAGAGATCTGGAGAGTGGTATTGATCATTGATGGAGGTTTATCTGACATAAAACTGTGAAACCAACATCTGGTAGGGCACACCACTAAGCATTAATGACAATAAAGAATTAGGGTTTACTCACTGATAAAAAGGGAAAATCGACTCATTTTCACTCACCCAATACTTGAGAAAGCTAGAGGGAAGCAAAGGCAAATCATAGATGATCAAAAGTGAGCAAAGGCATTCTAAAGAGATTTCCAACAGTTTTTTGAGAAGTCATCAAGATCTTTCAACTGACAATTTTTGTCCAGGTATTTCTTTGAAATGGCATCTGGATCATCCTCTGCTCCTACTTTCATTACAAATCCCACTGTAGTTGAGGTTAAGGATAGGCTTAGACTTGTTTCCAAAGAATTTCCTCAAATAGAAATGAAGGAAGAATCTACTGGCGCATTTTCGAGGGTTCCCGATGGCGTAGTATATGTGGAAGATGTCAGGACTTATATTCACTACACTTTGGAGAATTTAGATACTAAGGAAATTAAGGGAATGTATTAATCTATGATACTGGGCAGCTCTAGAACAATGAAACCAGAATACCAAATCATTAAAGACCTAGGGTTAACCAGAATCCTGTATATACCAGAATTCGAGGATGAAATGGTTAGATATGTTCTAAGTAGTGTCCATAATGAATTCATCTAGCTGGAATGACCATATATGATCACCAAAGATGCATTTCAGGTAGTCACCAGATTAACCAAAGTTGGGTAGGAACCTGGC
The DNA here is from genome assembly GCF_030272615.1 of Cryptomeria japonica. Lineage (NCBI taxonomy): Eukaryota > Viridiplantae > Streptophyta > Pinopsida > Cupressales > Cupressaceae > Cryptomeria > Cryptomeria japonica. The sequence goes on from NC_081405.1 coordinate 148,601,806, forward strand.
AAGAAGATCTCCAACACTAAGGTGGAAAATCTCATCAGCGCAACCCATGATGGAAGGTTGATGAGTATTAGCACAATTAAGGACTCAGATGTAAAATTTTCCAACAATATAGGATAGATATAGATATGGGTTCTTGATCTAAACCAGTAGATCAACTGGCAATGACTGAAGTGAAAAGTAATCCAGAGGTAAAGAGGCTAGAAACCTTAGCTTCTGACACTAATATAGAGGAAAATCAACCTCTTGCATTTATAAGGGTACAGAGGAAGAAAGCTGACAAGCCTTCGATAGAATAGAAGAAGATGGAACTGAGGAGGAAGCTAGTAAGAAAGGTGACAACAACATCCACACCTTCGGCAAGGAAACTTACCTAGAAGAGGAAACTAGCTCCATCCGCCCCTGCAACCCCTGGCAAGAAGAAGAAAAAGAATGAGATAGATGAAGAAATTGAATCCGGTAATATGACATGCATAATTAATAGATGAGGTAACTAAAGATGGAATTTTGAAGAATGTGTCAAATTTTTATGAGCATTTAGATGAAAATGAGCAAAATGAAATGGAAGAAGCAAATATGTTATATTTAGACATATATAATAAGGATTTGATAGAGATTTTGAAGGAAATTCCTTTATCTTTGTATAATAAGTTGGATGCAAGGATATTAGATGCAATCAAGATGGATAGAGAGATTAAAGAAGTTGAACTTTAAAGCATTTATGGTTCTATAAATAATGAGGAAATGAAAAGATGTATAGAAGTTGCAAATAGAACAATCTCCAAATTTTTCCAAAAGAATCCTAATTTCCTTAATTCTCAAGAAGAATTTGCTAACGCAACAACTCCCACCATAGTGGACAGATCCAAAGGAAAATGAATTTTGGGGAACTCAGATCAAATTTTAAATGAAGTGGTAGATAATTCTCAATCAGGTAAGTGTGTATAGACTCCACTGGTAGATAAACCTAAAATTAATGAGAGGGTATAGGCTAAACCGAGAGAAAAAACATATTTACAGTCTGAGCAAGGTAAAATAGATAATGTATAGGATATAGATAATATTATGGATAATAATCCACCGGTAGTGACAGATACTGCACCAAGTGTCGAAGCCACCGATGCAAAAGAGGATGAGAAGAGGGATACACCGAAAGAGGATAAGAAAAAGAAAGAAAAGGAAAAGGAGACTATTAAGATTAAAGTTGCACAAACATCTAGTACTAAACCAGCAATTGATTCCTCATCAAAACTTTTGGCAATTGACACTTCTCAAGTTGAGAAGAAATCCATCACAAAGATGAGTCCCACAGAGCTAATGATGATGATTGTTCCAAAACTAATGAAGGAGGGATTTGCAGACAAGGGGATAATAGATCAGTCAATAAGAATTTTACACAAACTCATTCTGGAATGTATGATTTAGAATGAAGCGAGCCCTTCCGGAAAGCTTAAGGTATTGACAGAGAACGTCTCTAAAGACTTTCTATCATTACAACAGATTTTCAACCGGCAAGCACTTGAAAGATTCACTTTGGCTAAGAAAGCCACTTTTGAGATAGAGAAGAGGAAGATTGAAGAGAAACTTATACTTATTGAAAATTCTTTGAAACAATGTACTAACATTTATAGGGTCTATTGTAATATAGAGATTCTTACAACAAATGTAGATAACAGGATAAACGAGTTACAAGAAAAGATTGCTAATATTGCTATTTCTTTTGATGGAATAAATTCACTTACAACATCTATTGATGGATAAATTTTGACTTTGGAGCACCAAATTTTTTATTTTGAAAAGGAAAGAGATAAGGTCATTTGGAGAGCCAGATGTCTTAGAGGTTTCGTAAGTCCAAGGTTGGATTCACTTGGTGTACATAAGAGGGAATGTGTAGTACCACTACTCGTTTGGACTCATATTTTATTGTTGTTGTTTTCAGTGGATACATTACAATGTTTTGTTATTCAGACTTATATGAAATTATTTCATGATTTACCTAGATTTGAGATGCTTCACTTATTTACAGTATTTCAGTAATTGTTATTTATGGCATTTTATGAATTATTGCTATGTACTGACACTTTACTTTATCTATGCAATGTACGTTGTGTGTCTGTGAGTGTATTGCATGCAAGGGGATGATTTTCCTTCACTCATTTAGGTGAGACAGGGAATGTCGTGATTCTCCTTCATCAATGTGTATGTCATGTTATCTATATTGTATATATGCATGTGTGGTTTGGTGATGCAGGATAATTGCAGGTACAAGTACCAGGTAGGTATGAGGTATTGTCTCCACTTGGCTTCACAAGTTTGAGCATGCCTTATATTTTCTGATGGAAGTGGAGGAGATAGTAGTTGACCCTATTTGATTCAGTTACACTCTTGTGAGTATCGTCAATTGGTCTTCCGATCAGTTTGTTCGCCCTTCGTATTTTGTTGTTTCTCTTTTATGCGTAATTGCTTAATGTTTTCTCAGTTTGTGTGTTTAGTGATTTTAACTACTTCATGTTATGTTTTATTTGTCTATAAAGGGTGAAAGATTGTTGATAATGTGAATTAAATAGTGACGCTAGGATTTAACATCCTTCGTGTAGAAGTAGGTGAGTTATCGAAAACTATGTTTGATGATTGGTTTTCAATTTAAACTATAGTTATACGTATTTAATATGTAGATTCGGACTCAGGCATATAGATATTCATATACGCGTAGGTAATTATGAGTCATATTCAATTATGTTGATCATTCTTAATAGGATTTTTTATAAGTTGGATTTTAAGACGTGATGTACTATATATCGAATGTTTATTGTCTTTCGTACAAAAAAGAAATACATCTTTATTAAGCATCGTTTTGGTTACAATAATACAAATTGTATATAAATATTAGTTAGATAATTGTGAAATTGATCGTATATATATATATATATATATATATATATATATAAACAATTATCATGATTACTTTAATGAAACAAAACCGAAATATATATTTGCATATATATTTAATTTATTAAAAAATGATTAATGTTTGAAAAATATATATTAGTGAATGGGTCATTAATTATATATATTAAAAATATAATAAAAAAAAATGGAAATTAAAATAAATTAAAAACTAAAAGTTATAAATGCAAGGTGGCGGGGTAAGTGTTAATAAATTTTTTGTTTTTTAAAACTAATAGCTAGGGTGGCCGATAGTAATATCAACCACCCTCCTTAATAAAGGGAGGGGTCGGTATTACCACCGACCATCCCCCTCCATTTTATTATACGTGCCTCCTCCTTAAATAAAGGCTTCTCCACATTGATTCACTCACTGCCTAAGTAGAAAGTGGCACCGATTTATATGCAACCATATCCATTAAGGTATGTGGTGAAAGGAATTAATGAAGGGGTAGGAAGTACTATAGGGAGTAACTTGGAGAATAACGTGGTTTACCAGCCCACGTAAACCCACCCTTATCCACCATTATCAACGTGTATTAGATAGTTGTTTGATTTGCATGTTTTAAGGAAGTTATTTTAGTAAAGTTGACTTAGTCTTGGAGTTAAAAGCCTCATGGATAAATTATTAATCTGGACTTAACCACTTTAGTGGTGTGGTGTCATGAAATGGTTAATGCAGAACTTTACATGGTGAACACATAGGTGTTCATATATGATTAGGACTGTTATGATGCAATTAGATCTTGAGTGGTGTCACTTAGAATCAATCCACCTCTACTAGAGATAGCCCGAAAGTACGAAAGAGGGTAGATGACAAGCTTATATATAGACCATTGAGTTGGAAGAGAAGGGAGGTGAGATGCAATGAAGGATTAGAGAATGGAATGAAGAAGATAGGAAGATAGTGCATAGCAAGATAGAGGAGAGCAAGAATGTAGAAGAGCGACAAAGAGATTAGAGAGAATAGAATAATGCAGAAGTCATAGGGAATTTTAAGATAAATAGAGGTGGGAGAAAGGAAGAAATGGGGAATTCTTTTTTGCATAAAAGGAAGGACAGTGGACTCAAGAGGAAAGAATTAGAATAGAGGGAAGAATAGAATAGAGGAGAAAAATAGAGTAGAATAGTGAGATAGAGAGGATACTTTTGGAGGTATCAAAGAGAGTTGGTTTTTGAGATAGAGTAGGGAGTATATTGGAGATAAGGTGCATAAGCAAGGTGCATTATTAGTCGGTAGAAGCACATTGAGGTTTTGCATATGGACCAACTTTGCAAAAGGTCAGGAATTTCTTTAGTTTTGGATCATTATTATTTACAAATTCTTTGTTATAAGTAATGATTGTGATCTAGCTTATGTCATAGTTATGGTGAAGTATCATTTATTGTTTGGGTTAGTTAATGGAAAATAATAGAATATTAAGTGTAATTACATTATAGCTATAGTAGTGGAATTTTGTTTAAGAACATATTGCACACTTTTTTATTATATGAAAGAAATTGATGCTTGCATTCAGAACCTAGGTATTAAGACTTATTAGTCGCCTCTATAGGAGAGTTTGGGGAGTAATGGCTTATTGTTGAAACATTAGGTTTACGACTTATTAAATAGTGTATTAATATGGTTGTGATTCTTATTTTCTGGAAGTCTTTATTTGCAAGTTGTTTATACATTTGACTGTTTTAAGGAAAGATTGCCTGTGTTAGGATCATGTGTAAATGGTGTTTTCTATCAAGTTTAAATTCAAATTCTTGTTGCATTATCATTGTGTCCTATGTTATTATGTTTCCTTGGTTAGGTGTCAATGTATAACCTTATGGATGTGAGCCATTGTGCGATTTGTCCAAATGGTCAACCTTTGGTTAGTAAATTGTGTTTCTTTCACCTATGGTTTGTCAGGATTAGGTATGGTTGTCTGTGTCGCCATAGATTTCTCATAGAGAGGCTTGTTCTTGTAGTGTTATATGAGAGAGAGTGGCTTTCGAGCGAGGGCCATGCCCAAAGTGGATGACAGGATAACCCGTCGGAAGTTTATTAAAAAGTGATAACCTAAAAATTGATGTGGCTGAGATAAACATTAATTAAGATAATGTGCCTTGTGCATAGATGTAGTGCTTGTACAGGGCTCATAATGCAATGAGAAGGCCTGGAATGGAAAAATAACCATCTTGTCTTCATGAAAGAATTGGTAGGGTCCGCATGAGACTTAGTTGGAGCCGGAAGCCAGGAGAGGTTACCAGGATAGAGAGCCGGGACCTAGGAGGTTGTACCATGGTATCCATCTTAAGCTATGCGATGACACTCTCGCCTTAGAGTCACTAGTGTTTGTGAGTTGAGTCACATGAATGTTTGCAGAGTCATGTATTTCTTTCATACTTGTCTTACTTTACTTGCTTGAGGGTTTTCTACTATCTCCTAGCACGGTGGGGTGGTTCCATTTTGGGATCACATGGTCGGGTTGTAGTGCCATTTCCCATCAGATGTTCTGGAATGTATCTTTAGGCAAGGAAGGGTTTCACTAGTGTTTTTGGTTCGTGGTTCATGTACCAGCTCTTGTTCATGACCATTGTTCAGTTGAAATCTTGAGGTCTTGTATCAAAACTTTTATGTAACCTTCATTTTGTAACATTTTAATTCATGGTGTAATTTTTGTAAACATGCATTTTTGAATATTTTAAAATAGAGAAACATTGGAATGCATGTTATTTCAATTATTTAATTATTTAGTATATATTAAATGATTTCTTTGGAGTACTTTGAATTCTTTCATTGTGGAATTTTATCTTAAACATTTAATTTTCCTATAAAGCTGAACAGTAGGTTTTTCCATGGTGTTAATATAATTTATAAATTAATCTTCGTTGGTGACCCTTAGGAAATTTAGAAGTTAGACTTCCATTGTGTTATTAGATGTGCAATAGTTATTATTAGTGCACTTGTTCTTTATATATATATATATATATATTTCACCCTTTTAGTTGCCTAGTTGTGATGTTTTTCCTTTAGGGTTTCTGGCGGGGCATTACATTTGGTATTAGAGCCAGGTTTCAACACTAGGTACTCTGGGTTTGTAGTGTGCCTATTCAACTTGACCTTTTTTCTTAGGTCTTAATGTTTGTGTTTCCCTTGTTTATCCTTGTCGTAGGTCTGAACCATTTTCTCTATACAGTGCTAAGTAATAGCTAAGAAAACTAGGGGAGGTGGCCAGTAGAGTTGGCTATAGGTGTCTGTGTTTCCGTAGATGCCTTTGTTCCCAGTTGTGAGTTGAATCTAGGAACCATAGTTACTTCAGTTGACCTTCAAGTCATTCCTTTGGGTTCTTAAGGAGTTGTGTTGGGGATGGATTGGCTATCTTCTCATAGTAGACTATCACAAGAAATAGTGGAGTGTTTAGATGACCTTGGTAAGGAAGTGAAAATTGTTGGATTTCAGAGACCAATATCCTTACGTATGATCTCCACTATGCAACTTAAGCGGTGCATGCATAGAGGGTGTCAACTTTTTGCAGTTACTCTTGAGGATGTCGATGAGTCAAAGAGTCGAGAAATCGCTCTTGATAGTCACCCTATTCTTCGAGAGTATGGTGATGTATTTCCATTGGATATTCATGGTATGCCTCCAAAGAGAGACATAAACATTCAAATAGACTTGGTTCCTAGTGTAGAACCTATTTCAAGAGCTATATTCTTATTTGTTTTAGGCTTCCAAGAGTAAGCCTAGTTTTGGGGGATAGAATGTAGTACTCCTACTCATTTGGACTCATATTTTATTGTTGTTGTTTTCAATGGATACATTACCATGTTTTGCTATTCAGACTTATATGAAATTATTTCATGCTTTATTTGATAGTTCTAATAGATAATGTTAAGTACAGATGCCAAGCTAATAAGATGAGAGAGGGGGGTGAATCATACAAACTTAATCTTCCATAAAAACATCAGATTCAACATCGGTAACATATACTTTAGTAATATAACCAAAACTGCTAAACATGCAAACTCAAAAGCATGTAAACATCATAATCCTCATAACACCAGATTTAACATGGAAACCCAAATAGGGAAAAACCACTATGGGATTTTGGACCCACTAAGAAATATACTCTTCTAGAGTATGCTCAATTAAAATAAAATCCTGTTAAAGATTATAAACACATTGCTAGATGTGACCCGGTTAAGGGATTTCCCTTAGATCTGTTAGGATCTTCACCTTGTTAAAAGTGACATTGTTAAATTATTTCAAACACTCAATCAAAATGTCACCTTGCTAGAGGGTTTTGCAAATAAGATTGTTAAGTCCACTCAGTTAAGAGATTTTTTATCACTTTACAAAATAACAGTAATAAAAATCTATCTGCAACTTCACATTTAAAATACTAAAGAAGATTCTTATTTTCTCAATACAATATAGGACTTATCTTGTCCATCTGCTGGGCTCTATACTCTATTATTCAAACAGGTTTTCAAGCTTCTATGCTCGGTAATCGCTATGTAGCATCCCTGTGCATACATGATAGGGAGCTAGGGCAAGGGGGTTGCCCAATTAGGCTTGTATTTTCACTAAGTGATAGGTCCTTTGGTAGTTTCAAGGTATAGTCACCAAAATTAGAGTGCAAAAAGCTTTTAGGCAGCCTAACAACTCTCCTTGAACCACCTCCCTAAGTCAAACACTCCCTAGTTGCTCAAGGCTTCAAATCCATTGTTTAGGCTTTGTAGTCTAACACCTTACCCTCTCAATTGGAATTAATTTCCTCTATCCTTGACCTATTCTCTAACTACACAAGGTCTCCTCTTGATGAATCATAAGTTTGTGTCAAGTTATACCTCCTTGGGTGTCTTCGGTCTTCTATGGTTTGGAGTGTAGTAATCCTTCACAAGTGCTACAAACTGACTTATGGAGTCTACCTCACCAAATGGGTTAAATGCATGCAATATTAACTAGTTTCAACTTGAATTGATGGTTTTTATGCTTTAAAACCTTCCTTTGTGTACCTGATTTAACAAAAAATAAATTTTAGGCCTAAAACGGGCTACGAGGAATTAGCCCTCTTTTTGGGGTTTTGTGCTCATCCTGCTCCAACGATGGACTTCCCGACAAAAAGAACCTTATATTCAGATACCCTTTGGGAAGTTCTTGAGGATTTTCTAAGTTTTAGGATCCAGTAGGCCTCCTCCATGACTGTCTCAAAAATGGGTGCAAACAGAAGGGTTTGCAAGGGTTTTGGTGGCAAGAATCAACTTGCAAGCTAGAAACCTTCAATGTGAATCATGCAACCTTAGTTATACCATGTCACATACTAATTAGGCCAAAATGAAGTAGTTTTACACCTTCAAAGGTTAGAGAACAAGGTTTTACAAAAATGCTCATAAGGAGTGTGCAACATTTACAACTTTTCCTTTTCTTGCTTTCCACAAACACATTAATGCATGAGTACAAATTACATTCAAAACATGTAAACATGTCTAAAATTAGTGACAAAGGAGAACCACATTATCCCTACATAAAAAGGCATTAGGCAATTACAAAACAAAGAATCATTCACTGTCAAAACTTGTCATCGCTGCACTTTGCCCCTTTCACTGCATTTTCACTTTAACCTGCATTTACCACTGTCAAAACTCCTTTTCAAAGGCATGTTTTGTGATTTTAATCAATGCTCTATCTTTTTATGTTTGTTGTCCTTCATACCTGCTATTTGGAACATGAAGATTACAAAAATAACTCAACTAAAATGCAAAAATCAGTCATCATTGACTGTTCCTGCTAGCTGGGCGTTACAACTTTGCCTAAAGGATCATTAATTGATCTTGGAAAACTCAAAAAACATGGATAGGGTCAAAGACCACTCCTTTTTCTTGTTTGCAAGAAAATAGAGTTAGATACAAGGTTTTACAAACACCAATATATGGTGGAGAGTAAGCAAATGAGTGGAAGCCAACACCAAAACAATGACTCACTATTTTTTTACACAACTTTCACAAACTGAAATATGCAACCATCTTTATCATGGCTTAGAAAGCCTCTTTGCTTTCACATACAACTTGACCCTCAAGACAGGTCTGTCCACCTGATGAATGCATTTGCTATAGAAGAGCAAAGCATCAAACTTCTTCAAAGACCCTAGCCAAATAGCACACTTGCCTAGGGCTCCATGGCCACAAAACTTCTTGCACTTGGATTTTTGAAATCAACACATGTATTTACATATCTTACAAGTTTACCAGCTGGTTCTTGGGAAGCCATGAACATTTAGGGCTTCAAGAAGCCAAGTTGGTCAAGTATCCTTGCCAAATTCCTAGACAAGGCAGTGAAACTATCAAAACCAAATAATTTTGCTTAACACTCAAAACTTAATGAAACTTGATGCCACCAAAGGGGAAAGCTTCAGGAAACATAAGAGAACTTGAAAATGTAAGAACAGTTCAGCCAAGTATAGCAGATGTATGGACTGCTGCTCACATGGAGTTAAAACTAGAGAAAAACAAGATAAAAACTAGTGCAAACTTTGAAAATGCTTCATATCTCCATGAAATCAACCCTTACAATGGTTAGAGCAGAAGAATAAATACCTCTACAAGTTAATTATCCTCCTGTATGGATAGGTACATGTCCAAGAGCACTCAAATTTGACATTTTCATGTCTAAAATGACAACTTTCAATGCCTAGATGATGCAAGGTTGATCTCAAAGACTACCAATCACCTAAGCACACTAATCACACCTAAAAATAAAGCACAAAGCATGTCTAAAAACTTTTCCAAACAAAAACACATTGAAAACTCACTTTTTCCAACATTTTGCTAGGCAACTCCAAACTGGCAACTTTGAGCAAAAAGATGAAAATAGGAAACATGACCACACAATGAGTTCAAAAACTCATCCAAATAGCTTAGAACAACTCAAAAACATCTTAGACAAACTTTCCAACTCAAGACTAATAAAAATCAAATCTGCTATCAAACTTGTGATGAAATGAAGCTAGGTGCTCCTACACCATACTCCCCCGGTGAGAAAGAAGTCATGTGACTCCTTTGGGTAGAAAAGAGAGAGGAATACTAGCCTTCTGGAAGTCGCTTCCAGGTATCCAAGTGGCTTTAGAGGCTAGTTGATCTTTCCACTTGATCAAATGTTCAAAGTAGTCATGCTGTATAGTCTTCTTGATGATTCTGGAATCAAGTACCTATTCAAGAATGGAAGAAGAAGAAGAGGGGAGAGATAGATCAGAAAGGGAATATGAAATGTCTGAAGCTCTTTGAGTCTCTTCTGGAGGCTACCCCTTGAAAGGTACCAAATCTGCAATATTAAAGATAGGAGACAAGGAAACATCAATAGGTAAATCAACCTTTTAAGCATTAGGACCATACTTAGCCAAAATCCTGCAAGGCCCTATTCTTCTCATATGTAACTTGGTAGGAACTCCCTTTTGTAATCTATACTTGTTGAGATGCACCATCAATAAATCTCCAACTAAGAATTGGACATCCCTCTTTGAAGCATCCACCCTTGCCTTGACTCTTGCTGAGGTGTCCTACAAAGATTGCTTAGCCTGTTCATGGATCTCTTTCAAAGATTGTGCCATATCCTCTGTTGTCCCACTAACATGTTGCAATTTAGTCACATCATGTCACTCAAAAACACCTTTTGGATGCATACCATAAACAATCTGAAATGGACTCTTACCAGTGGATTTGTTTACACTATCATTATAGGCAAATTCTGCCTGTGGAATGAGCTTATCCTAGCTTTGTCCATACTCCTTGGTGAGACATCTAAGTAGATTACCCAATGTTCTATTCACCACTTCTGTTTGGCCATCTATCTGTGGATGGTAAGCTGAGCCAAAAGATAAGTTAGTACCCAATTTCTTCCATAAAGTCTTCCAAAAATGACCCAAAAACTTAACATCTCTATCTGACACAATGCTAGATGGCAAGCCATGTATCTTGACAACTTCTTTAAAGAAAAGGAAAGCAATATGACTAGAATCATTAGTATTTTTGCAAGGTATAAAGTGAGCCATTTTGCTAAATCTATCAACAACCACAAAAATACTGTCATACCCTGCTTTTGTCTTTGGTAAACCTACAACAAAATCCATGCTGATGCACTCCCATGGCCTAGAAGGAATGGGAAGTGGCTGATGTAAACCAGTATTAGTACTATTACCTTTGGCCTTCTGACATACCATACACTGCTCAACATACCTTTTGACATCTCTCTGCATCTTTGGCCAGTAATAGAAGCATTGAACCAACTCTAAGGTCTTATTGAGACCAAAATGGCCACTCAAACACCCATTGTGTTTCTCTTCGATAAGATTTTCTCTCATGGAACCTTTAGGAACACACAATTGTCCTCCCCTAAATAACAAACCATTCTACAATGTATAGTCAGCATACTCACTATGGAAATGATTCTCAAAAGCATGACAAACTTTATAAGCATCAACAAAATCATCATCATTAGGATACAAATCTTGAAAGCAATCAATACCAATACTCTTAACTTGAATCTCCTGAATAGTCAACAATCTCCTACTTAAAGAATCAGCTACTTTGTTACATTGGCCTTTCTTGTGCTTAAGAGTAAAGGTATATGCTTGTAGGTATTCTACCCATTTCACATGCCTATGGTTGAGTTTATCTTGAGAATTCAAAAAAATGACTGCCTGGTTGTTTGTATACACAACAAACTCTTTAGGAAGCAAGTAATGCCTCCACTTCCTGAGTGCCTGCACCAATGCATATAACTCTAAATCATAGGATGAGTACTTTTTATTTGCATCATTCAATTTCTCACTAAAGAAAGCAACTGGTCTATTATCCTGACTCAAGACTGCACCTACTGCAAGATGACTGGCATCACATTCTATAGTAAAAGGCTTATCAAAACTAGGAAGGATTAACACTGGCTGTGTAGCAACTCTAGTTTTGAGTAACTTAAACCCCTTATTGGATGCTTCTGTCCATTGAAACTTAACCTTATGACCACCCTTTATTGTATCTAACATGGGTGCACAAATTTCACTGAACCCTTTGATAAACTTTTTGTAAAAATGGGCTAGACCATGAAAACTCCTAACTGCATTGGCTGATTGTGGGGTTGGACAACTTGTTATGGCTGCAACTTTAGATTGATCCATCTTAAGATCTCCACTAGACACAACAAAACCAAGATAGATGAGCTCTTTCTTCATAAAATCACATTTCTCAAGATTTATGGTTAACTGCTCATCAGATAATCTTTGCAAAACAATAGCTAAGTGTTTCAAATGCTCCTCTTTAGTCTTACTAAAAATGACAATGTCATCTAAGTAGACTACCACAAACCTACCAAGAAAATCTTGCAATACTTCATTCATTAACCTCATAAAGGTACTGGGAGCATTAGATAGTCCAAAAGGCATAACCAACCATTCATAAAGACCCTCATCTATTTTGAAAGCAATTTTCCACTCATCACCCTCTTTTATTCTTATCTGATGCTAACCACTCTTTAAGTCTATTTTTATGAAATACCTTGCACCCCTTAAACAATCCATCAAATCTTCTCCACTGGGAACAGGGAATCTGTACCTTATTGTGATTTTGTTTATGGCTTTGGAGTCTGTGCAAAGTCTCCATGTTCCCCCTTTCTTTGGTGCGAACACTGTGGGTACGGCACAAGGACTTATACTCTTTCTTATTAATCCTTGATCCAACAACTCTTGAATCTACCTAGCTACCTCTTTGTTCTATTCAGGAGTCATCTTATAGGTTGCTTTGTTTGGTAAATAAGCTCCTGGTATAAATTCAATCTAATGACTAATGGCTCTAGGAGGAGGTAATGTTGCTGGTTGTCCATCACTGATGATGTCCTTAAAGTTATCAAGAATTTTCTGCACTTCTTATGGGATCACAACTTATTTTTCTTTCTTCTCCTCCTTAGGATTCACTACAAGTGAATAACCAATCCCATCTCCCTCTTTCATGGTTTGGATGAACTCTTTTTCATTGACTAATAACACTTTAGGTGCCTATGGTTTGCTATTCTCTATCTCTTCACTAAGGGACTATATTTTGTAGACAATTCCATTCTTTTGAAAGGAATATGTGTTTTTTTCACCATCATGGTGTGCCTTTCTATCAAATTGCCAAGGTCTACCCAATAGTAGATGACAAGCATCCATAGGAAGGATGTCACATAGTATCCTGTCCTTGTATTCACCTATGTTGAAGTCTATCCATGCTTGTTCATTAACTAGGACATTTCTAGGTAGGTTCAATTTGTTAATTGCCTCCTCTGAGATAATGTTATCTATGGAACCTGAATCTATAACCACCTTACATACCTTGCCCTAGATTTTGCACTTGATCCTGAACAATGCTCTTCTCTAAGACACTTCACACTTGTGAGCTTCTTGCATGAATACTCTCCTCATCATTAGACTCTCACCATCTTCGGGTGCTAGGTGCATTGCTAGAGTTCTTGTACTACTTCCTTTCTCCTGAACATAGTTCACTCTCTTTTCACCTCCATGGGAAGAACTAGGCTTTTCTGGACACCTATAAGCAGGATGACCCAATTTCTGACAATTATAGCATTTCATAGTGGAGAAGTAAGACCCTCTACCTGGTCCACTAGATCTACCCCTTCCTGGGTTACTTGATCCCCTACCCCTATAGTTGGGCTTTCTTTGAGAATCCCCACTTTTCTCTATAAGTTTAGATTCTCCCTGGGACCTTTGATCTATGTGTCTTCCCCCAAAACTACCTCTATGGCCTCTACCATCTCTGCCTCTTCCTCTACTCTATTATGCTACTCTTGCTTCTTCCTACTCCTTTCTTCTACCTTGAGTGCAAGTTGATAGCACTTTTGGATTGTTGTAGGACACAACAAACTTAACTCTTCCTGAATGTTCCATCTCAAGCCATTGAGATAACTAGCAACCTTGACATTTTCATCCTCTTGGATTTTTGACCTAAGGCATAGCTTCTGAAACTCCTCAATGTAGCTACTGACATCTAACTCCTTTTACCTAAGGTTTTGCCTTTTCTTATGAAGTTGTATTTCATAGTCCTCAAGAATGTAAGTCTCTCTGATCTTGGACAACATCCCCTTCCAAGTTGCTATGGGCTTTTTGCCCTCTTTCTCACGTTCATCTTGAATGAACTTCCACCATGTTAAGGCAGCTCCTCTCAACTTGGACTTAGCCACCTTCACTTTCTGGGCCTCTGTCACACCATCACATTCAAAATGATTCTCAAGACACTCAATCCACTCCGTGACCACTTCTGGGTCCATTTTACCATTGAATAGTGGGACTCCTTCTACTATTCTCCCACTCCTAGCCTTCAAGGCTTTCAAAAAGGGTTCATTCTCTATCATAGGGTCTAGTAGAGGGATTTCATCCTCTATAGCTAATAGCTTACCCCTGTCTTATGTTCCATCTATCTTATTGCTGGCTTCATCTGCCTTCACTTGTACTTCTCCTAATTTTTGCTCTAGGAGGTCTACCTTCACTCTGAGTAACCTGTTTTCTTCTTCCTGATCTTCCATTTTCTTAGCTAACTCTGCATTTGTCACCATGGTTGCCAAATTGCTACTTCTTCCCAAGTGTAACTGTGCTCTGATACCACTATGATAGGGAGGTAGGGAAAGGGGGTTTCCCAATTAGGCTTGTATTTTCACTAAGTGATAATTCCTTTGCTAGTTTCAATGTGTAGTCACCAAAATCAGAGTGCAAAAAGCTTATAGGCAACCTAGCAATTCTCCTTGAACCACCTCCCTAAGTCAAACACTCCCTGGTTGCTCAAGGGCTTCAACTCCATTGTTTAGGCTTTGTAGTCTAACACCTTACCCTCTCAATTGGAATTCATTTCCTCTATCCCTGACCTATTCTCTGACTACACAAGGTCTCCTCTTGATGAATTATAAGTTTGTGTCAAGTTCTACCTCCTTGGGTGTCATTGGTCTTCTATGGTTTAGAGCATAGTAAACCTTCACAAGTGCTACAAAATGACTTATGAAGTATACCTCACCAAATGGGTTAAATGCATGCAAGATTAACTTGTTTAAACTTGAATTGATGGGTTTTATGCTTTACAACCATCCTTTGTGTACCCGATTTGACAAAAACAAATTTTAGGCCTAAAACGGGCTACAAGGAATTAGCCCTCTTTTTGGGGTTTTGTGCTCATCCTCCTCCAACGATGGACTTCCAGACAAAAATAACATTGTATTCAGATACCCTTTTGGAATTTCTTGAGGATTTTCTAAGTTTTATGATCCATTAGGCCTCCTCCATGACTGCCCAAATAATGGGTGCAAAAAGAAGGGTTTGCAAGGGTTTTGGTGGCAAGAATCAACTTGCAAGCTAGAAACCTTCAATGTGAATCATGAAAACTTAGTTCTACCATGTCACATACTAATTAGGCCAAAATGAAGTAGTTTTACACCTTCAAAGGTTAGAGAACAAGGTTTTACAAAAATGCTCATAAGGAGTGTGCAACATTTACAACTTTTCCTTTGCTTGCTTTCCACAAACACATTAATGCATGAGTACCAATTACATTCAAAACATGTAAACATGTCTAACATTAGTGACAAAGGAGAACCACATTAGCCCTACACAAAAAGGCATTAGGCAATTACAAAACAAAGAATCATTCACCGTCAAAACTTGTCATCACTGCACTTTGCCCCTTTCACTGCATTTTCACTTTAACCTGCATTTACCACTGTCAAAACTCCTTTTCAAAGGTATGTTTTGTCCTTTTAATCAATTTTCTATCTTTGTATGTTTGTTTTCCTTCATACCTACTATTTGGAAGATGAAGTTTACAAAAATAACTCAACTAAAATGCAAAAATCAGTCATCATTGACTGTTGCTGCCAGCTGGGCATTACAACTTTTCCTAAAGGATCATTAATTGATCTTGGCAAACTCAAAACCCATGGGCAGGGTCAAAGACCACTCCTTTTTCTTGTTTTCAAGAAAATAGAATAAGATACAAGGTTTTACAAACACCAATATATGGTGGAGAGTAAGCAAATGAGTGGAAGCCAACACCAAAACAGTGACTCACTATTTTTTTACACAATTTTCACAAACTAAAATATGCAACCATCTTTATCATGGCTTAGAAAGCCTCTTTTCTTTCACATACAACTTGACCCTCAAGACAGGTCTGTCCACCTGATGAATGCATTTGCTATAGAAGAGCAAAGCATCAAACTTCTTCAAAGACCCTAGCCAAATAGCACAATTGCCTAGGGCTCCATGGCCACAAAACTTCTTGCACCTACATTTTTGAAATCAAAACATGTATTTACATATCTTACAAGTTGACCAACTGGTTCTTGGGAAGCCATGAACATTTAGGGCTTCAAGAAGCCAAGTTGGTCAAGCATCCATGCCAAATTCCTAGACAAGGCAGTGAAACTGTCAAAACCAAATGATTTTGCTTAACACTCAAAACTTAATGAAACTTGATGCCACCAAAGGGAAAAGCTTCAGGAAACATAAGAGAACTTGAAAATGTAAGAACTGTATGGCCAAGTACAGTAGGTGTACCGACTGCTGCTCACATGGAGTTAAAACTAGAGAAAAACAAGATAAAAACTAGTGCAAACATTCAAAATGATTCATATCTTCATGAAATAAACCCTTACAATGGTTAGAGTAGGAGAATAAATACCTCTACAAGATAGTTATCCTCCTGTATGGATAGGTACATGTCCAAGAGCACTCAAATTTGACATTTTCGTGTCTAAAATGACAACTTTCAATGCCTAGATGATGCAAGGTTGATCTCAAAGACTACCAATCACCTAAGAACACTACTCGCACCTAAAAATCAAGCACAAAGCATGTCTAAAAACTTTTCCAAACAAAAACACATTGAAAACTCACTTTTTCCAACATTTTGCCAGGCAACTCCAAACTGGCAACTTTGAGCAAAAAGATGAAAATAGGAAACATGACCACACAATGAGTTCAAAAGCTCATCCAAACAACTTAGAACAACTCAAAAGCATCTTAGAAAAACTTTCCAACTCAAGACTAATAAAAATCAAATCTGCTATCAAACCTGTGATGAAATGAAGCTAGGTGCTCCTGCACCAATACACTTGCCCACATACATTGTTTATCAATCAGTTCCTTATTTATAAACAATTCGCCAACCACTTAATCTCCTTGATCACATTTCCCATGATCAATCATAGCCATCAAATCTTCAAACTTTGACTAGGTTCAATGTATCCTTCAATCTAAAAATGTTTTACCCCACCTTATAACTTGCATACATTTCTTGGAACTTGTTCTAGGGTATTGTGGTTCAATCTGAGTTGTAGATCTTCCTGCCAATTTTCCTTTGCCATAGATTCTTTAACAAACTCCATTCACGACATACCAATCATTTAATCATAGCTAGCTCATCAGCTTCCTTCATTAGATAATGCTTTTATTCATTCAATGCATTCTGTTATTACTCTGTTGCAACTCGGTAAATACTAAACTTCACTCAGTAGACATTCTGCCTTCATTAACTGATAGCGATAACCTTAGGGTTTATCAACTAGGTTCTTTGCTCGGTTACATAGTATAGTATTAACCTTACAATCAATAACATATGTGTGATATCAAAACAATCGAAACATCATGATCTCATCATTGTCTAACTTGGTAATAGTTGCCCATTGAATAACTTATTTCTCCCCTTATTCATCATATTCTTTCTGTGTCTTTTATCGACATCTTTATACTCATCAAATCATACTTCTCAAGATATCACAACATCATATTGAATTAGAAAATCAATTTCTTGACATCAATGACAAAATAATAATATTAAGACAGTAAACATCCTTAATCAATTATATCCATAATCATCAACAACCTTCTCAATATCCTTATTGAAATGCCAACAATCTCTCCTTGTCTATTATAATGCCAAATTGCAACAATCTCCTCCTTTGGCATTGATGGCAAAACAAATTGATTGATTCAGATTGCTATGAGATTCTAAAATGCTGAAATACTCTACTCCTGTCATCAGAATTCTCCCCCATACATTAGTCTTCTCCTCTTTTCTTCAGTCTTCTCTCCCTTTGACAACAATGCCAAAAAGTAAAGAACTAAAACATAATTTTGTCATGTATGAAGTGATTTTTTGTTGTTGTGTGTCAACTTAGTCTTGGTCAGAGCATTTATGTCTTCAATTCCTATTCCCTGTATTATTTCTTGCATACATTTAGACAACATCCTAAAGTGAATAAATTGGCCTCAACTCCTAAAAGATATTCTGTAGAGTCATCGAATTGATGCTTTCACCAAACTCAGTCAGTGAGTAGAAGATAGGAGTAGGACCCTTGACTTACTTCTGAGATACTCAAAAGTGTCGCTTGGTAGTGGCTTGGTGAAGATATCTACTAATTGTTCCTTTGTGCTAACATACTCCAACACCACTTTCTTCTCTTGAGCTTCTTCTCTAAGATAATGATATTTGATAGAGATGTGCTTTGTCTTAGAGTGCATAACAAGATTCTTTTAAATGTTAATGGCACTAGTATTGTCACAGAATATAGTTACTGGCTTGGTAACTTTCTCATTTATACCTTCCAACACTTGTTTGATCCATGCTATGTTGGTACAATTCAATGCGGCATCAACGTATTCAACTTCTGCTGTTGACTGTGAAACACATCCTTGTTTCTTGCTAAGACAACTCACTAGTCTTTTTCCTAAAAAGAAAGCTTCTCCACTTGTGCTTTTCCTGTCATCAATGTTGCCTGCCCAATCAGCATCAATATAAACTTTTAAATCAAAGTCATTTCCTTTCTGATATACTAAGCCATAATCCTCAGTGCGTTTCAAGTATCTGAAAATTCTCTTGATTGTTATCATGTATGTTTCCTTAGGATCTGTAGAGAATCTTGCAACTATACCTACTACATGTGCTATGTCTGGCCTATTGTGAACAACATATTGCATTTTTCCAATCATGGATCGGTAAAGTTTCTCATCAATAGATGCAGATTCATCATTCTTTGATAGTTTACAGTTGGTAGTCATAGGAGTACTTATTGGTTTTGAATCCTCCATTCCAAATTTCTTCAAGATTTCCTTTATGTACTTGGATTGAGTAATGAAAATCTCATTTTTTATTTGCAGTATCTGTAAACCTATAAAATACTTTATCTCATTGATTAATGACATCTCAAATTCTTTCCTCATTTCATTTCCAAAGTTCCTGCATAGAGAGTCATTTCCACAAAAGATAATATCATCAACAAATATGGCTGAGATCAGCATTCCATTTTCATCATTTTTCATGTACATATAGTTGTTTTCACTTGTCCGTATAAAGCCAATCTTGATCAAATAAGAGTGCAATCTGTCATACCATTCTCTAGGTGCTTGTTTTAGACCATATAAAGCTTTGTTCAATTTACACACCTGTTCTTTATTCTTGTCTTCAACAAATCCTTCAGGTTGTTCAATAAAAACTTCTTCTTCAAATATACCATTCAGAAATGCAGATTTGACATCCATTTGATATACCTTGGAATTCTTGTAAGAAGCATAAGCCAACAATGTTCTTACTCCTTAAGGTCTAGCCACAGGTGCAAAAGTTTCACCATAATCAATTCCTTCTTCTTGAGCATAACCTTTGAAAACTAGTCTTGCTTTATTTTGAATGACCTCACCTTTTTCATTCAGCTTGTTTCTGAAAATCCACTTTGTACCCATTACATTTTTGTCCTTTGGTCTTGGGACTAGTGTCCATGTGTCATTCTTCTTTATTTGATCAATCTCTTCTATCATATCATTTATCCAATCTTTACTGTTAAATGCCTCTTTCACTATTCTCGATTCAAATTCAGATATCAGACATGTGTTCTGTCTCAGTTTGTTCCTTGTCATCATTGGATCATCCTTATCTCCTATAATCTAACTCGATGCATGATGTATTCTGACATACTTGGCTAATACTGGCTTGGTAGTATCTATATGATCTTCTTCATCACTCAATAACTGAATATTTTCTTCATTTCCTTCTACAGTTTTCTTAGTAAGACTTGTCGGGTGAACATAGACAAATTCATCATAATCTTCTGGTTCTTTGAAATTCCCTTCATCATTTCTTTCTGCAAATTCATCAATTTTCACATTTGCATTTTCTACTATTTTATTAGATGATTTGATCAGACATTTGAATGCTTTACTTCTAGAAGAATAACCAAGAAATGTTCCTTCTTCACTTTTCTGATCAAACTTGCCATTTCTATCATCTTTGTGTACATAGCATCTATTTCCAAAGATTCTGAAATAACTTACATTTGGTTTCTTGTCATACCAGATTTCATATGGTGTCTTCAAAGTTCCTTTCTTTAGTTGTACTCGGTTCAGGGTGTAAACTATTGTGCTTATTGCTTCTCTCCAAAATGTTTGTGGCACTTTATTTTCAATCATCGGGGTTCTGGCACAATCCACAATAGATCTATTTCTTCTCTCAACTATCCCATTTTGTTGTGGAGTTCTCGATGTAGAGACTTGTCTTTTTATACCATGATCATTGCAGAATAATTTGAACTCATCAAATGTGAACTCTCCTCCTCTATCTGATTTAAGACATTTCAGTTGTCTTCCTATTTCATTTTCAACTCTTGCCTTGTACAATTTAAACATTTGAAAAGCTTCTGATTTTTCTTTTAAAAACATAACTGACATCATCCTTGAGTAATCATCCACAAATAATATGAAATATTTATCACCATAATAACTTTGAACTTTTATAGGACCACAAAGATCAGTGTGCACAAGATCTAAAATTCCCTTAGAAGTGTAAGACTTACTTGTAAAGCTTGATCTTGTCATTTTACCCATCTAGCATCCTCGGTACATAGCATTCTTAGGTTTCTTAAGACTTGGTAGAGTTCTTACTTGGTGCTTCTTGCTTATTTTGATCAGATTATCAAAATTTACATGACAAAACCTTTTATGCCATAATGAGGTATCATCTATCTTTGCATACAGACATTTATTCCTAGTTGAGTCAAGGTGAAATGTGTTACCTTTTGTTTGTGTCCCGGTAGCAGCTAACTTTCCATGCTTGTCATGAAATTTGACAATTCCTTTCTGAAATTCTATTTGGTATCCTATATTGTTTAGTTGTGCTACACTCAACAAATTATGTTTCAAACCTTCAACCCAATAAACATCATTGCACTTTACATTGTCAAGAGGTGTTATGGATCCTTTACCTTTTACCGGACATGGTGCATCATTACCAAATCTTACATAGCCTCCATCATAGTCTTCTAGCAGAACAAACTTGTGTTATCACCTGTCATGTGATGTGAGCATCTACTATCTATGATCCAAGAATCATTAGTATTTATGTGAGATATTAGGGCTTTTTCTTCATACCTTTCTTCATCTGATCGATCTTTGATAGCCACATAAACTACTTCCTCTGTATTAGTTTCATCTGATTTATCATCATTGGATTCCTCATCGGCTATTAAGCATGACTTTCTATATCTTCTTCTAAAGTCTTGGTGTCCTCTATAATGGTTATCTTTCTGTCTATCATCTCAGTAATCTCTCTTTTCAGTAGAATCTTTTTTAGGACAGTTAGAAGCCATATGTCCTATCTTATCACAATTGAAACATTTCAAAGGTAGTTTTCCTTTATACTTACCTTTGCCTCTCGATAACCTTCTGGCTAAAAGTGCTTCAAACTTTTCTTGCTTTCTAATTTCCTCATATAGTTTGTGTACTTCCTCCATGTTCTTGAGAAATCTTTCACTTTCTCCACTGTGATCCCCTTTAGTTTACTTA
Source organism: Cryptomeria japonica (assembly GCF_030272615.1). Lineage (NCBI taxonomy): Eukaryota > Viridiplantae > Streptophyta > Pinopsida > Cupressales > Cupressaceae > Cryptomeria > Cryptomeria japonica. The sequence continues at coordinate 148,623,579 of NC_081405.1, forward strand.
CTCATTCTATCATTGTAATCATCAGATTCACCAATATGAAAAGAACTAAATGTAGATTCAACTTTATTTACTGATGACCCACTGTTATCAAAATTACTTAACTCAAAATTATGTAGCTTACCAATAGTAGCATCTAAAGAAACTAGCATATTTGGTAGAGACCTCAATTCATTGATTGCAGAGACTCGGATGTCACCTTGCTAGAGGGTTTTACAAATAAGACTATTAAGTCCACTTGGTTAAGAGATTTTCTGTCACTTAACAAAATAATAGTAATAAAAATCTATCTGCAACTTCACATCTAAAATGCTAAAGCAGATTCTTATTTGCTCAATACAATATAGGACTTATCTTGTCCATCTGCTCAGCTCTATACTCTATTATTCAAATAGGTCTTCAAGCTTCTATGCTCAATAATCACTATGTAGCATCCCTGTGCATACACTTGCCTGCATGCATTGTTTATCAATTAGTTCCTTATTTATAAACAATTCACCAACCGCTTAATCTCCTTGATCACATTTCTCATGATCAATCATAGCCATCAGATCTTGAAACTTTGACTAGGTTCAATGTATCCTTCAATCTAAAAATGTTTTACCCCGCGTTGGAACTTTCATACATTTCCTGGAACTTGTGCTAGGGTATTGCGGTTCAATCTGAGCTATATATCTTTCTGCCAATTTTCCTTTGCCATAGATTCTTTAAAAAACTTCATTCACGACATACCAATCATTTAATTATAGCCAGCTCATCAGCTTCCTTCATTAATAAATGCTTTTATTCATTCAATGCATTCTGTTATTACTCGATTGCAACTTGGTAAATACTAAACTTCACTCAGTAGACATTCTGTCTTCATTAACCGATAGCGATAACCTTAGGGTTTACCGACTAGGTTCCTTAGGGTTTACCAACTAGGTTCTTTGCTCGGTAACATAGTATAGTATTAACCTTACAATCAATAACATATGTATGATATCAAAATAATCTAAACATCATGATCTCATCATTGTCTAACTCTGTAATAGTTTCCCATTGAATAACTTATTTCTCCCCTTATTCATCATATTCTTCCTGTGTCTTTTACCGACATCTTTATACTCATCAAATCATACTTCTCAAGATATGGCAACATCATACTGAATTAGAAAATCAATTTCTTGACATCAATGACAAAATAATAACATTAAGATAGTAAACATCCTTAATCAGTTATATCCATAATCATCAACAACCTTCTCAATATCCTTATTGAAATGCCAACAATCTCTCCTTGTCTGTTATAATGCCAAATGCCAACATTATCTGGATTTGATATGCTAAACTTATTTATAGTATTTCAGTACTTGTGATTTATGGCATTTAATGGATTATTGCTATGTACTAACACTTTACTTTATCAATGCAATGTACGTTGTGTGTCTGTGAGTGTATTGGATTCAAGGGGATGATTTTCCTTCACTCATTTTGGTGAGACAGGGAACGTCATGATTCTCCTTCATCGGTGTGTATGTCATGTTATCTATATAGTATATATGCATGTGTGGTTTGGTGATGCAGGATAATTGCAGGTACAAGTATCAGGTAGGTACGAGGTATCGTCTCCACCTAGCTTCACAGGTCTGAGCGTGCCTTATATTTTCTGATGGAAGTGGAGGAGATAGTAGTTGACCCTATTTGATTTAGTTACACTCATGTGAGTGTCGTTAGTTGGTCATCCGGTCAGTTTGCTCGGCCTTCGTATTTTGTTGTTTGCTCTTTTATGCATAATTGCTTGATGTTTTCACAGTTTGTGTGTTTAGTGATTTTAACTACTTCATGTTATGTTTTATTTTTCTATAAAGGGTGAAAGATTGTTGATAATGTGAATTAAATAGTGATGCTAGGATATAACCTCCTTCGTGTAGAAGTAGGCAAATTATCAAAAACTATGTTCGATGATTGGTTTTCAATTTAAACTATAGTTATACGTATTTAATATGTAGATTCAGACTCAAGCATATACATATTCATATACGCGTAGGTAATTATGAGTCATATTCAATTATGTTGATCATTCTTAATAGGATTTTTTATAAGTTGGATTTTATGACGTAACGTACAATATATCAAATGTTTATTGTCTTTCGTACAAAAAAGAAATACATCTTTATTAAGCATCGTTTTGGTTACAATAATACAAATTGTATATAAATATTAGTTAGATAATTGTGAAATTGATCATATATATATATATATATATATATATAAACAATTATCATGATTACTTTATTGAAAAAAAACCGAAACATATATTTGCATATATATTTAATTTATTAAAAAATGATTAATGTTTAAAAATATATATATTAATGAATGGGACATTAATTATATATATTAAAAATATAATAAAAAAAAAATGGAAATTAAAATAAATTAAAAACTAAAAGTTATAAATGGAAGGTGCCAGGGTAAGTGTTAATAATTTTTTTGTTTTTTAAAACTAATAGCTAGGGTGGCCGATAGTAATATCGACCACCCCCCTTAATAAAGGGAGGGGTCAGTATTACCACCGACCACCCCCCTCCATTTTATTATACATGCCTCCTCCTTAAATAAAGGCTTCTCCCTATTGATTCACTCACCGCCTAAGTAGAAAGTGGCATTGATTTATATGCAACCATATCCATTAAGGTATGTGGTGAAAGGAATTAATGGAGGGGTAGGAAGTAATGTAGGGAGTAACTTGGAGAATAACGTGGTTTACCAGCCCACGTAAACCCACCCATATCCACCATTATCAACGTGTATTAGATAGTTGTTTGATTTGCATGTTTTAAGGAAGTTATTTTTAGTAAAGTCGACTTAGTCTTGGAGTTAAAAGCCTCATGGATAAATTATTAATATGGAATTAACAACTTTAGTGGTGTGGTGTCATGAAATGGTTAATGCAAAACATTACATGGTGAACACATAGGTGTTCATATATGATTAGGACTATTATGATGCAATTAGATCTTGAGTGGTGTCACTTAGAATCAATCCACGTCTAGTAGAGATAGCTCGAAAGTAGGAAAGAGGGTAGATGACAAGCTTATATATAGACCATTGAGCTGGAAGAGAAGGGAGGTGAGCTGCAATGAAGGATTGGAGAATGGAATGAAGAAGATAGGAAGATAGTGGGTAGCAAGATAGATTAGAGCAAGAACGTAGAAGAGCGACAAAGAGATTAGAGAGAATAGAATAATGGAGAAGTCATAGGGAATTTTAGGATAAATAGAGGTGGGAGGAAGGAAAAAGGGGGAATTCATTTTTGCATAAAAGGAAGGACGGTGGACTCAAGAGGAAAGAATTAGAATAGAGGACAAAAATAGAGTAGAATAGTGAGATAGAGAGGATACTTTTGGAAGTGTCAAAGACAGTTGGTTTTTGAGATAGAGTTGGGAGTATATTGGAGATAAGGTTTGTAAGTAAAGCGCATTATCATTTGGCAGAAGGACGTTGAGGTTTTGCATATGGGTCAACTTTGCAAAATGTCAGGAATTTCTTTAGTTTTGGATCATTATTATTTACAAAGTCTTTGTTATAAGTAATGATTATGATCTGGCCTAAGTTATAGTTATGGTGAAGTATCATTTATTGTTTGGGTTAGTTAATGGAAAATAATAGAATATTAAGTGTAATTACATTATAGCTATAGTAGTGGAATTTTGTTTAAGAACATATTGCACACTGTTTTATTATATGAAGGAAATTTATGCTTGCATTCAGAACCTAGGTATTAAGACTTATTAGTTGCTTCTCTAGGAGAGTTTGGGGAGTAATGGCTTATTGTTGAAACATTAGGTTTACGACTTATTAAATAGTGTATTAATATAGTTGCGATTCTTATTTTCTGGAAGTCTTTATTTGCAAGTTGTTTATGCATTTGACTATTTTAAGGAAAGATTGTCTGTGTTAGGATCATGTGTAAATGGTGTTTTCTGTCAAGTTTAAATTCCAATTCTTGTCGCATTATCATTGTGTCCTATGTTATTATGTTTCCTTGGTTAGGTGTCGATGTATAACCTTATGGATGTGAGCCATTGTGCATTTTGTCCAAATGGTCAACCTTGGGTTAGTAAATTGTGTTTCTTTCACCTGTGGTTTGTCAGGATTAGGTATGGTTGTCTATGTCACCATAGAGTTCTCAGAGAGAGACATGTTCCTATAGTGTCCTATGAGAGAGAGTGGCTTTCGAGTGGGGGCTGTGCCCAAAGTGGATGACAGGATAACCCGTCGAAAGTTAGGTAAAAGTGATAACCTAAAAATTGATATGGGTGAGATAAACATTATTTAAGATAATGTGCCTTGTGCATAGGTGTAGTGCTTGTACAGGGCTCATAATGCTACGAGAAGGTTTGGAATGGAAAACTAACCACCTTGTCTTCATGAAAGGATTGGTAGGGTCTGCATGAGACTTAGTTGGAGCCGAAAGCCAGGAGAGGTTACTAGGACAGAGAGCCGGGACCTAGGAGGCTGTACCATGGTATCCATCTTAAGCTATGCGATGACACTCTCTCCTTAGAGTCACTAGTGTTTGTGATTTGAGTCACATAAATGTTTGCAAAGTCATGTATTTCTTTCGTACTTGTCTTACTTTCCTTGCTTGATTGTTTTCTACTATCTCCTAGCATGGTGGGGTGGTTCCATTTTGGGATCACATGGTTGGGTGGTAGTGCCACTTCCCATTGAATGTTTTGGAATGTATCTTCAAGTGAGGAAGGGCTTCATTGTTGTTCTTGGTTCGTGGTTCATGTACCAGCTCTTGTTCGTGACCATTGTTCAGTTGAAATCGTGAGGTCTTGTATCAAAACTTTTATGTAACCTTCATTTTGTAACATTTTAATTCATGGTGTAATTTTTGTAAACATGTATTTTTGAATATTGTACAACAAAGAAACATTGGAATGCATGTTATTTCAATTAATTAATTCTTTTGTATATATTAAATGATTGCTTTGGAGTACTTTGAATTCTTTCATTGTGTAATTTTTATCTTAAACATTTAATTTTCCTATAAAGCTGAATAGTAGGTTTTTCCGTGGTGTTAATATAATTTATAAAGTAATCGTCATTGGTGACCCTTAGGAAATTCAGAAGTTAGATTTCCGCTGTGTTATTAGATGTGCAATAGTTATTATTAGTGCACTTGTTCTTTTAAAAAAAAAAAAATAAATAAAAATATTTCACCCTTTTAGTTTCCTAGTTGTGATGTTTTTCCTTTAGGGTTTCTGGTGGGGCATTACAGAATGCATAGATATGATTGGGAATCCCAAACTGGCAGAAGTCACTGAGAAAAAATCACTTGCACATTTACTGAGTGGACTTGTATCAATATCCAAAACATTAAAAGCCGGCTGGGATACTTAAATACAGTTACTAGAGAAAGCTTATCCGGAAATATTGAAATTGGTCAAGCTCCAGTAAGTAATATGTAATTATTCATTCTTTTGCATAAATTCCTAATAATTCTTTCAATTCTTTCACCGGTCTTTGGCATTGATGCCAAAGGGGGACTATATGTATGTCAAAAATGAAATGAAAAAGAAAGTATGTATATAATGCTAGGGGGAGGATATCAAAAAAGAGTATATGAATCAAAGGAGGAGATAAATGCAATCATGGTCAATCAACTCAGGGGGAGAATGTTTCTGCTCAGTTCAACTAACAAGGAATCCATTTTTCACATAAGTGTTGCCATTAATTCCAAAGGGGGAGATTGTTGGCGGTTGACAATCATTGGATTCATATATTTCCATTGATGGCAACAAGATTCTATAGAAGGCATATACCGATAGATACCAATAGACACTGGCATAGGCACCGACACCGATATCCTACACTTCAGTGAATCTGACATTAGTTTGGGATCTAGAAAGGTTTTATTTGTAAAATTATTTTGTAATTATTGTATAGAGCCGACATTGAATATCTTTTATAATGTGTTGTAAGCCAACATAAGGCATATTTTTTGTAAAGGGTATATAAGTCAGTTTATTAGGTCATTTTGGTACAAGAGAATGTAGATAATGAATGTGGAGAATAAAAGTGATGCGAAGGATATGTATGTAGATCATTTGTATGCAAAATTAATATCATGCAATGGTTAGTAGACAGTTTGTAAATCTTTCTTAGAGTAAAGGAGATGCCGGTAAAAGGTTTAGGGTTTATGAACCAGTATGGAACAAAGCTATAACTAGAACTCATTTTGGCATTATAGATGCATTTTGTGAGTTCAACATTATTGTTTTATCATAGCATAATCTTATAGTCATTGAGACTCTTTTGTGTTGAGCAGTGTGCCTTCCTGCATGTTCAGGCCCCCATGCTATGTAATATCTTTCATATGGCCAGTGAATTGATATTGTGGGTCACAAATCCCACCATGGTTTTTCCTCTTTGAGGTTTTCCATGTATAAAATTTAGTGTGTTATGGTGTTCATTCATGTGGCTGGTTTATGTACTTCATATTATATGTTTCTTCATTTACCAATTTATATATGTATGTTATAATAACGTAAAATCTTATATCATTGGCAAAACACTGATTCACCCCCCCCCCCCCCCTCTCAGTGTTATTGGATTCCCTCTATTCCAATAGTATCAAGTCCTACCCTTCCATGGATAGGAAGAGTAGGCCTCAGTTTTCCTTGCATCTAAACCTAGATTCTCCCCTTTTGAACCTAAATGAGGAGTTCCCTAATGAAATTCTAGCAATTGGAAGAAATGGAGCGGTGGATAATTTTTGCATAATGAAGTGGGATTTTCATGAGATAAATAATCTCAATATTAAACAAAGAGCCATCAACAACATAGTGAAAATTATGGATACTAGCGCTATGGGATATCATGACATACGTGGCATAAAAGGAAATGATCTCAAAATGAAGGAAGAAAAATTGTCAATCATTGAGTGCCTCACAAAAACTGTCGAAGCTCTGGAATCTCTAAAAATAGACTACGAGAATAAGGTTGCTTCCTTTGAGAAATAAATTAAAAATATCAAAGATTATCTCCACTTGATTATGTCTCATATTCATAGTGTTATCCAAACCACAACTGAGAGCATGAACACTATGGTTACGAATATGAAGAAAGGTTACCAAGGCAGTTTGGTGGTGGAGCTGGATCTTGAGAAGGAAATGACAATGAAGAGTCGTTAGGTCCCAACAAGAGAACTCGGGCCAATTTTAAGAGGAAGGCAAACAAAAGCTTGTAGGATCTCCAAGAATTCAAGAAAGTTTCTCAGAACATGAATCAACATGAGGCAGAGGTCGCTGAGACTTTAAAGACTTTGGTTTAATCTTCTTCGATCCCTATTTGGTTTTTTGTTGGTGTTGCACTACCTTTCTCTACTTTTGTTCTGTTATGTTTTTCACGTGTTATCTATTAGCATTTGGCATTATAACAGACAATGGAAGATTGTTGGCATTTCAATAAGGATATTGAGAAGGTTGTTGATGATTATGGATATAACTGATTAAGGATGTTTACTATCTTGATATTATTGTTTTGTCATTGATGTCAAGAAATTGATTTTCTAATTCAGTATGATGTTGCCATATCTTGAGAAGTATGATTTGAAGAGTATAAAGATGTTGGTAAAAGACATAGAAAGAATATGATGAATAAGGGGATGAATAAGGTATTCAATGGGTAACTATTAGCGAGTCAGACAATGATGAGATCATGATGTTTAGATTGTTTTAACATCATACATATGTTGTAAATTGTAAGGTTAATACTATACTATGTTACTGAGTAAAGAACCTAGTTGGTAAACCCTAACGTTATCGCTATCGGTTAATGAAGGCAGAATGTCTACCGAGTGAAGTTTAGTATTTACTGAGTTGTAACTGAGCTATAACAAAATACATTAAATGGTTACATGCGTTATTTAATGAAGGAAGCTGATGAGCTGGAACTGATTAAATGATTGGTATGCCGTGCATGAAGTTTGTTAATGAGTCTATGGAAAAGTAAAATTGGCATGAAGATCTATAGCTCAGATTGAACCGCAATACCCTAGCACAAGTTCCAAGAAATGTATGCATGTTCCTAGGTGGGGTAAAACATTTTCAGATTGAAGGATACATTGAACCTGGTCAAAGTTTGAAGATCTGATGGCTATGATTGATCATGGAAAATGTGATCAAAGAGATTAAGCGGTTACCTAATTGTTTATAGATAGGAAACTATTGATAAACAATGTATGCAGGCAAATGTGTGCACAGGAATGCTACATATTGATTACCGAGCACAAAAGCTTGAAGACCTATTTGAATAACAGAGTATAGAAGCCCAGCAAATGGACAAGATTAGTTCTATGTGTAGATTGTATTGAACAAATAAGAATCTGCTAAAGCATTTTAGATGTGAAGTTGCAGATAGATTTTTATTACTATTATTTTGTGAAAGTGACAGAAAATCTCTTGACCGAGTGGACTTAACAGTCTTATTTGTAAAACCCTCTAGCAAGGTGACATTCTGATTGAGTGTTTGAAATCCTTTAACAAGGTCACTTATAACAAGGTGAAGATCCTAACAAATCTGAGGGAAATCCCCTAACTGGGTCACATCTAGCAATGTGTTTGTAATCTTTAATAGGATTTGCTTTTAACCGAGCATACTCTAGAAGAGTATATTTCTTAGTGGGTCCAAAATCCCATAGTGGTTTTCCCTATTTGGGTTTCCACATTAAATATGGTGTTATGAGGTTTATGATGTTTATATGCTTTTGAGTTTGTATGTTTAGCAGTTTTGGTTATATTACTGAAGTATATGTTACCGAGGTTGAATCTGATGTTTTTATGGAAGATTAAGTTTGTATGATTCACCCCCCCCCCTCTCATGTTGTTGGCTGCTGGATCTATACTTACATTAAGTATCAGAACTATCAATTGGTTTTAGAGCTTTGGACTTCGGAAGAAAAATTTAAATGTACTTGAGGAAAAGATCCAAAGATGTATAAGAGGGATGCATCGAAGCTGAACAAGTCAAGTTTCTCTAAATGGCAGAAAAGGATGAAGTTGCACCTATTAGGAGTTGGAGAATATGCTGTATATTATCTGGAGAATGATTTCATCACACTGAGCACCTATCCATTGACAATGGAAGAGATAAAGGCAAAGCAAGAACATATCCAAGGAATGATTGAAATAACATCTACATTGACCGATTCAGAGTTTAATGATCTAGAAGGTTGTAATGATGAAAAGGCTATGTGGGATAATCTCATATCAGTATATGGAGGAGATGAACATGTTCAAAGAGAAAAAGTAGATATTCTAAGAGGACAACTTGAATCTATGAGGATGAATGAGGGTGAGAACATAACTCAGTACAATACAAGACTAAAGGAGATTGTTAATCAAATCAAAGGAGCAGGTGGAACTATTGAAGAAAAGGATATAACAAGTAAGTTGTTAAGAACCCTTGAAGAAGGGAAAACAAATTTGAAAGGTAAACTGATCAAAACATAATGAAATAAACATGCAGGATGCAAAAATATCATTAAAAGACCATTTCACCTTGCTATTTTACCTTCTCCTTCAGATTGAGCTTGACGAAGTGAAGGTGCCCCTTGATAATGCTCCACTTGATGTGCTCCTTTGATTGCTGGATGTGGATGGCTCTCCAATATTGTGCACAAATTATAAGGATGAGATGATTTCCTGGGCTCAAAAGGGCAACATAAGCTTACTAGATTTCAAGATGTTTTGAAAGAAGGGATGGAGTCCTATTTTATAGGAAGAGGAGAGGAAAATGGATGGCTAGGATGAATTTGAGATGAAGGGATAAGATTTACTTGTGAGCTCACACAAGGTCCAAGAGAGGGTGTGGAGACCAAGAAATATGCCTTAAAGGCATTTCATATCTCCACACTCTACAAGATGCATTGGAGGAATTAAAAATTCTCCAAAAATGGATATTATGGGAATTAGAAGAATAAAAAGGAATTAAAAACTCATTGGGAGAGGGAAATGCCTAGAGGAATGTGAGATTTCAAAAATCTTACATTCATTTAAAAAAAGAGCATTTAAAGCTAGTGGTTGGGTGAAAGGACAAAGAGTTGACTTTGTGGCTAATCATGATGATTAGCCATTAACGACTCATTAGGAGGGGGGTTAGAGTAAATGTTAGGTGGGATTTATATTTGTAAGAGAATTTGACTAGGAGAGAGAATGAGTGGAGGGAATAAAAAGTTAGAAGAATAATGTTAAGTGAGTTTAGGGAGTTTCTAGAAGAATTTATTAGGTTAATGATGAATTAAGAAGATGATTTGTAGGAATCATGTAGGTTAACTAATTAATTGAAATTAATTAGCTAAAAGGAAGATTTGTGAGGATTTGATTTTTTTAGAAGAATAAAGAAATGGATTGATTTATTAAATAAATCAATCATATGCTATAGTGACAATATTAATTAAATTTAATTAATATTGAGAGAAATTTGATTTAACATAATTAATTAATTAATGATGCGAGGATTAAAAATAATTAAAATAATTATTTTTAAGTGTCTACATTTTGCCCCTCTTTGAAGCAAGGTGTGATGATGCATTGATTCAAAGAATAATCTTGTTTTGATGTTGATATTGGTTTGATAGGATGCCCCAACTCTTGATTGATAGATTACTATATGGTGATGCCTCCTCGGGAGATCAATTGAAGTATTTGATCTTTGGAGTTTTGCGAAATTGATGTCCTCATAGATTTGATGTGATGAAAAAGAAAGTTCTTTGATTAGCTTGATTTCTTAGGTTGGTAAGATTGAAATTTTTTGATCGATTCGATTGATAAGATCTAGATTCAGTCTGGTTTCAGGAAGAATTAATCCTATATAAGACAAAGATGATCAAAGTGTCTGGTTTCAGGAAGGATTCATCCTATATAAGACATGATTGATCATAACGTCTGGTTTCAGGAAGGATTCATCCTGTATAAGACATGATAAGAGTGTCTGGTTTCAAGAAGGATTCATCTTGTATAAGACATGATCAGATCACAACGTCTAGTTTCAGGAAGGATTCATCCCGTATAAGACATGATCAGATCACAACGTCTGGTTTTAGGAAGGATTCATCCTATATAAGACATGATCAGATCACAACGTTTGGTTTCAGGAAGGATTCATCCTGTATAAGACATGATCAGATCACAACGTCTGGTTTCAGGAAGGATTCATCCTATATAAGACATGATCGATCACAACGTCTAGTTTCAGGAAGGATTCATCCTATATAAGATAGGATAAGAGCTTCTGGTTTAAAGAAGGATACATCCTATATAAGACATGAATTAGGATCAGAATTGATTATGTGAGGAAGAAAAAAAATAGAGGAAGAAAAATTAGGGTGGAAGGGATAAATGAGGAAGAAATATGAAGTAGTCGTGAGGTATTTGGAAAGAATAATATGAGATGTGAGACCAGGGAGGAAAATGGGGGCAATTGAGAACTCCATGGGATTATTGAGTTTAGGATTTGATGGAATGATAGTGAGATTTTTTGCACAACAAATGTGGAGAGCCAACCTAGTTTGATGTTGCCCTGAGTGACTTGCACCACTGATTATAGAAATCAAGATGCCATGAGAAGCCCAGGGCATGGACTGACTCTGCAAGCAAACGGGAATTTCTTGCACACAACAATGCAAGTATTAAGAAACACTAATACAAGTTGTGGGTTCATGTAAGGAAACCCTCAAACACGCCGATACCTCTTGTACACGAGAAGGTAAGTGTTGATAAACACTATTACCAGGTCGCTGGTTTATACAAGAAGGATCCAAAACATGCCATACTATGAAATATGCCCCAGTAAGCACCTATCATAACATACTTGGATATGGAAGAACGCAGACAGTCGTAAATAGTGGCAGTCGTAGGGAAAAAGATGCAAGCCTATATGAAAAGATCTAACAAAATCTAACAAGTCTCTTCCTTGCGACCAAATGATACCTCTTTCCAAGAGTAGAACTAGGAGGGACTTGGGATTGTTTCTCAAGACTTCTTGAAGCTTATACAGAGGCATAAAAGCTTAGTTTCACTAGGACATTTCTTGTTCATGACTCAGGTGAAGACTCATCATCATACGCATGTTTTATTGGGAGGCGGAAAAGAAGGAATGTTGTGCATGGGTGGGCTAGATGGCAGATGTTTTGTAGTATCGACATAATAGATAGTGGATCCGATTATTTACCTTGGCACCTGCATAGAGGTTTTCACCAAGATACTTGCCCATAGCGCCATGAATTATTTTTCTTTCTTTTTCTGATTTTTTTTTTGTATCATAAGGTGCCTGTTTGTCGAGTTTGCACCAAAGTGACAATTTTTTCAGGATCTTTTTTCTCATTTTTTTATTTTTTTGACAATTTAAGACTTTCTGAGGACTAAGCATAAAACCTTTTGAGGTGCATGATATTCATTGGATCATCCAAAGGATTGCCTTTAGGAGTAGCCAACTAATAATCTCCTGATCCATATTTCACTGTGATTACATATGGTCCAAGCCAATTAGGCTCAAACTTGCCTTTCTTTTCTCTTTCTTGTAGATTTTTCTGATTCTCCATGAGGACAAGATCACCAACCTAGAATTCTTGTGTTCTGACTTTTTTATGATAACTCATGTGCAGATGGTATTGATATACCTAGAGATGATTCAAGGCCTTGAGGCGCCTTCATCTAACAATTCTAGCTCTTGTAAGTGGGCAATTATGTATTCTTCCTCTGGTAGGATGTTTTGTAGTGATACCCTTAGAGAGGGGATCTCAATCTCAAGGGAAAGGATAGCTTCGGAACCAAATACTACGGAATAAGGAGTGGCACCTGTGGGGGTGCGGATGGAGGTGTGGTAGGCCCACAATGCAGGATGGATTTGGAGGTGCCAATCATGGCCCGCTTCATTGATTGTCTTTTTGAGGATTTTTATTAGGGTTTTATTAGAAGCCTCAGCTTGGCCATTGCCTTGGGGATAATATGGAGTGGAGAAGCGGTGTTGGATGTTGAATTTTTGGCAGAGTTCTTTGACATCCTAATTTTTAAATTGTTTACCATTATCTGTGATGATAACTTTTCGGATGCCATATCGGCAGATTAGGTAGTTCAAGATGAATTTGGATATTTGCTTGCCGGTGGTGAAATTAAGAGGGATAGCCTCTATCCACTTGGTGAAGTATTTGGTGGCAGTGATAATGAATTTATGTCCATTGGAAGATGAAGGGTGGATTTTCCCAATGAGATCAAGCCCCCACTACGAGAAGGGCCATGGTGTAATGAGTGGCTGCAATTTTTGTGATGGTGCATGAATCTTGTCGCCATCCTACTAGCAAGGGATGCATTTCTTCACATAGTTGTATGCATCTTCTTCCATTTTAGGCCAATAGTATCCTATTCTCAAAAGTTTTTTAGCCAATGTGAGTCCACTTGAGTGTACCCCATAGATGCCCTTGTGTATTTCGTTTAATGCCCATTCGGCTTCTTGTTTATCTAGACACCTTAGGAGGGAACCATCAAAATGCCTTCTGAACAAGGTGTCTACAAGGATGGTGTAATGGGGACATCAGCGGATGAAAGTTTGTTGTTGGGTTTTGGTGAGATGTGGGGGAATGGTGTTGTCTTTGAGGAAAGTGAAGGTTTATTAGTACCAAGGGGACTCTGGACCAACAAGAACACATACCATTTCAGATTGTGGTAGGTCGTATGCGGGTATAAACAATTGCTCAACCAAGAACTCACACTTCTAACTGTGTGCTGGCATTTGAAGGAGGGAGCCAATGGTGGCCATTGCATCTGTAGCCCTGTTGTTTGTTCGTGGGATTTGATCAAACTTGATTGCCGTGAAATGTTGTTTAAGATCTTCAACCATGGTACAGTAGGGAATGAGTTTATCATCTTTTGTCTGGTATTCGTCATTGACTTGTTTTATAATGAGCTAAGAATCACCATAAACTTGCAACTCCTTTATTTTCTAGTGGATAGCCAAGCGTAAACCTGTGATGAAGGCCTCATATTATTCTATGTTGTTGGTACATGCAAAGGCTATGTTGTATGATTTGGGGATGCCATCTCCTTGAGGTGTGACCAATAATATTCCTGCCCCTGATCCATTTTGAGTGTAGGAGCCATCAAATACAATTGCTATGTGGAGGATGTGGTAACAGTCATAATGAACTCATCTGGTAATTCTGTGAGAAGAGGGTGACCACTTGGGAGTGGAGCTTCAGCCAACTAATCTGCAATAACTTGTCCCTTGATTGCCTTTCTGTCTACATATTCAATGTCAAACTCACTTAGGAGCATGACCTATTTAGCCGTTCTTCTAGTGAGAGCAGCTTTTGACAGGAGATATTTAAGTGGATCAATTTTAGCAATTAATTTTGTCTTGTTGTTTAGCATATAGTGTCATAGTTTCTATGTGCTGAACACTAATGCCAAACATGTTATTTCAATGGGGGTGTAGTTGAGTTCATATCCTACCAACGTCTGACTGATGTAGTAAATGGCATGTTCCTTCCCTTGATCATTTGTTTGCACCAGTAATGCCCCCAATGCCATTGTAGTAGCACATATGTAGAAAATGAGGGTTTTCCAAGGGTAGGTGGCATCAAAACTGGAGGTGATGCTAGATATTCTTTTAATTTTTCAAAGGCCTTTTGATAGAGGCAATCCCATTTGAATTTTGTGTCTTTATGTAATAGGTGTGCAAATGGATGGCACTTGTCGGCTAGCTATGAAATGAAATGTCTGACAGACTAGAGTTTTCCCTGGAGACTACGTAGTTGTCTGAGAGTTTTTGGTGGAGGCATTTCCATAATAGCTTTTACCTTTGCGGGATCAACCTTGATGCCTCTGCGGGAAACAATGAATCCTAGTAGTTTTCCCAATGTGATGCCAAACACACACTTTTTGGGATTTATGTGCAGCTTGTATTTTTCCAATCTTTCAAAGATCTGTTTTAGAATAGGGATGTGCTCTTGTCTTGTCTTGGATTTGCCTACCAGGTCATCCACGTAGTCCTCCATAATTTTGTGCAAGAGGTCATGAAAAATCATCGTCATTGCCTGTTGATATGTAGCTCCAACATTTTTAAGGCCAAAAGGCATGACCCGATAATAGAAGGTACGCCATGGTGTTGTGAATGCAATTTTATGCTGATCCTCATCTGCTATCCTAATTTGGTTGTATCCAGAAAACCCATCCATTAGCGATAACATTTCATGTCCTGATGTAAGGTCCACAATCATGTCTATGTTTGGGAGCGAGAAATCATCTTTAAGACAAGCTATATTTAGATCTCAGAAATCTGTGCAGATGCGGATGCCCCCAGCAGGTTTGCTAATAGGTACAATGTTGGAGACCCATTTAGCATAGTCTATGGGTTTGATAAATTCTGCGTCTAACAACTTTTGAAGTTCTGCCCTGACCAAGAGAGAAATATGCGGGTGCATTTTGCTAAGTTTTTGTTTTAAAGGTTTTGCATCTAGGCGGACGGTGAGATTGTGAACCACCAAGGCAGGATCCAACCCTAGCATATCAGAATAGGACCATGCAAAATTGATTTTAACCTCTGTAAGGAAGTTGATGAAGTCTTGTTTCTCAATTTCGGTGAGGGATTTGACAATGAGCACATTTTTCAGAATGACTTCGGTGCCCATGTTGATGTTGTCTGTTTCTTCTGTCAACAAATTTGATTTGTCCTATGGAAGGTAACCAATGGTAGGGAGGTCAAATCCCTCATCATCAAGTGCCTTTTCCAGGTTTTCACTTTCAGATACATCCTTTGTTTTTATTTCTTGTTCATCCAAAGTTGCCTCAGGGAGGTTTTCACCTAGGAAAACATATCTTTTTCTTTTATTATCTTTTTTGTGGATAAGGGCATTGACTTGACTACCAAAGTATCCCTTTTCGTGTAGTTGAATACCCTCAATTCTATTACAATCTTCCATATTTTGCGCAGTTAGGAGAGAAATGAGAGAATTATTGTCGGTGCAGATATCTAAAGTGGGTTTGTCTCATTGGCCCCAACCAATGAGTTCAGGATGGACAAGATGTAGCTCATGTGAAGTGGGAGGGGTTACGGGGGTGATGTTATTGATGTAAGCATCCAAGAAGATATCTTTCTCATATTCGTAAGGCATTTCGTGGAATTCCTCTTCGTCAGCGCTTTCGATATCCGAAGAAGGACTAGAAGGGGCACCGATGATAGTAATCTTAAGCACCGGGGTGTACCCCAAGCCTTTGTTGTATCTATAGGAGATAGTATTTATGGGTGCTTTTCTTCCTTACTCCTCTGGTCCAAGACCATGTCCTTTGTAACCCATTTTTTCAACTATGGCAAATGCTTTTGGGTACATTTCTTTGGATATTCTTGTTGGACCATCATCCTCTTTCCGTTACAGCCATAAAGAGATATCTGCTTTGAGGTTCTCGTTATCAAGTGGGCCCCATTGTTGGAAGGTGGTGTTTTGGCATTGCATGACTGGTTTCGGGTCCTTTTTTATCTCTTTTGGTTCGCCAAATGACTTGGGAGAGAGAGGGAGGTTGCCTATTAATAAGATGTCCTCCAATTTGTATTCTCCACAGCCATTGTCCAAGATCTTTATTTGATTATTTGGTTGGGATGATGTGGAGGCAACATTTGATGTGTCAGATGGAGGTGTTGGCGAAGGTCAATTTAGTGGGAAATGATACAGATGCTTCCCCTCTAATAGTTTGCAATATTGAAAATGTTGGGGATCACCTTTGACAGTGATCACTTTTCCATTATAGGGGAATTTGATGCATTGGTGATAAGTGGAGGGCATGGCCTGCAAGGAATGAATCCATGGCCTCCCGAGGAGAATGTTGTAGGGGAGATCAAGATCAAGTACTTGGCAAGGGGTTTCAATTGTAATGGGGCCCACTTGAAGAGGTAAGGTGATCACGCCCTTTGAAATTCTTTTCGCATCATCATATCCTTTATTGTGATCCTTCGTGATGTGTTTATCAAATCCTCAGAAAGTCCCAATTGTTTTATCAATTTGTATGTAAACAGATTAAGCCCGGATCCACCGTCTATTAGGATACATTTGACCTTGTGCTTGTGGATGAGAGATTCGATGTGCAAAGGTTTGTTATGGTCCTCATCTGCGGGAGCATCTTTGGAGTTAAATACAATGTGTTGCTAGGAAGCAAGGTTTCCAATGAGGGCTTGGAATTGGGTGGCGTTGATGTTATCTGGAATGCGTGATTGGAGAAGGGCTTGTTCCAAAATTTCTTTATGGCCCGGAGAAGTCTTGAGAAGTTCCAAAATGGAGATCTACGTGGGTGTCTTCCCAAGTTGATCAAGGAGGTCATATCGGTGGGTGGAAGACATGGGTGGGGGTTTTGGTGGGGGAGGAACTCTTTGGATGGTGACTCTTCCTTGGCGTGTAGCTGCATTGCAGTCATTCTAGAAATGGGAGGTGGAAAGCGTGGCACCTTGAATGACTATTCTAGCTAGATTTGGTCTACTTTGGGAAGAAGGAGGATTAACTCCTTGGATGGCTATGACATTGACATGATTGTCTGCAGGTTCAATGCGACTTACTAAAAAATCAAAACCGGTTACGTGATTAGCATAGTCATAACCCATTGCGTTAGATGATGAGCCTTTTCCTTTATCATGCTTTGGGAAGGGTTCTTGGTACATTTTGAGTTTGTCATTGTTATTACCAGATTTGCTACCTTAATCTCACCTCTATCAATGAGATCTTGTGTGTAGATCTTTAGTTTCATACACTTTCATGTATCATGTCCCTTGATACGATGGTATTCACAATACTCATTTTCATTATACCATCTTGGTTTAGGTTGATTGGGATCAAACAGGCGAGTGATTGGAAAAACCACTATACCTGCTTGGACAAGTTTTTGAAACACCACTTCAATAGGCTTAACAAGAGAAGTGAAAGCTCTTGGAGTCCTGTTATTCGATTAGGGTGGTCGTCCCTGGATTGAGACATTGTTGTGAGGTTTTTGAGATTGATTTGAATTGTTTTGATTGTTCAATTGATGAATATTGGTGGTGGATTTTGGGAGAGCGGCCACGGTTTAGACACGCTTTGCATCAGTTACACCATCATTGACCACGTTTTTATTTTTAGCCCAAAATTTTGGCTTGTCGTTATGATAAGAGGAAGAACTTTGTGATGACTTCTAGTAATGTTTCAAGGTTCCTTCCTCCAACAAGACACGTTTGAGGGCGAGGCCCTTATCGGTCAATTTTTGGAAGGATTTGATACATTGAGATATTAAAGGTCTTGAAAGTTTAGGCACCAAGTTCTTTTGAAATAGTTCAATTTGATGTTGTTCTGGCATGTCCCAATAGAATTTTTTGATAAGATGTCGCCATCTTTGTAGGAAATTGGCGAAGGTTTCTCCAGGCCTTTGTTTTGTATTACATAGGTCCATCATAGAAACATCATTACCCATGTTGTATGCATAGTGGGCCACAAATTTTTCTGCCAAGTCTGGAAAAGAGACAATGGAATCTCATGGTAAAGATGAGAACCATGCCAGGGCATCTCCCCTGAGACTCTTGGGAAAGAGTTTGCAAAGATAAAGATCACTATAGGAGACTTCTTGGCATAAGATGTGGAATTCTCGGACATGGTCACGGGGGTCTCCTTTGCCTTCATACTTGGTGAATTTAGGGATCTCAAATCCTCGGGGATATGGTGCAACTGATATAGATGGATCATAAAGACAAGGGCAAAACTCTTCGAATGAGTAAGCTTTCCTTTTATTAGTCTTTTATTTCATGTTTTTGATGATATTCTTCATGTCTTGAATTTCCTTGATGAGGTCTTGTTGTGGGCTTTGATAATGATGAAGTGTATTTGCCCCAAGAATTGGATGAACCAAAGAAGGTGCACCACCACCAATATATTGATATGATGAGGAGGTGGGAATGTGGGATGTGATGACCGATGTCACTGAGGTTTGAGTGATAGTTGGTTGCGGTCCGCCAACTGTTGTGATGGGATTGAATGGGGTTCGGATAAAATTTGCAACATTGTTGGGAGGAAGGGAAGTTTGTGGAATAGATATTTGTGGTTGAATAGAAGGAGGTGGTATAGAAGTTTGTTGGAGAATGGATGAGATCGGATTTGATAGTGGTATAGATGGTAAGGAGGAAGAAGGTGGGATGGAGACCACGATGGGAGGTACTGCGGGTGGCATTGATTGAGGTTGGATGATTGATGGGGCTGCAATTGATTGAGTTTGAATAGTAGGTGCAACACTTTGTGTGGGAGCAAGGTCTCCTTATGGTTGTTGGATGAGAGCGGATCTATTAAATTCAGGTGGAAGTTGAGCTCCATGTTCAAGAAGAGTTTTCAAAAGTGCAGTAGGATTGTGTTTAATAAACTTTTCCATCATCTCTTGGTTATAAGAATCCGCTAGGAAAGTTTGCACTTTCGGACAAAGTTCATCTTGGTTAACCATGTCAAGATTTTGGCTTTGATCTTGATCGCTTGGTTGCCCACTTTGTGTATGATCTTGCATGGGATCTTCATATAGGACACCAATGTCTGGCATGCCATATTGTTGATCAGCCATCCTTTTCTTTTGGGATCGAGTTGCGACCATACACGATATTTGTGATGAAAAGACTTAGGAAAATTGTGATGAAATGACTTACAAAATTTGTGATGGAAGGATTTTAGAAATTTGTGATGAAAGGACTTAAGAAATTTGTGATGAAAGGACTTGAGAAATTTGTGATGAAAGAAAGGATTTAAGAAATTTGTGATGAAAGGATTTAAGAAATTTGAGTATGAAAGGACTTAAGAAATTTGTGATGAAAGGACTTAAGAAATTTGAGGATGAAAGGACTTAAAAAATTTGTGGATGAAATGACTTAAGAAATTTGTGATGAAAGGACTTAAGAAATTTGAGGATGAAAGGATTTAAGAAATTTGTGTGATGAAAGGATTTAAGAAATTTGAGGATGAAAGGACTTAAAAAATTTGAGGATGAAAGGATTTAAGAAATTCATGTGATTAAAGGATTTAAGAAATTTATGTGATGAAAGGACTTAAGAAATTTGAGGATGAAAGGATCTAAGAAATTTGAGGATGAAAGGACTTAAGAAATTTGAGGATGATTGATGAGAAGGTATGGTAGTGATGGTTTAGAAGAAAACTTGATGACTAGGTTGTCTTTGGCATGAACATGAAGGATCTCTTTAAATGGCAAGTTGTATGAAGGGATATGACCACCTTGATTTGGACGATAGTAGGTGTTTCAAAAGACAAACTTGAATGTTGACAGAGATGACGGACTCTTAGCTTCTCTCTTAGGCTTATGAAAAATGGGACGGACAGAGTTTTGACACAATTTTGGACTTTGTGTGGGTAATGACTTGGACAATTGTTTGTGTCTTAACAAATGTTTTTGCAAAGTGTTTGGGGATAGTGATGTGTTTTTAGTCTACTCTTGGCAAGTATGTATCAAACAAAGCAAACAAAGTGATCAAATGCATAGTATATCAAAGACATTCATGCTCATATACAACATTCTTAAGGCTGACAAGGACAATAGTCATTGAATCCCAATTGGTTTCCCATCTACACTTACCTAGAGAAGACACTTAGATGCTTTACCCCACTGGCTCCCCTCCACAACACTCACTTCTCGGGGTAGCCAAGCATCAATTCCCATGAAAACTCCTCATGGCGAACTTTGTGTCTCTACTAAGGGTTGTAAGAATATGGGCCGCTTCAGAGGTCTGACCTCCTGCACCAATGACTAGAAGGTTTTTGGCCGTTATGAACAAGGTGTTTAGTAAGTCTTCCCATTAGGAGCTACCCTTCGAAGTTGCTCAAGCACAATTGAGGCCTATAGCCCAACAAAGCACCAAGAACTTAGTAGTCACGCAAGCATGATTGAGATCTCTAGGATCCTACTAAGCACCCAATGTGAGAGTGAACTCTTATATAGCCCCAACCATTAACCCTTTCGTAGTCAATGACCTATTTATTATAGTGAGTTGGGAACCCTAGGTCTAGGTGTACTCACTCGGGTCATTCCCCTCTTACCTTCTCAAAGAGCAAGTTGGGAGGGCATGCCCACTAGAGGGAAACACACAATCAAACAAGAAAAGGTTGGAGGGTCTGGATTTCTGATCGTCTAGTAAGACGAGAGCATACTTTCCTACGTTTACACTTTTCTTAAAGACACATAAGACAATGGTTCATTCCATTTTAATTAATATCTAGGTGCCTAATTTAAATAAATGCACAATATTTGGTTGAATCAGTTAGGCAACTGCAAAACCACTTGATTAGTAGTTTGAAAAATGGAATCTTCAAAAAGCGTCCTACAAAACAACTTGATTAGTAGTTTGGAAAAATAGAGTCTTCAACAAGCGTCCTGCAAAAAACAACAAAATGACAAAAATATTAATTTTTTTGATTTTTTGGGAATGAATAGAAAAACATGAATAAATTTTTTTTTACTAATGACAAATGTGGATTTGAAGAAAGCTTTGATGGGTAAATGGGGTTTGACTAGTTTTTGCCACTTTCCAAGGGATACGCAAGCAAAAAATGAGGATTTTGGAAGAGAAATGAAGGAATGGGAAAATTTGTCAAAGAGGGGCAAAGAAGCAAAAGTTGGAGATCGATAATATGGGATAAATTTGGAGGTGATTGGATAAAAGGGGAAGGAGTTATGACAAACCCTAAAAATAGAGAAATATGAGATTTTGGGCTTCAAAAAGTGGATTTTTGGGATAAGGCCTTGAAAGAAGGAAATGTGGAAAATGGCAATGCGGAGAATCTGATGAAGTTTGGAGGAAAATGGAGTCGAGATAAAGAAGATATGGTGAAAAAATAGGAAATTTTTTTTATTTTTTTATTTTTTTTTAACCCTAGATTTAACAGAACAGAAACCCTAGATTTAACAAAGTAGATAGAAACCCTAGATTTAATAGAGCAAACAGAAACCCTAGATTTAACAGAACAGACAGAAACCCTAGATTTAACAGAGCAAATAGAAACCTTAGATTTAACAGAATAGACAGCCTCACTAGATAGAATAAAAAATATGCCAAAGGTTTGGATTTCTGATTGTCTAGATAGATAAGAGCATACTCTTCTACTTTCACACTTTCCTGCGGTCAGACAGATTATGATTAAACAGAGCAGATAACATGAAATGAAAAGAAAATGCAGACTACTATTAGAGCCTAACAAATTTCAGACATATTAACAGAGCAGACAGTCACACTAAACAGATAGAAAAGTGCCAAAAATCTGGATTTCTGATTGTCTAGATAGACAAGAGCATACTCTCCTATTTTCACACTTTCTTGCAGTTAGAGCATACAGTCACGCTCAACAGAATAGAAAAGTGCCAAAGGTCTGGATTTCTGATTGTCTATATAGACGAGCATACTCTCCTACTTTCACACAGATTATAAATAAATAGAACAGATAACAGAGCTGTCATGCTGAAACAGAAACAACAAATAAACAAAAAATAGAAAAGTAAAAGAATAAGGAGAAGCTATCGTGTAGAAATGCAAAGCCACTATTTTGGAACCTACGAAAAAGATAATTTTTTTTTTCTACAGTCGCTCTATTCTGGAACCTGCATCTCACAACTCACAAAAACCTAAAAAAATGAAGAGGGGAAAATAGATTTGAAAGGTAAACTGATCAAAACATAACAAAATAAACATGCAGAATGCTAAAATATCATTAAAAGACCATTTCACCTTGCTATTTTACCTTCTCCTTCAGATTGAGCTTGATGAAGTGAAGGCGCCCCTTGATAATGCTCCACTTAATGTGCTCCTTTGATTCTGGATGTGGATGGCTCTCCAATATTGTGCACAAATGATAAGGATGAGATGATCAAGTTGCCAAGATGATTTCCTAGGCTCAAAAGGGCAACATAAGCTTATTGGATTTCAAGATGTTTTGAATGAAGGGATGGAGCCCTATTTTATAGGAAGAGGAGAGGAAAACAGATGGCTAGGATGAATTCGAGATGAAGGGCTAAGATTTACTTGTGAGCTCACACAAGGTCCAAGAGAGGGTGTGGAGACCAAGAAATATGCCTTAAAGGCATTTTGTATCTCCACACTCTACAAGATGCATTGGAGGAATTAAAAATTCTCCAAAAATAGATATTATGGGGATTAGAAGAATAAAAAGGAATTAAAAATTCATTGGGAGAGGGAAATGCCTAGAGGAATGTGAGATTTCGAAAATCTTACATTCATCTAGAAAAAGAGCATTTAAAGCTAGTGGCTGGGTGAAAGGACAAAGAGTTGACTTTGTGGCTAATCATGATACTTGGCCATTAATGACTCATTAGGAGGGGGATTAGAGGAAATGTTAGGTGGGATTTATATTTGTAGGAGAACTTGACTAGAAGAGAGAATGAGTGGAGGGAATAAAAAATTAGAAGAATAATGTTAAGTGAGTTTAGGGAGTTTCTAGAAGAATTTATTAGGTTAATGATGAATTAAGAAGATGATTTGTAGGAATAATGTAGGTTAACTAATTAATTGAAATTAATTAGCTAAGAGGAAGATTTGTGAGGATTTGATTTTTTTGGAAGAATAAAGAAAGGGATTGATTTATTAAATAAATCAATCATACGCTTTAGTGACAATATTAATTATATTTAATTAATATTGGGAGGAATTTGAATTTACATAATTAATTAATTAATTATGCAAGGAATTAAAAATAATTATTTTTAAGTGTCTACAACCCTTCTACCGACTGATGCAATCCGAGTCTCTGCAATCAATGAATTGAGGTCTGTACCTAATATGCCAGTTTCTTTAGATGCTACTATTGGTAAGCTACATTCATTTGAGTTAAGTAACTTTGATAACAGTGGATCTTCGGTAAATAAAGTTGAATCTACATTTAGTTCTTTTCATCTTGATGAATCTAATGATTACAATGAAAGAAAGTATAAGTACTCTGAAGGAGATCATAGTGGAGCAAGTGAAAGATTTCGTAAGAACATGGAAGAAGTACACAAACTGTATGAGGAAATTAGAAAGCAGGAAGAGTTTGAAGCACTATTAGCCAAAAGGTTACTGAGAGGCAAAGGTAAGTATAAAGGAAAACTACCTTTGAAATGTTTCAATTGTGATAAGATAGGACATATGGCTTCTAACTATCTTGACAAAGATTCTACTGAAAAGAGAGATTACCGAGATGACAGACAGAAAGAAAATCATTACAGAGGACACCGAGACTTCAGAAGAAGAGATAGAAAGACATGCTTTATAGCTGATGAGGAATCCAATGATGATAAATCAGATGAAACTAATACAAAGGAAGTAGTTTATGTGGCTATCAAAGATGGATCAGATGAAGAAAGGTATGAACAAAAAGCCTTAATATCTCACATAAATACCAATGATTCTTGGATCATAGATAGTGGATGCTCACATCATATGACAGGTGATAAACACAAAGTTTGTTATGTTAGAAGATTATGATCTGGTAATGATGCACCATGTCCGGTGAAAGGTAAAGGATCTATAACACTTCTTGACAATGCAAGATGCAATGATGTTTATTGGGTTGAAGGTTTGAAATACAATTTGTTGAGTGTAGTACAACTAAACAATACAGGTTACTGAATAGAATTTCAGAAAGGAGTTGTTAAAGTTCATGACAAGAGTGGAAAGTTAGCTGCTACTGGGACACAAACAAAAGGTAACACATTTCAGCTTGACTCAACTCGGAACAAGTGTCTGTATGCAAAGATAAATGATACTTGGTTATGGCATAAAAGGTTTTGTCATGTAAATTTTGATAATCTGATCAAAATAAGTAAGAAGCACTGAGTAAGAGGTCTCCCGAGTCTTGAAAAACTTGAGAATGCTCTATGTTGAGGATGCCAGATGGGTAAGATGACAAGATCAAGCTTTACAAGTAAGTCTTACAATTCTAAGGGAATTTTAGATCTTGTGCACACTGATCTTTGTGGTCCTATGAAAGGGTATGTGCAAGATAATGAGTCACAAATTTGTGGAAGTCTACGCGTTGGAAAATGTGCTCCACAAAACGAGGGCTCGTTAATGGTTTGGCCTCCCGAGCCGAAAGGTCATGGGGTGCTGAAGCTAAATAAAATGGGCCCCCATTTTGAAATTCTATTTTTACCATTTTTTTGGACAATTTTTCATTTTCACCGTAACAGTGAATTGACAAGAAGAGATCAAAAACAGGCCCCCATGCTGTGGTTTCCACTTCAAGCCTCCACCACTATCCCAGGTACACATTCAGTCATCTATTTTCACATTTCATAATTTTCTTGGATATTTTTCTTGTTTTTTTGTGTATTATTTAGTTTTTTTTTTATTATTTTAGTTTTTTTTTTATAGTAGCATATAAATAAATTATTTTTTATATTTGTAAATTCTTGATTTTGATCTAAAATATTTTTGAACAGTTAACCCTAAACCATAATCAACAAATTTAGAAATCAAAACCAAACCTAGATAATTAACAAAATGAAATCGACACAAACAAAAAAATGAAAATGAAATGGAAACAAAAACAAAAACGTTCGAAAATGAAATTGAAATAAAACCAAACATATGTACCTAAATTGTTCTTAATCCTCAGTAGGCAATACAAAAGTTACCACTAAATTAGTATAACCTTAAGAGTAATTAACATTACTCTTCAAATTTTAGATATCAAAGTTTAGGCTTAGGTTTATGCCATGTCATGGCATAAAGGTCCTATTATGGTCCTATTATGTCATGTGATGGTATAAAAGGATCAATTATGGACACAATTTTAGAGCAAAGCTAGATAAGTTACTAAAATTGGAGTTTGGTTTACATAGGCTCATACAGGAAGCTAATATGCCAAATATATAATTCATTAATACAAAATAAAAAATATTCTTGATTTATAATGTTGATTGATAATGAGTTTTCTAAATGGGGTGCTAATTATATATACATCCGAAAGATTTGAAAATAGTAATTCCCAAGAAGTATTTTGAATATCTTTAGAAGTATATTGGTATATCTAGAATGTAATTTATATTATAAAAGATTTGATATATGATTTGAAGTTGGTAGATATTTTGAGGAAGATTTATTAGATTATGTTATGATTAAGCTAATATTAGAAGAATGGTTTTAACAACATCTTTTGGTTTTAAAAGGTACACAAGGTTTGAAGTTGAAATCATAATCGATTGTATATAATATTAAATTGTTAAGGAGCTATTTTTTTTTTTAAATAGTTAATTTAAGATATTAGTTGAAGCTATTTGAGAATGTGAGATAGTCCTAATGAACACATGAATTAAATTAATGAACCTAGGACAATCACAATGAACATATGATGGTCCCAATGAGCCTCAAATGATCCTAATGAATGTAGGGCAGTCTTAATGAACCTAAGAAAGTCCTAATGAGCCTAAGAAAGCCATAATGAACTTGGGACAATCCTAATGAACCTAGGATAGTCCTAATGATTATAGGACATCCTAATGAACCTAGGATAGTGTAAACGAGCCTAGGATAGTGTAAGAAAAAATCACTACAAAAAAGACCTCAAATGCGTTAAATGAATTTCCCAATAATGCACTCGTGTTTATCTTTTTTTGGTCATTTGGCTACCTTTTTTTACAATATCTTGGTGTATATGCCCCTAAGAAGACCTTTTCCTCAAAAATTTCTTGGATCATGAACTCCTCATGTGCACCAAACATAAGTTGCCACTTGGAAGCTTCTAATGCACACAATCCTTTCAATCAATCTACTCCATTGATCTCTCAAAACAATCTTAGTCTTTAATCCTCTATCCTTCATGACTGTAAATAAATCATTATATGAGCTATTTTCAAGAAGTCTTGTAATGCAATGTTATGTTGCTAATTTAAGCACCTTACATCCTATCTTGGTCACAAATCCATCTTGAAGCCATCAACCTTTAGCTACAACAAGAGTTTTCTTTCTGAGATACTATTGTCTTTCATCTTTAATACATTATCCTTTAACTCGATCTAAAGGTGGTACTTATGCATAGCATAATGGTTTGAAATTCATAGTTTAAGTCCTTTATTGATTTTTTATGCTTGCTTGCATACACATATATTGCTAGAATTTAGCAATTCTTTATAGCTTATATTTTAGTTTATTTATGAAAGAGTATAAATGAAGCTATATTTAAAGTCAAAATTGTAAGATCCCCTCAATCATTGAGGTAGAATTCAAAATTGATTTCACCTCTAATTATATGAAAAATTTAATTTGTCTGTACATATCAAAATATTTGAAAATTTTGCATATTAAACAATAAAATATTGTGATGATCAAGTCTCTAGAGTCTTAAAAACCTTTATTTTCATAAAGTGCCAACACTGCATTTTTTCCCTAAAATATTCTCTTTGATTAATACAAAATTTTAAAATGGTTGCCACTAAAAGTATTAGGTCAGTGAAAGGAATTGGGATATTTAAAAATAGGCTTGCATCACTTTTTTAGCTTCATTGAGTTGTAGTTTGTTCATTGACTTAATAATTAAGTGCTTGCAAGTATGATAGTGGACCCCTTTGTGCATGAGCGCATCCCTAAAGCTTTCAATTATTAAAATAAAAAGCATTATGATGTGATTATTTGAAGGAGACGTATCCATTAAAGAAATATTATGGATGGGTATTAATGAAGATCATATAGTATGTTAGGAATTTTATTTGGAATGTTAGTCAAAATAATATTCTAGTTGATAATTATAAATGCATGTGTAAAATATTGTTGAAATTGATTATTTTAAAAGTAAATATTGCAAGGTTAATTTTGTTTTTAATTGTTGGCATGTTGTGTTGACTTTTATGTAAGAGTTGCATTTCTTATTCAACTTTGTAAGAGAATTTGTCTATGAATTGATATCTTAAATTTTATAGAAAGATTATATATGAAAACAAATGATTGCGGAGTTTTATAATAAATGATTTATAGGAAATAATATTTTTTGAAGGTTTTGTAAATTATAATCTTGTGTAGATTTGATTATGGGAGAAATTTAATGGTGAAATATGCTTAACTCTTCAAAAGTTTTGATGTTTTGTCTTTACATGACAACCACTTAGAATATAATATGTTTTAAGTATGTCATTTATGGTCATGGGAGATTAGTTTTTTTTAAGATTGTCTGAAGACTAATCAATGTAATATGAATTGATGGTAATTATCTCAAAACTATGTAATTGAATTCTAATAAATTATCATGTACACTAAAACACTAGAAATATGGAGCATCCAAACACACACGTGCATTTTTCTATATTTATTAATATTATTGTGTTGTATCTCATTATAATTTAGTTTCAAAATAACTTTAAGTTAAAGTTAACAAAATATTATGTTGTCTTAGTAATATTGTTTCCATGCTATATATTCTTACACTAGAAGGAGGATCATCTTATTTCTCACTTCTTTATTGATCTTATGTATGAAATATTTTATATTGATTTT
The DNA here is from genome assembly GCF_030272615.1 of Cryptomeria japonica. Taxonomy (NCBI): domain Eukaryota; kingdom Viridiplantae; phylum Streptophyta; class Pinopsida; order Cupressales; family Cupressaceae; genus Cryptomeria; species Cryptomeria japonica. Next base: position 148,652,100 of record NC_081405.1, read on the forward strand.
AATAGTTGATGCATTTTACAAGAAATGAATTTATTAAATTGAATATATAATAGATTTATGATGTTTCATTGAAAGTTTTTATTAAGTTTTGTGCGCAAATTTTATATTTCAAGATTCAATAGTATGTACATGTATATTTTTTTAAGTTCAATATTATATTATATATTTCATGTGTATCTCATTCAACAACATAGAAATGTTACTATTTATAAATGTTTTTTTTTAATTTAGTAAAATAGATTCTTCTTTGACATAGAGTTGTATATAATTCATGTATATCTTTATATATGCAGGAGTTCTTTATTATCATGGATGTCTTTGACATAGATGAACTATTAGGTGAAAATCCCACACCACAACCCCCTCCTCCTCCTCCTCCACCTCCACCACCACCACCACCACCACAACAACCCCCTAGATTGGATGAAATTCGTTTAAGAGAATGAATTAATGAAAACCTACAAGTGATTGAACAAAACATTGCTGCTATCCAAAATGAGCAAATCACGCCACCCCATCTTGTAGAGTTTGCAAAATCAATGCAAACTATTGTTGAGTCAGTTAGATCTGTTGATTCTCAATTAGATCAATTTCATAGACGACGACAAGAGTTGCGTGATTTTTATGCCGATGGTTTAACTTATAGGCAAATCATTGATTTGAAAATAACCAAAGCTCATTTATGTCCATATTTTACCAACCCCAAAACAAGAGAACCAATGCAACCTAACCAGAAAATAATTTCAATTAGGTGGTGTTTGCATCCAGAAATGGCTAGATACTTTTGGGATAGATGGTGGATGGTTTTTGATTATCCACCACATTGTAATTATGAGGTCCCTTTTTATTTTTTGAAGAAATTATACTGTGAGTTTGTAATGAACCAAAAACAAAATTATTTTGACATTAAGTCATTCTAGGGTGTTGGTCGTGGAATGCCACAGCATAGATTAGGGGCACGAAGTAATAATCCCCTACCGGATCCACCCATAGTTCCACTTGTTGCTCCATTGATTCCTGTAGATGTCCAAAATACATCATTCATTTTGACATTAGATGCTTTGACTTCCCTCACAGGTAACCTGAGTGAGCAAGCTGCTCACATGGCATCTGCTCCTCGATGGATGCCACATATGTGTTTGAGTTGTCATGAGACGTGTGTAGGTCCTACTACTACTGCAGGATCTACTTCAGTTCTAGCTGAGCATGATGCAGCAGATGATAGTATGATGACATCTTATATGGATTGTCTTTGCTCGGATGTTCATCTTGACCAGGTATAGATATATATACATGTACATGTCAATATTTTTATACTTCATTAAATATAGGTATAAACTAAGTGCATCTCATTTTTTATACAATCTAATACTTCATTAAATAAATTTTGTTTATGTAGATAAGGACTACACCTAATAATAGAGTCAATATTGCATCTACTAGAACACAACTCGGCACACCTTATGGGGTATAGTATAAATTTCTATCTAGACATTGTACTATCTTTTTAAGTTAATATGTTATCATTGTATACTATATAAATTTTCATGTTGATACATTAAATGCTTCTTTCTCTAGGATTCAGGTCATGAGGGACCCTCTACATCACATCGAGAAGAGGGTCTGACTATTGTGACACCATCTATGGTATGTATCTTATAATTCTTAAATTAAATATGAACTCTTACAATATTGTAACTTAACTTGAAATTATTTAGTACACATATATATGTTCACTAAATATGATTTCATTAAATGCATGTATGTAGGTGGACACTACCATTAGGATAGGTTATCCTCATAATTCTGATCAGAGCCAATTTGAATGCACATCGACATCCTTTGAGGTATTAATATGTAATACTTAATTTGATCTTATTTTGACTCTTAATTTAAGATTTAATTGGACACTTTGAATTTGACCTTGTACAGGAGTTAGCTAGCACTACATTTGGTGTTGATATTGCACAAGATACTGCTAGAGGATTTGATTAGCATATGGTAAGTTTGTAACTTAATTTATGAATTCTACTATATTCGATAAATGATTCTTTTAATAGTTAATTTCAAGTAATATTTTAATATTATTTTTTTATTGTACAACATGAGACAGGTGGATCTGGACCACGTCCCGGGGACAAGAGAGATACTGCTAGAGGATCTGATGAGCATATGGTAAGTTTGTAACTTAATTTATGAATTCTACTATATTTGATAAATGATTCTTTTAATAGTTAATTTCAAGTAATATTTTAATATTATTTTTTTATTGTACAGCATGAGACAGGTGAATCTGGACCACGTCCCAGGGACAAGAGACCACGAGATGTTATTGATGATAGCACTTAGATTTTACTATTTATTTGGCTTTGATATGTACTTTTTTATGGACTTTACACATTTGTTTACACGTGCACATACTTTATATATATGGATAGTTGCATAATAGGATTAGATCATATATATTTTGTGCATACTTTATATATTTTGTGCACATTAGATATTATGTGGAGTGAACTTCATGTTACCATCTAGACATATATATGGATTATTTGGACTTGAAATTTTACTGTTTATTTGGCTCTGATATGTACTATTTTATGGGCTTTACATATTTGTTTACACGTGCACACACATACTTTATATATATGGATAGTTTCATAATAGGATTAGATCATATATATTATGTGCATACTTTATGTGTATTGTGCCCATTAGATATTAAGTGGACTTGAAATTATGTGCACATTAGATCATATATATTGACTTGAAATTATGTGGACTTGAAATTTTGTGCATACTTTATATATTATGTGGACTTGAAATTTTATTTATGGAAGTTGTGCTTAAACAACTTTATAGGCATTATGTGGACTTGTAATTTTATTTTTGTAATTTCATTTAAATAGTTCTTGTGATTAGATAAACTAAAGGTGCATACATCATGAACTAAGTATCGAAACATATCTTATAATTATAACATATTCTAAATTAAAAAGTATCATTTAACAAATATAATGAATAGAACTTGATTAAAACATAATTATCTCATTCATAAATTTGACCAATAGTCTCTCATTTATGTATATTGTACACAAAATGTAATCAAGAAGACATATCTAAAATAAAATAAATAGTCTATTTAAATAACTTTGTTTTCATTGATGCCTTCTACTTGTGGTAAACCTGAAATAAAATTTTACTAGATTAATTCCGTTATACCATCTGCATCCTCTCTCTTTTGCAAAGCATCTATAATTGTCTCGTGCTCTTCCATAGAGAGAGTCCATAATTGTTTATTAGTAGGCCTACCATGATATCTATCCAATTTTATATTAGTTGCCACTACCAAATGCGAGTAATGTATAATCTTCTTCTCTAATTCATAATCTTCAAATGCGGGCAATACATTCTTTCTTGTTAGATATTTGCGCAGCCAAGTGCCAACAACAACCACAGATCCTGTTGGATAGTCATAACCATCATCATCTACTCGAGGAGTAGTTAGCTTATGTTTTGGCTCCACACATCGAGCCAACCAATACTCTGTCCCCTCTTCATTGTCCTCTGGTGCAACAATAGCATAGACATGTCCTATGCACAAAACAATTTTATTTTAATATTTAATGAGAAATAAAAACAAAAATATACACTGTAAGATTTCATAAATTTATGTACTATTTAATAAATCAAAACAAATTTCAAAAATAATTTTACCTTGTATAAGAACTGAAATACGATCATAGTCATTTGATGCAAACATTTGATCCATATCTTCATTAGTTCTTTCATGTGGATCATATGCATCTATGGGTGTCAATGATCTTTGTTGCCATTCTTCAACCCATTCTTTATTCTCACAAAATTCCCAATCTCCAGAAACACAAAATTGACAAAAGCAAGCAAGTTGCCTTGTCAATATAGTCCATGTGTTTGAATTAGAACTCTTAAACAAATTCCATTTAGCTGATCCAATGATGGTATTACAATCATGTCAAATAGGAATACTATCTTCCTCTATCAACCAGAAGAAACGTCGAATTGCAGAGTTTTCAGTTGATCCTTTTGACAACTTTGAATTGCACCAATCTACAACTGCACGAGCATCTTTGAATTTCACTGCATCCTTGAATTTCAATTGTTCTCTAGCAAGAGCTCTTTTTATACAGGCACTGACTCCATCGTGTTCCCCCTTACCATGTCCCGCTTCAAAAAAACTCCATAAATGTTGGACATTGGTTATCTTGTGAACTTTGCATAGCCAATAAAACATTCTTGCATTTTTGAATTGTCCAGTGTAGTTATCTGACCATATCATATGTTGTTTCATGTCAATTTCTCTTTCCTTAAGATTATCATAAAATACCTCGAAGCAATGTTGAACAAACTCTAAAGAGTGTAATCGATTATCGCTAACATAGAAATGATACTCCCTCAAAATTTTTCTATTATCTTCTGTACTATCATGGTCATGTCTATATATAATGTGCACAAATATGGCCACTTGCACTAAGTTGTAGTATTGTGATTGAGTTTCCTCTTGTGGTTTTAGAGTATAATTTTCTGCAAAATCCACAACTGATACTATTGTTCCAACTGGAAATGTGTTCTTGCATATGCGAAACTGTCCATCAAGCCATCGGGCATGTAGGGAATGTTTCACATATTTTGGAACAATATGAGTTTTAAACTCACTAATAAATGCATTCACACTATTCTATTTTGTAATCAATTCTAAACGTTTCCCCATCTTTCCATCCTTTAGAGGGTATTCTATATTTTTAAATCTCCTAACATTTTTGTCCAAACTTAGATGAAACATGTTCATGCAAACATTCACCTATCGAAGAATAGTTCCCACATAAATTGCAAAGGCCATAAATGCATGAACTGGAAAGAAATAATTGTTCATTAGGTGGTTTACAAAATAAACTTCCAATAAAATCTTTTATAGTTTCAGGTGCAACATAAACACGACAATCCTGCACAAGATCATTACCATGCAACATACAACGTATATATCGAAAAACATCATAATAGTAACGAAACTAGACATGAGTTTTACCACAACAAGATATTCTTTGTTTATTGATTTTAACATACCAGGGTTTGCATTTTTCAAATGATCTTTGACTAATTCGTAAATTCATTAAAACAGATTCATCACTAAATTTTTTAAAGAATTCAGTTTGAGTCATGTCAAGAAGATGTTTTGGATGAGGATCACGAATTTTTGATCCCACCCTTAACTTTAAAACATCTCTAGCATTTGATGAAACTCTAGTGTTATCATGCCAAAATTTTGCAATTAATTGTTTAGTTTCATCATTTAATTTCATGTCCGACCTTTGAAGTCTACCACTAAAACTCCAACAATGGTTTAGTGGATCAATTTCAATTGTGTCTCTTCTTTTGGCCGCTCTTGACAAGGTTCTACGATGTAAGTTCAAATAGCCACTTATATCACTTAACATTCTTTTACTAACAATCATTTTGTCAACTATAGCAGTCGTTATAACTCTACGTGCTACATTCTTATCTTTAGATCGACTTGTTTTTCCTATAGAATCAATGGCACTGGCAACAGTAGATACAACTTGCTTATATGATTCATCTTTTCTTTTTGGTTTTGCATAAATACCTATTTTTTTCATGACTTTACGCATTTTTAACATTTTTATTAATTGTAGCATTAATTGACATAGGAATCCTAACTTTTTATTATAGAAAAATTGTTTATATAATCTGTTTGCATGTGTTCTAATTTGTCTCCAAGAAACTAACCCATTAAGATTATCTAGCACATTGCTATCAATAGTAAACAAATTACATTCATTTTCTTTTAGAGAGGGTGGTGTAATATTTTCAATTTTTATTTCTTTTCGTATTGGTGTATGAAATTTATATCTAGCTTCATTTAAATCAGCAATTTGATTGGCATCATAGTCATCAGGATTTAAAAACATACCAGGATTCGCATCCACATCAACATTTGCATCAACAGTCATACCCATGTGTGGTTCTAAATTTCTTGCATCCATCATGATGTCTTCAATGGTCTCATCTACAACGGGCACTGAACTAGATGCTTCAGAAGTTTTATTCAATTATTGTTGTTGTGATCTTCGATCTCTTTGGCATTTTGCCTCCTTCTCTCTTTGTGCTTGAATTTCATCCACTGTCATTGTCCTCTTTTTTTTTTCTTTTGACATTGCTTAGAACCCATTTTTACAAACTCGTCTTCAAAAAATAATATCTTTTTACTGAGTTCTTCAAAAAATAGTGTAAAAAATATTTAAAAGTACTGCCAAATGATGTAAAAAATCTTTGTCAGTACGAATTTCAATGATAGTGTGGTAAATCGATGCAATCTATCCTTTTTTTTATAGTAACGGTTATCTAGAAATGGGGGCCCATTATTTAAATAACGGGTCCCCATTTTAATAACGTGGGCTCGTTATTTAAATAACGGGCCCCCATTTTTAAAATGGGGGCCCGTTATTAAATCCAACAGGCAAAAAATGAAACAGGCCCCCGTTTTATAAACAAGGGCCCGTTATGTAAAATTTGAATTCACTACCTGCCACTTGCCTCGGGATTAGGCCCGGGATAGGCCTGGGATGGCCACACCTGAGACATGAACCTGCAAATTCAAAGCTCCATGAATGAAAGCACAAATATGATGAAATGAAATAGTTTACATGCCTCTAATCAGAGAATTTTTATACGAAATTGAAACCCATTTCAGATTATACTGTCTTGATTCTAAATATGTAAATTAATTTAAAAATTGATTATTTTAACTATTTTTCATTTAATTTATACTAAATCAGGTCCATAAATTTGAAATATTAACTAATTTTCTTAATTTAATAACTTTTTTATTTTAATGAATTTTGAAAAAAAAATTATATGTCATCAATCTAAACAAAATTCTTTTCAATTTATTAAAAAAAAAATTCAAAAAATGCTAAGTTTACTTCAAATTATGTGGGTCGTACACGTCAAATTTTTAAAAAGATAATTACGGCCATTAAAAAATTAATTAAAAAAAAAATATTTGAAAAAAAAATATAGAAAAATATGCTCATCAATATTCAGTGTGTTACAAATCATTTCCCAAAACGGTTTGAGAAAATAATTTTAATTGTGTCAAAAAGTGTGGGTCGTACACATGCATGGTATGGTCCTGAAACAGGCATTTTTAAAACATAGTTTTTAGAACTCCATTCAAAAAGTTATTTTTTATTATGTGGGTATTAAAATAAATTATATATTTGAAAAATACACTTAGAGAGATATCTTTTATTTTCTTGACTTTTTCCAAGATTCAATCTCTAAGTGTTTCAAAATTTAAGCTCAAGTGAGACAAAATCTGAAAAACAGGGAAAACACTTCCACTTTTTGGCCAAAAAATGGACTCATCTTCTTTCACTGACCCGAAAGTTCAAATTTATTATGGTGATAAATATTTCATATTATTTGTGGATGACTATTCAAGGATGATGTCAGTAATGTTTTTAAAAGAAAAATAAGAAGCTTTTCAAATGTTTAAATGGTACAAGGCAAGAGTTGAAAATGAAACAGGAAGACAACTGAAATATCTTAGATCAGATAGAGGAGGAGAGTTCACATCTGATGAGATCAACTTATTCTACAATGATCATGGTATTAAAAGACAAGTCTCTACACCGAGAACTCCACAGCAAAATGGAATAGTTGAGAGAAGAAACAGATCTATTGTGGATTGTGCTAGAACCCTGATGATTGAAAAGAAAGTGCCACAAACATTTTGGAGAGAAGCAATAAGCACTACAGTTTACACCCTGAACCAAGTACAACTGAAGAAAGGTACTTTGAAGACACCATATGAAATCTGGTATGACAAGAAACCTAATATAAGTTATTTTAAAATCTTTGGAAGTAGATGCTATATACACAAAGATGATAGAAATGGCAAGTTTGATCAAAGAAGTGAAGAAGGAACATTTCTAGGTTATTCTTCTAGAAGCAAAGCATTTAAATGTCTCATCAAATCATCTAACAAAATAGTAGAAAGTGCAAATGTTAAAATTGATGAATTTGCAAAAAGAAATGATGAAGGAAATTCCAAAGAACCAGAAGATTATGATGAATTTGTCTATGTTCAACCGACAAGTCTTACCGAGAGAACTGTTGAAGAAAATGAAGAAAATATCCAGTTACCAAGTGATGAAGAAGATCATACAGAGCCTACCGAGCCTATATTAGCCAAGTATGACAGAAGACATCATGCACCAAGTCAGATTATAGGAGATTAGGATGATCTAGTGATGACAAGGAACAAACTAAGACAAAACACATGTTTGATATCTGAATTTGAACCGAGAATAGTGAAAGAGGCATTTAACAGTGAAGATTGGATAAATGCTATGACAGAAGAGATTGATCAAATCAAAAAGAATTACACATGGACACTAATCCCAAGACCAAAGGACAAAAATGTAATTGGTACAAAGTAGATTTTTAGAAATAAGCTAAATGAAAAAGGAGAGGTCATTCAAAATAAAGAAAGACTAGTTTGCAAAGGTTATGCTCAAGAAGAAAGAATTGATTATAGTGAAACTTTTGCAGCTGTGGCTAGACTTTAAGGAGTAAGAACATTGTTGGCATATTCTGCTTTCAAAAACTTCAAGGTATATCAAATGGATGTCAAATCTGCATTTCTGAATGGAATATTAGAAGAAGAAGTTTTTATTGAACAACCTGAAGGATTTGTTGAAGACAATGATAAAGATCAAGTATGTAAATTGAATAAAGCATTATATGGTCTGAAACAAGCACCTAGAGCATGGTATGAAAGATTGTACTCTTATTTGATTAAGATTGGTTTTATAAGGACAAGTGAGAATAGCAATATATACATGATGAATGATGAAAATGGAATACTAATCTCAGCCATATTTGTTGATGATATTATATTTTGTGGAAATGACTCTCTATGTAAGAACTTTGGAAATGAAATGAGCAAAGAATTTGAGATGTCATTAATCGGTGAGATAAAGTATTTTATAGGTTTACAGATACTACAAATGAAAAGTGAGATTTTCATTACTCAATCCAAGTACATAAAGGAAATATTGAAGAAATTTGGAATGGAGGATTCAAAACCAGTAAGTACTCCTATGACTACCAACTGTAAACTATCAAAGAATGATGAATCTGCATCTATTGATGAGACACTTTACCGATCTATTATTGGAAAACTACAATATGTTGTTCATAGCAGACCAGACATAGCACATGCAGTAGGTATAGTTGCAAGATTCTCTGCAGATCCTAAGGAAACACACATGACAACAATCAAAAGATTTTTTAGATACTTGAAAGGCACAGAGGATTATGGCTTAGTATATCAGAAAGGAAATGATTTTTGTTTAAAAGTTTATACTGACGCTGATTGGGCAGGCAACATTGATGACATTAAAAGCACAAGTGGAGGAGCTTTCTTTTTAGGAGAAAGACTAGTAAGTTGGCTTAGCAAGAAACAAGGATGTGTTTCACAGTCAACAGTAGAAGCTGAATACGTTGCTGCAGCATTGAATTGTACCAACATTGCATGGATTAAACAACTGTTGGAAGGAATAAATGAGAAAGTTACCGAGCTAGTAACTATATTCTGTGATAATACTAGTGCTATTAACATTTCAAAGAATCCTATTATGCACTCTAAGACAAAGCACATCTCTATCAAATATCATTATCTTAGAGAAGAAGCTCAAGAGAAGAAAGTGGTGTTCGAGTATGTTAGCACAAAGGAACAAATAGCAGATATCTTTACCAAGCCACTACCAAGGGACACTTTTGAATATCTCATAAGTAGGTTAGGGGTCCTACCCCTATCTTCTACTCATTGACTGAGTTCGGTGAAATCATCAATTCAATGACTCTATCAAATATCTTTTTAGAGTTTATGCTGATTTACACACTTTAGGATGTTTTCTAAAGGTGTATAGGAAATAATAGAGGAAATAATACAAGAAACAATATAGGGGATAGGAATTGAAGACAAAATGCTCTGACTGAGACTCAGTTGATACACAACAGTAGGAACTCACTTCATACAAGAAGAAATTATGTTTTAGTTCTTTACCTTTTGGCATTGTTGTCAAATGGGGAGAAGACTAATATAAGGGAGAGAAGACTGATTGAAAAGACTGGAGAAAATAGAAGAAGTCTAATGTATGGGGGAGAAAATCTGTTGACAGCAAGAGAGCATTTAAACATTTCAGAATCATAGCAATCCAAATCTTTTTAAGGTCAATGCCAAAGGGGGAGATTGTTAGCATTTGGCATTATAACAGACAATGGAAGATTGTTGGCATTTCAATAAGGATATTGAGAAGGTTGTTGATGATTATGGACATAACTGATTAAGGATGTTTACTGTCTTGATATTATTATTTTTTCATTGATGTCAAGAAATTGATCTTATAATTCAGTATGATGTTGCCATATCTTGAGAAGTATGATTTGAAGAGTATAAAGATGTTGGTAAAAGACATAGAAAGAATATGATGAATAAGGTATTCAATGGGCAACTATTAACGAAACAGATAATGATGAGATCATGATGTTTAGATTGTTTAAACATCATACATATGTTGTAAATTGTAAGGTTAATACTATACTATGTTCTAGAACAAAGAACCTAGTCGGTAAACAATAAGGTTATCGCTATCGGTTAATGAAGGCAAAATGTCTACCGAGTGAAGTTTAGTATTTATCGAGTTGTAACTGAGCTATAACAGAATACATTAAATGGTTAGATGCATTATTTAACGAAGGAAGCTGATGAGGTGGAACTAATTAAATGATTGGTATGTTGTGCATGAAGTTTGTTAATGAATCTATGGCAAAGGAAAATCGGCATGAAGATCTACAGCTCAGATTGAAACACAATACCCTAGCACAAGTTCCAAGAAATGTATGCAAGTTCCTAGGTAGGGTAAAACATTTTTAGATAGAAGGTTACATTGAACCTGGTCAAAGTTTGAAGATCTGATGGCTATGATTGATCATGGGAAATGTGATCAAGGAGATTAAGCGGTTAGCTAATTGTTTATAAATAGGGAACTATTGATAAACAATGTATGCAGGCAAATGTATGCACAGGAATGCTACATAGTGATTATCGAGCACAGAAGCTTGAAGACCTATTTGAATAACAGAGTATAGAAGCCCAACAAATGGACAAGATTAGTTCTATGTCTAGATTGTATTGAACAAATAAGAATCTGCTTTAGCATTTTAGATGTGAAGTTGCAGATAGATTTTTATTACTGTTATTTTGTGAAAGTGACAGAAAATCTCTTAACCGAGTGGACTTAACAGTCTTATTTGTAAAACCCTCTAGCAAGGTGACATTCTGATTGAGTGTTTGAAATCCTTTAACAAGGTCACTTCTAACAAGGTTAAGATCCTAACAGATCTGAGGGAAATCCCTTAATTGGGTCACATCTAGCAATGTGTTTGTAATCTTTAATAGGATTTCTTTTAATCGAGCATATTCTAGAAGAGTATATTTCTTAGTGGGTCCTAAATACCACAGTGGTTTTTCCCTATTTGGATTTCCACGTTAAATCTGGTGTTATGAGGTTTATGATGTTTATATGCTTTTGAGTTTTCATGTTTAGTAGTTTTGGTTATATTACTGAAGTATATGTTACCGAGGTTGAATCTGATGTTTTTATGGAAGATTAAGTTTGTATGATTCACCCCCCCTCTCATCTTGTTGGCTATTGGATCTATACTTACATTAAGTATCAAAACTATCATTATCTTGGTCTTGACCTACTCTAAAGGGTTTTATGTCCTTTCAGAACCTTTTTTTACTGTAATCAAGAACATATTATGAGGTGTTATAATATTTCTGCAACATTGTTGGTATTATTTGTATACCAGTATGATATTTCAGTCATGTTTGACTGTTGTGGTGAGCAATTTGTCATACATTTTGAGCTAGTACATGGCATATATGAATCATATAGATAAGTGGTTTTTGAAAAGTGTTTCTAGATTCACATTCTAATTATATCTTGGCTTTGAAAATGATAGGTGATCTATAGTTGAAGATAATTAAACCTATGTTCTAGCTAATACAATTGCAATATATTAGTGTGGAGGAATGCATTGCATTCTCGAATTGTAGTTTATGAACTATTGTAGATGTTTGATTAAGGTTCCCTGATGTTTAATGTTGGCTCTTTGGTCAGTCACAAGTTTTATTGGTGGTTCAGATTGAAGTTTATTATCTATATTGGTATGAGTTAACTATTTTCTTTTGAGGCTAACTTATGTGTTTTTGGTTATTGTGGTAGCATGAAGGTTCATGAGAGCTATATTAGAAGTATTTGGAAGGTATGCCAAAATGGTGTGACCCTTGAAACATTTAATTTTCCTTCAACATTTGTGTTGAAGAATGTTTTGTGGTCCATAATTATGTATGAACATGTTGCATCTTATTACGCCAACCTAATGGATGTTATTGAGGTTGGGGATAATATATAAAGGTCACATTCATTGTGTGGATGCATGATTTATCAAAGTAAGTTGTGTGAGGTCATTGTAATATGGTGAAAAAGTTCAGATGTATAACAACGCAATGATGAAAATACTTTTTATGTGTACTAAATTGTGAATTATTATCAACATTTCGGTAGATTCTTTTTCTACACTTCAATCTTGTTGACATTTGTATATTAAAAGATATATTTCTTTTTGTAAAGAAGTGATCTTCATTGTGTGCAATTATTGACTATATTTGGCCCTAAGGTTGTGAGCCTTAGCCTACAAGTCATGTTCTAGAGCAACGAGCTCCTTAGCATTTGGTTTAAACATTGTAATTATTTTAATATACATATGATGACTTTGATTCTCATTGTGTTTTCTTTCAATTTGGGTTTTCCATCTAAAAAATGTTGGTGTTTATGTTTGTTTGGTTTATTAGTTTAGTTATTTTCTTTCATACATATAGTTTATAAAATGAATGATAAAGTAGGAACTTAAATCTAATCAAGGTTTTAGTATATGTTGATTCACCCTCCTCTCAGTTATCTAGTAGTGTTCAACAATAAATATCACTAGTCTATTCAAAGTGAGCCAGCCAACACAATATAGTCCTTGTGACAAGATTTGAGGGTGGTAATGTAAAAAAATCTATGATTCATTATGGTTTAAGGTATAATATTGGTTTGTACTTACTAATTTTATTGAATTTCTCTAAGGTAACCCTCATGGTTTTGTAGATCATATTTAGTAAAGATAAGTAGTCTAGATCTAATTTTAGCCCATTATTACCAATTTCTTTTAAAGAGGCCAACCAAAATCATTTGGCATTACATTTTGGGTCTAGTCTCTAGGATTTGTGGGGCTATAGATTTTGGATTAAATAAAAATAATAATTTCATAGGAGATAAGTCTATTTCTTAAGGTATTATTGCACTATTCAAGTTTGAGGCTAAATTACGTTTTTTTGTACATAATGTGTGCATCCTATCAACATAAATCAATTAATTTCATTGTTGTCAAGAAGATAAATCCACTAGCAAAGATAGATTGATAGATAGAAATGCGTTTTACACCATGTACTTTTTCATGATACTAATAGTTGTAGTGAATCCTTTCCTATTTTATATCCTTGATGAACCGAAGAAACTATCCATGATAAAAGATGCAACAACCTCATTAATAAAGAAATTTTTTTGTTAGGCCCATTTTAAAATTCACTAACATGATTTTTTTGGGTAGTGATACATTCTTTTTCCATCTAATACCATGGCTATCCTCAAAGCTTCACCATCACAAATTATTACACACATTCCTTATTTTCAATTCCTTGGATTGATAATTAGGCCAATTCTAGTTTTGCAAAATTGTAGTGTTGAGATTCATCTCAAGTAAAAGCAATTAGTGTGAAAATGGTTATTTATGGTATCTGCATCATGCAAGCATGAAGGAAGCTTATTCATAAGTCACATAGTAAATATGGAATGCAATTCATGATAAAATAACTTTATTGAGTTCTATATATATTACAATCTGCATATCTATATTTAGATAAAATATAATTTTTTTTTCATTTTTAAAATATTAGTCATTTCTATTAATTAAGACAGTGTATTATTAAAAATAAAAGAGAAAAAAATCTAATTAATATATATCTAATTTTTTTTTATCTAAGTAATTTGAATCCTTAGTCATTCAAGGTGAGCCAACACATTATTGCACACTATTTTGAGATCTTTAGAATGCTAAAGGACAAACACATGATATATATATATATATACCTTAAATTTTTATTTTGATGGTCATTAGAGTAATTCTCATGGCTTTGTAAAGCCAAAAATAAAAAGAAGTAATCTAATTATATTTTTTGGAAAGTTAATGTTGATAAGCTTTCAATCAAGTCATCATAAATCATTAGACATGACTTTTGAGTCTAGGCAGGACCATGGTTATCCTCAAAGCTCAACCAGCATTAATTATTACACACCGACATAAATTATTAGACACACTCCTTATTCTCAATTTATCATATACGTCAGATTAGATACTAAAGATAAAAGCAATTCCGAGTTAGATATTCAGGATAAAAGAAATCAGTGCAAAAATGGTCATTTACGTCAGATTAGATTCTAAAGATGGCATGCATTACCTAAAAGTAATTTTCCCTCTGATACATTAGAAAAATACCCACATTATTGTATATTTCAAAAGCTATAATTGTAGAACTTTGAGGTTGCTACTGTAAATTACCATGAAGTGAAGTTTCAAAAATATTAATATAATACCCCACAAAGAAACTTGCCTTCATGTGTATAAAAGATCAGTCATCATTATGATGAATTTAATAATTTTTTTTGGTTTATGCAATTTGATCTCTCCCTTCTTCTTTTTTTTGGAATTGGGTAAAAGTTAAGAACTATTTTAATTTAAAAAAATTAAATGATCATTACATATATAATTTCTCAATTTTGATCTCTTAAAAGTAATATATATTTTTATTCTAAAATGATGTAAACTAATGAAACATAAAAATTAAAACTTCACCATGGGACAATTGGGTTACCAAACATTGGTCAGCTTTACAGTCACTCTCTTTGAGTGGGGCAATTTCTTAACCGCGACCTTCATTAAATAGAGCAAAGGTGGTCTGGTTGCCTCCTCCGGCTTCTAAGTATAAATTGAACTTTGATGGAGCATCCCGTGGTAACCCTGGCAAATCTGCCATTGGTATTGTGGTTTCTGATAACAAGGCTTGTATCATAAAAGCACAATGCCAGTGTATTGCTAGTGGGACTAACAATGTGGCCGAACTTCATGCCCTTTCTATGGGACTTGATCTGCTCCTTTCATTACATTTGTTGGATGTTGTTATAGAAGGTGATTCTCAGGTTGTTTTCTACATGGTCACTAATCGCTCATCACACTCCTAGTATCTAAAATATTGGCTGGACAAGATACTTGCTCACTTTGAGTTGTTCAATTCCTTCTCCATTGTTCATTGTCAAAGGGAAGCTAATAAGGTGGCAGACTTCTTGGCCAATAAAGAATTAGATGAAGATATCCAATATTTAGTTGACGTGGATTCCAGTTTTTTACCAGCTCACCTGGTTTAATCGATTCTAACATATTTGCAGAAACACGATCTTGTGTCTTGATTGGTGATTATATTTAGGCATGCAGTTTAATGTGGTGTTGGTGGCCTTTTTGGTCTTCATATCTTCATTACGTTTGCATTATTGTGTGTAATCTCAGTCTGGGTACAGTTTATTGTTTTTGTTTCAATTGGTTGGGATGTGTGGTCCGTGGGACCATCTTATATTAATGCTCTGCATATATTTCACACTTCAAATCTACCCCATGCTTAACATTGTTGGCATGTGGCTGTGGCTTGGGTTTTTGTTTGTCCAAATCATGATGATTGCATAGTGTTTTTATTTATGCTGATTTTTAATTATTGTACTTTTGTTCGGGTGGCTCGCTTGAACTTTTAATGATTTATTTCACTTCTTCTCTTGTGGTGGCAGTTTTTGATGTTATTTCATTTCATGTGGGGGACTTCGTTCATGCAGCTATCTTGTTTTATTGTTGTCAAGTTTACGTCGATTTATGGCTTTGAGTATCCTATAGAAGTTGTCATCATTTTCTCCTAAGGTGGCAGCCTATGGTTTTTTTTTTGTACGAATGTCATGGGTTTGCTTGAGATGATATTTGTTGTTGCATCCTTTGGTGGCCAAGCTTGTTCTCTCATAATGGCATTTGCTCTCTTTATATTCTCGTGTTTCTCTTGGTTTTGCATTATCTTTTTATGGAGTCTGTGGGTTATCGAATTTTGATGCCTATCAAGCAGTATGACTTCCAAGACTCTCATTTTTTTGATGATGAAAAGCTTGGCCATCTATTTCAAGTTTATTCTCTGTATTTCTCTCTGGCTTTTCGCAAGGTTTTGGGAAAATGATGGCTGGTGGAAAATGCAAGTTGTTTTCTTGCTGAGATTGTATCTTGTTTTCTCACTATTTGTATGGATGTGCTCCTGGCTTCTGCTATGGTCAGGGCACTTTTTTGATGCATACTTCCATCCCTATTTCTATACTGCTGATGATTTGGATAGTGCATTGTCTTTCTATCATTTTGAATTTAGTAATTTTGAGTATGGTGGTTTCCTACCTCGTTCTCAGTTATTATCTTTTGGCTGGCACATGGAACTTCTTTCAGTTATAAGAAATGGCTTGATTTCTAACCTTATTAATGATACTTTGTTTGCCTTGGTAGCTCTATTAGATCATGTATCACCAGATTGTTTGGCGGCAGCTGTAAATATATTTCCAGATATTCACTTTCTCCTGGACTCGATGCACGTAGTAATGTCTTCGCCAACTTCAGTATTGCCTATTTAGATGGTACCTCCTGCAATTCTCATTGATGATGATACACCCCCTTCTCCTCCGTTGGAAAGCACTAGCTCGTGGCATTTGAATTTTTAAATGTAATTCTCTCAACCAGAGAATTTTTTGTACTCATTACAAAGGGTTTGGTTTTTTGTTGCCAAATATGGCAATTATGTAATCTTGGGTGGACCTCTTTCTAGTTTTTATGTATGAGCTAGACCAAAGGTTTTCTTTGCCTGGTTCTTTCCTACTAGTGCTCTTTGAACTAGGTTGTAAAAAATTATAAATATTAATAAAATTTAGTGCTTTACCACTTTTATCAAAAAATAAAAAAAAATAAAAACTTAAAAATTAAACATCAAATTATGGGTAGACATCATCAACAATAAAAACTTTCAAGTTTTATTGATACAATATTATCAAAAATATTAAACATTAAATCAACCAATTTTATTATAACTAATGAAATGAAATCAAGTAGAAAACCCTTTCCCTCTACATTTCGGAGTATTAATTACTATTGTGAAACTACATAAATTTGAATTTCACATAGTTTAACTTTGTAATTATTGCAGGGCACAAACTCGAAAACAAAATAGTGGAAAGTGAAACAGACAAAAATGGAAGTACATATTATCTTTGTAGTACACAAGCTCTACTCTACTCTAGCAGAAAAAATGCATAATCTGATTCCCTTGTAAGCACCCATAGGAACGGTATTCATTATATGGCCATGTCACTTTAAAATTTTCAACACAATCTGCAATTTTAAGGAGAATGGTAATTGGTCAAATGACAGGTTATAATTTATTAGATGTTTTCATTCTATTAGATAGAAATATTATTGGGAACTCCCCGACCTGTAAAACTACCTGATTCTGATAAGTTAGTAGTGTCAGGGTAAAGTGAAGTATATAATAGATGGTGATATATATAGGGAGGAGGAGAGGGGAGAAGAGAAAAATATAGATAAATTTAGTGAAATAGATATATATATATATATATATATATATATATATATAGAGAGAGAGAGAGAGAGAGAGAGAGAGAGAGAGAGAGAGAGAGAGAGAGAGAGAGGTAAGTAATAGGGAAAGAGAAAAATAGATAGAAAGAGAGAGACTATGTGTTTATATGAGCGAGATAGATATATATGGAAAGAGGTGGATATATATTTATATATAAAGAGAGAGAGGAAGAGGGAAATGGAGAAATAGTGTGAGGAGATTAAAGTAGAGAGATCTAGAAAGAGAGAGTGACAAGGAGAGAGAGGGAGAGATTGTTAAAAAGTGAGAGAAATATAGATAGAAAGAAAATATAATGAGATAGATATAACTTGGGCAAGATAGAATGGGTGAGAAAGATAATTATATAGATAGGGTGAGAGAGATAATTATATGCAAAGGTAGAGGTGGAAGGAGAGAGAAAGAAGGAAAGGGATAAATAGATATAGAAAGATGGAGATAATGAGAGAGGAGGAAACTGAGAGATAAAAGGATAAAGGTATAAGAAGTGTGTTGAAATATGTGCAATATGTTTATATTGATGTCAACGCATCCTATTTGTATAGAGATAGATTAGTGTGCTTGACGAAGTTGAGAAATGGTCTCACACTAACATGATTGAGAGAGATGGTTTGATACAATGAAGACATGAGTCAAAATGATTGAGAAGCGGTTTAGATGCCTAAGACATAATGCAGTCCATGACATTTTGAATGTGGTGAGGAATTCAAAAAGTATATTTGTGCCCTATCATAGTTGAAGAGGCCATGGTCTAGGTTTTCGCAAAAGTCATATTCTATGTTTTCTTACCATGATTGAATAGTACAGTGTCGTAGTTTACCACATTTGACATACTTAGTATCATCTCCTATACCTTCCTCTATTTTATTTGTTTCCTCCCTTTTAATGGTTAAAATTTATGTTATCATAATTACGGAGAATTATTTTGCATGGTGTTAGCATTTTTGTTCATTCTCTATCAAGGTTATCTATATCAACAATATAATTTATAGAGGGGAAGTTCAACAAGTCCTTCAACATAGACCATAGTCTAATATTGCAAAACGTATTTGGGACATTGAGGTTCATGGCTAGAATCTCCATTTTTATTTAAAATATTAATTATGAAAAAATATCTATTTCATGATCATCCCATTTACAACAAAACTCATAGAATATTGTTTTAATCTTTTGAAAAATTTACCTAAAATACACATTTTCATTTTTATCCCTTTCTTCACCTTCGAGCTTATAGAAGTCATTCCTCATATCACCTTTTATAGATTAATATTAACACCAAATGTTCTAGTTACCCTTATTTATCTAATATTTGGTCTATTTTTCTTAATGCAATGTTAATAGTTATATTGCTAGTTGTATCTAAGAGTGAGAGAGAAAGGAAATGATAAAGGTAAGTATTATGGAAAGAGAAAGATAGATAGAAAGAGAAAGACTATTGCGTTTATATGAGTGAGATATATATATATATATATATATATATATATATATATATATAAAGAGAGAGAGGGAGAGGGAAAGGGAGAACTAGAGAGATGATATTAAAGTAGAGAGATATAGACAGAGGGAGTGACAAGGAGAGAGAGGGAGAGGGAGAGATATTGTTAAAAAGTGGGAGAAATATAGATAGACAGAAAATATAAAGAGATAGATATAACTTGGGAAAGATAAAATGGGTGAGATAGATAATTATATGCAAAGGTAGAGGTGGAAGGAGAGAGAAAGAAGGAAAGGGATAAATACATATAGAAAGATGGAGATAATGAGAGAGGAGAAAATTGAGAGATAAAAGGATAAAGGTATAAGAAGTGTGTTGAAATATGTGCAATATGTTTTTATTGATGTCAACCTATCATATTTGCATTGAGATGGATTGGTGTACTTGAGGAAGCTGAGAAATAGTTTTGCATTAACATGATTGAGAGAGATGGTTTGACACAATGAAGACACGAGTCAACATGATTGAGAAGCAGTTTAGATGCCCAAGACATAATTCATTCCATGAATCTTTGAATCTGGTGAGGAATTCAATAAGTATATTTGCGCCCTATCATAGTTGAAGAGGCCATGATCTAGGTTTTCGTAAAAGTCATATTCTGTGTTTTCTTACCATGATTGAATAGTATAGTGTCATAGTTTACCACATTTGACATACTTAGTATCATCTCCTATACCTTCCTCTATTTTATTTTTTTCCTCCCTTTTAATGGATAAAATCTATGTTATCATAATTACGGAGAATTATTTTGCATGGTTTAAGCATTTTTTTTCATTCTCTATCAAGGTTATCTATACCAACAATATAATTTATAGAGGGTAAGTTCAACAAGTCCTTCAACATAGACCATAGTCTTATCATGCAAAAGGTATTTGGGACATTGAGGTTCATGGCTAGAATCTCCATTTTTATTATAAATATTAATTATGAAAAAATATCTATTTCATAATCATCCCATTTACAACAAAACTCAAAAAAAATTGTTTTAATCTTTTGAAAAATTTACCTAAAATCCACATTTTCCTTTTTAGCCCTTTCTTCACCTTCGAGCTTATATAAATAATTCCTCATATCGCCTTTCATAGATTAATATTAACACCAAGTGTTCTTGTTACCCTTATTTATCTAATATTTGGTCTATTTTTCTTAATGCAATATTAATAGTTATATTGGTAGTTGTATTTTCTCTAATGTTTCATTTTATGTTGTGTCGTTTATTCTTGTCTATTGTTAATATTAATTATAGTAAGACAAAGTTATTGTATTTGAATTGGTATCAAATATTATACCATCCAGTGCTAGCTTTATTTCTTTATATAATGGAGACATGAACTATTCAATTTTCTACTTTTTTATTATCGGTTCATCTGATTTTAGGGAGACATCCTTAATTCCATTATCATACACTTTACCAAATTAATCTGTCATTTTAATTTATCTCTCATCTTACACTTTATGTTGAAATTTTTATGGTGTCAAATATTCTAAAAAAACTATTTTTCACTTTATTTGAGTCTTTTTCATGCTTAGGAGATGTTTTCCTTTACTAGTCAAAGACATCTTACAATAGAGTTTCTACAAAGTCAAATAATTTATTTTTTTGCTTCCTCCATTGACAAGAATTCAATATGAAAATGCACTCCATAACCTCAATGGTATCCATATTGAATGCTAGAGTTTCATTCAAGAATTTATGGTCTAATTAGTTTCATCCCTTTTTTTTTTATAGTAATTTTATATGACCTTTCTCTCTGTATAGATAATTTTTAACTATTTCAAGCTTATGTCTTTATCTTTGTGTCTTTTCTAATTTGATCTAAAAAACATTATTTTTCCAAAATATCTTCACAATATGATAGAAACTAGTCTTTTGTATATTTATTCTCTTAGTTTTTGTATTTTTTTTTTTCAATAAAAGTGGGCAAGCCACTAAACTTTATTATTATATTTAATAATTTTTACAATGGGTTCAAAAGGCATACCGGCAAAAATAACCCACAAGAAAACCTCCGATTATTGCCTTAAATAAAAGCAAAAAACTAAACTACCCTTGCAAAATACCTGTTACATGCCCAGAAAACCCACCCAAACCCATAAAATTGAACTATACAAAGAGGTCCCATAGGATATATCAAGATACAAAGCCAACTAGCTACAAAATGAAGAGCTGGATATCAAAAAAATCTCCTCGAGAAGATCATGCAGAAACACCAAGGAGCCCATATACTTTTACCAATTGGGGAGCATCAGCTGGTTACAAAATGAAGAGTTGGATATCTAAGAAAATCTTCTCAAGAAGATCATACAGAGGCACCGAGGAGCCCATATGCTTTTACCAATTGGGGAGCAAAGAACCAAAATTATCCATATCTGCATAAAAAACATACCACAACTCCAAGATATAGTATTCAGACAAGTAAAAACAAATAGCTAGTGCCTTCAACAGGAGAATCATGAGCTGCATCTGGAGGAGGAACAACCCTTAGAGGGAATTCCAATCGAGCAGTAGCAGAGAACAAGAAACTCAAAGAAAGTAATGAATGCAAAGCCTCAAAAACAACCCAAGCTTTGTCCACAAACTGAGCAGGAACCTGATACAGAAGAAAATCCATAGAAGGCCGTGTATCATCCATGGTATCACATATTAGCCCCATTCTTAATACAAACAATAATTGACCATACTAGCCATTACCTGGGAGCTCATGGGGAGGAAGAAAACCACCATAATAAAAACAAACCACATCAAAATGATAATTATCCAAGGTAGAAAAAACTATATCCCAATTACACAATGATGGAAATATGAACGTGGAAACCAAGAGGCAAACCAATTCAACATCAAGTAAAACATCACAATAGATTGTAAAAAACCAAGACAAAAACTCAGAATAAGAAATATTAGGACAAATTTCCAACTAACGACACCCCAAGAGCTTGCAGAATTCAAAAGCCACCTCAGGACAAAACAGGTTAAAAACCTTACCAAGCTTTTCATAATTATCCATATTCTCTTCCTCCAAAACCCCAGATTCAAGCACCACTCTATATATTCCAGAAGACAAGATAGTTGATATTTGCAGAGGCAAACACACCAAAAATCCACAGAACATGTGAAGCAAAAAGAGTCCTTCCAGAAGCTAAATAAACGAAGTGAAAACACATGGGAAAAAGTTATAAATGGCTGCCATCAACTTACCACCATGTTGACAACAAATTTTTGATAAAATATCATTTACAAACTGCAACGATGTGATAGTTCACACTGAATAACCACATTTAAAACCTGATAGCCATCAATGAAAGCTAAGTGGGAGAGAACGCAAACACCAACAAATGATTACAAACATCATAGAACAATACCAATCCTTGCACGACCAAAACTCTTACAAAATGAACTTTAAGGTAGTACAAAACCATCATCAAACAATAATAGCCCAAGTACGTGCCGCATAATAAAATATCACTCATGCCGATATCACTTAAAAGGCTTGAAAAAACCATTTATATCACACATGCCACCACCCTTGAATGTATCATGATTACCCACACCCTCACCCTATGAATGACATCATATATGATGAATACATAAAATAGATATATAATTTCAACTTCAAATACTAGACATGTACAAAGTCATCCATATAGTGAACATGAACATAAGCCTGACAAATCAATGAGGGTGGGCAAACACCCAGAAGACATGCAAAGAATTTAAACATTTTGAACTCCTTCCCAAACTTTAGAAGGAATATCATTAGAATCAGCCAACAGAAAATGAGCCTTGCTATCAATGGCTAGATTTGCCAGAAAATCTGCCACTATGTTAATTTCCCTATAATAATGATATATTAAGAAGGAATAAAAAGAATCTAACTTTTGTAAAATATGATTAAGCAAATACTGCAACTTCTAGCAACTCGATTTCTTGTTCATGACACTCTGAATAATAACCATAGAATCAGCCACAATCACTATATTATTTATCTTTGAAGAGATTACCATATCCAAACCAAAGGATAAAGCTTGATACTTCGCATAATTATTAGTACTAAAACCAATATCATGGCATTTAGCAAGGATGAGTTGCGCATTATGATAAAAAATAGCCATCCCAACCCCTGCCTTCATAGGGTTTCCCTAGGATGCACCATCAAAATTAAGTTTGAAGTGTCCCCAAGGAGGAGCTTTCCACTTGGCTAACAACCGTATCGCAAATGAATTGTTACTCTTGGAGACTGAGCCGTGAGAAGGTAAGATCGAGAGGGATTCCCAAACCCTGGTAACCCTATTATCCCAATAGGAAAAGGAGGACTGGTTACCCAAGTTCTTATAAATATAAGACAAAGCAACCTCTGAAATAGAGGCTTCCATTTTTTGCAAAACATCCGATACAGAAGAACTCAATTTTTCGAAAATCCTATTATTTCGTTCAAGCCAAATAGTCCAAAGGATAATAGAGGGAGAAATAACCCAAAGGCATGCATAGAAAGAAGAGGCAAACATGAGAGGCCAAGAGAAAAAGCATGAAGCAAGATCCTTACCAATAACAAAAGATAAGCCTAATTTACTCAGCAACCAATTACAACACTCATAAGCAAAATCACAATGAAGAAACATATGTGAAGAAGACTCGAGGTTCTTATTACATAGAACACATGGAAAAACTACAGTAATGCCTAATCTGTCCAACCTCATTCCTTTTAGAACTCTATCTTGGATGGCCAACCAAGCAAAGGCTCCAGCTTTAGGTAAACAAGCCGAGTGCCAAAACAACTTGTAAGGCCAATAAGAACAAGTAGCAGGTAAAAGGGAGATATAACCATCCTTAATAGAATACTTACCAGAGGCATTCCTAGACCAAATAGGTTCATCATCAGAATCCAAGAGAGTGACAAATCTTTCACTCATAATCTTATCAAACTCTTCTTTCAAGTGCAAATCCACATCAAGAAAATCAATCGACTTCCATTTGGCCAATTTTAGAGGACCACTCTGAACAATATCAAAATAGTCTGCCACAAACACACCCCAAAGAGAGGTGAGGAGTCCAATCAAGGGAGACCAATCTCTAATGCTAATCAAAGAGCAATGTCCATTCCATGATTCATCCCAAAACCTAGCTTTCCTTCCATTATGAACAACCCATGAGAGATGGGGAATAATAACTTCTCCACATTTACATTCGAAATTCCAAATGACAGAACCAGAAGGTAAATTAGAAAATTTAAAAATACTTTGTCTGGGACCATTATTTAGATATTTAGAAAACATAACCTGAGCCCATAGAGAGTTTGGCTTCTCATACAATTTCCAAACCAATTTAGCCCCTAAAGCTAAATTTTGATTCTCCAAATTATGAACAACAGTACCACCAGAATCCTTAGGAAGGGAGATTTTATCCGAGGCAACCAAAGGTAGCCTCTTTTGGCCATCCTTATTGTTATTCCAAAGAAACGACCTTAGGGTATCTTGCAAGTTTACAATAACAGATTTAGGAGATTTTAATACCAACATTAAATAAATAGGCACAAAATTCAAAATGGATTTAATTAATGTCAATTTACCAGCTAAAGACAACCATTTATGGTTCCAAGAGAGAATTATTTTTGAAATGACCGAAATAACCTTATCCCAAAAACCAAACTTATCTTGCTTAACAAAAAAAGGAATCCCAAGGTACATACATAGCAAGTTACCAATCTAAAAACCCCAAAAGGAATGCAATCTTTTCTATACAAGCAGTGAAGTATTAAGAAAGAATTTTTTTGACTTATGAATATTGACTTTCTGACCAGAAAATGAAGCATACTCCTGAATTATTTCTGAAATTATCTTAGCCTCTGACAAAGAGGCATGACCAAACAACAGAGTATCATCATCAAAGAGATAATGAGAAATAATTTGAGGATAAATCTGAATCCTAATACCTCGCCAAAGACCCCTCGATCTAGCAGCACTAATTGCCCAACTACAAGATTCTACAAGAAGGATAAACAAAAAAGGAGAAAGGGGATCTCCTTGCCTCAAACCTCTGGAAGAAGAAAACAAACCATAAGGAGAACCATTGATAATTACTGAAAATCTTGTAGACGATATACATGAGCGAATCCATTTTACCCAAGCATAGGAAAAACCCAACCTCAACAAAATCTTACACAAAGCTTGCCATTCTACTCTGTCATAGGCCTTCATCATATCAAGATTAAGAATCATGGCCAAAGACTTCTAGGAGGAGATAGAATACAACATCTCATGCACCACAATCACTCCTTCTGCAGTTTCCCTCCCTAGAACAAAACCCCCTTGTTGCAAGGAAATAATCTTAAGTAAAATCTTTGCTAACTTTATAGAAATTGCCTTAGTGAATATTTTATATAATGTATTATAGAGAGAAATAGGCCGAAAGTCAACAAAAGACTTTACATCCTCTTTCTTAGGAATAATAGAAATCAAAGTAGTATTTAGTTCTTTCAAAATAGACCTATTCCACCTAGCCTCCTCAAGAGCCAGTAAAACGTAATTTCCCACAAAATCCCAACATATCTGGAAAAACAAAGGTGTATAACCATCAGGACCAGGAGCTTTATCAGGATCCATAGCAAAAACTGCCTATTTAACTTCTTCTAGTGAAAAAGGTGCCATTAACATCTTATTATCTTCCATGGTTACCAGAGAAGGGACATGCGAATCAAAGTTACTAGCATCTCTTACTTCTTATGACAAAAGGGTTTTGAAAAACCTAACAGCCTCCTTAGTAATATCATCCTGCTCGGTCAATAATTGACCTTTCTAATCTTGAATACAAGTAATCCTATTCCTACTCCTCTTCAACTTGGTAGAGGAATGA
The DNA here is from genome assembly GCF_030272615.1 of Cryptomeria japonica. Taxonomy (NCBI): domain Eukaryota; kingdom Viridiplantae; phylum Streptophyta; class Pinopsida; order Cupressales; family Cupressaceae; genus Cryptomeria; species Cryptomeria japonica. The sequence continues at coordinate 148,678,395 of NC_081405.1, forward strand.
ATTTTTTTTGTATTCCTATCCCCATCTGAAAGCCATAATTCACTAGACATCTGTCTCCAATAAATTTCTTCCCTAGCCAAAATCTCATCAAGCTGAGATTTAAGAGACTTTAATTGATCAAAAACCCTAGGAACCATCCCATGCTAAATCACATGATTATTGAAACATTATATCATATCCTAAATCCATTGCTTTTCTTCAAAAATATTCTTAAAATGAACTAAGTTCCATTCTTGAATATTCAACTTTAAAAAATTGAGCTTTCTGACAATTTGAAACATTCTAGAACTTGAGACAAAAGGAGCAGACACTCACCATTTTATAAGTAAAGGTAGAAAAGAGGGATCACTAAACCACATAGGCTCAAACTTAAAGGGTGACTTGTGAAGAGGTTTGTCCTCTAAAATGGAGAAGGAGATTAGAAAGTGATTTGAACCCGAATTAGGAAGAATAGAAGAAGAGAAATCAACATCCGAATCAATCCAATTTTCAGATAATAAGAACCTATCTAATCTTTCAGCTATTTGAGAAAAATCCCTTCTCATATTAGTCCATGTAAAAACTCCATTTTGAGTTTTACAATAAAAAAGACCCACATCAGACATGAAGGTCCCAAAATCATCCATAATCCTTTTGTTAGGAAGAATACCACCACTCTTCTCCCCTAAATCAACAATAGCATTAAAATCTCCCCCAAAAACAACAAAAGATTCTTGTCTCAAAGGAGAGGAGATCCTTCCAAGATCTCTCCACAACTTACATTTATCTTGAATACCTGAAGGAGCAGAAATATTAAAAAGCCAAAATTTAACACTAAAGAACTTAATCTTGACAAAAGACAACATCCAATTAGTATCAAAAGCAACAAGTTGCAGGTCAATATTTTAAATAGTCCACAAAACAGCCAAACCACTCGACACCCCTGAAGAAGAAACATAAACATGCTTCCACCTTTTCCAAGAAGAAAAAATCACATCAGTAGATTCTAAAGACAACTTAGTTTCCTGAACCAAAAAAACATCACACTTAATTAAGTCTTTCTGAGACTTAATTAAACATCTCTTGTTAGGGGCACTTAAGCCCCTAACATTCCAAGAGATGATCCTCATTGTCCTCGAGGGGAGGCAAAAGCTCCCCTATTCCCAAAGTTTGGAGAAATTTTACTATCTCCAAAAGAATTCTGCAAATTCCTCTTAACAACCACCGACCTAGTAGCCTAGGGGCTAGCAGCTGAATTCTTAGCCCTTTTTGCCAATGTTTCAAAAATAAGGCCTAACTTTTTAGGTCTACCCAAAGAAAAAGAATGTTTTCCTAGCCTATTGTCAGGAGATACAGATAGGGTCTTTTGAATACCTACATCAATATCCATTTGAGTTTTGTGGTTTTTTGGAGGTCTCCCTCTACTAGGAGAAACCACTGAAGATGTCAAAATCATACTTGATTGGACAATTGGTAATTTCTTACTCGAATAAGGTGACACCATCTCTCCTAAAATCTCTTCAGAATCATTAGAAGATAACACCTCAAATAGATTGTTAGAAGCAGATAAAGGAAGAGACTTATTAATATGTCCCAAGTCACACTCAATAAAGTTAACAACCCGCTCAGTTACATGTTCATCCACCAGGTGATCATGAGTATTCAAAAGCTCATTAACCTGAAGAGGTACATTAACATCCGAGATGATGACCGATTCATCTGAAAGGAAAATATCACCCCTCCTATCTTTATCCTTCACTAAATCCTGAATATATTGGAACAAATTATCCTCATTTGGAGAACCCATGAAAATGATTGAGGAAGATCCCTTATTAAAATTTTCATTTTTAGACCTAAATCCCAACCCCAAATTATCATTTTTCATATTTGGGATCTTATCTTGAAACACTGCAGAGTTAACATTACTATGCTTAATAGAAGATTCCACACCATTAAAATTCAGAGAAGGCCTAGGATGTTCTAACATATTAACATCAAGCTCTGGGAGAGTAGGAGACAAAGTTGTAGAATTCAATATATGCTCACAAGCTTTAGGACCAACAACATTACCCATAGTAGAATGATTTACAACTGTTTCTAGGTTATTGGACTTACCTATTTTAAAATCCACAAACAGAGGCGCATCCAAAATTAAAGAACACAAAGGGAGATCATTAGTCATCTTATCAATCGGTTTCCGCCAAATTCCATCATTAGATTTGAGATTACAAGTCCTAGGGAAAACACAATCAAGGATAACCAGAAAACAAATTTTTACTAGAACCACCCCATCCACCATATCTGATTTAGAAGTTAAAAAAGTTCCTAGCTTATCACCAATCATTTTCAAAACCTCTGGATCCATGAATTCAAATGGAAAATTAGGCAAACCGAACCATACCGGACATATTTTAGGTTTAGACTAATCTGGCACAAAAAAAGGTTACCAAGCTGAAACAAAGATCGCATTATTCCCAAACCAGTGATATTCAGATTTAAGAACCTCATTTCTAACCAAAGGAGATTAGAAAACAATGATGAACGAATTGGTAGACAATAATTGAAAATAACACATACTTGACCAACGTTTCTTCATTTTATGACTAACTTAGACAAACATGTTTGATAACCCCAGAGATAGCAATCGAATGCAAACTACTTGCTTTATTAGCAATGTAAGACCCAACAACATCCAAATAAGAAATAAGAGCCCAAACCCGAGGTGAGGAACCAATGGCTGGATTAGGGCCAATGACATTTTCACTTACCTAATCCCCCTACAGACATAAACCAAGAAAATCCACTGATAACTCATCTTCCTATTTCGACAATAGTTCCTTTTCATTTTTCAAAGGAGCTAAAACCCCAACCCTCACCTTCTTGCCCACCTTCAAGGACTTGACAATCTTAGCAAATGAAACTTTACCACCCATCTCAGCAAACCTTGTTCCCGGGTGACCCACAAAACGGTTCCAAAAAAACCTATGATTAAAAGCCTTTCCGTCGTAGCTGTGAAAATGCCCACAAAACCCTTACCGAAAGTGACTGCGAAAACCATGATGACCACCCTGGTTTGTGAAGTCCCTCAATCCCAACTAACCAGAACCAAAACCCTCTAGTTTCTTCCAAAAGCCCCGAAAATACCTAGAGGATGGCCTAAAAAAGTTTACATTCTCCCTCCGACCAATTGTTACTGCCATATCCACCCAATTTCCCTTCCTGAAAACCTATTATGGAACATGTAGCTAGTCTTCCCAGCCCACATCTGCCCATGCACCAACACCTCCCTTGTCTCTCATAACGAGCTAAAATTTGCAGAATTGATTTTTAAAAACTCCCCAATTTAATTATTAATTTGTCCTTAGTTTTTGTACTTGTTCTATTGATATTCTTATACTTTTATATGGTATGGGGATGAGTCCAAGTCTAGGGTGTATGCCTCTTCATTATGATCTTTCATCTTTGGTGATATTTTTTAATTTGTAAATTATTCTGATAATATTGACAAGTCTCAACCCATGTTAAATAGATGCTTGTTTTCTTCTTCTATCTCGTCTCTTCTTAAATTAATTAAAATCTAATTCACTAACTATTTGAAATAATATTCAATGATAGAGCCCATCTTCTTTAAGGTTTCTAAGGAATTCTATAAAATTTTCATCCAGATAAATTATGAGTTTAGATAGGATCATTTTTATCAAATATATTTTGCATTAAATGTGGTTGTTTTGGAACCTCACTATTTCAACTATCCTCTACCAATGTATTTCTTGTTAGCCCTTAACTTTCTATCGTTCTTTCTAAATGTGTCAAAATCTCTCCTATTTTCTTCAATAGCATCCAAATTGGCACACTCAACGATGCCCTTATTAGTATTCTCACTATTCCTGTAATCTACATTATCAATTCTTTTGTGGTGGCTTTCTCTTGTACCTCAAAATTATACAGGCTTTATCTGTTTTCCTCCTCTCTTTGTCTTGACATATTTTTTCCGTAGTCAATTTTATCTCCTCTATCTTTGTATTCCTTGTTATTTCTATTTTGCATGTGTGTTTATTATTATTTGTGTTACATAGCTCTTTTATTTAATCCCATGGTTTTTGGTTTATACCTATACTAATATTCCATATCTTTTCAAGGATCATTCTTTGATGTCCCCCCATTTACATTTTTCATTAGTTATTCCACAATATTTTATTAACCTCAAAGATTTCATAAATCTCATGGATTGAATTCTTGAATAAGTCAAACAAAACTTATGTTATAACACTAATAAAAAATATCTGCAACCATTGATTACCTATTCTCTTCTGACGTTATATACTCGTACTATTATTAGTTTGTATGAAATCAGTTCTTCCATTCGTGAGGAATTTGATGTTGCTTCTATGTTGGCAGCCTAAAAATTTGTTCCATTCTTTTTTCAATTGGATTCCACATTTTATTGACTTCATTTTTCATTTCATGGATTAATAATCCCCTTCAATGAAATTGAGACAAAGGAGATTGTACAACAATTTATAGGAATATTTTCATCTTTCTTCTAGGTATCATTATCTCAAGAGGAATATTGATTTGGATTTTACGTTTTCTCTATAATTCATAAGTAAGGTGTCAATAATAAAATAAATGTTACCAAAAAATGTGAAGAATAAAAAACATAGATCAGTTCCATAGTTATCATTTATATGTTGTGTTTATATATTCCTTTATTAGGACATTTTTCTTACAAACTACATTTCTTTATTTAAGTTTCCAATTTTTTTTCATCTTTGCAACACTTTTGCGATTATTTTTAGTATGATTTACTATATTATAGATATGTCTATTCTACTCTTTTCCCTACCAATATATATCAAGATTATGTTATAAGACTTTCCAATATGCAAGTTAATAGAAAAAAAAATGTTATATGTTGTGTGATCACTTGTCACAATAAATTCACTAAGTTTCAATTATTAGATTATAAATTTCTTACTATATTCAATGCTCAAGAAAATTTATGTAATTAAATATAAATTTATTTTTCATAACTCATTAGATGTTTAATTCTATCTTTATCTAATTAATCAGTTCTGTAAATATGATTTTTTGTTGTCATTCATGTCAAACTTGTTATTCCAAAATAGATACTTAACCATTCTCTAGGTCCAAAGATGATTAAAAAGTGAACAATTAATGTAAGTTGGTGTAGAAGACATATGGTTTATGGAACATATGTATGGATGTTTGTGGCAACATATTATGGTGTCTCATCTGACAGTTAACCCCATTCTTTGTGAGGGTTTACTTGTTTTAATCCATGAGAATTTCAAGCCCAAATCTACTAAGTCCAATTCCACCCTCATTTCCAGTTTAGAGGATGTGGAGTTGGATACCCATAGTTCAAATGATGTTGACTGGAACACTGACATGGAGGATGAATGTTTTGTCCCTCCAAAGAATAAGATGATTAAATCCAAGTCTGTTATTCCTTCTCATGCTAGGAATGGGAAGGATAAAGACTCCAAGATTTTTCTCCCCTATAGTGCTCTTACTGAAGATGTTAGAAAGAAGCCTAAGGGTCACCCTTTGTCTAAAGGTAAAAATCTTGAGTCCAAGGCTCCCTCATTGGATCATGCAAACCAAATTTACCAATATCCACTGCATTGTGTCTATTGGCAATTGGCGCTCATTGGATTCATATGTTGTCATTGATGGTAACAAGATTCTGTAGAAGGCATATACGAACAGATACTGACAGACACGGGGACTGGCACGGGCACCGACATCGTACACTTCAGTGAAGCCAACATCAGTCTGGGATCCAGAAAGGTTTTATTTGTAAAATCATTTTGTAATTATTGTATAGAGCAGATATTGAATATCTTTTGTAATTTGTTGCAAGCTGACATAAGGCATATTGTTTGTAAAGGGTATATAAGTCAGTTTATTAGGTCATTTTGATATATGAGAATGTAGATAATGAATGTGGATAAAAAAAGTGATGCGAAGGATATGTATGTAGATCATTTGTATGTGAAAGTAATATCATGCAATGGTCAATGGATAGTTTGTAAAGCTTTCTTAGAGTAAAGCAGATACCAATAAAAGGGTTTCTAGGGTTTACGAAATGGTACAGAACAGAGATATAACCAGAACTCATTTTAGCATTGCAGATGCATTTTGTGAGTTCACCATTATATTTTTATCTCAGTAGAAGCTTGTAGTCAGTGAGACTCTTTTGTGTTGACCAATGTGCTCTAGGCAATGTGCCTTCCTACATGTGCAGGCCCCCATGCTCTGTAATATCTTTCATTTGGCTAGTGAATTGATATTGTGGGTCACAAATCCCACTGTGGTTTTTCCTCTTTCATCTTTTCCACATATAAATTCAATGTGTTATGGCATGGATTCATGTGGCTGATTTATTTACTTCATGTTATATGTTTATTAATTTACAGGTTTATATGTGTTTTTTATAAGGAAAAATCTTATATCACTGAGAGAACAAAGATTTGCCCCCCTCTCAATGTTCTTGGCTTCCTTCTATTCTAGAAATTGGTATTAGATCTTGGTGGATCAGAGGAAGTTTAAAAGCTTGAGGAAGATCCCGAAACCGGAATCATTGAATATGGCTATGGAGAAGCAACTTGAGATGGCACTTCAAGATTATGATGTTGAAAGATTGAAGAACTTAAAGCTACAAGATGAATTGAATGAAATGCAAGACCTGGCTATGAAGAATGAAATGCAAGACCTGGCTATGAGAATGTCAAAATAAATTGAGCACAGAAAGAAGAAGGAAGAATATCTTGTTGTATCTCTAAAGAACAAATTTGAAGAATGTGGCAAATTGGCTCATAAGAATGATATGTTGAGAACCAATTTGGTACAATCATAGAAAAATGAACAAGAGATTGAAAGACAAATAATGACTCTAAGAAATGATAAAACTACTGCAAGTGAGTATAAATAATAATTCAGGATTAGTGTTGCACAGTTGGATGATCAACTAAAAATAGAAAGGAAGAATGAAGATTCTAGAGGACTTGGGTTTGAACTATGTGAAAGCTCTGGTATTGCAAATCAAGATCAAAAAATCGGTATGTAGAACTCATCAAACCAGAGGAAACTAGTAAGGCAATCTAATTCTTACAAATTCAATGGTAGATGCTTTGTTTGTAATAAATTTTGCCATATGGATAAACAATGAAGAAATAAAACAAATTAAAACTACAATTCAGTTTCCGGTCAATGCACAAATTGCAAGAAATATGGTCATAAGTCATAAGATTGCATAATAAATGTTAAGTTTCATGCATGTGGAAAGTTTGGACATTTGGCTATCCAATGCAGATCAAGGAATGACATCGGATATGACAAAGAAATTTAAAAGAAAAATGTTACATGTTATGCATGCAAAAAAATAGGTCATACTACTAAGTACTGCAGAAGAAAGACTAAACTAGTTAGCAATGACATGGAAAATGAGAAAGAAAAAAAGAAGGTAGATGAATTACCACAAGATCACACCAGGAGATGGGTTAGAAAGTCTGAAGAACTAAGTTGAGATGCAACTACATCGATAATTGCACCAGTAACTCCACCAATAGAACAAAGCATTCCCACACTGGCATGAAAATCAACCAATAACTGAGGCAAATGCCTTAGGGGCGGGAAAATTCATTGTAAATCTTGTATATTTCTCGGAAGAGATATGGAAAGAGATCTGGAGAGTGGTATTGATCATTGATGGAGGTTTATCAGGCATAAAACTATGAAACCAACATTCGGTAGGGTACACCACTAAGCATTTATGACAATGAAGAATTAGGGTTTACTCGTTGATAAAAATGGAAAATCAACTCATTTTCACTCACCCAACACTCAAGAAAACCAGAGCAAAGCAAAGGCGAATCATAGGCAATCAAAAGCGAGCAAAGGCATTCTAAAGAGATTTCCAATAGTTTTCTGAGAAGTCATCAAGATCTTTCAACCGACAATTGTCATCCAGGTATTTCTTTGAAATAGCATCCAGATCATCCTCTACTCCTACTTTCATTACGAATCCCACTATAGTTGAGGTTAAGTATAGGCTTAGACCTTTTTTCAAAGAATATCCTCAAATAGAAATGAAGGGAGACTCTATTGGCGCATTTTCGAGGGTTCCTGATGATGTAGTATATATGGCAGATGTCGAGGCTTATATTCACTACACTTTGGAGGATTTAGGTACTATAGAAATTAAAGGAATGTATTAAGCTGTGATACTGGGTAGCTCTGGAACAATCAAGCCAGAATACCAAATAATTAAAGACCTAGGGTTAACCACAATCCTATATATGCCAGAATTTGAGGATGAAATGGCTAGATATATTCTGAGTAGGGTCCATAATGAATTCATCTGGCCAAAATGACCTTATATGATTACCAAAGAAGCAATCCAGGTGGTCATTAGATTACCCAAAGTCAGGCATTAACCCGGCAAGAAGATCTCCAAAATTAAGGTGGAAAAGCTCATCAGCGCAACCCATGATGGAAGGTCAATGCGTATTAGCACCATTAAGGACTCAAGTGTAAAATTTTCAAACAATATAGGATAGATACAAAACCAAGTTTTGGATCTAAACTACTAGATCAACTAGCAATTACTGAAGTGAAAAGTGCTCAAGAGGTAAAGAGGCTAGAAACCTTCACTTCTGACTCTAACATAGAGGAAAATAAATGTCTTGTGTTTAGAATGGTATAGAGGAAGAAAGTTGACAAGCCTTTGGTAGAATAGAAGAAGATGGAACTAAGGAGGAAGCTAGTAAGAAAGGTGAAAACAACATCCACACCTTGGGCAAGGAAACCTACCCAGAAGAGGAAGCCAACTCCATTCACCCTTGCAACCCTCGACAAGAAGAAGAAAAAGATTGAGATACATGAAGCAATTGAATGCAGTAATATGTCTTGTGCAAAATTAATAGATGAGGTAACTAAAGATGGAATTTTGAAGAATGTATCAAATTTTTATGAGCATTTAGATGACAATGAGCAAAATGAAATGGAAGAAGAAAATATGTTATATTTAGACATATATAAGAAGGATTTGATAGAGATTTTGAAGGAAATTCCTTTATATTTATAGAATAAGTTGGATACAATGAGATTAGATGCAATGAAGAGGGATAGAGAGATTAAAGAAGTTGAACTTTTAAGCATTTGTGGTTCTATAAATAATGAGGAAATGAAAAGATGTATAGAAGTTGCAAATAGAACAATATTTAGCAACAAACCCCAACAAATAAGATTAATGATGGGTAGAGTCAATGAAATAATAAATGAGACCAGAGAAGGATGGGCTAAATTTTTCCAAAAGAATCCTCATTTCCTTAATTCTCAAGAAGAATTTGATAAGGCAACAACTCCCACCATTGTGGATAGATCCAAAGGAAAATGAATTTTGGGGAACTCTAATCAAATTTTAAATTAACTGGTAGATAATTCTCAATCAGGTAAGTGTGTAAAGACTCCACTGGCAGATAAACCTAAAATTAATGAGAGAGTATAGGTTAAATTGACAGAGACAACATATGTACAGCCCGAGAAAGGTAAAATAGATAATGTACAGGATACAGATAATATTGTGGATAATAATCCACTAATAGTGACATATACTGCACCAATTGGTGAAGCCACCGGTGCAAAAGAGGATGAGAAAAGGAAAAGGAGACTGATAAGATTAAAGTTGCACAAACATCCAGTACTAAACCAGCAATTGATTCCTCATCAAAACTTTTGGCAATTGATACTTCTCAATTTGAGAAGAAATCCATCACAGAGATGAGTCCCACAGAGCTAATGATGATGACTGCTCAAAAAATAATGAAGGAGGGATCTGCGGACAAGGGGAAAATAAGATAAGTCAATAACAGTTTTGCACATACTGATTTTGGAATGTATGATTCAGAATGAAGCAAGCCCTTCCAACAAGCTTAAGGTATTGACAGAGAACATCTCTAAAAACTTTCAATCATTACAACAGATTTTCAACCGGCAAGCACTTGAAAGATTCACTTTGGTTAAGAAAGCCGCTTTTGATCAAATCATTGAGATAGAGAAGAGGAAGATTGAAGAGAAACTTATACCTATTGAAAATTCTTTGAAACAATATACTAACATTTACAGGGTCTATTGTAATATAGGTATTCTTACAACAAATATAGATAGCAGGATAAAGGAGTTACAAGAAAATATTTCTAATATTGCTAATTATTTTGATGGACTAACTTCACTTACAACATCTATTGATGGATAAATTTTGACTTTGGAGAACCAATTTTTTTCTTTTCAAAAGGAAAGAGATAAGGTCATTCAGAGAGCCAAAAGTCTCAGAGGTTTGGTAAGTCCAAGATTGGATTCACTTGGTGTATATAAGAGGGAATGCATTGATATGATTGGGAAGCCCACACCAACAGAAGTCACTGAGAAAGAATCACTTACACATTTACTGAGTGGACTTGTATCCATATCCAAAACATTTAAAAACCGGCTGGGATACTTATATACAGTGACTAGAGAAAGCTTATCCAAAAATATTGAAATCGGTCAAGCTCCAGTAAGTAATATGTAATTATTCATTCTTTTGCATAGATTCCTAATAATTATTTCAATTCTTTCACCGGTCTTTGGAGTTGATGCCAAAGGGGGACTATATATATGTGAAAAATGAAATGAAAAGGAAAGTATGTATATAATCCTAGGGGGGGATATCAAACAAAGAGTATATGAATCAAAAGAGGAGATAAATGCAATCATGGTCAATCAGCTCAAGGGGAGCATGTTTCAGCTCAGTTGAACTAGCAGGGAATCCATTTTTCACATGAGTGTTACTATTAATGCCAAAGGGGGAGATTGTTAGCAATTGACACTCATTGGATTCATATGTTGTCATTGATGGAAACAAGATTTTGTAGAAGGCATATACCGATAGACACCAGCACTAGCACCGACACCGACACCGACACCGACATCGACACTGACACCAACATCCTACACTTCAATGAAGCCAATATCAGTCTGAGATCTAGAAAGGTTTTATTTGTAAAATTATTTTGTAATTATTGTATAGAGCTGGCATTGAATATCTTTTATAATGTGTTGTAAGCTAGCATAACGCATATTTTTTGTAAAGGGTATATAAGTCAGTTTATTAGGTCATTTTGATATAAGAGAACGTAGATAATGAATATGGAGAAGAAAAGTGATGCAAAGGATATGTATGTAGATCATTTGTATGTGAAAGTAATATCATGTAATGGTCAATAGACAGTTTGTAAAGCTTTCTTAGAGTAACGGAGATACCGGTAAAAGGTTTAGGGTTTATGAACTGGTATAGAACAGAGCTATAACTAGAACTCTTTTTGGCATTACAAATGCTATGTAATATCTTTCATATGGCTAGTGAATTGATATCGTGTGTCACAAATCCCACCGTGGTTTTTCCTCTTTGAGGTTTTCCACATATAAAATTTAGTGTGTTATGGTGTTCATTCATCTTGCTGGTTTATGTACTTCATATTATATGTTCTTCATTTACCGATTTATATATGTATGTTATAATAAGGAAAAATCTTATATCATCGGCAAAACACTGATTCACACCCCCACCCCCCCCCCTCCCCCCCTCTTGGTGTTATTGGATTCCTTCTATTCCAGCAGTATGAAGTCCTACCCTTCCATGGATAGGAAGAGTAGGCCTCGGTTTTCCTTGCATCTAAACCTAGATTTTCCCCTTTTGAACCTAGATGAGGAGTTCCCTAATGAAATTCCAGCAATTGCAAGAAATGTAGCGGTGGATAATTTTTGCATAATGAAGTGGGATTTTCATGAGATAAATAATCTCAATATTAAACAAAGATCCATTAACAACATAGTGAAATTTTTGGATACTAGCGGTGTCGGCTCCCATGGCATATAGGGCATAAAAGGAAATGATCTTTGGACAAAGGAAGAAAAATTTTCAATCATCGAGTGCCTCAAAAACTATCGAAGCTCTGGAATCTCTAAAAATAGACTATGAGAATAAGGTTGCTTCCTTTGAGAAATAAATTAAAAATATCAAAGATTCTCTCTACTTGATTATGTCTCATATTCATAGTGTCATCCAAACTACATCTGAGAGCATGAACACTATGGTTATGAATATGAAGAAAGGTTACCAAGGCAGTTTGGTGGTGGAGTTGGATCTTGAGAAGGAAAAGGACAATGAAGAGTCATTGGGTCCCAACAAGAGAACTCGAGCCAATTTTAAGAGGAAGGCAAAAAACCCCTGTAGGATAACCAAGAATTCAAGAAAGTTGCTTAGAACATGAATCAACATGACACACAGGTCGCTGAGACTTTAAAGACGTTGGTTTAATCTTCTTTGATCCCTATTTGGTTTTTTGTTGGTGTTGCACTACCTTTCTCTGCTTTTGTTTTGTTGTGATTTTCATGTGTTATCTTGGTCTTGACCTACTTTAAAGGGTTTTATGTCCCTTCAGAACCTTTTTTAAGCATAATCAAAAATATATTATGATGTGTTATGATATTTCTGCAGTATTGTTGGTATTATTTGTATACTAGTATGATGTTTAAGTCATGTTTGATGGTTGTGGGGAACAATTTGTCATACATTTTGATCTAGTACATGGCATATATGAATCAAAAAATTAAGTAGTTTTAGAGAAGTGTTTCTAGATTCACATTCTCATTATATCTTGGCTCTGAAAAGGATAAGTGAGGTTCATGAGAGCTCTATTAGAAGCATTTGGAAGGTATGCCAAAATGGTGTGACCCTTGAAACATTTCATTTTTCCTTCAACATTTGTGTTGAAGAATATTTTGTGGTCAATAATTATGTATGAACATGTTACACCTTATTACGCCAACCTAATGGATGTTATTGAGGTTGGAGATAATATATAAAGGTCATATTCATTGTGTGGTTGTATGATTTATCAAAGTAAGTTGTGTGAGGTCATTGTAATATGGTGAAAAATTTCAGATGTATAACAAAGCAATGATTAAAATACTTTTTATGTGTAATAAATTGTGAACTATTATCAACATTCCGGTAGATTCTTTTCCTACACTTCAATCTTGCTGACATCAGTATATTCAAAGATATAATTCTTTCTGTAAAGAAGTGATCTTCAATTTGTGCAATTACTGACTATATTTGGCCCTAAGGTTGTGAGCCTTAGCCTAAAAGTCATCTTATAGAGCAGCGAGCTCCTTAGCATTTGGTCTAAACATTGTAATTAGTTTAATATACATATGATGACTTTGATTCTCATTGTGTTTTCTTTCAATTTGGGTTTTCCACCTAAAAAATGTTGGTGTTTATGTTTGTTTGGTTTATTAGTTTAGTTATTTTCTTTCATACATATAGTTGATAAAATGAATGATAAAGTAGGAACTTAAATCTAATCAAGGTTTTAGTATATGTTGATTCATCCTCCTCTCAATTATCTAGTAGTGTTCAACAATAAATATCACTAGTCTATTCAAAGTGAGCCAACACAATATAGTCCCTATGACAAGATTTGAGGGTGGTAATGTGAATAAATATATGATTCATTATGGATTAAGGCATAATATTGGTTTGTCCTTACTAATTTTATTGAATTTCTCTAAGGTAACCCTGATGGTTTTGTAGAGCATATTTAGTAAAGATAAGTAGTCTAGATCTAATTTTTAGCCCATTATTACCAATTTCTTTTAAAGAGGCCAACCAAAAACATTTGGCATTAAATTTTGGGTCTAGTCTCTAGGATTTGTGGGGCTATAGATTTTGGATTAAAAAAATAATAATTTCCTAGGAGATAAGTCTATTTCTTAAGGTATTATTGCACTATTCAAGTTTGAGGCTAAATTACTTTTTTTGTACATAATGTGTGCATCCTATCAACATAAATCAATTAATTTCATTGTTGTCAAGAAGATAAATCCACTGGAAAAGATAGATTGATAAATAGAAATGTGTTTTACACCATGTAATTTTTCATGACACTGATAGTTGTAGTGAATCCTTTCCTATTTTCTATCCTTGACGAACCGAAGAAACTATCCATGATAAAAGATGCAACAACCTCATTAATAAAGAAATTTTTTTGTTAGGCCCATTTTAAAATTCACTAACATGATTTTTTTGGGTAGTGATACACTCTTTTTCCTTCCAATACCATGGCTATCCTTAAAGCTTCACCAGCACAAATTATTACACACATTTCTTATTTTCAATTCCTTGGATTGATAATTAGGCCAATTCTAGTTTTGCAAAATTGTAGTGTTGAGATACATCTTAAGTTTAAGCAATTAGTGTGAAAATGGTTATTTATGGTATCTGTGTCCTGCAAGCATGAAGGAAACTTATTCATAAGTCACATAGTAAATATGGAATGCATTTCATGATAAAATAACTTTACTAAGTTTTATATATATTGCAATCTGCATATCTATACTTAGTGTTTATTATGTAATAAAATATAATTTTTTTTTCATAATTATTTATATATCTAGTTTTTTTTTTTCATTTTTAAAATATTAGTCATTTCTATTAATTAAGATAGAGTGTATTATTAAAAATAAAAGACAAAAAAATCTAATTAATATATATCTAAATTTTGTTTGTCTAAGTAATTTGAATCCTTAATCATTCAAGGTGAGCCAACACATTATTGCACACTATTTTGAGATCTTTAGAATGCTAAAGGACAGACACATGATTAGTACAGGATGTAATCTAATTATGTTTTGGAAAGTTAATGTTTGATAAGTTTTCGATCAAGTCATCATAAATCATTAGACATGACTTTTGAGTCTAATTATTCCAAGCAGGACCATGGCTATCCTCAAAGCTTAACCAACGTTAATTATTACACACAGACACAAATTATTAGACACACTCCTTATTCTCAATTTATCATATACGTTAGATTAGATACTAACGATAAAAGCAATTCCGACATAGATATTCAGGATAAAAGCAATCAGTGCAAAAATGGTCATTTACATCAGATTAGATACTAAAGATGGCATGCATTACCTAAAAGTACTTTTCCCTTTGATACATTAGAAAATTAAATGATCATTACATATATAATTTTTCAATTTTGATCTCTTAAAAGTAATATATATTTTTATTCTAAAATGATGTAAACTAATGAAACATAAAAATTAAAACTTCACCATGGGACAATTGGGTTACCAAACATTGGTCAGCTTTACAGTCGCTCTCTCTGAGTGGGGCAATTTCTTAACCATGACCTTCATTAAATAGAGCAAAGGTGGTTTGGTTGCCTCCTCCAGCTTCTAAGTATAAATTGAACTTTGATGGAGCATCCTATGGTAACCCCAGCATATCTGCCATTGGTATTGTGGTTTCTGATAACAAGGCTTGTATCATAAAAGCACAATGCCAGTGTATTGCTAGTGGGACTTACAATGTGGCCGAACTTCATGCCCTTTCTATGGGACTTGATCTGCTCCTTTCATTACATTTTTTGGATGTTGTTATAGAAGGTGATTCTCAGGTTGTTTTTTACATGGTCACTAATCGCTCATCGCACTCCTGGCATCTAAAATATTGGCTGGACAAGATACTTGCTTACTTTGAGTTGTTCAATTCCTTCTCTATTGTTCATTTTCAAAGGGAAGCTAATAAGGTGGCAGACTTCTTGGCCAATAAAGAATTAGATGAACATATCCAATATATGGTTGACGTGGATTCCAGTTTTTTACCACCTCACCCGGTTTAATCGATTCTAACATATTTGCAGAAACATGACCTTGTATCTTGATTAGTGATTATATTTAGGCATGTAATTTAATGTGGTGTTGGTGGCCTTTTTGGTCTTCATATCCTCATTACGTCTGCATTATTGTGTGTAATCTCAGTCTGGGTACGGTTTATTGTTTTTGTTTCAATTGGTTGGGACTTGTTGGCATATGGCTATGGCTTGGATTTTTGTTTGTCCAAATCATGATGATTGCATAGTGTTTTTATTTATGCTGATTTTTAATGATTGTACTTTTGTCCGGGTGGCTCGCTTGAACTTTTAATGATTTATTTCACTTCTTCTCTTGTGGTGGCAGTTTTTGAAGTTATTTCATTCCATGTGGGGGATTTCGTTCGTGTGGCTATCTTGTTTTATTGTTGTCAAGTTTACATCAATTTATGACTTTGAGTATCCTGTAGAAGTTGTCATCATTTTCTCCTAAGGTGGTGGCCTGTGGTTGTTTTTTTGTACGAATGTCGTGGGTTTGCTTGAGATGATATTTTTTGTTGCGTCCTTTGGTGGCCAATCTTGTTCTCTCATAATGGCATTTGCTCTCTTTATATTCTCGTGTTTCTCTTGGTTTTGCATTATCTTTTTATGGAGTCTGTGGGTTATCAAATTTTGATGCCTATCAAGCAGTATGACTTCCAAGACTCATTTTTTTGATGATGAAAAGCTTGGCTGTCTGTTTCAAGTTTATTCTCTGGATTTCTCTTTGGCTTTTCACAAGGTTTTGGGAAAATGATGGCTGGTGGAAAATGCAAGTTGTTTTCTTGCTGAGATTGCATCTCATTTTCTCACTATTTGTATGGATGTGCTCGTGGATTCTGCTATGGTAAGGGCACTTTTTGATGCATACTTCCATCCCTATTTCTATAATGCTGATGATTTAGATAGTGCATTATCTTTCTATCATTTTGAATTTGGTAATTTTGACTATGGTGGTTTCCTACCTCATTCTCAGTTATTATCTTCTAGATGGCACATGGAACTTCTTTCAATTATAAGAAATGGCTTGATTTCTAACCTTTATAATGATACTTTGTTTGCCTTGGTAGCTCTGTTAGATCATGTATCCCCAGATTGTTTGGCGGCAGCTGTAAATATATTTCCAGGTATTCACTTTCTGCTAGACTCGATGCACGTAGTAATGTCTTCACCAACTTTAGTATTGCCTATTCAGATGGTGCTTCCTACAGTTCTCATTGATGATGATACCCCCCCTTCTCCTCCATTGGAAAGCACTAGCTCATGGTATTTGAATTTTTAAATGTAATTCTCTCAACCAGAGAATTTTTTGTATTCATTACAAAGGGTTTGGTTTTTTGTTGCCCAATATAGAAACTATGTAATCTTGGGTGGGCCTCTTTCTAGTTTTTATGTATGAGCTAGACCAGAGGTTTTCTTTGCCTGGTTCTTTCCTATCAGTGCTATTGGAACCAGGTTGTAAAAAATTATAAATATTAATAAAATTTAGTGCTTTACCACTTTTATCAAAAAAAATAATAATAATAAAAACTTAAAAATTAAACATCAAATTATGGGTAGACATCATCAACAATAAAAACTTTAAAGTTTTATTGATACAATATTATCAAAAATATTAAACATTAAATCAACCAATTTTATTATAAATATTGAAATGAAATCACCTAGAAAACCCTTTCCCTCTACATTTCGGAGTATTAATTACTATTGTGAAACTACGTAAATTTGAATTTCACATAGTTTAACTTTGCAATTATTGCAAGGGACAAACTTGAAAACAAAATAGTGGAAAGTGAAACAGACAGAAATGGAAGTACATATTATCTTCGTAGTACACAAGATCTACTCTACTCTAGCAGAAAAAATGCATAATCTGATTGCATTGTAAGAACCCATAGGAATGGTATTCATTATATGGCCATGTCACTTTACAATTTTCAGCACAATCTGCAATTTTAAGGAGAATGGTAATTGGTCAAATGACGAGCTACAATTTATTAGATGTTTTCATTGTATTAGATAGAAATATTATTGGGAACTCCCCGACCTGTAAAACCACCTGATTTTGATAAGTCAGTAGTGTCAGGGTAAAGTGAAGTATATAATAGATGGCAATATAGAGTGATAGAGATAGAATGATATATATAGGGAGGAGGAGAGGGGCGAAGAGAAAAATATAGATAAATTTAGTGAAATAGAGATAGATGTGTGTGTATATATATATATATATATATATAGAGAGAGAGAGAGAGAGAGAGAGAGAGAGGAGGAGGAGGAGGAGGAGGAGGAGAGGGAGAGAGAAAGGTTGTGATAAAGGTAAGTAATAGGGAAAGAGAAAGATAGATAGAAAGAGAGAGACTATGTGTTTATATGAGCAAGATAGATATATATGGAAAGAGGTGGATATATATTTATATATAAAGAGAGAGAGGGAGAGGGAAATGGAGAAATAGAGTGAGGAGATTAAAGTAGAGAGATCTAGAAAGAGGGAGTGACAAGGAGAGAGAGGGAGAGATATTGTTAAAAAGTGAGAGAAATATAGATAGAAAGAAAATATAATGAGATAGATATAACTTGGGCAAGATAGAATGGGTGAGAGAGATAATTATATGCAAAGGTAGAGGTGGAAGGAGAGAGGAAGAAGGAAAGGGATAAATAGATATAGAAAGATGGAGATAATGAGAGAGGGGGAAACTGAGAGATAAAAGGATAAAGGTATAAGAAGTGTGTTGAAATATGTGTAATATGTTTATATTAATGTCAATGCATCCTATTTGTATAGAGATGGATTAGTGTCCTTGACGAAGTTGAGAAATGGTCTCACACTAACATGATTGAGAGAGATGGTTTGATACAATGAAGACATGAGTCAACATGATTGAGAAGTGGTTTAGATGCCCAAGACATAATGTAGTCCATGACATTTTGAATGTGGTGAGGAATTCAAAAAGTATATTTGTGCCCTATCATAGTTGAAGAGGCCATGGTCTAGGTTTTCATAAAAGTCATATTCTATGTTTTCTTACCATGATTGAATAGTATAGTGTCATAGTTTACCATATTTGACATACTTAGTATCATCTCCTATACCTTCCTCTATTTTATTTGTTTCCTCCCTTTTAATGGTTAAAATCTATGTTATCATAATTAGAGAAAAAAATTTTGCATGGTGTTAGCATTTTTGTTCATTCTCTATCAAGGTTATCTATATCAGCAATATAATTTATAAAGGGAAAGTTCAACAAGTCCTTCAAAATAGACCATAGTCTTATATTGCAAAACGTATTTGGAACATTGAGGTTCATGGCTAGAATCTCCATTTTTATTTAAAATATTAATTATGAAAAAGTATCTATTTCACAATCATCCCATTTACAACAAAACTCAAAGAATATTGTTTTAATCTTTTGAAAAATTTACCTAAAATCCACATTTTCATTTTTATCACTTTCTTCACCTTCGAGCTTATAGAAGTCATTCCTCATATTGCCTTTTATAGATTAATATTAACACCAAATGTTCTAGTTACCCTTATTTATCTAATATTTGGTCTATTTTTCTTAATGCAATGTTAATAGTTATATTGCTAGTTGTATCTTCTCTAATGTTTCATTTTATGTTGTGGTTTTTATTCTTGTCTATTGTTAATATTAATCATAGTAAGACAAAGTTATTGTATTTGAATTGGTTTCCAATATTTTACCATCTAGTGGTAGCTTTATTTCTTTATATAATGGAGAGATGAACTATTCAACTTTCTACTTTTTTATTATGGGTTCATCTGATTTTAGGAAGACATCCTTAATTCCATTATCATACTCTTTACCTAATTAATCCATCATTTTAATTTATCTCTCATCTTACACTTTATGTTGAAATTTTTATGGTTTCAAATTTTCTGAAAAAACTATTTTTCACTTTATTTGAGTCTTTTTCATGCTTAGGAGATGTTTTCCTTTACTAGTCAAAGGAATCTTACAATAGAGTTTCTACAATGTCAAATAATTTATTTTTTATCTTTATCAATTTGCTTCCTCCATTGAAAGGAATTCATCATGAAAATGTGCTCCATAGCCTCAATGGTATCCATATTGAATGCTAGAGTTTCATTCAAGAATTTATGGTCTAATTAGTTTCATCCCTTTTTTATTTATAGTAATTTTATATGATCTTTCTCTCTATATAGAGAAATTTTAACTATTTCAAGCTTATGTCTTTATCTTTGCCTCTTTCTAATTTGATCTAAAAAAAATTATTTTTCCAAAATATCTTCACAATATGATAGAAACTAGTCTTTTGTATATTTATCTCTTAGTTTTTCTACTTTTTTATTCAATAAAACTGGGCAAGCCACTAAAGTTTATTATTATATTTAATAATTTTTACAACGGGTTCAAAAGGCATACTGGCAAGAAAGAACCCGCAAGAAAATATCCGGTTATTGCCTTAAATAAAAACAAAAAACTAAACTAAACTTACAAAATACCTGTTACATATCCAAAAAACCCACCCAAACCAATACAATTAAGCTATACAAAGAGGTCCCATATGACATATCTAGATACAAAGCTAGCTGGCTACAAAATGAAGAGTTGGATATCAAAAAATATCTCCTCGAGAAGATCATGCAGAAACACCAAGGAGCCCATATACTTTTACCAATTGGGGAGCATCAGCTAGTTACAAAATGAAGAGTTGGATATCTAAAAAATCTCCTCAAGAAGATCATACAGAGGCACCGACGAACCCATATGCTTTTACCAATTGGGGAGCAACGAACCAAAATTATTCATATCTGCATAAAAAGCATACCACAACTCCAAGATATAGTTGTTCGGATTATAACAGACAAAGGGAGATTGTTGCCATTCCAATTACAATAAGAGATTATTGGCATTTCAATAAGGATATTGAGAAGGTTGTTGATGATTATGGATATACCTGATTAAGGATGTTTACTATCTTAATATTATTATTTTGTCATTGATGTCAAGAAATTGATTTTGTAATTCAATATGATGTTGCCATATCTTAAGAAGTATGATTTGGTGAGTATAAAGATGACGGTAAAAGACATAGAAAGAATGTGATGAATAAGGGAAGAAATAAGTTATTCAGTGGGCAACTATTACCGAGTTAGACAATGATGAGATCATGATGTTTAGATTATTTTGATATCCTACATATGTTGTTGATTGTAAGGTTAATACTATACTATGTTACCAAGCAAAGAACCTAGTCGGTCAACCTTAAAGAACCTAGTCGGTAAACCCTAAGGAACCTAGTCGGTAAACCCTAAGGTTATCGCTATCGCTTAATGAAGGCAGAATATCTACTGAGTGAAGTTTAGTGTTTACCGAGTTTCAACCGAGTAATAACAGAATGCATTGAATGAATAAAAGCATTATTTAATGAAGCTCATGAGCTGGTTATGATTAAATGATTGTTACAACGTGTATAAAGGTTGTTAAGGATCTATGGCAAAGGAAAATCGGCAGGAAGATCTACAACTCAGATTGAACTGCAATACCCTAGCACAAGTTCCAAGAAGTGTGTGCAAGTTCCAAGGTGGGGTAAAACATTTTTAGATCGAAGGATACATTGAACCTAGTCAAGTTTGAAGATCTGGTGGCTATGATTGATCATGGGACATGTGATCAAGGAGATTAAGTGGTTGACAAATTGTTTTTAAATAAGGAACTATTGATAAACAATGTATGCAGGCAAGTGTATGCACAGGGATGCTACATAGTGATTACCAAGCACAGAAGCTTGAAGACCTATTTGAATAATAGAGTATAGAGCCCAACAGATGGACAAGATAATTCCTATGACTAAATTGTATTGAGAAAATAAGAATCTTCTTTAGCATTTTAGATATGAAGTTGCAGATAGATGTTTATTACTATTATTTTGTAAAGTGACAGAAAATATCTTAACTGAAGTGGACTTAACAATCTTATTTGTAAGACCCTCTAGCAAGGTGACATTCTGATTGAGTGTTTTGAAATCCTTTAACAAGGTCACTTCTAACAAGGTGAAGATCCTAACCGATCTGAGGGAAATCCCTTAATCGGGTCACATCTAGCAATGTGTTTGTAATCTTTAACAGGATTTTATTTTAACCGAGCATACACTAGAAGAGTATATTTCTTAGTGGGTCCGAAATCCCACAGTGGTTTTTCCCTATTTGGGTTTCCACGTTAAATCTGGTGTTATGAGTGTTATGATGTTTATATGCTTATGAGTTTGCATGTTTAGCAGTTTTGGTTATATTACTAAAGTATATGTTATCGAGGTTGAATCTATTGTTTTTATGGAAGATTAAGTTTGTATGATTCAACCCCCCCCCCCTCCTTCCATCTTATTAGCTTGGCATTTGTACTAAACATTAAGTATCAGAACTATCAATTGGTATCAGAGCTTTGGACTTTGAAAGGAAAGTTTAAAGGTACTTGAGGCAAATATCCAAAGATGTATAAGTGGGATGCACCGAAGCTGACCAAGTTAATTTTCTCTACATGGCAGAAAAGGATGAAGTTGCACCTATCAGGAGTTGGAGAATATGTTGTATATTATCTGGAGAATGATTTCATTACAGCAAGCACCTATCCATTGACAATGGAAGAGATAAAGATAAAGTAAGAACATATCCAAGCAATGATTGAAATAACATCTGCATTGACTGACTCAGAGTTTAATGATCTAGAAGGTTGCAATGATGCAAAGGCAATGTGGGACAAGCTCATATCTGTGTATGGTGGAGATGAACATGTTCAAAGAGAAAAAGTGGATAGTCTAAGAGGACAACTTGAATCTATGACGATGAATGAAGGTGAGAACATAACCCAGTACAGTACAAGACTAAAGGAGAATGTCAATCAAATCAAAGGAGTAGGTGGAACTATTGAAGAAAAGGATATAACAATTAAGTTGTTAAGAACCCTTCTACTAGCTTATGCAATCCAAGTCTCTACAATCAATGAATTGAGGTTTGTACCCAATATGCCAGTTTCTTTAGATGCTACTATTGGTAAGCTACATGCATTTGAGTTAAGTGATTTTGATAACAGTGGGTCATCGGTAAATAAAGTTGAATTTTCATTTAGTTCTTTTCATATTGGTTAATCTGATGATTACAATGATAGAATGAGTAAGCACACTGAAGGGGATCATAGTGGAGCAAGTGAGAGATTTCATAAGAACATGGAAAAAGTACACAAACTGATGAGGAAATCAGAAAGCAAGAAGAGTTTGAAGCACTATTAGCCAGAAGGTTACCAAGAGGCAAAGATAAGTATAAAGGAAAACTACCTTTGAAATGTTTCAATTGTGATAAGATAGGACATATGGCTTCTAACTATCCTGACAAAGATTCTACTAAAAAGAGAGATTACTGAGATGACAGATAGAAAGATAATCATTACAGAGGACACTGAGACTTCAGAAGAAAAGATAGAAAGTCATGCTAAATAGCAGATGAAGAATCCAATGATGATAAATTAGATGAAACTGAAACAGAGGAAGTAGTTTATGTGGCTATCAAAGATGGATCAGATGAAGAAAGGTATGAAGAAAAAGCCATAATATCTCACATAAATACTAATGATTCTTGGATCATAGATAGTGGATGCTCACATCACATGACAGGTGATAAACACAAGTTTGTTATATTAGAAGATTATGATGGAGGCTATGTAAGATTTGGTAATCATGCACCATGTCCGATAAAAGGTAAAGGATCTATAACACTTCTTGACAATGCAAAATGCAATGATGTTTATTAGGTTGAAGGTTTGAAATACAATTTTTTGAGTGTGCATAGCTAAACAATACAGGTTACCAAATAGAATTTCAGAAAGGAATTGTCAAAGTTCATGACAAGCATGGAAACTTAGCTGCTAGCGGGACACAAAAAATAGGTAACACATTTCACCTTGACTCAACTCAGAACAAGTGTCTGTATGCAAAGATAGATGATACCTGGTTATGGCATAAAAGGTTTTGTCATGTAAATTTTGATAATCTGATCAAAATAAGCAAGAAGCATCGAGTAAGAGGT
The DNA here is from genome assembly GCF_030272615.1 of Cryptomeria japonica. Taxonomy (NCBI): domain Eukaryota; kingdom Viridiplantae; phylum Streptophyta; class Pinopsida; order Cupressales; family Cupressaceae; genus Cryptomeria; species Cryptomeria japonica. The sequence goes on from NC_081405.1 coordinate 148,702,212, forward strand.
ATACTGAGTCTTGAAAAACCAGAGAATGCTATGTGTCGAGGATGCCAGATGGGTAAAATGATAAGATCAAGCTTTACAAGTAAGTCCTACAATTCTAAGGGAATTTTAGATCTTGTGCACACTGATCTTTGTGGTCCTATGAAAGTTCAAAGTTATTATGGTGATAAATATTTCATATAATTTGTGGATGATTACTCAAGGATGATGTCAGTAATGTTTTTTAAAAAAAATTAGAAGCTTTTCAAATGTTTAAATGGTATAAGGCAAGAGTTGAAAATGAAATAGGAAGACAACTGAAATGTCTTAGATCAGACAGAGGAGGAGAGTTCACATCTAATGAGTTCAACTTATTCTGCAATGATCATGGTATTAAAAGACAAGTCTCTGCACCGAGAACTCCATAGCAAAATGGGATAGCTTAGAGAAGAAACAGATCTATTGTGGATTGTGCCAAAACCTTGATGATTGAAAAGAAAGTGCCACAAACATTTTGGATAGAAGCAATAAGAACAACAGTTTACACCTTGAACCGAGTACAACTGAAGAAAGGAACTTTGAAGACACCATATGAAATCTGGTATGACAAGAAACCAAATGTAAGTTATTTTAAAATCTTTGGAAGTAGATGCTATGTTCACAAAGATGATAGAAATGGCAAGTTTGATCAGAAAAGTGAAGAAGGAACATTTCTTGGTTATTCTTCTAGAAGTAAAGCATTTAAATGTCTAATCAAATCATCTAACAAAATAGTAGAAAGTGCAAATGTGAAAATTGATGAATTTGTAGAAAGAAATGATGAAGGAAACTCCAAGGAACTAGAAGATTATGAAGGATTTGTCTATGTTCAACTAACAAGTCTTACCGAGAGAACTATTGAAGAAAATGAAGAGAATATCTAGTTACCAGGTGATGAAGAAGATCATACATAGCCTACTGAGCCTGTATTAGCCAAGTATGTCAGAAGAAATCATGCATCAAGTCAAATTATAGGACATAAGAACAATCCAGTGATGACAAGGAACAAACTAAGACAGAACACATGTCTGATATCTGAATTTGAACCGGGAATAGTGAAAGAGGCATTTAACAGTGAAGATTGGATAAATGCTATGACAGAAGAGATTGATCAAATCAAGAAGAATGACACATGGACACTGGTCCCAAGACCAAAGGACAAAAATGTAATCGGTACAAAGTGGATTTTCAGAAACAAGCTGAATGAAAAAGGTGAGGTCATTCGAAATAAAGCAAGACTATTTTGCAAAGGTTATGCCCAAGAAGAAGGAATTGATTATGGTGAGACTTTTGCACCTGTGGCAAGACTTGAAGGAGTAAGAACATTGTTGGCATATGATGCTTACAATAATTTCAAGGTATATCAAATAGATGTCAAATCTACATTTTTGAATGGTATATTAGAAGAAGAAGTTTTTATTGAACAACCTAAAGGATTTGTTGAAGATAGGAATAAAAATCAAGTATGTAAATTGAACAAAGCTTTATATGGTCTGAAACAAGCACCTAGAGCATGGTATGAAAGATTGTGCTCTTATTTAATCAAGATTTGTTTTAGAAGAACAAGTGAAAATAGTAACATGTACATGAAGAATGATGAAAAGGGAATACTGATCTCAGCCATATTTGTTGATGATATTAGCTTTTGTGGAAATGACTCTCTATGCAAGAACTTTGGAAATGAAATGAGCAAAGAATTTGAGATGTCATTAATCGGTGAGATAAAGTATTTTATAGGTTTACAAATACTACAAATGAAAGATGAGATTTTCATTACTCAATCCAAGTACATAAAGGAAATCTTGAAGAAATTTGGAATGGAGGATTCAAAACCAGTAAGTACTCCTATGACTACCAACTATAAACTATCAAAGAATGATGAATCTGCATCTATTGATGAGACACTTTACCGATCCATGTTTGGAAAGCTACAATATGTTGTTCACAGCAGGCCAGATATAGCACATGTAGTAGGTATAGTTGCAAGATTTTTTGCAGATCCTAAGGAAACACACATGACAGCAATCAAGAGAATTTTCAGATACCTGAAAGGCACTGAAGATTATGGCTTAGTATATCAGAAAGGAAAAGTTTTTGATTTAAAAGTTTATACTGACATTGATTGGGCAGGCAATATTGATGACAGAAAAAGCACAAGTGGAAGAGCTTTCTTTTTTAGGAGAAAGATTAGTGAGTTGGCTTAGCAAGAAACAAGGATGTGTTTCACAGTCAATAGCAGAAGCTGAATATGTTGCTGCAGCATTGAATTGTACCAATATAGCATGGATCAAACAACTGTTGGATGGTATAAATGAGAAAGTTACCGAGCCAGTAACTATATTCTGTGATAATACGAGTGCCATTAACATTTCAAAGAATATTGTTATGCACTTTAAGACAAAGCACATCTCTATCAAATATCATTATCTTAGAGAAGTTCAAGAGAAGAAAGTGGTGTTGGATTATGTTAGCACAAAGGAACAAATAGCAGATATCTTCACCAAGCCACTACCTAGGGAAACTTTTGAGTATCTTAGAAGTCAGTTAGGGGTCCTACCCCTATCTTCCATTCACTGACCGAGTTCGGTGAAAGCATCAATTCGATGACTTTACAAAATATCTTTTAGGAGTTGATGCTGATTTACACACTTTAGGATGTTTTCTAAAGGTGTGCAGGAAACAATAATAGGGAACAACTATTGAAGTCAAAATTCTCTGACTAAGACTAAGTTGACACATAACAACAGGAAATCACTTCATACAGGAAGAAATTATGTTTTAGTTCTTTACTTTTGGGCATTGTTGTCAAAGGGGGATAAGACTGAAGAAAAGGGGAGAAGACTGATGTATGGGGGAGAAGACTGATGATAGGGGGAGAGCATTTCAGAATCTCACAGCAATCTAAATCAATTAGGTCATATCAATTGGTTTTGCCATCAATGCCAAAGGGGGAGATTGTTGGCCTTATAACAGATAAAGGGAGATTGTTGGCATTCCAATTACAATAAGAGATTGTTGGCATTTCAATAAGCATATTGAGAAGGTTGTTGATGATTATGGATATAACTAATTAAGGATGTTTACTATCTTAATATTATTAATTTGTCATTGATGTCAAGAAATTGATTTTCTAATTTAGTATGATGTTTCCATATCTTAAGAAGTATGATTTGGTGAGTATAAATATGATGGTAAAAGACACAGAAAGAATGTGATGAATAAGGGGAGGAATAAGTTATTCAATGGGCAACCATTACTGAGTTAGACAATTATGAGATCATGATGTTTAGATTAATTTGATAACCTACATATGTTGTTGATTGTAAGGTTAATACTATACTATGTTACCGAGCAAATAACCTAGTTAGTAAACCCTAAAGAACCTAGTCGGTAAACCCTAAGGAACCTAGTCAATAAACCCTAAGGTTATCGTATCAGTTAATGAAGGCAGAATGTCTACCAAGTGAAGTTTAGTATTTACCGAGTTGCAACCGAGTAATAATAGAATGCATTGAATGAATAAAAGCATTATTTAATGAAGGAAGCTGATGAGCTGGTTATGATTAAATGATTGTTACAACATGTATAAAGGTTGTTAAGGATCTATGGTAAAGGAAAATCAGCAGGAAGATATATAGCTCAGATTGAACCGCAATACCCTAGCACAAGTTCCAAGAAATGTATGCAAGTTCCAAGGTGGAGTAAAACATTTTCAGATCAAAGGAAACATTGAACCTGGTCAATTTTGAAGATCTGATGGCTATGATTGATCATGGGATATGTGATCAAGGAGATTAAGCGGTTGGCAAATTGTTTATAAATAACGAACTATTGATAAACAATGTATGCGGGCAAGTGTATGCACAGGGATGCTACATAGTGATTACCAAGCACACAAGCTTGAAGACCTGTTTGAATAACAGAGTATAGAGCCCAACAGATGGACAAGATAAGTCCTATGACTAAATTGTATTGAGCAAATAAGAATCTGCTTTAGCATTTTAGATGTGAAGTTGCAGATAGATTTTTATTACTGTTATTTTGTAAAGTGATAGAAAATCTCTTAACCAAGTGGACTTAATAGTCTTATTTGTAAAACCCTCTAGCAAGGTGACATTCTGATTGAGTGTTTGAAATCCTTTAACAAGGTCACTTCTAACAAGGTGAAGATCCTAACAGATCTGAGGGAAATCCCTTAACTAGGTCACATCTAGAAATGTGTTTGTAATCTTTAACAAGATTTGTTTTTAACTGAGCATACTGTAGAAGAGTATATTTCTTAGTGGGTCCGAAATCCCATAGTGTTTTTTCCCTATTTGGGTTTCCACATTAAATCTGGTGCTATGAGTGTTATGATGTTTATATGCTTATGAGTTTGCATGTTTAGCAGTTTTGGTTATATTACTAGAGTATATGTTACCGAGGTTGAATATGTTGTTTTTATGGAAGATTAAGTTTGTATGATTCACCCCCCCCCTCTCATCTTATTATCTTGGCATCTGTACTAAACATTAAGTATCAGAACTATCAATAGTAGTCAGACAAGTAAAAACCAAGAGCTAGTGCCTTCAATAGGAGGATCATGAGCTGCATCCAGAGGAGGAACAACCCTTAGAGGGAATTCCAACCGAGTAGAAGCAAAGAACAATAAACTCAAAGAAAGAAATGAATGCAAAGCCTCAAAAACAACCCAAGCTTTGTGCACAAACTGAGCAGGAACCTGATATAGAAGAAAATCCATAGAAGCCCGTGTATCATCCATGGTATCACATATCAGCCCCATTCTTAATTCAAATAATAATTCACCATGCCGACCATTACCTGAGAGTTCATGGCGAGGAAGAAAACCACCATAATAAAAAGACCCCACATCAAAATGATAATGGTCCAAGGCAGAAAAGCCTATATCCCAATTACACAATGATGGAAATATGAATGTGGAAACCAGGAGGCAAACAAATTCAACATCAAGTAAAACATCATAGTAGATTGTAAAAAACCAAGACAAAAACTCAGAATAAGAAATATTAGAACAAATTTCCAACCAACAACTCCCCAAGAGCTTGCAGAATTCAAAAGCCACCTCAGGACAAATCAGGTTAAAAACCTTACCAAGCTTTTCATAATTATCCACATTCTCTTCCTCCAAAACCCTAAATTCGAGCACCACTCTATATATTCCAGAAGACAAGATAGTCAACATTTGTAGAGGCAAACACACCAAAAACCCACAAAACATGTGAAGTAAAAAGAAGCCTTCCACAAGTTAAATAAACATAGTGAAAACACACGGATAAAATTAATAAATGGCTGCCATTAACTTACCACCATGTCGACAACAGTTTTTTGATAAAATTTTAGAGAGAGAGAGAGAGAGAGAGAGAGAGAGAGAGAGAGAGAGTATGTGTTTATATGAGCGAGATAGATATATATGGAAAGAGGTGGATATGTATTAATATATAAAGAGAGAGAGGTAGAGGGAAATGAAGAAATAGAGAGAGGAGATTGAAGTAGAGAGATCTAGAAAGAGGGAATGACAAGGAGAGAGAGGGAGAGGTATTGTTAAAAAGTGAGATAAATATAGAGAGAAAGAAAATAGAAAGAGATAGAAATAACTTGGTAAAGATAGAATGGGTGAGAGAGATAATTATATGCAAAGGTAGAGGTGGAAGGAGAGAGAAACAAGGAAAGGGGTAAATAGCTATAAAAAGATGGACATAATGGGAGAGGAGGAAATTGAGAGATAAAAGGATAAAGGTATAAGAAGTGTATTGAAATATGTGCAATATGTTTATATTGATGTCAATGTATCCTATTTCTATAGAGATGGATTGGTGTGGTTGATGAAGTTGAGAAATGGTTTCACACTAACATGATTGAGAGAGATGGTTTGATACAATGAAGACATGAGTCAACATGATTGAGAAGTGGTTTAGATGCCCAAGACATAATGTAGTACATGACTCTTTGAATGTGGCGAGGAATTCAAAAAGTATATTTGTGCCCTATCATAGTTGAAGAGGCCATGGTCTAGGTTTTCATAAAAGTCATATTCTTAGTTTTCTTACCATGATTCCATAGCATAGTGTCGTAGTTTACCACAGTTGACATACTTAGTATCATCTCCTATACCTTCCTCTATTTCATTTGTTTCCTCCACTTTAATGGTTAAAATATATGTTATCATAATTATGGAGAATTATTTTGCATGGTGTTAGCATTTTTGTTCATTCTCTATCAAGGTTATCTATATCAACAATATTGTGTATAGAGGGGAAGTTAAACAAGTCCTTCAACATAGACCATAGTCTTATTATACAAAAGGTATTTGGGACATTGAGGTTCATGGCTAGAATCTCCATTTTTATTTAAAATGTTAATTATGGAAAAGTATATATTTCATGACCATCGCATTTACAACAAAATTCAAAAAATATTGCTTTAATCTTTTGAAAAATTTACCTAAAATCCACATTTTCCTATTTAGCCCTTTCGTCACCTTCTAGCTTATAGAAGTCATTCGTCATATGACCTTTTATAGATTAGTATTAACACCAAATGTTCTAGCTACCCTTATTTTTCTTAATGCAATATTAATAGTTATATTGCTAGTTGTAGCTTCTCTAATGTTTCATTTTATGTTGTGTTTTTTATTCTTGTCTATTGTTAATATTAATTATAATAAGACAAAGTTATTGTATTTGAATGGGTATCAAATATCCTACCATCCAGTGCTAGCTTTATTTCTTTATATAATGGAGAGATGAACTATTCAACTTTCTACTGTTTTATTATGGGTTCATTTGATTTCAAGGAGAAATCCTTAATTCCATTATAATACTTGTTACCTAATTAATCCTTCATTTTAATTTATCGCTCATCTTGATTACACTTTATGGTGCGATTTTTATGGTGTCAAATTTTCTGAAAAAAAAAAAATTCACTTTATTTGAGTCTTTCTCATGCTTAGGATATGTTTTCCTTTACTAGTCAAAGACATCTTTCATTAGAGATTCTACAAAGTCAAATAATTTATTTTTTATCTTTATCAAGTTGCTTCCTATATTGGAAGGAATTCAATATGGAAATGTGCTCCATAGCCTCAATGTTATTCATATTGAATGCTAGAGTTTCATTCAAGAATTTAAGGTCTAATTAGTTTCATCCCTTTCTTATTTATAGTAATTTTATATGATCTTTCTCTCTGTATAGAGAATTTTAAACTATTTGAAGCTTATGTTCTTTATCTTTGCCTCTTTATAATTTGATCTAAACAAAATTATTTTACCAAAATATCTTCACAATATGGCAGAAACTACTCTTTTGTATATTTATTCTCTTATTTTTTGTAGTTCTTCTATTGATATTCTTATACTTTTATATGTTATGGGGACGAGTCCAAGTCTAGGGTGTATGCCTCTTTATAATTGTCTTTCATCTTTGGTGAGATTTTTTAATTTGTAAATTAATCTGATACTGTTGACAAGTCTCCACCCATGTTTAATAGATGCTTGTTTTCTTCTTATGTCTTGTATCTTCTTATATTAATTAAAATCTAATTCACTAACATTTTGAAATAATATTCAATGATAGAGTACATATTTTTTAAGGGTTCTAAGGAATTATATAAAGTTTTCATCCAAATAAATTATGATTTTAGATAGGAACAATTTTATCAAATATATTTTGCATTAAATACGGTTGTCTTGGAACCTCACTATTTCAACTATCCTCTACCAATGTATTTCTTGTTAGCCCTTAACTTTCTATGGTTCTTTCTAAATATGTCAAAATATCTTCTACTTTCTTCAGAAAGCATCCAACTTGGCATACTCAACGATGTCATTATTAATATTCTCACTATTTCTCTAATCTACATTATCAATTCTTTTCTGGTGGCTTTCTCTCGCACCATAAAATTATACAGGCTTTTTATGTCTTCCTCCTCTCTTTGTCTTGCCACATTTTTTCCTTAGTAAATTTGATTTCCTCTATAATTTCTTTGTATTCCTTGTTATTTCCATTTTGCATGTGTGTTTATTATTATTTGTGTTACATAGCTCTTTTATTTCATCACATGGTTTTTGGTTTAAACCTATACTAATATTCCATATCTTTTCAAAGATCGTTATTTGATGTCCCCCTATTTACATTTTTCATTTGTTATGCCCCAATATTATGTTATCAGGCAAAGAACCTAGTCGGTAAACCCTAAGGTTATCACAGTTGGTTAATGAAGACAGAACGTCTACCGAGTAAAGTTTAGTATTCACCGAGTTGTAACCGAGCTATAACAGAATGCATGAAATGTTTACATGTGATATTTAATGAAAGAAGCTAATGAGCTAGAGCTGATCAATGATTGGCAAGCCGTGGAAGAAGTTTGTTAACAAATCTAAGGCAATGGAAAGTTAGCAAGAAGATCTACAGATCAGATTGAACCGCATTACCCTAACACAAGATCCAAGATGATTGTGCAAGTTTCGAGGCAGGGTAAAATGTTTTTCAGATCATAAGATACAATGATCCTGGACAAGATTGAAGATTTGATGGCTATGATTGATCATGGGAAATGTGATCAAGGAGATTAAGTGGTTAGATGATTGTTTATAAATAAGGAACTGTTGATAAACAATGTATGCAGGCAAGTGTATGCACAGGGATGCTACATAGTGATCACCGAGCACATAAGCTTGAAGACCTGTTGGAATAACAGAGTATTGATGCCCAACAGATAGACAATAATATTTCTATGTCTAGATTGTGTTGAACAAATAAGAATCTGCTTTAGCATTTTAGATGTAAAGTTGCAGATAGATTGTATTACTGTTAGCTTGTGAAAGTAACAGGAAATCTCTTAACTGAGTGGACTTAATAGTCTTATAAGTAAATCCTCTAACAAGGTGATATTCTAAATGAGTGTTTGAAATCCTTTGACAAGGTCACTTCTAACAAAGTGAAGATCCTAACAGATCTGAGGGAAATCCCTTAATCGGGTCACATCTAGCAATGTGTTTTGTAATCTTTAACAGGATTGGCTTTTAACCGAGCATACTCTAGAAAAGTATATTTCTTAGTGGGTCCAAAATCCCATAGTGGTTTTTCCCTATTTGGGTTTGCACGTTAAATCTGGTGTTATGAGGTTTATATTGTTCATATGCTTTTGAGTTTGCATGTTTGACAGTTTTTATTCTATGACTAATATATGTTACCGAGGTTGAATTTGATGTTTTCATTGATGATTAAGTTTGTATGATTCACCCCCCCCCCCCTCTCATCTTGTTGGCTATCGGATCTGTACTTATATTAAGTATCAGAACTATCAATTATTTGTATACTAGTATGATGTTTCAGTCATGTTTGACTATTGTGGTGAATAGTTTATCATATAATTTGATTTAGTACATGAAATATATGAATCAGATAGCTATGTGGTTTTAGAGAAGTGTTTCTAGATTAACATTCTCATTATATCTTGGCTTTGAAAAGGATAGGTGATCTACAGTTGAAGATAATTAAACCTAAGTTCTAGCTAATACAATTCAAATATAGTGGTGTGGAGGAATGCATTGTATTATCAACTTGTAGTTGGCAATTTGTTGTAGATGTTTGATTAAGGGTCCTTGATGTTTTATATTTGCTCTTTGCTCAGTCACAAGTTTTATTGGTGGTTCAGATTGAAGTTTATTTTCTATATTGGTATGAGTTAACTATTTTCTTTTGAGGTTGACTTATGTGTTTTTGGTTAGTGTGGTAGCATGGACATTCATGAGAGATATATTAGAAGTATTTGGAAGGTATGCCAAAATGGTGTGACTTGTGAAACATTTCATTTTCCTTCAACATTTGCTTTGAAGAATGTTTTGTGGTCAATAATTATGTATGAACATGTTACATCTTATTATGCCAACCTAATGGATGTTATTGAGGTTGGGTATAATATATAAAGGTCAGATTCATTGTGTGGATGTATGATTTATCAAAGTAAGTTGTGTGAGGTCATTTTGATATGGTGAAATATTTCATATGTATAACAAAGCAATAATGAAAATACTTTTTATGTGTACTAAATTGTGAACTATTATCAGTATTTCAGTAGATTCTTTTTCTACACTTCAATCTTGTTGACATTAGTACATTAAAAGAAATATATCTTTACATAAAGAAGTGATCTTCATTGTGTGCAATTCCTGACTTGATGGTATGATGAAAGATTAAGAACCCGGTCAACTACTCAGAGGGGGGGGGGGGGTTAATCAGTAGATAGAAAACTAATACTAACATCACAAATCTCAAAAGAAATCCTTCAAAGTAAATGTAGAATCATCAATGCAATATCACTATCAAGATAAAACCCTCAAGATAAACTGGTTGACTATTACAACAAATTAACAGTAAACAACTTCAAAATCATAAATATCCAAATACTTTTACTGACATAAGTAAATCATCATTATCAAGATAAAAACCCTCAAGATAAATTGGTTGACTGTTACAACAAATTAACAGTAAACAACTTGAAAAACATAAATATCCAAATGCTTTTACTGACATAAGTAAATCTTCATTTCACAATGCTTCCAGTTATCATGATTTAGCAAAGTGGATTAAGTATTTAAGAAAATCAACAATAAGAACGTAACCACAAAAATATTCACCACTTGACACAATATTTTTGACGTGGAAAACCAAATGGGAAAAACAACGGTGAGATGAGACTCACAAGATAACTATCTGAACTCTTCTAAAGTTTGCCCTATTAGGAGCCTAGCATATTAAAGATTTTACAAAAGTCTTGTTAATAACAGATCATGTTAGGGAGCACTCGGTTAAGGGATTGACTATAATGCCTTTATAGAAGCAATATCCTGTAAGGAGTAACCTTGGTAGAGGATTTTAAATCCAAGCTAATGGATCACCTGGTTAGAGGATTTGACTAGCACCAAGCTTGTTAGAGCTTACCTAGTTATGGGATTTCAATCTGCTGTAATTATTAGAAAACAATAGGATTTTTCTGATCTATTTGAATACCACTACACTTGCTTGTTTAGATCATTTTCATGCTCGTATCTACCTTTACTCAAATTGCAGATACATCATCCAGTTTGGCAACCACACACTTAATGAAAACTTTTCGAGCTCTAAAACTAAACAACTCATCAACCTTAAAAACAAATAAATTAGGTCGGTAACACAACAAAAACCTAATTCTCTCATAGAGATTACAAATACGTAGATTCAATAAAACCTCGATTGCTCCTTGATCACCACTTCATCAAACTTAGTAACTCATCATGTGCTTTTCATTACATGCAATATATTTTCTCATTCCCTAGACAAAAACCATTTCATCAACGTGCCAAAATCCCCTTGAAACTCTCTTCATACAATAATCATACATTTCATAATAATTATCGCTCATCGTCAGATCATAAACCAATATAACCAATTCACAAAACTTAATCAGTTAGGGTTTATCAAATCAATAGGTAGGGTTTACCAGTTCAATTCTCGAATACATAGCAATACCGGTTCACTTCACAAATTCTTCCTACCGGTTATAAAACATTATTACAACAATATCAACAATATCATTACTATTTAAATGACATCAATGACAACAACATATCATTAATGCAATCTTCATGCAAATTCCAACAATCTCCCCTTTGGCATTGATGGCAATTCAAAAATCAATACCATTGATTGTTGTCATTGTGAATAGGAATCCTGGTTTATATTACAAAGTATTCACCTTGTCTTCAGCTTGTCTTCCTTCTCTCTGTCAATCATACAAATCACATAGTTCTTCTCCCCCTTTGACAACAAGGCCAAATTGAAAGTAAAATATGTAATGTCAAATTTCACTGTTCAGCATTAACAACTTGCAACTTGCTACTCCCCTTGTGGAATAACTCCACTTCTACACCCATCCTACTGTAAAATTATGCAAGTATCTCAGGGATTGATGTAATCTACATCATGCTCAACTGACCTCATGAAGGGGCACAACACCTAGCTCACTTCTAAGATACTCAAAAGTAGTCGTAGGCAGAGGTTTAGTAAAGATATCTGCAAGATGATCCTTTGTAGAAACATGCTCCAAGATCACATCTTTACTCTACAATTTTTCTCTTAATAAATGATACTTCAATTCAATATGCTTGGTTCATACGTGCAAAATAGGGTTCTTGGAAATATTTATGGCACTTGTATTATCACATAAGATATTTACATGTTCTAAAATCTTCATCTTAAAACCTTCCAAAATGTGCCTCATCTAGATAGCCTTGGTACAATTCATGTAAGTTGCAACATACTCAGCTTCAGCAGTAGATTGTGATGTACAACTCTGCTTCTTACTACTCCATGAAACAAGTCTTCCTCCAAGAAAAAATGCTCCACCAGTTGTGCTTTTCCTGTCATCAACATTTCCTGCCCAATTTGCATCTCTGTACACCTTCAAGTCAAAATTTCCTACATATGGATACCATAATCCATAGTCAATAGTACCTTTCAAATATCTAAAAATCATCTTGGTTGCTATCAAATCTATTTCCTTAGGATTCTTCTGGAATCTAGCAACTAGGCCAACTGCATGAGCTATATCCGGTCTGTTGTGAACAACATAGTGCAATTTTCCAATCATTGATCTGTATTCCTTCTCATCAACAAATATGGATTCATCTTCCTTAGACAACTTAAAACCTATAACCATTGTTGTCCCAACTAGTTTACAGTCACTCATACCAAAGGTCTTCAAGACAGGTCTTTCACATACTTAGAATGTGTGATGAAAATACCATTCTTCATTTCTTGTATTTGCAAGCCTATGAAAAAATTTATTTCACCCACTAGAGACATTTGAAACTCATTTTTTATTACATATGCAAAATCATTGCTCATGTCATCATTATCTCCAAATATAATATCATCTACAAATACTTCATTGACCGGTATTTTATCTCCTTCAGATTTGAGATATATGTTGCTATCTTTACTGGTTCTCAGAAAACCTATCTTCATTAGATGTGTATAAAGTCTTTCATACCATGCCCTTAGTGCTTTCTTTAATCCATATAAGGTCTTATGCAATCTGCATACCATGTCTTTCTCATCAGTCAAAGCATAATAATCTGGTTTCTCAATGTATACTTCTTCTTCTAGTATCCTATTCAAAAATGTTGACTTAACATCCATTTGGTATACCTTGAATTTCTTATGTGCTACAAATGCAAGTAAAGTTCTGACACCTTCCAGTCTTGCCACTGGTTCAAAAGTCTCACCATAAACTTCAACTTCCTCTTGTGCATAACCTTTGCAAACTAGCCTAGCTTTGTTGCAAACTACAACACCATCTTCATTCAACTTTTTCCTGAATACCCATTTAGTACCTATCACATTTTAATTTACCGGTCAGGGTACTAGGGTCCATTTGTTGTTCTTCTCAATTTGATCCAGTTCCTCCTCCATATCTTTAACCCAATGATCATCACCAAACGCTTCCTTAGTAGTTCTTGGTTCAATAGTGGAGACCATGCAGGAATTCTATCTAATTATTTTTATGGTTAGTACTCCAGCATCCTTATCTCCAATAATTTGCTCAGGTTTGTGATTAAGTCTCACATATCTTAGAATAATATGATCATTATCTTCAAGTTCACCTTCTTCATTATCATCATCATCATCTAAATTTATCTTTTCTAGTTGAACTAGTACATCAATATTTTCTTTACCGGTTTCAAGTTTCATAGTTTTTGGTTCCAAACACAAAATGGAAGGATCTTCATCCTTTTTCTCCAAACTAGTTTCCTCTAAGACTTCAAGATATTCATCCACTTGAACATTAGCGCTCTCAATAATTATCTTTGTGCACTTGTTAAAACACTTGTAGGCCTTACTCTTGGTGGAATAACCAAGAAATATACCTTCTTCGCTTTTAACCTCAAATTTTTTAACATAATCACCTCGCTTAATAAAACATTTGCTACCAAATATCTTGAGATAGCTAACATTAGGTGATCTTCTATACCAGTATTCATAAGCAGTCTCATCCTTACCTCTCTTTACTAGAATCTGGTTCAGAGTGTAGATAGTTGTGCTGACAGCTTCTCTCTAAAAATGTTTTCGCTACACCTCCTTGTATCAACATCATCCTAGCAGCTTCAACAATTGACTGGTTGTTCCTCTCTGCGATACCATTTTGCTATGGTGTCCTTGGTGCAGAAAGTTGTCATTTGATACCATTTTCTTCACAATATCTAGTGAACTCCCTAGAAGTAAATTCATCGCCTTGATCAGTCTTCAGACAGTTTATCTTCTTACCGCTCTCCTTCTTAGCTAAGGCCCTGAATGCCTTGAACTTACTACAAGATTCAATATTATCCTTCAAGAATGTGACCCACATCATCCTTGAGCAATCATCAGTGAGGATCATAAAATATCTATCACCTTGAATACTTTTTGTCCTTATTGGTCCACAAACATCTATATGAACCAAATCTAACAGATGTTCTACTGAAAAAGATTTTCTCTTGAAAGTTGAGGATTTCATCTTTCCCAATTGACATTCCTTACATAGAGCATCAACCGGTTTGTCCAACTGACGCAAACCTCTCACTGTCTTGGAATTACTCACTTTAACAATGTTATCAAAGTTTATATGACAAAATCTCCTATGCCAAAGCCAACTATCATCTATCTTTGCAATTAAACAGTTGTTGACTTTAGGATTAAGGTGAAACAGGTTACCTTTAATTTTCTTCTGGGTTGCAATCAGTTCACCCTTGCTCCCATAGATTTACCATTCTTAAACTCCAATGTGTATCCTTTGTCATTGAGTTGTGCCACGCTCAAAAGATTGTGCTTTAAACCTTCAACCCAGTAGACATCATCGGTACTACTCTTTCATTAAGAGAAATAGTTCCCTTACCTTTAACCATGCAGGGTGAGTCATTACCAAATCTTACAACTGTTAGGACCCAAAGGCAACTGAGAGGGGGGTTGAATCAGTTGTCTGCTAGTTTCAACCAGCTATAACTTAATCAAACTTGATGCATAATACTGGTAAACCAAACTTAATGTCGGTTGACAGTTTAACAATTAATGATCGGTGAAGGTTAATGCATGAAACAGAAAGACAAATAACATCCACAACACATAACACATATATTTGCACATGGAAACCCTGTAAGGGGAAAACCACCATGGGAAACCTTACCCACAATCAGATGATACTACTGCAGATAGTATGTGTGAACAAATGGGCTCTGCACATTCTGAAAGGCCAACTACCTAGAGCTCACTACTGAATCACATAATGAGAGTCACGTTGACTACAATTGGATGGTTAAATCCAATGATAATGTACTCCTTAAAGTAGTATCTTCATATGCTAGATTATGTATTGGTTAAGCTCTGACTGTCTTCTTCATGCCTTCCTTGAATCTACAAATGATGTCTGTGTGAGTAGCTCTGCTTATATTCGCATATACCTTATTACATTCCTCTCTCACACCTCTCTTAATCTCACATATATACCAAAACCTAAGACCAAATGTGTAGGTAAGCTCACTAAGAATATTACAATTAAATCAATATGTGATGCATCATGTCATCTTAATGCATTTACAATAATAACCAATCAATAAATCATCTCCATAACGTGTCGTGTTGATCTAGAATAGATAATGCATGTACCTAGACCAATTTTCTGGTAACAACAAATATGCTAACTCTATTAGACCAATAACCAAATCATCAAAACCAAGTTTCCAAACCATGTCTTCGACATAACCAAGTGATCTTGAGATGATAACAAGTCATCCTCTATGCTGGTGAACAATATAACCTGTCGATGAACCAAATACCGGTGACTGTGCATAAGTCACTGAACATCAATGACAAAACTAATGCAACACATCCATAATACCAACAATATCCCCCTTTGGCATTGATGGCAACACAAGATAGAAAAACCATCTAAGTGCCAAAACAAAAATGCCAAAAACCAAGAACCAACAATCTCTCGAAGAGATCAATTACTAGAAATCAAAATACAAAATATCTCTCCCCCAATGAGTAATCTCTCCCCAAAAGATAACGTGTTTTTCTATAGATATCTCTCCCCCTTTGACATCAAATACCAAAGCAATACAAAAGCCAGATATAACCAGTTCATAGAACTAATTACAAATGCCAACTTATCCAACTACTGCCCCCAAGAAGTAGCTTTCCTTCATCAAAGCCGAAAAAAGGTTTCTTTGTTAATTCATGTCGGTTTGATGTCATTCTCCAACTATCTAAGTCTCTACCAGTGAGGGTATTACCCCAAGCTTCTCTCTGAGATATTCAAAAGTTTCCCTAGGCAAAGGCTTGGTAAAGATATCTGTAATCTGCTCTTTAGTATTCACATAAACCAATTTCACTTCTTTTTCTTCAACATTCTCTTTCAGAGAATTGAATTTGATAGAAACATGTTTAGTTTTAGAGTGAAATACCGGATTCTTGGATGTATCAATTACTGCCATATTATCACAATAAATGATTATAGGTTCTTTGCATTTTACCTTTATGTCCTTTAACATTTTCTTTATCCATTATACCTTACTACAATTAGTTGCTACTGCAACATATTCTGATTCTGTTGTTGATAATGATGTACAACTCTGTTTCTTGTTCAACCATGAAATCAATCTACTACCAAGAAAGAATGCTCAACTGGTGGTTCTCTTTACATCATCTACATCTCCTGCACAATTAGCATCTGTGTATAAACATGAATCAAAATTTTCATCTTTAGGATACCATAAACCAAGATTTGTTGTGCCTTGTAGATACTAGAAAATCCTTTTCACTACTGATTCGGGATTTTTTTTTAGATTACTCTGAAATATTGAAACAATACATACTGCATTCATAATATTAGATCTTGTTTGTGTCAAATACAGTAAACCTCCAATCATGGATTTATATCTTGTCGGATTAACAGGTGTTGTATCATCCTTCAATGAGAGTTTGTCTGTTGTAGTCATACGAGTACTTACCGGTTTAGAGTTTTTTATACCAAATTTATTTAGTAGCTCTTTCAAGTACTTTGATTGAAATATGAATATGCCTTTATCAGTTTGTGAAATCTGCAATCCTAAAAAGAATTTTATCTCCCCAATCATAGACATTTCAAATTCTTCTTGCATCTTAGTAGAATTTTTTTTACACAATCCATCCTCTCCTCCAAAAATTATATCAACAAAAACTTCAATAACCAAGATGTCATCATTAGTCACTTTGAAATATAAGTTTTTGTCAGTATTACCTTTAGTGTAACCAAGCTTCAAAATATATTTTTCCAATCTAGCATACAAGGCTCTAGGAGCTTGCTTTAATCCATATAAAGCTTTCCTTAACTTGCAAACCATATCTTCATCATTTGTCAAAGAAAATCCATCAAGTATTTCAATGTAAACTTCTTCATCAAGATCACCATTCAGAAATGCACATTTAACATCCATTTGATATACTTTATAGTTCTTGTGTGCTGCAAATGCTAGAAATAGTCTGACTGCCTCAATTCTAGCTATCGGTGCAAAGGTTTCATTGTAACCAATTACATTTTTGTTTTTAGGTCGGGGAACCAATGTCCATGTATTATTATTTTCAATTCGTTCCAATTCATCTTCCATAGCTTTAATCCAATATTTATCTTCACATTCCTCAATAACTGATGTTGGTTCAATTTGAGAAATTAAACATACCTCTTCATTTATTAGTCTTCCTCTAGTCATAACTCCTTGATACTTATTCCCAATTATTTGACTTTCAGAGTGATTCAATATTACATACTTGGGTGTATTCACTTGTGTTGTTCTTTAGTCACTGTGGAATTCTCTGATGATGTTGGTGTGATTGGAACAACAATCTGTAATGGTGTATTTAGTGTAGGTTCATTTGTGATTATCTCAATTGTCGGTTCAGAGTCCATAGACCTTGAATTACCTCTAAACTGTTCATTAATCTTCACATTTGAACTCTCAATGATTTTCTATAATATTTTATTAAAACATATATATGCCTTGCTCTTAGATGAATAACCAAGAAATACTCCTTCATCACTTCTACGATCAAATTTACCAATATATTCATCTCTCCTAATATAACATTTGCTTCCAAATATTCTGAAATATTTAAGAGTAGGTACCAAACCATAGTTCATGAAGGGTCTTACCAGTTTCACCTTTGATGTGAACTCTGTTGAATGTGTAAACCATTTTATTCACTGCTTCTCTCCAATACACATGAGGTAGGTTTGCTTCTAATATCATGCTTCTAGCTGCATCCAGAATCATTTTGTTCTTCCTTTCCACAACTCCATTTTGTTGCGGTGTCCGAGGTACTGATAACTGTCTTCTAATTCCATTCATTTCATAGAATGTATTAAATTCCTTAGATGTGAATTTACCTCCTTGATCTCATCTTAAACATTTGATTTTCTTACCGGTTTTATTTTCTACCATTACATTGAATAGTTTGAATTTCCCAGAAGCTTCTGATTTATGCCTAAGAAAAGTAACCCAACACATTCTAGAATAATCATCAATGATTAGCATAAAATGTCTATCTCCCTGTAAACTTCTAGTGCTTGCCGGACCACATAGATGAGTATCAATTAAATCAAGAACATTATTAGATTTCTCTAGAATACTCTTAAAAGTTTTTCTAACTTGCTTTCCAAATTGGCATTCCTTACATACCGGATTGTGAGGTTTTACAATCTTAGGTAGATCCCTTACTACCTTAGTTGTACTGATCTTTACAATGTAGTCAAAATTCACATGACAAAGTATGTTATGCCATAACCAACTTTCATCTATATGTACAATCAAGCATGTCTTCTCATTGTTATTCAAGTGAAAGATATTACCTCTAGTCTGATTACTGGTTGTAATTTCCAAACTAGTTCTATTCATGATTTTGCATTTACCATTCTTAAATTGTAACTGAAATCCCTTTTCAACTAATTGACCAACACTCAAAATATTATGCTTCAAACCTTCAACATAATAAACGTTGTCAGTATTGTTCTTACCATCAAAAGATATAGTTCCTTTTCCTCTGATCAAACAATCTTTATCATCCCCAAATCTTACTAGACCTCCATTGTATTCCTAAAAAGTTAAGAATTTACTTTTATCACCAGTCATATGATGTGAACATCCAGAATCAATGATCCATTCATCCTTTTCTTCAATTTCAGCAGCCATGGCCTGCTCTATCGGTTGTATAGTAGGTGTCGGTTGATCTTCTGTTATTGCAACAAAAGCCCATCCATTGTCTATCGGTTCCTTATCATAATCATCAGTAACTCCTTCATCAGCATAGTAACATGAATTTTCTCTATTCCTCTTAAATATGTATCTCTAACATTTAGGGTTAGGCTTATATGTTCTTTTAGCTTTTTCTTTAAATCTTACATGTCTATCAGGACACCTAGATGCCATATGACCAATTTTATTGCAGTTAAAACATTTAAAGGGTGCTTTACCTTCATACTTACATCCAACTAGACCTTTAGGCATTTTTCTTGCAAATAGTGCTTCAAGCTCTTCCAATTCTTCATTCTCTCTTCTGATGTCTTCAAGTTCTCTTGCATAAAGTTCTCTCCAATCAGATTTTTCAAATGATGATGATGATTCTTTGAAGGCAAAATTTGTTTTAATTGTAGCAATAGGACCAAATTCCTCAAGTTCAAAAGCTGAAAGTTTTCCAACCAAGGTATCTCTTGATACTGATGTATTAGGCATTGTTCTCAATTCATTTATAGTAATTACTTTCATTTTGTATGCCAGTGGAAATTCTCTTAAAACTTTGGAAACAATTTCATCTTCACTTAAGGATCCTCCACAACATTGTATACCGAAAACAATTTTATTAACTCTTTCCATAAAAGCAGAAATTCTTTCATTTTCTTCCATTTTCATATTTTCATACCTAACCCAGAACCATTCCAGTTTTGCAATTTTGATAGTATTATCACCTTCATTCAATGTCTCCAATTTGGTCCAAATAGATTTAGTAGTAGATCGATCTGATAATCCCATGCTTTGCTAATCTGACAATGCGCTCAAAAGTTCTTCTCTTGTTTTGCAATCATTCTCCTGATCTTTGGCAAAGTTTGGTGGATTAGGTTGACTTTATGTAGGACCAACATAACCATTCTTTGTAACATCCCATATGTCTCTTCCAGTGCAGTTCAGATGTGTCTCCATTCTGATCTTCCATATACCATAGTTAGTTCCATCAAGCTTTGGACTGTCCTTCCTGAAATATTTAGTTGCCATAGAATCTCCTCAAACTGTTAGGACCCAGAGGCAACTGAGAGGAGGGGGTGAATCAATTGTCTATTAATTTCAACCAAATATAACTTAATCAAACTTTATGCATAATACCAGTAAACCAAACTTAATGATGGTTGACAGTTTAACAGTTAATGACAATATCGATGAAGGTTAATGCATGAAACAAAAAGACAAATAACATCCACAACACATAACATAGATATTTGTATGTGGAAACCCTATAAGGGGAAAAACCATAGTGGGAAACCTTACCCACAATCAGATGATACTAATGCAGATAGTATGTGTGTACAAATGGGGCCTGTACATGCAGATGGCCAACTACCTAGAGCTCACTGCTCAATCACAAAATAAGAGTCACACTGATTACAATTGGATGGTTAAATCCAAACATAATGTACTGGTCAGAGTAGCATCTTCATATGCTGGATTTAGTACTGGTTAAGCTTTGATTGTCTTCTTCATACCTTTCTTGAATCTTCAAATGATGTCTGCGTGAGTACCTCTACTTATATTTGCATATACCTTATTACATTCCTGTTTCACAACTCTCTTAATCTCACATATATACCATAACCTAAGACCAAATGTGTAGGTCGGATCACTAAGAATATTACAATTAAATCAATTATAAATGAATCAATATGTGATACATTATTTTGGCTTAATGCATTTACAATAATAACCAATGAATAAATCATCTCCATAATGCATCGTGCTGATTTGGAATAGATAACGCACGCCGGTTCATAACCTAGACCAATTTGCTAGTAACATCAAATACGCCAACTCTATTAGACCAATAACCAAATCATCAAAACCAAGTGTCCAAACCATGTCTTCGACATAACCAAGTGATATCCAGATGATAACAAGTCATCTTCTGTGTCGGTGAACCAAATACTGGTGACTGTGCATAAGTCACTGAACATGTCGGTGAACATAACGAAAGATCTCCAGAAGGATAGGTGTTGACAAGTGTTTAGATCAATGACAAAACTAATGCAACACATCCATAATACCAATAGCAACTTTTCCATCAAATTCCTCCAAAGAATAAAATTTGCTCTAGTCACTGGTCATTTGATTTGAACAACCACTATCAATGATCTAATCATCGGAGTTATCCATTCAAGATACTAATGCCTTCTGATCAAACATCTCCTCTTTAATGGCTACAAACACAATATCTTCATTAGCATCACCATCAGATTCCTCATCAGTGATACCACCATCAACAACAATAAGACAATATCTTTTGCCCTTACCCTTATACTTCTTGAATTTCTCTCGTTTGTTCTCATTATCACCATTTGGACAGTTAGCAACTATGTGTCCAATCTGGTTGCATCCAAAATATTTGAAAGGTAATTTACCTCTATATTTGCAAGTACCTCTAGGCAACTGCTTGGCCAACAATGTGTCAAGCCCAACTAAACTGTCTTCATCATCAGCTTCTCTATTGGATCTAGATTCATAACTGTGACTAACATCTTTACTTTTCCTCATAGATGGGTTAGAAACAAAAGGTCTAAATGCATACTCAGATTTCTGTACACTACCATCATAACCATTTAATTCAAAAGTAGTAAGCTTTCCAATGATGGAGTCAAGGGTTACCCTAGTTTTGTCAATAGACTTTAGCTCTTGAATGGCTGCAACTCGGATAGCATAGACTAGTAGCAGGATTCTCAGTACCTTACTAATCACTATGGCATCTTCCACTTTACCTCTTGCACTCTTAATTTCACTGACTATCTCTTGTATCCTTCGATCATACTGCTGGATATTCTCACCTTCAGCCATCTGCATGTCATCAAACTTGCCTCTTAGATTCTCTTCTTTACAAATCTTAAAATGTTCATCATCGCTATAAATCTCTTCAATTTTTTTTCATACATCATATGCAGTTTCTAGACCATGAACATCTACATACTCTGCATCAGACAAAGAACTGATAATAGCCTCTAATGCTTGATTCTTTTCTTGTTTCTCTTTCTTCTAATCATTAGTCATAGTCCCACTAGGTGCAACATATTGAGTAACAACATGTTCCTAGTATTGATTTCCTAGCTCTTGATATAAATTTTCATTCTATCACTCCATATCCTATAGTTCTCTCTATTAAACTTCAAACCTTCCTTCTTCATCATGATCTGCAAGATCTGTACCTCAAGTTGTTAGGCTTAGACCTTAGAGGACCTAATAAGATCAAATACCAATTGATGGTATGATGAAAGAATAAGAATCTGGTCAACTATAGAGAGGGGGGGTGAATCAGTAGATACAAAAATTGAGACTAACTTCACCAATCTCAAAAGTTTCTCAAAGTAAACGTAGAATTATCAATGCAATATCATTGTCAAGATAAAGACCCTCAAGATAAACTAGTTGACTATTACAACAAATTAACAATAAACAACTTCAAACTCATAAACATCCAAATTCTTTTACTGACATAAGAAAATCTTCATTTCACAATGCTTCTGGTTATCGTGATTTATCAAAGTGGATTAAGTAGTTCAGAAAATCAACCATAAGAACATAACCACAAAAATATTCACCACTTGACACAATATTTTTGACATGGAAACCCAAATGGGAAAAACCACGATGAGATGAGACTCACTAGATAACTATCTCAAGCCTTCTGAAGTTTGCCCTGTTAGGAGCCTAGCTCGTTAAAGCTTTTACAAAAGTCTTGTTAAGAACAAATCCTGTTAGGGACCATCCAGCTAGGCGATTGACTATAATCCCTTATTAGAAGCAATACCCTGTAAAGAGTAACTTCAGTAGAGGATTTGAAATCCAAGCTAATGGATCACCTAGTTAGTGGATTTGAATAGTAGCAAGCTTGTTAGAGGTTACCCGGTTAGGGGATTTCAATCTGCCATAATTGTTAGAAAATAATAGGAGTTTGTTGATCTATTTGAATAGCACTACACTTGCCTATTCAGATCCATTTCATTCTCTTATCTGCCTTTACTCAAAATGCAGATACATCATCCAGTTCGGTAACCACACACTCAACTAAAACTTTGCCAACTCTGGAACTCAACAACTTATCGACCTTATAAACAAATCAATTAGGTCGATAACACAACAAAAACCTAATTTTCTTATAAAGATTACAAACAAGTTGGTTCAAGTATGACCGTTGGATTACATAGCAATCTCTGCACATCAATTGAGAAAACCTTGATTGCTCCTTGATCACAACTTCATCGAACTCAATAACTCATCATGTGCTTTGCATTACATGCAATAGACTTTGTCATTTCCTAGACAAAAATTGTTTCATCAATGCGCCAAAATCACTTTGAAACTCTCTTCATATAATAATCATACGTGTCATACTCATTACCACTCATCATCATATCATAAACAAATATAACCAATTCACCAAACTTAATCAATTATGGTTTATCAAATAAACAAGTAGAGTTTACTAGTTCAACTCTCCAATACATTGCAATACCGGTTCACTCCACAAATTCATCCTACCGAATACAAAACATTATTACAACAATATCAACAATATCGTTACTGGTTAATTGACATCAATGACAACAACATATCATTAATGCAATCTTCATGCAAATGCCAACATGACTATATTTGGCACTAAGGTTGTGAGCCTTAGCCTACAAGTCATCTTCTAGAGCAGTGAGCTCCTTAGCATTTCGTCTAAACTTTGTAATTAGTTTTATATACATATGATGAGTTTGATTCTC
The DNA here is from genome assembly GCF_030272615.1 of Cryptomeria japonica. NCBI lineage: Eukaryota > Viridiplantae > Streptophyta > Pinopsida > Cupressales > Cupressaceae > Cryptomeria > Cryptomeria japonica. The sequence goes on from NC_081405.1 coordinate 148,726,315, forward strand.
ATTGTGATTTTTTTCAATTTGTGTTTTCCACCTAAAAATGTTGGTGTTTATGTTTGTTTGGTTTATTAGTTTAGTTATTTTCTTTCATACATATAGTTGAGAAAATTAATGACAAAGTAGGAAGTTAAATCTGATCAAGGTTTTAGTATATGTTGATTCACCCTCCTCTCAATTATCTAGTAATGTTCAACAATAAATATCACTAGTCTATTCAAAGTGAGCCAACACAATATAGTCCATGTGACCAAATTTTAGGGTGGTAATGTGAAAAATATATGATTCATTATAGATTAAGGTATAATATTGGTTTATCCTTATTAATTTTATTGAATTTCTCTAAGGTAACCCTCATTTTTTTGTAGAGCATGGTTTTGTAGAGCATAGAGTAAAGATAAGTAGTCTAGATCTAATTTTTAGCCTATTATTACCAATTTCTTTTGAACAGGCCAACCAAAATCATTTGGCATTCAATTTTGGGTCTAGTCTCTAGGATTTGTGGGGCTATATATTTTGGATTAAATAAAAAACATAATTTCATAGGAGATAAGTCTATTTCTTAAGGTATTATTGCACTATTAAGTCTATTTCTTAAGGTATTATTGCACTATTCAAGTTTGAGGCTAAATTGCTTTTTTTGTGCATAATTTGTGAATCCTATCAACATAAATCACTTAATTTGATTGTTGTCAAGAAGATAAATCCACTAGCAAAGATAAATTGATAGATAGAAATGTTTTTTACACCATGTACTTTTTCATGTCACTGATAGTTGTATTGAATCCTTTCCTATTTTCTATCCTTGATGACCTATTCTTCTCTTAAATTCATCATCATCATAATTGAATTTTTATCATGATAGCTATGAAAATATTATGTCAGATAAGATGTTGACAAAGACAATACAAAATATTAAGATCTACAATATTATTTTTTTATATAATATATACATAGATATTGATAATGATTTGACAAATTTTTAAAGACATTAAATTTTCAAAATTCATCATAATAATTTAGATTTTTTTTTAATTTAAGCAATGGAGTATGAACTTACCTTTGATAGATTTTGTTATAATTACTTTAATGTGAATTTCATGGATAGTAATTACCTTTTTATGCTCCTTGGATTACTAAGAAAATATGAAAATTATCTCAGTAGTAATTTTCTTTCACTACAAATGTCATAGATTGCAATTATGTTTGTATTCTTTTAGAAGAATTGAAGAAGCTATCTATGATTAAAGATGCAACAACCTCATTAGTAAATAAATTTTTTTGTTGGGCCCATTTTAAAATTCACTAACATAATTTTTTTTTGGTAGTGATACACTCTTTTTCCATCCAGTGTCATGGCTATCCTCAAATATTCACCAGCATAAATTATTACACACATTCCTTATTTTAAATTCATTGGATTGATAATGAGGCCAATTCTAGTTTTGCAAAATTGTAGTGTTGAGATTCATCGCAGGGTAAAGCAATTAGTGTGAAAATGGTTATTTATAGTATCTGCGTCTTGTAAGCATGAAGGAGACTTATTCATAGGTCACATAGTAAATATGGAATGCATTTCATAATAAAATAACTTTACTTTATTTTGTAAATATTGCAATCTGCATATCTATATTTAGTGTTTATTATGTAATAAAATATATAAATTTGTTTTCATAATTATTTATATATCTAATGTGTTTTTTTTCCTTTCTAAGAATATTAGTCATTTCTATTAATTAAGATACACTGTATTATTAAAAATTAAAAATCTAATTAATATATATCTAATTTTTTTTTATCTAATTAATTTGAATCATTAGTCATTCAAGGTGAGCCAACACATTATTGCACACTATTTTGAAATCTTTAGAATGCTAATGGACATACATATGATTAGTTAATACTTCCTACATATCTTGATTTACTTTAAATTTTTATTTTGATGGTCATTAGAGTAATTCTCATTGTTTTGTAAAGTCAAAAATAAAAAGAAGAAATCTAATTATATTTTTTGGAAAGTTAATGTTCATAACTTTTCATTCAAGTCATCAGAAATCATTAGACATGACTTTTGAGTCTAGTCTATAAATTTCAAGGGGACATAAGTTTTTGATTAAGGAAAGAATGTAATTTCATGGGAGATAAGTTTCTTGCTTAAGATATTATCTCATCATTAAGATTTAAGGATTAAATAATACTTTTAGCATAGTGTTTGCATCTTGTCAACAAGAGAAATACTCTCAAAAACATTCGTAGATAGATAAGGATTTTTCTTACATTATCTACTTTTGCATGACATTGATAGTGGCGTCAATCCTTATCTATTTTCTACCCTTAGAACATATTCTTCTCTTCAAGTCTTAATCATCATAATTAAACTTACTTCGTGATACCTAAAAAAATATTATGCTAGATATGATATTAAAGAATACAATGAAAAAGATTTAAATTTATAAACAATATTATATTGATAAATTTATATAAATATAATTTTTTTTTTTTTTTCTATTGATAACAATAGTTTCAAAATTTTCTAAAGTAGACTATATAAAGGTTGAAAAAGATTGCTTAGATTTTGTGATAATTGCAATTATGTTTCTATGCACTTGGATTACCGAAGAAAAGATGGAAAAGACCTTATTAGTAATTATGCTAGACGACGTGGACTGCAATTAGTTTGTATACTCTTCGGATTAACGAAGAAAACTATTGAATTAGTAAAGCAGATATTCTCCTGTTAAAATTCAATAGCGTGAATATTTTTTTGAGCGATAGACTGTTTTTCCAAGCAGGACCATGGTTATCCTCAAAGCTTAACCAGCATTAATTATTACACACCGACACAAATTATTACACACCGACACAAATTATTCTCAATTTATCATAAGGTTCCGCACTCCTATTCTGACACCAATGACGCCAATTCCAGTTCTGCAACACACTAGTGCGGAGTTTTCCCTCAGGATAAAAACAATCAGTGCAAAAATGGTCATTTACGGTATCTGGCATGCATTACCTAAAAGTAAAGATGGCATGCATTACCTAAAAGTAATTTTTCCATCACACTCTTTGTACCATGTAATTTTTCCCGATGTCACATCTGATAGCCACCACACTCTTTGTACCATGTACTGTAATCTCCCTGTGCAACAAATACCTACAAAATATTTGATGCAATTAGTGGTTTCATGTACCAGTTTCCTTTCTATATTATCATACAGATTTACGCCCATAGTTTTCATGGCGTTTCCATGTGCCATTCTTGGCTCTCTAATATTGTACGCTGTAAGGAGTAATCAAATTGACAGTCTTCCTTTCCACCATTTCAACATTAATTGTTCATTTTAATCTCTACCTGTCATTAAATTTGGGATCTGCATTTCTCATATCCTCCTAGCCATTTGATATAATATTTTATTAAATATTTCTTACACAATTATATATTAAAAATTATAGAGCTAAGAGTAGATAATAGGTAGAAACTCTTTGAAAAGAATCTTAGTGATATTCATCTTTCATAGGATTAGGACCTCCATTCTATTTGAAAATTCTAAGTTATGATTTTGGATAGAACTCTCCAACATAGAAGAAGAGATATATGAAAACAGTTAATGTCATTTATCATTAACTTTGTAAATTTTCGCTATAATGATAGAATCTAGTTTCTCATTGAGTTTGAAGAGGCAAGAAATTGTTCTCACCTTTCCTAATGTATTTGATAGCATCTCGACCAGATATCATACAATCTGTTTATTTGGTGGCTAAATTTCAACCTAATTTGAAGGTGACACATGAGTATGTTGTCAAAAGAATTTTGTGATATTTGAAACATTCTATAGATTTTGGACTTTGCTACAAAAAGCGTGGGGATTTTATGTTGAAAGCTTATACTGATGCAAATTGTCTTGGAAGAGTTGATACCTGGAAGAGTACTGATGGTGGTGCTTCCCTTATAGGAGATAGATTGGTCTCCTAGTTTTGTAAGAAATAGGATTCAAGTTCTCCATCTCCTGTTGAAGAAGAGTATATTGCAGCAACATTTTGTTGTACTCGGGAAATCTGGATGAGATTGACTCTTAAAAATATCAAAGTAACATGTGATGAGGCAATTCCTATTATGTGTGACACTACAAGTGCAATAAATATTTCAAAAAATCTAGTTATCCACTCAAGAACAAAACACATTTCAATCAAATATCACTACTTAAGGGAGAAGGTTTGTGAGAAGCAAGTTTAGTTGGAATATATTTCTACAAAAGAAATAGGTTGAAAATATTTTCACTAAGGAATTGACAAAGGAAACATTTGAGTTTATTCAGGAGAAGCTTGTGGTTATTGCCCCTCCTTCGTCTGACTAGGTACATTGTGAGGGCGTATTTTTCTAGGGGGAGATTGTTAGGACCCGGAGGCAACTGACAAGGGGGGATGAATCAATTGTCTATTAATTTCAACCCAACTATAACTTAATCAAACTTAATGTATAATACCGGTAAACCAAACTTAATGTCGGTTGACAGTTTAACTATTAATAACAATGTCGTTAAAGTTTAATGCATGAAACAGAAAGACAAATAGCATCCACAGTACATAACACAGATATTTGTACGTTGAAACCCTCTAAGGGGAAAAACCACGGTGGGAAACTTTACCCATGATCAGATGATACTATTGTAGATAGTATGTGTGTACAAATGGGGTCTGCACATGCAGAATGACCAACTCTCTAGAGCTCACTGCTCAATCACAAGATGGGAGTCACACTAACTACAACTGGATGGTTAAATCCAATGATAATGTACTGCTCAAAATAGCATCTTCATATGCTGGATTCAGTACCAGTTAAGCTCCGATTGTCCTCTTCATATCTTCCTTGACTCTTCAAATGATGTCTGCATGTATAGCTTTGCTTATATTCGCATATACGGAATATCGCAACCTTGTAATACCTTATTACCTTCCCTATATTAATTTTACAAATGAGATCTTACATATATACCAGAACCTAAGACCAAATGTGTAGGTCAGCTTACTAAGAATATTACAATTAAATCAATTACAAATGAATCAATATGCAATGTATCATGTTGGCTCAATGCATTTATAATAATAACCAATAAACAAATCATCTCCATATTGTGTCATGCTGATCTGGAATAGATAATGCATGCCGGTCCATAACCTTGACAAATTTGTCGGTAAGAGTAAATATCAAAACTCGATTAGACCAATAACCAGGTCAACAAAACCAAGTGTCCAAACAATGTCTTCGATGTAACCAAGTAATCTCCAGATGATAACAGACCATCCTCAGTGCCGGTGAACAATATAACCTCTCGATGAACCAAATATTGGTGACTGTGCATAAGTCACTGAACATGTCGATGAACATAACCAAAGATCTCCAATGCTGATAAGTGTTGACAAGTGTTGACATCAATGACAAAACCAATGCAACACATCTATAATACCAATAGAGATTTCATGACTATTTATTTTCCTCAATTGATGATGTGAAATCTCTTAGGAGGAATAGTGGAGTGTGTGTTGGTTTTGTGGCATTTGTATTTGATGGAAAAGGGGGAGAGAAAGAGAAAGTTGTTTTGTAGATTGGTCGAGTGTTTAGATTGGTCAAGTGTTTCCATCAATGATAAAGGGGCAGGTTGTTGGAAGTATGTGTTGTAATCATTATCACTGATGTCAAACTTGTTGTTACAGATAATTGTTGGTTGTAAAAGTCTTCTAGTCAAGAAATATCTTGTTATATTGGTGTTGTAGTTATTCTATTTGTCATTTAGGAAGTGTTCAAGTTCAGGAAGTGTTGTTTATGTTGCTAGGTGTTGTTATCTTCTTTGGTTATATTTTTGGCAAAGTGGATATGTTATTTTTGTTGATTTGGAAATATCTTTGTCTTCTCTCGATGTTGTGGTATATTCTCATCGTAGGTTTTGTTATTTTGTGTTAATCTTACTTTTTGGTCTGGATATGATTTGTGGAAGGTAATTCGAGGTGTTATGGGTCTCACTGTAGCATGTGGAGATCCAGATAAGAGTAATTTGCATTGGAGAATATGTTTTGGCCCATTAATTGTCTATTTAGACATTTTACATTTTGGATTGATGTGGTTTATGTTCTTATGTTGGCAGATCAATGGATTGAGCTTAGGAAGATGTGTTTTGGTCCCGTCTTTCTTTTAGAGTGGATCAACATGTGTTTTTTTAATCCAAAAGGTATATTTTGTTTTAGGCTGACTTGGCTTAGGTTTTGATGATCTCTCTTGTATATAAAGAATGTATCTGATTGAGTTGTGTGTAAGCATGGCAAAGACTTTTATGTGGATATAGTCCACCAAATTCAGTGAAGAGAAGAGAAGAAGAGTTGTGTTTGAATGATATACTATTTGTTTGAGACTATCATAGGATTATAAGATAGTGTGTTGAAAAATGAGGTCTCATTTGTGTGTGTTGATGTTAGTCACTTAATGCAAGTTCAAGGACATCTTCATGATTAGGAGACCCTTATTTTTAAATCAATTTGTTGTATCTTTCCCTATTGTCGTTAGCATCAACTTTGCAAGTCACTTTTGTGTCTTGCCCCAAGAGCAGTTATCCTTGGTCTACAAGTTTGGAGTAGTGATCTACTTCATTGTAATCTGATATATGTAGTGTTCACGTCAGATTAGATACTAAAAATGGCATGCATTACCTAAAAGTAAATTTCCCGATGTCACATCTAATAGCCATCACATACTTTGTACCATGTAGTGTAATCTCCCTGTGCAATAAATACCTACAAAATAATTGATGCAATTAGTGGTTTCATGTACCAGTTTCCTCTCTATAATATCATATAGATTTATGCCCATAGTTTTCATGGTGTTTCCATGTGCCCTTCTTGGCTTTTTATTTTTGTACGTTGTAAGGAGTAATCATATTGATAGTCTTCCTTTCCACCATTTCAACATTAATTGTTCATTGTAATATCTACCTGTAATTAAATTTGGGATCTACATTTCTCATATTTTTCTAGCCATTTGATATAATTTTTTATTAAATATTTCTTTGACAATTATATATTAAAAAATATAGAGCTAAGAGTAGATAATAGGTACAAACTCTTAGAAAAATTCCTTATTGATGTTCATCTTCCATAGTTCACTTAATCATAAACTATCTAGATGAATGGTTCATTGAAGGAAGGATTAGGACCTCCATTCTATTTGAAAATTCTAAGTTATGAGTTTGGATAGAACTCTCCAACATAGAAGAAGAGATATATGAAAAAACTTAATGTCATTTATCATTAACTTTATAAATTTTCACTACAATGATGGAATCTAGCTTCACATAGAGTTTGAAGAGGTAAGAAATTGTTCTCACCTTTACTATTCTATTTGATAGCGCATCTAGACCAAATTTCATGCATTATGTTTATTTGGTGGGTAGATTTCAAGCTAATCTGAAGGTGACACATGAGCATGTTGTGAAAAGAATTTTTTGATATTTGAAACATTCTATAGATTTTGCACTTTGCTGCAAAAGGGTGGATATTTTATGTTGAAATCTTATACTGATGCAAATTGTCTTATAAGAATTGATACCTGGAAGAGTACTAATGGTGGTGCTTTCCTTTTAGGAGATAGATTGGCCTCCTAGTTTAGTAAGAAATAGAAGTGAATTTCTTCATCCCCTATTGAAGAAGAGTATATTGTAGCAACATTTTGTTGTACTCATGAAATATTGATGAGACTGACTCTTAAAAATATCAAAGTAACATATGATGAGGAAATTCATATTATGTGTGACACTACAATTGCAATAAATGTTTCAAAAAATCTTGTTATGCATTCAAGAACAAAACACATTTAAATCAAATATCAATACTTAAGGGAGAAGGTTTGTGAGAAGAAAGTTCAGTTGGAATGTATTTCTACAAAAGAATAGGTTACAAATATTTTCACTAAGGAATTGGGAAAGGAAACATTTGAGTTTATTCAGGAGAATCTTGGGGTTATTGCCCCTCCTTCGTCTGACTAGGTGCATTATGAGGGTGTATCTTTCTATGGAGAGATTTCATGACTATTTATTTTCCTGGATTGATGTTGTGGTTTCTCTTAGGAGGAGCAATGAACTATGTGTTGGTGTTGTGGCATTTGTCTTCGATGAAAAAGGGGGAGAGAAAAAAAAATTTGTTTTGCAAATTGGTCGAGTGTTTAGAATGGTCAAGTGTTTCCATCAATGCCAAAGGGGGAAGTTGTTGGGAGTATGTGTTGTTGTCGTTATCATTGATGCCAAACTTGTTGTTATAGATAATTATTAGCTCAAAAATTCTTCTAATGCATAAATATGTTGTTGTATTGGTGTTGCAGTTATTCTATTGGTCATTTGGGAAGTGTCCAGGTTTAGGAAGTGTTGTTTATATTTCTTGGTGTTGTTATCTTCTTTGGTTATGTTTTTGGCAAAGTGGATATTCTATTTTTGTTGATTTGGAAATATCTTTGTCTTCTCTAGATGTTATGGTATATTCTCATTGTTGGTTGTGTCATTTTGTGTTAATATTACTTTTTGGTCTGGATATGATTTGTGGAAGGTACTTCGATGTGTTATGGGTCTCACTGTAGCATGTGGAGATCCCGATAAGAGTAATTTGCATTGGAGAATATGTTTTGCCCCATCAATTATTTATTTGGATATTTTATGTGTTGGAATGATGTGGTTTATGTTCTAGTTTAGGCAGATCAATGGATTGAGCTTAGGAAGATGTGTTTTGGTCCCTTCTTTCTTCTAGAGTGGCTCAACATGTGTGTTTTTTATCTAGAAGGTATATTTTGTTTCAAGGTGACTTGGCTTAGGTTTTGATGATCTCTCCTGTATATAAAGAATGTATCTAACTCAATTGTGTGTAAGCATGGCAAAGAGGTAGAGATAGTCCACCAAGTTTAGTGAAGAGCAGTGAAGAAGAATTGTGTTTGAATGATATGCAATTTATTTGAGACTATCATATGATTATAAGATAGTGTGTTGACATATGACGTCTGATTTGTGTGTGTTGATGTTGGTCACTTAATATAGAGTTCAAGGACATCTTCATGATTAGGAGACCCGTATTTTCAAATCATTTTGTTGTGTCTTTCCCTGTTGTAGTTAGCATCATCTTTTCATGTCACTTTTGTATCTTGCCCCAAGATCAGTTATCCTTGGTCTACAAGTTTGGAGTAGTCAGCTCTTTCATTGTAATTTGATATATATAGTAGATAAATTTTGTGGGTAGGCGCCCACCATGGTTTTTCCTTGTTTTGGGTTTTTCACGTATAAAATTTTGGTGTTGATATATTTATGTTGTTGTTTAAGTGTTGTAAGTTACTACATTAATTTTGGTTTAGATTGATTCATCCCCCCTATCAATCCTACCTTGGGTTCAACAAAATGTTCTATGTATACTATAAGCTCATTTGAAAACCCAAAAAAAAAATCATTACATTTTAAAAAAATGGATCCCAAATTTCCTTCTTTATATATTTCAATGACTTATTAACATACATCACTCTAATGTTTGTATTCATTCCTAGGTCTACAACTTCGATGTCTTTTTATTGATACTATTTCTTCTTGTTTTGTAACAATCATCATTATCAAATGTGCACTCTAAATAAACAAGATGTCTTGGAAGAGGATTTATCTTTAGCTATATAATCTAATTTTAAAAGAGGTCATCTTTCATATCTGAAAATTTAGTATAGTTTTCCAATCAGCGAGTGAATTTCAAAATGATATACCAATATAAGAGCCCATAAATCTTTTAGTCATGGAGAAAAGCTTTCTAAGTTCAGATTTCAAGAGGAATAATTTTAGCATTATCGACATGCAATCACAATGTTGATGAAGTATCAAAATTTGGGACCAATATTAAAATAGATGTTAACTATTAAATTATCCTTTACATCCACCTATTTATTGTTCAAAGAAAGTAAACATATCAATTGTAATCCAGAAAATATTCTTATATATTCTTATTTTATTTACATTAGCAGCATAGTTGTAAACTATAATACAATTAGTTATGAGTCATCGTGAAACATCAAACACTAGAATATATACCTAGATGCCATATTTATGCCAAATACCAAGGATTCATATCCGACCATATTATTTTTCCACTCAAAGTTGAGCCTGAATTGGATGTTATAGTTTAAATCATCTAGATACATTAGGAAAATACCCACACTATTGTTGTCTTTCTAACATAAATCATCAATGTGTATTTTTCGAAAGCTGTAATTGTAGAACTTTGAGGTTGTTAATGTAAATTACCATGAATTTAAGTTTCAAAAATATTAATATAATACCCCACAAAGAAACTTGCCTTCATGTGTATAAAAGATAACTCGTCATTAAGATGCATTTAAGAATTTTATTTAGTTTATGTAATTTAATCTCTTTCCCTTTTTTTTAGGAATTGGGTAAAAGTTAATAATTACTTTAATTTAAAAAAATTAAATGATCATTACGTATAATTTTTCAATTTTGATCACCTAAAATTAATATATCTTTTTATTCTAAAACATTAAATCAACAAATTTTATTATAAATATTGAAATGCAATCAACTAGAAAATTATTTCCCTTTATCAAAAATATTAAACATTAAATCAACAAATTTTATTATAACTATTGAAATGCAATCAAGTAGAAAATTATTTCCCTCTACATTTTAGAGTATTAATTACTATGGTGAAACTACATAAATCTGAATTTCACATAGTTTTACTTTGCAAATATTGCAAGGCACAAACTCGAAAATAGAATAGCGAAAAGTGAAACAGACAGAAATGGAAGTACGGATTATCTTCGTAGTATCCAAGCTCAACTCTACTCTACTCTACCAGAAAATATGCATTCTCTGATTCCATTGTAAGCACCCATAGGAACGGTATTCATTATATGGCCATGTCACTTGACAATTTTGAGCACGATCTGCAATTTTAAGGAGAATGGTAAATGGTCAAATGACGGGTTATAAATTATTAGATGTTTTCATTCTGTTAGATAGAAATACTATTGGGCACTCCCCGGCCTGTAAGACCACCTGATTTCGATAAATCAGTAGTGTCAGGGTAAAGTAAAGTATAAGGAACTTTTGCAGGTCCAACCCTGTTCTTATAAACTTCACAGTTATTATTTCTGTCGATTATATTCCTCTCAATCTTTGTCATGTTTGCTGAAAACCTCGCGAACGCTTCTTCCACACGTGGGTCATCTACTCTGTCCATAGTAGACCCCTGCAACTGTCCCACGTATACCTCATGTTTAGAATGCTTTGACAAAATTTCCAAAACAGCCATGATGATGGTTGCCTGCGTTGGAGTAGACACAGTCTTGAGGAAAAATGCATCTGGGTCCTTAAGGAGTTCATCATATTCAGGAGTTCCTTTCTCTGGAACCAAGCGCCTGCTCATGGTGGGCAAATTGGGCATGTAACCTCCATAGGAGTATTGCCCAAAGTTTACAGCAGCATGGTGAGCAGATGCAGTCCAAATGATAGTTGCCACTATTTGGACTGCTTCATTCAAAGATTCCATCTTGTACCATCTACTGGGATCGTCCTTGAGGTCTCCATGCCCCACATTTACTATTTCCTTCCACCAAGCCTGCAATTCCTTATCCTCTTTTACTGTGATATCATCCTTGTAGTACAGGGACAAGTAATCTGAAACCCATTGCTTTATGGCAAACCATATTTCAATGCCGTCTACAGCATATGGATAGTCCTCGATCACAAGCTTCAAACCATTCGGTGCGTTTGGATCCCGGACTGCCATTCCCCTGCACGGTACATGTTAAATGAAAGATTCAAATTAATCAGGCCTTTAAGTTAAATTGGGTCAAGCTAAAACTTGAAGTGAACAATGAAATTGGTGTATCACTTACCTTTTAATTAGGTCAGCTTCTAATCCTTGCTCATTGAATTTCCACTGTTTGTAGGCTTTAGATGACAGTTCCATACAATATCTGCCAGGGGTAAAGCCTTGTTCAATAATACCCGATGCATTTATCAAGCTCTGGCGAGCAGCCTGATTGATGTCCATGGTATCGAGGAAATGGGGTATCAATAATTTGTATACTGGGTGCATTTTACTTAGTTGTCTGTGGGTAGCTATAATGAAAGGTTCTGTGACACAATGAGTTCTTAGCCTGCAGTAAGTTACAAAACAAAAGTTTTCCTAAGTTCGTAGCTGGTTAGCCAATGTTATGCCTCTACCATCAGTATGAGTGATATTAATCCTGGGTGATTTAACTAAAATCCAAATAGTCGTTAAGATGCTTAATGAAAGATTGTGGGTGAGAAATAGCAATAGAGCATACCAGTGGCTGATGACCTGATGGTAAGCTGCACCATTGACTCTAGCATGGGCTTTGGCCAGCTGCCAAACTGCTCCTTCTTCTGTCCCATATTCGCCTGGTGTAAAAACTTTTCTTAGGGCTGCTTTCTCATCAATTGGTGGCAAACACAGCTCTATGGCGACTGGCTTTAATGTTCCTTCCTTGGTGAGAAAAAAAACCGTGCGGCTTGCATATGCTTTCACATCTTCCGAAAGCTTATTGATGCGTTCGATGTAGGGCATATAAGCATGATAGTAGTCCACAATAAACAACCTTTTCAATGCAGTGGCCTGTAATTTTTACATCAAATTTCATTATACTTTTATAACGCCGATAAAACAAGATTATTTTTTTGAGGACAGAAATTACTTGATCCACAGAAAGGCCTTCAAGGTTGTGTTCTATGTGTTGGGCTGCTATGAAACTCTTCTGTGGGCCGTACACCTTTTCATCTAAGCTACTGGAGGGAGGAAATTTCTGTTGGAAAACAGCATATGATGCTATTTCAGTCCATCAAGAACGGTGAAAGGGAAGAGTTTTGGAGTTTGAGAGTTAGGGTTACCTCTAGGCACTGAATCACCAGTGGATTCACGCCTGCAAGTGTTTGGCGTGCAAACTCCTCGTCGGTTCTCCATGCAAGCTCATCAACTGCAGCACACACCATCACTCCAATTCCATTTCTTTAGGGTTAGATTATTTAATCTAAATTACAACTAATGCACGTATGTTAACTTTACCTTCGACAATTTGTGGACGGCTGAAATTTATGAGCTCAAGGCTTTCCGTCAGATCGTCGACGAGTCCCTGGATAAAGTGGAGTGGGTTATTAACTTGACGGAGTTTCCAGCGACAGTTATAGGCGCTTTTCAATCCCCGTTTGTAAAGCTCACTGACTCCCTCGAATGATTCGAAGGCGTAGTCGAAGAGATTAGAGAGAGTGGGAATTATCGCGTTAGAAACTGCCGTGATTATGTGAGCCCCAAAGTCAGAAAAGTCTGTGTAAGGAAACCTTTCGTCCGGCGGTACAAAGATGGAGCTTGTTCGGGTCTCGAATTCTGGGGCTGCAAAAGATTATTTAATGAAAAATTTTATTACCATTCCATTCTAAACAGATTTATAAGCACATTGTACTAATAAAGTACTGAACATGTATACCGGTTTCCGCGCGTGGACGACCAGTTCTACATCTCCTGGGATAAGGGAATTCCTGCGATCCACCCAGCACTTCCCTCCGTAGCTCTAGATCTTTCTCTGGCTGCCCAATATCGTTGTAGACGTCATAATCGTATATCAGATCAGACACCTTCCTTTCTCCCGTTCCGTCTCCTCGGAGGGATATCAAATCTAACTCCCTGAACTTCCTCAAACCCACTGGGGTTTCCTCCGGAAGAAAGCTCTGATAATATACATTTATGTCATTCCTTTGCCCATTAATTACCCATGTTAGATATCGATCAAGATTTGCTTATAATATGAAATGTATGGCACACCTTATTGGCGAAGAAAACACGGTCATTAGGGTTGAGCGGAGAAGGGGTTATCCATGAATTACATTGAAAACGAACTTTCCTCTGATCAGGAATGGATATGGTGAGCGATATCAGAAAGAACTCTCGGCTGTGCATATTTTTTATGACAAATGCACCCGGAAAACCAAGCGCAGAGTTCCACTTAAAGTCGACTGTGTAGCGTGTCTCCCTCGAAACGGGTCCGTCCCATGGATTCCACTTTAGATACGAAGGCTGCCCAACAGTTTTTCCCAATCCCGTTTCTACACATAACCATCAATAATCAATATTTTAACTTACATTGAGTGTTTATACCCTGCAAATAATACAAATCATAAACTCTAATTTGGATACAAGTTGTGAATATCTATGTTGATTTATCAGAACAGCAAATTAGTATTGGATTCAGGGGAGGAATCTAAATTAGAGAAGCCCTTTCCATAGAAATTTTAACCATTGATTTTAAAAGCAGTTTTGTAAAAAAACAGAATACCCGGATCAATTTGATCGCTGCTCACGAGCTGAAGAGAAACTTTTTTCCCCATCAACTCAGAAGCTTCGTCAGCCAGTGTTGCAGAGTAGTCTGTAAGGTTGAGAAAAGCAACCTTCTGCAGTACTACTTCACCATTAATCTCATATTCCTTAATGCGCTCTACTGTGACACTTTCAGTTTCAGCACTTCTATTTATGGACGTAGATTTTCCAGCGACTTTCCTAGATCTCGAAACCCCTCTCCGCAATGCCATGAAAGAAGAACTAGTGCGCAATGAAGGGAGAGAAAAAAAACGAGTCTGGTATGATTTATCAATCCCTAAGACTTGCACAGGTAAATTGGCGGAAATAAATCTATAGCTACCTACTTGAGCATTCTTCTCTAATAACAAAATTTTGCTGCTCAAGACCCTAATTGAATCCATAATATTTGCTTTTCTCAGTTATTCCCTCCTATATTTTTGGCTCTGATAAACAATGGAGATAGTGGATTTTTCTTAGTCTCTTTTGATCTACTGATAGTTTTCCAGAATTTTCTGGGAAGCAAGTTCACGCGTTTGATGTGAAATCTAATAGAAGAATTCAAACCCATGTGGATTTCCAGTCGTACAATATGCTTTTCAGCTAGTTTATAAATATAATTATGGTTCACTATTTGCCTATTGAATTATTTAAATAAAATAAAATAATATTATTTTAATTATTATTCTAAACAATTAGAAATTTAATTGTGTTTTTTAATATATTTACATAATATTAACTAGAAACCGCACCTTGGTGTGCAAGGGGTACACCAAAGAGGTGTAAAAGGTTAACAAGGAAATAAAGTTGTCTATTTTTAGCATATATTTATGCAATACATGAGGTCAATTACAAGACACTTTAGTAAATATTTTTTTTGTACAACAAATGTTTCAATGGAGAAGAGATAGCTTCAAATCAATAATGCATCCACTTACATGGATCCAAAAGTAACTTAAGAAAACCGCTAAATTAGTTAGATAATTGGACTCCATTACAAAACATGCTATTATGTTATGCTTATGATAGGGAGAGAGGGATAGATAGAGGGGGAAGAGTGAGGAATAGAGGATAAGGAGGTAAAGATAAAGATGGAGATAGAGATGGAGAATGAGAGGGATATGGAGAAAAGGAGAGGGGGAGACAAAGAGAGATAGGAGAGGGATAAATAGAGATGGAAGATATAAACATATAGAGAGGGAGAGTGTGTGAGGGATGTATGAATAAAGATAGAAATAGGAATTGATATAATGAAATATGTAGAGAGATGGAGAGATATAGGAGTAGAGAGAGATAACAAGATAGTGGGATAGAAGGATAGATGGAAGAAGAGATATGGAGAGAGAGAGAGAGAGAGAGACATAAATATGGAGGTCTGGAAAGAGGAATATAGATGAATGGATCAAAAGAGGGAGACATGTCTAGAGATACATTGGGAGAGAGACAGATAAAGGTATAGATGATGAAAGATCAAGAGAGAAAGAGGGAGACAAATAAATAGAGAGGTAAAGAGGGGTAAAGGGAGAGTTTGAGACAAAAAGTGATAAAGAGATAGAAGCATATAGAAGAAAATGGAAAGGGGGAGATAAAGAGATATAATAGATAGTGAGATAGAGTGATAGAGATAGAAGGATATATATAGAGAGGAGGAGAAGGAGAAAGAGAAAAATATAGATAAATTTAGTGAAATAGAGATAGATTAATATAGATAGAGAGAGGGAGAGAGAAAGGGGGAGAGATAGAGATATATGAAATGAGAAAATGAGAGGGGTAGGCATAGAGAAATAGATAGGGGATAGGGAGGAAGTGAGGGAGCTAGTTATGCACAGAGATGAGGAGAGGGAGGGAGAGATGTGGAGAGGGATAGGTAGAGGAGGATATATAGTGTGGGTAACGATGGAGAGAAAGATTAATATGTGTAGAGAGAGAGAGATAGAGAGATAGAAAGGTAGGTAAAGAGATAGAGAGATAGGTAGATAATGGTAGAGAAAGATACATGTAGAAATAAGAGAGACATATATAGAGATAGAAAAGATGGAATATAGAGGGAGATATAGCAAGATAGAGATGATTAAGGATATATATATATATATATATATAGAGAGAGAGAGAGAGAGAGAGAGAGAGAGGGGTGAGGGGTTGGGGTGAGGGGGGGGGGATTGAATACAACTAACACAGGTAGAGATAATGAGATATAGAGAGGGGAAGAGATTAGAAAATAGACATATAGTTTGGGAAAGAGTTGGAGAGAAAGGTTGTGATAAAGGTAAGTAATACGGAAGCAGAGAGATAGATAGAAAGATAGATATATAAGAAAGATAAAAAAAGAGAGAGACTGTGTGTTTATATGAGTGAAAGAGATATATATGGAAAGAGGTGGATATATGTGTGTGTGTGTGTGTGTGTGTGTGTGTGTGTGTGTGTGTGTGTGTGTAGTGTATGTATATGCATGTATATATATATATATATATATATATATATATGTATGTATGTATGTATGTATGTATGTATGTATATCTATGTATGTATATATGTATGTTTATATATATATATATATACATACATATACATGCATATATATGCATATACATATACATATACATATATGTATGTATATGTATATATATAATGTGTATATATATACATGTATATATGTATATGTATACATATATGTATGCATACACACACATACATGTATACATATACATATATACCTATATACATATACATGTATATACGTATATATGTATATATATGTATATATGTATATGCATATATGTATCTATATGTATGTACAAACATATGTATGTATATATATACATATATACATACATACATATGTATGTATATATATATATATACATATATATACATATATACATATAGATACATACATATGTTTGTATGTACATATATATACATAAATACATACATATATACATATATATACAGACACATACATACATATATATAAATACATACATACATACATACATACATACATACTTATAGAGGGAGAGGGAGGGAGAGAAATAGAGAGAGGACATTAAAGAAGTAGAGAGATCTAGAAAGAGGGAGTGACAACGAGAGAGAGGGAGAGATATGGTTAAAAGAAGGGTCAAATATAGATAGAGTGAAAGCATCAAGAGATAGATATAACTTGGGAAAGATAGATTGGGTGTGAGAGATACTTATATGGAAAGGTAGATGTCGAAGGAGAGAGAAAGAGGGAAATGGATAAATAGATATAGAAAGAAGGATATAGTGTGAGAGGAGAAAATTGAGAGATAAAAGGATAAAGGTATAAGAAGTGTGTTGAAATATGTGCAATATGTTTTTATTGATGTCAACCTATCATATTTGTATAGAGATGGATTGATGTGGTTGACGAAGCTGACAAATGGTTTCACACTAGCATGATTGAGAGAGATGGTTTAACACAATGAAGACATGGCTCAACATGATTGAGAAGCAGTTTAGATGCCCAAGACATAATGTGGTCTAGAAGCTAAGTTGTAAGTATCGGTTGCATCTTTTGGACACTTTTAATATCTTGAGGAGTGCAATCATATCAGATAGTTTATGTATGTGTCAAGTGAATTTAAGTGTATCTTTGGTCTTCACTTGTATTATTGAGAAAAGGTCATCTAAGTCATAAACAATATATTATTTTAAGACAAAGCCTTGATATTTTGGTCCACAATCCTCTCAATTACAAGATATGGTCTTGTGGTTCTAGAGTTAATCTTGTCAATCACCAATGAGGTTAATTCCAAGTTTTCATGTCATAACATTTCCTATAATAAAATTTAGGATCAACTGTTCTTTGGATTGTACTAAAAAAAAGTAAACTATCTCAAAATCTTACCAAAATGCTTCGCATTTATCCAAATTAATAGATATGACTATGTGGATTTGAGAAAACATTCAATAAGGCTTAAAGGTTAATCCATAAAAGTTTTAGAGGATTTGGTTTACTTCAATGCAATATCCCAAGTATTGAAGTGTTATGGATAGTCAGTCTAGGATGCTTTGTGTTCATCAATTCAATATGATTTTCTACTTGCACAAGCATATAATGATCAAATACTTTAGAAGGTTGTAGGGATGTCATACATAGACTACAATGGTCATTTCATTATATGTGTGATGTTATTTTTGTCTCCCTAGTAGTAGATGTTATGATATGTGGTTAGAAGGAAGACTTGGATTGACAATTGGATTTGCGGGATGAGTGGAACTTACATTCCCAAATGTGAAGTGTGTTGATGAGATAAGATGGTTTTGGGACCAACTATCCTCATTGAATAATCCTCTAAGACCCATTTTCCTTGGTTCATATATTTTAGATTCGACTTGTGTAATATCACATGTTTCATCCAAACATCATCTTGCAGCAAACCTAGTTGATGTTTTGAGGATTATAAGGGGATGTAGAGGGAAGGTCAAATCAGAATCAAATGTGATGAGAGAAAAAATAATTGAGATATCATATGCACCTCAATGCCTCAATCAACAAAGTGTATTGTTCACAATAATGTCATAAATTTTGTAAATAGGTGACTCGAGAAGGATATCTCTTAGCATATATATATATATAAAATAAAATTAAATATAAATAAGCTACTTCTATATCTTTTGTAAGAAATAGAATGACCTCAATGTTAAATTTATAAGTATTATTCAGAAAACTACCTTTCAAAATTCTTTAATTAGAATCATAAATTTCAAAACATGAGCAAACACTCCATAAGTTTAAAATAACATAAGGGAAATAATGTCCCAATCACAGATCAAGGATCCAAACTTTTGTTAGCTAAATTTCTTTTTGCTACTTAAAGTCATCTAAAATAGGATTTGAATTGCTTCTACATCTATCATAGGATATCATTAGTAGTGTAAAGTACAAAAGTTTCCTTATATTTTAGTTAATCCCTATTGCAAATGATTTTATCACGTTGTTTTGACCAAAAATTTTCACTCTTCTCTTAGAATAAATTCAAAACCTCTTTTTGATTTAATTTTACATCAAATGACTAAAGAAAAATTTTGGAAACCAAATGCAAACGATTATAACATTGTTAATGTTTAACACATGATATTTTTTCACTTGAATACCTTCCAAGGTTGAAAATTGTGTAAAGGGGTTTATATACACATGTAAAATAATGAGAAATAGAATAAAATGGTAAGTTACAAATATTTTTTACTAATAAATGCAATTTTTTCTTTTTTCCATTTTGTACCCTTTAATATGTTATTCAAAATATACTTTACAATTAACATTATCATAAATATAAATTATTATATTTTTTAACCCTTAGGTGATTTATTCGATTATTTTTAATATGGACCAAAATTTTCCCCTTTTCTTTTAGAAGAAATCCAATTCGTCATTTTGATTTGACAGACAATGAGAACAACCATACTAGAAACCTTCAAATGACCAAACAATTATGACATACTTAGGTAATGTTGAACACATGATATATTTATAGTCGATGTAAATATGAGTAAATGTTAAAGATTCCTTTGTAACATATTGTATAAAGCTCTTTAAAATAGCGTTTTAAATTATGAGAAAGAGAATAATTATTAAAATATGTTGGCGTCTTCAAAAATAATAGAGGTTTCAAATCAGATTTTGCACTTGATTCTAGGAAGAGGAAGAAAGATCTCTCTCGCATCCAGTGCTTTAGCTATGACAAGTTTGGTCACTTTGCAAAGGATTGTTTGACAAGACCTAATCATCAAGGACCAAGCCTCAACGAAGTCTTATCTCAGAAGGAGAATGAAGATAATTCAAATTGGTTTTCTTTTCATATGAGCATTATCAAGCAATGTTCCTACAGGTAGTGATACATGGTTAATTGATAGTGGAGCCTCTCGACATATCACCAGTCATCAGGAGTACATTTATAATCTAGTGGAAAAGGAATCACATCTTCAAGTCATTATTGGGGATGATGCTTGCTATGTTGTAAGAGGAGTTGGTGCTACATCTCTAAAACTTGAATCTAGAATTTCTCTACACCTAAGTGATGTATTGTTTGTACCAGGGATCAAGAGGAACCTTGTGTCTATTTCAGCCTTCGAGGATAAGGGATATCAAATTGCATTTTCTAAAGGAAGATTTCTTGCTTGGCCTAAGAACTCTAGTATCAAGACTGCTCGTGTGATTGGAAATCGACATGAGAGTTTACACAAACTCTCCACTATCCCAGTTCAAGAACTTATTCATTATTCTGCAAGTTCCAGTGAACTCTGGCACATAAGACTTGGACACCTTCACTTCAGGGATCTTCCATCTTTGGAGAAGATGGTAAAAGGTATTCCTAAACTCATTCATGTAAATAATGGTACTTGTTAAGGTTGTGCTATGGGTAAAAATATAAAAAGTCCTTTCCATAGTAGTGAAAGTAGGTCTAAAGAAATACAAGCTTTTGTACATTCAGCTGTATGTGGTCCAATGTCAATTCCATCCATAAGTGGATGTTTTTATTATGTAACTTTTATATATGACTACTCTAGGAAGACTTGGATTTATTTCTTAAGGTCTAAAGAGTCCGATGAAGTCCTAGGTAGGCTTAAAGAGTTTAAAGATTTTATAGAAAATATGACTGGAAAGAAAATTAAAATTCTAAGGTCTGTTAATGGAGGTGAATACACCTTGGGTAACTTTCATGATTTCTGTATTGAGGCAGAGATGAAGAGGGAGTTTTGTGTTCCTTACAACCTTTAACAAAATGAGGTTTCTGAAAGGAAGAATAGATCTAGAGTTGAAGCTGCAAAAGCTATGATTCATGATCAAGACCTTCATATTTTTCTATGGGCAGAAGCCTCTGGAACAATAGTGTATGCTCAAAATAGATGCTCTCATCGTATATTACAAAATATGACTCCTGAAGAAGCCTTCTCAGGTATCAAGCCTGATATCAGTCTCTTGAGAATATTTGGTTGTCCTGTGTATGTTCATGTTCCCAAGGACAAGAGAACGAAGTTGGAACCTTCTGGCAAAAGAGGAATATTTGTAGGCTACACTGAAGCCTCCAAATCCTATCATGTTTACAATACTGGTCAAAATAAAATAGAGGTTAGTAGGGATGTCACATTTGAGGAAGATGTTGCATTCAGAAAATCAAAATGCTCAGGCATGGAGATAGATGATGAGACTCCTCAAGACATGGATGTTGACCATACTCCTGAGGTTCAGAGGGAGTCTACAAAACTTGATATAAGAAATGATCCAATTGAACCCTTGGATCCCACTGATGGGCCTAGGGAAATTGTTGTGTCTCGAAAGAGACCTCTTTGAGCATGAAACACTATGCAGGAAGCATAACAATTTGCTACTCCTAGAGGCACATTCAGGGAAAGCAAAAGACCACAAAGATTCTCTGGTTATGTTGCATTAATGTATAATTCTTATTGAATATGAACCGTCTAGTGTAGAAGAAGCCTCAAATCAACAAGTTTGGAAAAATGCAATGGATGGAGAGTATCAATCCATTCTCAAGAACAATGTGTGGGATATTGTGCCTAGACTAGAAGGGAAGTTTGTTGTATCTTCCAAGTGGTTGTTCAAGATAAAACATGCAGCTGATGGTGGCATTGTAATGTACAAAGCTCCATTTGTGGCTCGTGATTTCTCTCAACAAGAAGGAATAGACTACAAAGAAAAATTTGCCCCTGTTGCTCACTATACTTCCATTAGAACCATCATCTCTATTGCAATAGCTAAAGATGGAAGTTGCATCAGATGAATGTAAAGACTTCTTTTCTCAATGGCGTGATTGAAGAAGAAGTCTACATCGAGCAACCTGAGGGGTTTGTGATTCATGGGAAAGAGTCTCATGTATGAAAATTGAATAAATCCCTATATGGTCTTAAACATGCTCCTCGGGCTTGGTATGAAAGAATTGATAGATACTTAGTGGGTTTGGGTTTCTACAAAAATGATATCGATCCAAACCTTTACTTCAAAGTATTCAATAGTGATATGTTGATCTTGGTACTTTATGTTGATGATATATTTATTATTGGAGAAGATCATCTCATTAATAGATGTAAGAAGTAGTTGACTTCAGAATTTGAGATGAAGGACTTAGGACTTATGCACTTCTTTCTAGGGTTGGAGGTTTGGCAGAGGCCCAATGGGATTGCACTAAATCAAGGTAAATACACCATCAAAATATTGAACAGATTTGGAATGACTAGTTGTAAATCCATGTCCACACCCATGGAAACTAACTTGAAGAAATTAAGGGAAACTACAGCTAGTTCAGATCTTGTGGAGCCTACTATGTACATGCAATTGATTGGGTCCCTAATGTATCTAGTTAACACTAGACCAGATATTTGTTATGCAGTGAGTGAACTTAGTATGGAACTTAATATGGACTTAGATACTTGTGTGGCATAGTTGGATATGTCTTGAAATACTCTTCCAGTATGGACCTGATTCTTGATGGATATTTTGATTCTGATTGGGCAGGGAGTGTTACTAATCCAAAGAGCACTTTTGGTTGTTGCTTCAGCTTGGGGTCTGCTATGATTTCCTAGTGTAGTAGGAAGCACTCTTCAGTAGCTCTGAGCACTATAGAGGCAAAACACATTAGAGCATGTGTAGTAACTCATGAAGTAATGTGGCTTCATAAGCTCCTTGCAGGATTGTTTGGTCAATCATTTGAGCCTACCATCATACATTGTGAT
The DNA here is from genome assembly GCF_030272615.1 of Cryptomeria japonica. Classification (NCBI taxonomy): domain Eukaryota; kingdom Viridiplantae; phylum Streptophyta; class Pinopsida; order Cupressales; family Cupressaceae; genus Cryptomeria; species Cryptomeria japonica. Next base: position 148,749,418 of record NC_081405.1, read on the forward strand.
AATCAAAGATGTGTAAAGCTTTCAGTCAATCAGTATATTTCATGATAGAATGAAGTATGTAGAGATTCAGTACCACTATATCAGAGATATGGTACAAAGGAATGTTGTTCAGTTGAGATACATTTGTACTGAGGAATAGACGACCGACATTTTCACCAAGCCTCTTGCAAAAGTGAAATTTGTGCATTATTTAGACAAGCTCAGAATTGTGGAAAATGAATCTCTTGCTCGGAGGGAGTCTTAACATCATTGATTACTTGATATGTATTATAATGCATTCTTCTTTGTGAGAGAAGTTTGAGGTATGAGCCCTTGGTGAGCATTCTTTTCCATGAGAGAAGTCTGAGGTATCAACCATTGTTGAGCATTCTTCTCTCTGAGGGAAGTTTGAGGTATTAGCCCTTGTTGTGCATTCTTCTCTGTGAGAGAAGTTTGAGGTATCAACCCTTGTCATGCATTCTTCTCTATGAAAAAAGTTTGAGGTATCAACCCTTGTCGTGCATTCTTCTCTATGAGAGAAACTTGAGGTTCCAGCTCTCGTTCCACCCTCTGTGAGTAGACATGATGGATCCACCCTCTGCGAGTAGGTATGGTGGATGTCATGATCTTGAACTTGTGCATATTTACTGTATGAGAGTAGCCATGGTGAATGTTACTATGTGACTTAGTTATCAAGAATGATTCCTCCCTAGCTAAGAGGGAGTGTTGATGAAATAGCTTTGGTCGATATCCTTCAAGACCAACGACATAACTCATTTACCTAATTGGCCTATTGGCCTTAGAAAAATTAAATCATTGAATATAAAATGATTAAAAGAGAAAACATGATTTGCATAAATCCAAATGTAATCATTCATTAATATGACGAGTTATATAAATCTCGTCAATCTCCAGGAGTCATGATTAAAGAATCGGTGTGCAATTAACTTAACGAATGCAAAATTATAACATAACAATGGAAGCTGACTTTTGGACGAGTCGGGATGGTTGAATACTCATTCGATCAGGGTACATATGAAGGTTTGCATCCTTCTCTAGACTACACACAACAGATAATCAATGGAAATCACTTAGCCCGTGGATATAATTTAACACACAGTCCCTAAATATCACACGGTCCATGGATATCGAATAGCAGACATTATATGTATATTGCATAGCAGATCGGAGACTCATATAATAGTTTGTTGATAGTGTATGGTAAATAGAAGACTATCTAAACCAGGTTGAGCATCAACAAAGGAATTTCTATTCCTTAATGCAGATCAGATATTCTCCATATTGAACTATTATTATATATATATAGCTTCAAGAGTGAAGAAAATTTCTTTGTAAAAATATCTTGACACATTTGAGATAATAAAGTCATATTTAATTGATGGTTTTTTCACCTTCAAGAGGAAGGTTTTCCTAGGGTAATGGTTGTGCATTTGTGTGAATTATTAAATCACCTAATCTGATCATAAAATTTAACATGGTTTCAGAGCCACGGTGAAAGTAGATCGTGATCAGATTGTCTATAACTTCTAAGCATTCTCTCCTCTCCCTCCATTGAGTAGTACTTCTAAGTCTCGAAAATGGTAAACAGTCTTAAAGTTGAAGATAGGCTGGAAGGTGCATCTAACTTCACCTCATGGAAGTTTAGAGTTCTTATTGCACTTGAAAGAAAAAGATCTTATTCAATTCATAGAGGAGAAGGACTTATCTAAACCTTAAGATCATGGGGAGAAATTGCAATTTAAGAAGAATGCAATCAAGGCGAGGAAGATATTAATCGACTTCATGAGGGATCACCTGGTGCCTCTCATCTCCAAGATGACAACTACAAGAGATATGTTCAAGACCTTGGAGGGTTTATATGAGGTTGACAATGTAAGTAAGGTTCTTTCCTTGAGACAACAACTCTACCAAATGAATATGGGAAAAGGAGATTCACTCATCACCTACTTCATGAAAATCTCAGAATTAAGAGATCAACTATGCGCAATTGGCGATCAAGTGATAGATAAAGATCTTGTTATGCTAGCTTTGAATGGTTTACCTAATCCATGGGAGCCATTTATCCAAAGCATCAGTGGAAGGTAAAAATTACCTAAGTTTGATCGACTCAATGCAGATTGTATTCAAGAAGAATCAAGATTCACTATCAGAGGAATCGTCAAGAGTTCTCAAAATGAAGATACACATGTTCTTGCCACTCAATCAACCAAGAAACGAAAGTATTGGAAGAAGGGAAACTTCAAAAGGAATAGAGGTTTCAAATCAGATTTTGCACCTGATTCTAGGAAGAGGAAGAAAGATCTCTCTTGCATACAATGCTTTAGGTGTGACAAGTTTGGTCACTTTGCAAAGGATTGTTTAACTAGACCTAATCAAACAGGAGCAAACCTCAATGAATTCTTATCTCAGAAGGAGAATGAAGATAACTCAAATGGTTTTCTTTTCATATGAGCATTATCAAGAAATGTTCCTACATATAGTGATACATGGTTAATTGATAGTGGAGCCTATCGACATATCACTAGTCATCAGGACTAGTGGAAAATGAATCACATATTCAAGTCATTATTAGGGATGATGCTCTCTATGTTGTAAGAGGAGTTGATGCTACATCTCTAAAACTTGAATTTGGAGTTTCTCTACACCTAAGTGATGTATTGTTCATAGTAGGGATCAAGAGGAACCTTGTATCTATTTTAGCCTTGGATTATAAGGGATATCAAATTTTATTTTCTGAAGGAAGAGTTCTTGCTTGGCCTGAGAACTCCAGCATCAAGACTGCTCGTGTGATCAGAAATTTACATGAGAGTTTATACAAACTCTCCACTCTCCCAGTTCAAGCACTTATTCATGATTTTGCAAGTTCCAGTGAACTATGGCACAAAAGACTTGGACATCTTCACTTCAAGGCTCTTCCATCTTTGGAGAAGATGGTAAAAGGTATTCCTAAACTCATTCATGTAAATGATGATACTTGTAAAGGTTGTGCTATGGGCAAAAATATTAAAAGTCCTTTCCATAGCAGTGAAAATAGCCTTGAAGAAATACTAGATCTTGTACATTCAAATTTATGTGGTCTAATGTCAATTTCATCCGTAAGTGGATGTTTGTATTATGTAACTTTTATAGATGACTACTCTAGGAAGACTTGGATTTATTTCTTAAGGTCTAAAGAGTCTGATAAAGTTCTAGGTAGGTTTCAAGAGTTTAAAGCTTTTGTAGAAAATATCACTGGAAAGAAAATTAAAATTCTAAGGTCTGATAATGGCAGTGAATACACCTCGGGTAGCTTTCCTGATTTTTGTATTGAGGCAGGGATCAAGAGGGAGTTTTGTGTTCCTTACAACACTCAACAAAATCGGGTTTTTGAATGGAAGAATGAATCTATAGTTAAAACTGCAAAAGCTATGATTCATGATCAAGACCTTCAGATTTTTCTATGGGCAGAAGCCTCTAGAACAACAGTGTATGCTCAAAATGGATTTGCTCATTCGATATTACAAAATATGACTCCTGAAGAAACCTTCTCAGGTATCAAGCCTAATATTAGTCACTTGAGAATATTTGGTTGTCCTTTGTATGTTCATGTTCTGAAGGACAAGAGAACCAAGTCAGAGCCTTCTCTCAAGAGAGGAATATTTGTAGGCTACAGTGAATCCTACAAAGCCTATCGTGTTTACATTCCTAGTCAAAAGCAAATAGAGGTTAGCAAGGATGTCACATTTGAGGAAGATGTTACATTTAGAAAATCAAAAGGCTCATGCATGGAGATAGATGATGAGACTCCTCAAGACATGGATGTTGACCACACTCCTAAGCTTCGGAGGGAGTCTACAAAACCTTATATAAGAAATGATCCAATTCAACCCTTGGATCCCACTGATGGGCCTAGGGATATTGTTATGTCATGAAAGAGACCTGTTTGGGCACAAAACACTATGCAGAAAGCAGAACAGTTTGTTGCTCCCAGAGGCACATTCAGGCAAAGCAAAAGACCACAAATATTCTTTGGTTATGTTGTATTAATGAGTAATCTTATTGAATATGAACTGTCTAGTGTAGAAGAAGCCTCAAATCAACAAGTTTGGAAAGATGCAATGGATGAAGAGTATCAATCCATTCTCAAGAGCAATGTGTGGGATATTGTGCCTAGACCAGAAGGGAAGTTTGTTGTATCTTCCAAGTGGTTGTTCAAGATAAAACATGCAGCTGATGGCAGCATTGAAAAGTAAAAAGCTAGATTTGTGATGCGTGGTTTCTCTCAAAAAGAAGGAATAGACTATGAAGAAATATTTGCCCCTGTTTCTCATTATACTTCCATTAGAACCATCATTGCTATTGCAACAACTAAATGATGGAAGTTGCATCAGATGGATGTAAAGACTTATTTTCTATATGGTGTGATTGAAGAAGAATTCTACATCAAGCAGCCTAAGGGGTTCTTGATTCATGGGAAAGAGTATCATGTGTGTAAATTGAAGAAAGCCCGATATGGTCTTAAACAGGCTCCTCGGGCTTGGTATGAAAGAATTGATAGATACTTAGTGGGTTTGGGTTTCTACAAAAATGATGTTGATCCAAACCTTTACTTCAAAGTATTCAATGGTGATATGTTGATCTTGGTACTTTATGTTGATGATCTATTTATTACCAGAGAAGATCATCTCATTAATAGATGTAAGGAGTTGACTTCAAAATTTGAGATGAAGGACTTATGACTTATGCACTTCTTTCTAGGGTTGGAGGTGTGGTAGAGGCTTAACGGGATTATCCTAGGTCAAGTTAAATACACCATAGACATATTGAAGAGATTTGGAATGGTTAATTGTAAATCCATGTACACACCCATGGAAAATAACTTGAAGAAATTAAGGGAAACTGCAACTAGTTTGGATCTTGTGGACCCTACTATGTATAGGAAATTTATTGGGTCCCTAATGTATCTAGTTAACACTAAACCAGATATTTTTTATGCAGTGAGTGCACTTAGTCAGTTCATGATTGAACTAAGAAATATACATCTAGTTGCAGTCAAGCATATCTTAAGATACGTGCATGGCACAATTGGATATGGTTTGAAATACTCTTCCAGTATGGAACTGATTCTTGAAGGATATTTTGATTCTGATTGGGCAGGGAGTGTTACTGATCCGAAGAGAACTTCTTGTTGCTGGTTCAGTTCTGGATCTACTATGATTTCCTGGAGTAGCAGGAAGCAATCTTCAGTATCTCCGAGCACTGCAGAGGCATAATACATTACATCATGTGTAGTAACTCACAAATAATTTTTTCTTCGTAAGCTCCTTGCAAGATTGTTTGGTCAATCATTGGAGCCTACCATCATACATTGTGATAATCAAAGCTGTGTAAAGCTTTCAGTCAATCCAGTATTTCATGACAGAACGAAGCATATAGAGATTTAGTACCACTATATCAGAGATATGGTACAAAGGAATGTTGTTTATTTGAGATACATTTATACTGAGGAACAAACGACCGACATTTTCACCAAGCCTCTTGTGAAAGTGAAATTTGTGCATTTTCGAGACAAGCTTGGAATTATGGAAAATGAAGATCTTGCTGAAAGGGAGTCTCAGCATCAGTGATTACATGATATGTATTATAATGCATTCTTCTTTGTGAGAGAAGTTTAAGGTATCAGCCCTTATTGAGAACTCTTCTCTGTGAGAGAAGTTTGAGGTATCATCCCTTGTTGAGCATTGTTCTCTGTGAGAGAAGTTTGAGGTATCATCCCTTGTTGTGCATTCTTCTCTATGAGAGAAGATTGAGCTATCAACCCTTGTCATGCATTATTCTCTGTGACAAAATTTTGAGGTATCAACCCTTGTCATGCATTCTTCTCTGTGAGAGAAGTTTGAGGTTCCATCCTTTGTTCCACCCTCTGCGAGTAGGCATGGTGGATCCACCCTCTGTGAGTAGGTATGGTGGATGTCATGATCTTTCACTTGTGCATATCTACTCTCTAAGAGTAGCCATGGTGAATGTCACTATGTGACTCAGTTATCAAGAAGGATTCCTCCCTATCTAAGAGGGAGTGTTGATGAAATAGCTTTGGTCGATATCCTTCAAGACCAATGACAATTACTGATTTGCTTAATTGGCCTATTGGCCTTTAAAAAATTAAATCATTGAATATAAAATGATTAAAAGAGAAAACATGGTTTGCATAAATACAAATGTAATCATTCATTAATATGACGAGTTATATAAATCTCATCAATCTCCAAGAGTCATGATTATGGAATCAGTGTTCAATTAACTTAACGACTGCAAAATTATAATGTAATAATGGAAGCCGACTTTTGTAGGAGTCGCGATAGTTGAATTCTCTTTTGATCAGGGTACATATGAAGGTTTGCACCCTTCTCCAAACTACACACAACAGGTACTCGATGGAGATCACTTGGCCTATGGCTATCATTTAACACACTATCCGTGAACATCACATAGTCCATGGATATCAAATAGCAGACATTATGTGGATATTGCATAGAAGATTAGAGACTGATATAATATTTTATTGATAGTGTATGGTAGATAGAAGACTATCTACAATAGGTTGAGCATCAAAATAGTAATTTATATTTCTTAATGCAGATTAGATATTCTTCATATTGAACTATTATTATATATATAGCTTCAAGAGTGAAGAAAATTTCTTTGTAAAAATCTCTTGACACATTTGAAATAATAAAGTCATATTTAATTGTTGGGTTTTTCACCTTCAAGAGGAAGGTTTGCCCAAGGTAATAGTTGTGCATTTGTGTGAATTATTAAATCACCTAATATGATCATAAAATTTAACAGAAATGATACTATAAATTAGATGCACAAAAGACTTGATATTGAGAATGAAGAATAAGAGCTCTATTTATAGGAAACATAGGGCAATGGAGGGTTTAGATTGAATAATCTCAACAAGGGCTAGGATTGGAAGTTATCAATCCATGTGAGGGATTCAATTTAATCCCAAGTTGACAAATGTCACCTTAAGAGAGCTTGAAAGGAGATGCAAGAGGCATTAGATGTCTGAGTAGACATGAAGGTTACCTTAGGAGGTAAGGTTGTGGTTGGGTTGGTGGATAACCAATGGATAAAGCCTTTACCTGAGGGGTAAACTCTTGTGCAAGGATAACTAAGGTTAAAGCCATGAGTTCTTGATAAGACCCTTGGGTTAAATGAGGGTTAAGTTAGAGAGAAAGACTCTAACCATGAGGGGAGGGTTGAGTTAACCATTAATGGTTTGAGAGACATTGGGGAAAAATTTGTAAGAGTCCTTCCAAATTTGGGGGAACTCAACAAGTAATCTTGTTGAAGAAATATAACCTTAAATGCATCTACATGACTTTCCTCCAAACTTGAGAAGTGACCTCCTAAAATTTAGGGAAAGGACATGATTAGGAGATTAGACATGATTAGGATGGGATTAGGAAGTTTCTAGAAGGATAATTAGGAGGCAAGTGGTAGATGTAGGATTCTACAAGTGGGTGAGGGGAAATAGGCTATAATTAAAATAAAATTGATTTATTTCAATTGTTGGATGGAACTTCCATTTGATAGATTTAAATAAATATTGACTTATTTAAATGTGAATTTTGAATTTTGCAAGTGGGGGGATTTATAAATAAACTTTGATTTATATATTTGCAAAGGGGATTTTAATTAAATGTGGATTTTATTAAAAGGGGAAAGGGGATAAATGTATTATTTTAATTAAATGTGAATTTGATTAAAATGGCTAGAGGGGCGAGGGATATCTAATTACATGGCCTAGATAGAAGAAGGAAAATATTAATCAAATATTTGATTTGATTAATAGGCTATTTAAAAGAATAGGGATAATTAAATAAATAAAATTCACTTAATTGTTGTGCCACTTTTAGGTGTGTACATTTTGCCCCTCTTTGAGTTGACGTGTGACCACATGTTGATTCAAAGAAAATGCTCAATTTGTCATAAAAATTTTTTTATATGATATTGTCGCCAAAATTGTCAATATGATTTTATGGATATGAAAAATTGATTTCTATATGACACTGATATGATTATGTCGATATGAAGCTGATATGAGACTGATATAATTTCAATATGATACACTGATATGGAGTTGATGTCGAGATTTGATATGATGCCCCAGATATGAAGAATTGATTTGATATAAAAAGTCAATATGAAGTTGGTGTCGATATGAGATTAATATGGAGATTTGATATGATAATGCCCCCTCGGGAGATCATTCATGCACTAAAGGCATGAATGATCTCTCGAAAGAAGAAGAAATCTATTTGAAAGATAGAAGAGTGCATAGTTGATGACATGCATGGCTTTGACAAGATTGATTAGATTGATTGGATTGATAAGATTGAGATTAAGTTTGGTTTCAGGAATGACACCTCTTGTATAAGACAAAGATGATCAAAATGTCTTGTTTTAGGAATGATATATCTTGTATAAGACATGATCAAAACATATAGTTTCAGGAAAGATACATCTTGTATAAGACATGATAGAATGGATCAGATGAAATGGATTGATAGAATTGAAAAGATTGAGATCAAGTCTAGTTTTAGGAATGAAACCTCATGTATAAGATAAAGATGATCAAACCGTCTCATTTCAGGAACAATATATCCTATATAAGACTTGATCAAAACGTCTAGTTTCAGGAAAGATATATCCTATATAAGACATGATAGTTGAGAGTTGGATTAATGATGAAGATATGAAAGTGAAGAAATATTCCGTGATGTTGCGATAAATATACATGTGAGGGATGCAATGATGAATGTGACTAGATGAAGATGAGGAGAGACGTATCTTGAAAATAAGATGTATAATGTGATTTGAAAATTATAATGCAATCGAATGCCATTTTTTTTAAATGATAATGTGAATACACCTAAATGTAATTTTAACATGATAATGATGTGCAACCTAATGCGTTTTGAAGATAACAATGATAATGTAATAATACTTATGTAAGATTAAAATGATATGCAACTGAATGCAAGATTAAGATGATAATGATAATGAAATAATACTAATGCATTCTCATTTCGAGATGTTGCCATCTGTTTTGATCAAAGTGCCAGTGTTTCCTTTGTTTACATCATTGGGCCTTGATTTGTTGAAAGTTGATATAAGCGTCATTGTATAATTGAACCATAACAACTTGAGTATAACTTACATGGATTTTTATATTGCAACATGACACAAGTGTCAAGGTATGATTGAACCAAGATGACCTGAGTGTTTCTTATGTAAAATAGACAAGAGTTAACCTTTGTCTTATACAAATCAGAAATATCTTCAATGATATGTTACTCGATCACGTCATTAGACAAATTTGCATAGTAGAAGACTTCACTCCCAAACAACAAACAAAGAAAATATCACATTCCTTCATTGATTTTGTAGTCATATGACATCTTTGAGTCACTTAGGAGATATGATAAGCAAAAAGATCAACAAATATATGTAAGAATGCATGCTATCCGAAAAGTATTCTTGTCAAAATAAAACATCTTGCAAATAGATCCTTTTGTTTATCTCAAATCAGTGCTTGATGTTCAACCTCTTGGGTTGTTGTGGTTAGTGTTGGTTGTCTTGATCTTTGTTGTGTTGCTGTGTGTTTGGTCTGATGCCACAAAAGCCTTCAAGGCGAAATGCCCCCAGTGAGATCAGGATTTTGCCCCTCGCTATCGAAACTACTATGGATATTTACACTGATCACCAACCCATGGTGGGATATGAGTTGGATAACTGATTCAGATAATCAAGGACAGTGAAAATGCTAAGTATGTCTAGGATAATGTTGCATGTATAAGTGTTCTGCAATGGCTATGGGTTTAGATCAGATGGATCAAAGATATGATGTGAGAACCAATAGATAGAGGAGTTGTTCTCTCATAAATAGCACTTGTTGCCAGGTTTTCACCACTTATTTTTTTTGAAATATTTGATTTCTTTTTCATTTTTTGTATTTTTTTGATATTTATTTTTTATCATAAGGTTCTTGTTTGATAGGTTTTCACCCTAGTGACGATTTTTTGATTCTTTTTTTAAATTTGTTTTGCTTGATTCGTGCTTTGGATGACTCAAGTATAGAACTTCTTCAGATGGATGTTGTTTATTGGTTCATTGAGAATGTCCCCTTCTAAATTTGACAACTGATAGACTCCTGATCTGTAGGCTAAAATGATGACAAAGAGTCCTAACCAATTAGGTTCAAATTTTATCTTATTTTCTCAATCTTGCTGATTTCTGGCTTTTCCTTTTAGGACCAGATCACTAATTTTGAAAGCCCTTGGGATAACCTTGTGATTATAGCATCTGCACATTCTTTATTGATATGCTTTGAGATGATCAAAGGCACGTTGGTGATGTTCATCAAGCAACTCTAGCTATTGTAAAATATTGACTTGATATTCCAAATTTGGAATGAGGCCTTTCAAGGATTCCCAAAGTGATAAAATCTCTACCTCAAAAGGTAAAATAGATTCTAATCCATACACCAATGAGTATGGTGTAGCTCTTGTAGGTGTCCGGATACTTGTTTGGAGGCCTAAAGCACAGGATTGAGTTGCACATGCCAATCTTTGTGAGCATCATTCACAGTTTTCTTGAGGATTTTCAGAATTGTTTTGTTTGAGGCCTCTGCTTGATCATTCCCTTGCAAATAATAAGGTGTCGAAAAGCTATGTTGGATATGGAATTACTCACAAAGCTCTTGAACATATTTATTTTTAAAAGGTCTTCCATTATATTTGATAATGGAGCTAGGGATGTTGTTTCGACAGATGAGGTAATTGAAGATGAATGATGGGATTTTCTTTCCAGTCACTATAGTCAATGAGACTACTTCAATCCATTTGGTGAAGTAATCGGTGGCTGTGATGATAAACTTGTGCCCATTTGATGAGGAAGGATGGATTTTTCCCACTAGATCAAGTCCCCATTTATTGAAAGGCCAAGATGTAGTGAATGATTGCAACTCTTATACCAGTGCATGTATGAGGTTGCCATAAATTTGGCACTTATGAAATTTCCTACCAAACTGATAGGACTCTCTCTCCATTTTCAACCAGTAATATCCCATCCTTAGGAGTTTTTTAGGAGGAGTAGGACCACTTGAATGGGTACCACAAATACCTTCGTGAAGCTCATGTAAGGTGGAGTTAGATTCATTACGATTGAGGCATCAAAGAAGAGATCAAGAGCTTGGCAATAAAGTGTGTCAGCAGTTAAGATGTAGTGGGTTGCTTGTCAGATAAAGCTTCATTTTTTATTGTGAGATAGGTTAGGTGGAAGGGTATTGTCTTTAAGATAGGCATAGATTTTCCTATATAGAGGGGAATCAGAACCAGTCAGAGCACAAATAACTTGGGATTTTGAATTGTTATAGGCTGGGGAAAATAATTGCTCTACCAGAAAATTATAACGACTTTGTTTATCTAGAATTTGTATGAGCGAGGCGATAGTGGCCATTACATCAGAAACTCTGTTGTCCAACCTTGGAATCTACTCAAAGGTGAGGTCCACAAAATACTTCTTGAAATCGTCCACCATGCTCTTGTAAGGAATCAACTTGTCATCCTTTATTTGATAATCATCATTGACCTAATTGATGACTAATTGAGAGTCTCCATAGACTTTCAATTCAGTGATTCTCCATTCCACAACTATTTCGATACCAATCACCAAGGATTCATACTTGGAAATGTTATTGGTGTAGGAGAACATCGATTTGTAGGATCTTGGAATTGTGTGTCCCTGCAGAGTGACAAATAGGATGTTGACACTTGAGCCATGTTGTGTATAGGATCCATAAAAGTACATGGTCCATTGCTTGGGTGTGATAGTGAGCATTTCCATATCTAGAAATTCCACCTCTAGTGGGTGTTGGTCTAGGAGTGGTGCTTCTGCCAGTTGATCTGCAATTGCTTGTCCTTTGATAGCTTGTCATTGCATGTACTGAATGTCAAACTCACTTAGGATCATAACCCATTTAGCTAACCTCCTTGTGAGAGTGGCTTTGCTAAGTAGATAGTTTAGTGGGTCAAGCTTTGCTACTAGTTTGATTATATGGGATAGAGTGTAGTGGTAAAACTTTTGAGAGATGAAGACTACTGCTAAAGAAGCCTTTTCAATGAATGTATAGCTTAGTTCATATCCATTCAAAGTCCTACTGATGTAGTAGATAGCCCTTTCCTTTCCCATTGGATCTACTTGTGCTAGTAGTACACCCAATGACACTTTTGTTGCTAATATGTAGAGGATGAGTGGCTTTCCTACTATTGGTGGTACCAAAACTAGTGGATTTATCAGATATTATTTGAGCTAGTAGAATTATTATGCATATTTGTCTTCCCATCTGAAAGGTGCATTCTTATGAAGCAGATGGTTGAATGGGAGACATTTATCTGCTAACTAAGAAATGAATCATCTAATATATTATAGTCATCCCTGTACAGATCTCAATTGGCTGATATTTTTAAGTGGTCGCATCTCCAAAATAGATTGAACCTTTGTTGGATCCACCTCAATTCCCTTTTCTGATATAATGTATCCCAAAGTTTTTCGAATGTTACCCGGAAAAAACACTTTTTAGGATTCAATTTGATATTGAATTGTTCCAGTCTCTGAAAGATTTTATCTCAGCTGTCTAGGTGTTCCGGTCTTGTGAATGATTTAGTGAGAAGATCATCCATATAATATTCCATAAAAGTGTGCATCATGTCTTGGAAGATTTTTGTCATAGCCCTTTGATAAGTTGCACTAGCATTTTTCAAGCCAAAAGGCATGACGTTCCAACACTATGTACCCCATAGACATGTGAATGCAGTTTTATCCTGATCTTCAAGAGCTATCTTTATTTGAGTGTGTAGCATTGTAAAATTGTGACACTTGCAATTTCGACTGCATTTGGGTCTTCACGATGGCGGCACAACATTGAACCTGAATGGAGACCCCGAAACCTGTTTATGACATCAAAAACTGCATCTTTTTGCACCTTGGCCTGATCCTCCTTGCATCCTGCTGTCCCGGGAGGTGGGACCATGGCACCTAGTGCCCTAGTCCCTCAGGACGATGGCACCTAGCGCCCTGGTCCCTGGCCCTATTTTGGGCCCGGTCTCTTGTTGGGCATCGGGTCTTCAAGTTTGCAATTTGGAAAATAATGCTCCTAGGTCGGCCTAAGGTCGGAAAAATCAATCTCTTAACCCTAATTGAAAAGTATATAAACTACATTTCCCCTCATGAAAAGAGAGAAAAAAAACATATATGTGCAAGAGGCGGAAGCGATAGGCAAACATTAAGACATTCAAATATTCAAGCGTTCCTTCAATCAATTGAGCATTCTAGGTCTCCATTCAAGGCTAGGTGTTGCATTCAAGACAAGGATTCAACCATTGAAGAGGAGATCACTTACAACATACAACATACAACATCATTACACCTTCGCATGTAAGAATACAAACATTCTTACAACAAGGTATCAGTACTTGATTACATTACAAACATTTACATTTACAGCATTCTCATTTCTTGGTTAATTCCAAAACTGGGGTTTGACTTGAAGGAAAACCCTTAATCCCTAACCCCCCAATCGTCGTTTCTTTTCTATGTGTAGGTTGCAAGTACGCGACTGTAATTGAAGATCTGGAATCCTTGTGCAGAGATGAATAGATCCCTCTTCGTTTTGCGGATTTTTCGGAGGACCGTGTGCACTCCGGGCGCCATCGTCCCATCAACTTTCGCTCAAACTTGTAGGACAACATCATCTCGACATTTTATTGCTAATTTCAGGTCCGTAGCTTCATCCCGTTTCTCTATCTCCGTCTATAAGCGAATCTTTCTTACTTTCACATACACTCCTAGTTCAATCCTTCTATCTACATTCTTTACAAAAGAGGGTAGCCTTGTTGTCTCAACCCTTGAAACTCATTTAGAATTCAATCTTGCATTGTGTGGGATTGGATCTTGTGAGTTTCAACCCCTCTTTTGAATGTAAAGTCTCTCCAAAGTGAAAACTGTCAACCCTAGTGACCTCCTTTCTCTCTCCTTGGAGTGGGGGGAACACCTAAGGTTCGATTTTCCGCTTTACATTTTGGTGAACCCGACGTGAACATCCTAATTCTGATTATTCATGGTTAGATCTGAAAAAATTTGCTTCCTTAATTACATTTCCATGTTTGATCTTTTGCAAATTTTAGAGGTTAATTGCATAAAAACCCTAAATTTTCTTTTTAGTAATTGAGCTTGTGAAATGTTTAATTATTAATGCTTGTTTCAGATCTACCCTTCTATTACAAATTATCAATTCATATTTGTGCTTTAATTCTGAAAGTTAAGTGGTTAAGTGTCAAAACCCTAATTTTTAAAACCCTCTTGATTCAACCTTTGACCGATGATTTCATTGATCAGAACACCTCCAAATCGGCTGTAACTTTGGATTCCACAACAAAATCATAATATCTTTCATCCCTAAAAATTTTGAAAAAAGTTGCGAGGACCGTGTGCACCCCGAGCGCCATTGTCCCCGACATTTTTTCTGAAATTTCGAGAGCTAGATCTTACTGTATTTTTTTGCTAGAATCCAGAATCTTGGCTGATTTCATCAATTCTAACACTTTCAAGATTAAAGTCAAAATTGGTCTAGTGATTGCTTGGATTAAGGCTTATAGTCATTCAAAAATTGTTGAAATTGAAATTTTGTGTTAAAATTGTATTTCTTACTGTCCTAAATCTGAAAAGTGTGTTGGCATTCATTCGAAATTTCAGTGCTTTATTCAAATTCTTGCAATGTGTGACTTTTGAAATTAAGTGTTTAATTGCAACAACTTGATTTCCGCTTTCAAAATTGAATTTTGCATGAAATTGAGTCAACTTTTAAATTTCAAAGCTTGCATTGCTTTTAGTATTCCCTCTAAAATCATAAAATTCAAAATTTCAGTTTCCCTCTCTTTTTCAAAATTCAAATTTTGCATTTTTCAACAATCTTGGGAGGGTTCAATTTTGAGATTGCAACTTTAATTTGACCTATCTACAAATCGTAAAATCACTCAATTTTTTCAGATTAGCTTTAGAATCATCATAACTTTCATCCTTGAAAATTTCGAAAAAAGTTCCGAGGACCGTGTGCACTCCGTTCGCCACGGTCCCTGACATTTTTTTTGAAATTTCGGGAGATTGTCATGATTGCATTTAACAGCTTAAATCTAGGAGATTGGCTGATTTTATTGAAATTTTCTACCTCTAAATTCGAAAATAAATTCAAAATTCAAGATTTCAATTTTCAAGATAACAATTAAAATTAAGAGCTACCCCCCCCTTGGCCCTAATTTTTTTCAATTGTGCCTATCTTTCTTGGAAGTTGTGTTTCCTTATTCTTTCACAAAGTTCAAATTGGATAATCATTATCTTATTGTTAAATTTTGCAAACTTTATTTTTCAAAATTCAAAATCTGCTCTCCCTTTCTAGTGCATGAGTTTTACAACAATAAGCCCTACTTACACTATTCCCGTTAGACGAAGCCTTAGAATTAAGTCTTTCCAAGGTTTAGTTACCAAGGAGATGGAACCTAATTTGAATGGTCTTTTTAATGAGGACACAGGTAATTCCTCTAATCCTCTTAATGATGAAGAAGCTCTCCATGAGGTTTCTGTAGAACAACTTTCAAAATTGGATAACCAATTTGATGATTTTCAGCAATGGATGTCTCAAGAATACCCCGATAGTCAAGCTCTTTCATTAATTGAGGGTCTAAAACGTATGGTTCAAAGTGATAAGAATGGAATTGATATTTTGCGTAGTATTGCACACATCATGGATTCGAATGTGATGCCTATGAAGAGTTGTGCTGAAACTTTAGGTTATACACAACCTCCTACTCAAGTCAATCATTCTATCCCTTTGACAACTTCTATTGCTAGTATACCTACTTTTACATCAAACATAATGACTACTTCAATACAAAACATTCCACCCATGATCACTAGTCATGGGGGCAATCCTTCCTCTTCAATCAACACTCTTCCTTCATTCAATCCGACTTCTTCATTCATTCCTTCAATGAGTGTCCCTATTACATCTCCACAAATGAACATGATGCAAGGAGGCAATTCATTCAACCATTCCATTCCTCCTTGTAGTGTTCCTTCTTTCCAATCATCTCCTATGACTAATTATCATAGTGTTTCGCCACCTTACTCTCAATCAATACCTTCTTTCAATAACATAATACCTCCATCACAATCTAACATGTCTAATTTGAACTCTTCGACTGAAGCGACCATTAACAATCTTGCACAAACTGTCTCTTCTTTGTAGCAACAAATTGCTTCTATGAATCCATCTAAGTTTAGTGTGCCCACATTTGATGTTGTGAGCCCACTTTCTCTTGAAATTGTTCAAGCTATCCCCCCTGAGCATGTTGAAATCCCACAGTTGGAGCTTTATAGTGGTAAAGGTGATCCTCTAACACATGTTAAGACCTTTCAAACAATATGTACCGATTTTGCTCATGACCAAAGGTTGCTTGCAAAACTATTTACTAGAACATTAAGAGATAAGGCCCTACAATGGTATTTCTCGTTGCCTTCCTATTCTATTACTTCTTTCCAACAACTTGCAAATGCTTTCATTCAACAATTTCAAAACAATATAAGTCCTAAAGTTACTTTGATTGATTTAATGCATTGTAAACAAGGTGTTAAAGAAAAAGTGACTGATTTCATTGGTAGATATAAGCATTTGTGTGCTCAAATTTATTTTCCAATACCTCACAATGATATTCAAAGAATCTTTATTTCTAACTTACAAAAAGATATTAGAGAAAAACTTTTGTTTTCTGAGTTTACTTCTTTCCAATAGTTGTGCACAACTCTTCACAATTATCAACTGACTGTGAGTCAAATGGAACAAGCAAATCCTATGGCTCCGAGTGATAAGGGTGATAGTAGTCAACAACCATTTGCAAAGTTTAAACTGAACAGAGGGTTCGTTAAGTTCAATGAAAACATCATCAACAACAATGTGAATGCAGCCTCAGGTGTGCCTCCTATTTCTAAGTTTTTCAAGAAAGAAAGAGAGTTTACTCCTTTGAATGAATCATTGCATAGTATTATGAATAAGTTATTGGAAAAAAATGTGCTTAGTCTCCCTCCTATAAAGCAAATAGATCTTGCAAAGATTAATTCACCCTATTTTGATAACAAATCTTTTTGTCAATTTCATCGTCAACCTGGGCATGATACTAAAAAATGTTTTGCTTTAAAGGGTAAAATTCAAGATTTGACGGATAATAGTACTATCTCTGTTTCAGGTGTGAATGATAAAGGCAACACATCTGTAGCTCTTCCTAACCAAAATCTTAAGATTTTTACTGATCCATTACCTTCTCATACTTCTAATGTGATTGAGACTAATGATTCCTCTTTCTCACCTGATGGTCTTGTGTCTATGACTCTGAATGTGATTAACTTTGTAGAGCAGTAGAAAATCCCTAAAGAGCCTTCCATCACATTCGATTCCAGTGAAACTATCAGGGCACCTGATGGTCCTTTATATATAGTTACAAAAGTCAAGAATACACCTTGTCGTGGAGTGCTTATTGATCCTTCTTGCATGGTTAATGTCATTACTAAAGAATTTCTTTTTACTTTGCAATTGAATCAAGTGATCTATGACAAAACAAATGTGGTTGTGAAATTATTTGATGCATTTTCTTTTCCTGCAATTGGTTCTATTACATTACCTATTGAGGTCCATAACAAATCCCTTGATGTGAGCTTTGCTATTATTCCATCATCTGAACAATTTCGTGTGAAGCTAGGCTATCCTTGGCTATCTTCCATGAAAGCTATTGCTTCTCCTATTCACAAGTGTTTGAAATTTCCCCATAATGGTGAAGTTGTTACTATCAATCATAGTCTCTTTAAACCAACTGAAAGAACTTCTAGCATTCCTATTGATTACTTTTAGCCTAAACAATTCCAATGTCTTGCACCGCGAAGTGATCATCTTTTCAAATCTTATCAAAAGTGGAAAAAAGATATGATCCTATCTCTAAGTGAACCTAGAACACCCAAACTTGATATTCCTATCATTCTTGAGAAGGAAGTTCTTCCTTTAAAAGATAAAACTAATGTCTTTCCTCAAGAAGATTCCCAACCCATTCCTATGGATGTGACTATGTCTATGTCTAATAAACTTTCTAAAAGTAGACCTATACCTCCTCGTCATGATGGACTTGGTCTCCTTCCTAAACCAAATATTCCTCCTTTATATGGAGCAGTTCCTCCTCCTTCCTCTTATAAAGAGAAGAGACCTTCCTCTTCTCCTATTACCCAACCTAAGAAACCACAACCTAAACACCCAAGTGATAAGGATGAGAACATTCCTCCTCCTCAATCTTCTCAACTTCCTACTAAGACTAGACCAAATCGTTCTGCGCGTGAACGCCAATGAAAGCATCATCTTAGAGCTCGTGCAACTGCTTCTCAAACTTTGCAATCCCCAAAAACACCTTCAGCTAGTATTATTCCATTTTCTCCTCAGCCGAAAATTGAGCCAAAATCTCCTAAACATAAGATGCATGATGGTTTTGATCCTGTGAGAGTTAAAGATCCTATTTTTATAAATCTTAATGATGATATAGATGAAAATGTCATTCATGATGAAAATGTTACTTCTCTTGCTTCTGATAGTGAATATGAATATGTTGATATTGATAAACATTTATCTAACAAATTTTCTAAAGCACTTATCCTAGCTCCTAGATAAGACAACGTGGCTTGGAACATGAACATAGCCCTTGTTGGGATCTTGTGATAGCTCCATCTGCTGTGTTGGATGTTCCTCCTATAGCGTGTTTCCTGCCTTCCCGAAATATTGATTAGCAAGATCGGGGGGTGGATGACGTGCTAGACTAGTTTCATTAGCATAGCAGACTCTCTCCTCCTCTTTTGATCTCTTTTGTTACTTCTTCTATGTGTTATTCTCATTCTTCTATTTGTTGTCCTTAGTGTTTTCTACTTGAGGACGATGCAAAGCATTGAGATCTCTTTTGGTCTCTCTCATGTTGACTCAAAAGACACGTGGTCCCTTCTTCTAGGTGACCTTCCTTGATTGGGGAATGAAGAACAATTATGCATACATACATATGATATACATGAATTATCATACAGCATACTGACCCCACGGAAAGCGAAGTCACCTCGTGCTTTGTGTTTTGTGTCTATTATCCTTGGGGTTATCTCACACTTGGGGGCTAAATCTTTGTGATAACGTGCTCCTTTCCCTTCTCATTTCTTAGGTGTATCACTACCTTAAAGAAATCACCCCCGATGAGGCATGTACGATCGCTTTAACGTAGGGGGCATACACTCCGTCCAATCTCTTCAGGATACTTGAAAAATTTCTTGGCGAACTTAGGTTTGCCTTGAAAATTTTTGGTATTTTTCTTGCATGACTCATAGTGAGGGAACCTTACTACTATCGGTCATGGTTCTCCCTCGTGATCTTCCCTATTACTTTGTCAATCGAAGTCGTAAGATCCTTAGTCCACTGGGGGCTTGGTGTATCTTGCCTCCTTGACATGGTGAAAGTCTTTCAATGTTGTTTCCTTGTACTTTACCAGAAGTATAGGTGTATGCTTATACTCCCGCTAAAGTGGGGGCTAAATATAGCATCGTAAAATTGTGACACTTGCAATTTCAACTGCATTTGGGTCTTCACTATGGCAGTGCAACATTGAACCTGAATGGAGACCCCGAAACCTATTTATGACATCAAAAACTGCATCTTTCTACACCTTGGCCTGATCCTCCTTGCACCCTGCTGTCCCGGGAGGTGGGACCATGGCACCCAGCGCCCTGGTCCCTGGCCCTATTTTGGGCCGGGTCTCTTGTTGGGCATCGGGTCTTCAAGTTTGCAATTTGGAAAATAATGCTCCTAGGTCAGCCTAAGGCCAGAAAAATCAGTCTCTTAACCCTAATTGACAAGTATATAAACTACATTTCCCCTCACGAAAAGAGAGAAAAAAAACATATATGTGCAAGAGGCGGAAGCAATAGGCAAACATTAAGACATTCAAACATTCAAGTGTTCCTTCAATCAATTGAGAATTCTAGGTCTCCATTCAAGGCTAGGTGTTGCATTCAAGACAAGGATTCAACCATTGAAGAGGAGATCACTTACAACATACAACATACAACATCATTACACCTTCGCATGTAAGAATACAAACATTCTTACAACAAGGTATCAGTACTTGATTACATTACAAACATTTACATTTACAGCATTCTCAGTCCTTTCTTTTCTATGTGTAGGTTGCAGGTACGCGACTGTAATTGAAGATCTAGAATCCTTGTGCAGAGACGAACAGATCCCCCTTTGTTTCGCAGATTTTTCGGAGGACCGTGTGCACTTCGGGCGCCATCGTCCAGTCAAATTTCACTCAAACTTGCAAGGCAGCATCGTCTCAACATTTTACTGGTAATTTCAGGTCCGTAGCTTCATCCCATGTCTCTATCTCCATCTACAAGTGAATCTTTCTTACTTTCACATACACTCCTAGTTCAATCCTTCTATCTACATTCTTTACAAAAGAGGGTAGCCTTGCTGTCTCAACCCTTGAAACTCATTTAGAATTCAATCTTGCATTGTGTGGGATTGGATCTTGTGAGTTTCAACCCCTCTTTTGAATGTAAAGTCTCTCCTAAGTGAAAACCGTCAACCCTAGTGACCTCCTTTCTCTCTCCTTGGAGTGGGGGGAACACCTAGGGTTCGATTTTCCACTTTACAGAGTGTAATCGGAAAAGCCATCCATTAGGGATAACATAGCATGTCCTATTGTTAGATCAACAATGGTGTCGATGCTTGGCAAAGGAAAGTCATACTTCGGACAAACACTGTTGAGATCTCTGAAGTCAATACAGATTATGATGCTTTTATCTGGTTTAGAAACTGGCATAATATTAGAAATCTATTCTGCATAATCAATGGGTCAGATGAATCCTACATCTAGTAACTTCTTTAGCTCTTCTTTTACCAAGATGGCCACATGCGGGTTCATCTTTTTTAATTTATGTTTCACAGGTTTATCTCCAAGAGAAATGGACAAGTGATGCATAATGAGATTTGGATCTACCCATGGCATGTCTGCATAAGACCAAGAAAAATTAATTTGCTTCTCCTTGAAGAATTTGACAAAGTCTAGTTTTTCCTTTTATATGAGTGATTCTACCAATGTATGGTTTTGGTCACTACTTAAGTGTCGATGTTTATTGATTGAGTTGGTTCAATCAAGATTGGTGACATCTCCTACTAATATTGAGGAAGAGTGTCAAGTCTCCCATCCTCAGGTGCCTCAAAGAGGTTTTCACCATTAGATGCTTCCTTTGTTTTTTAATTCTGTGTGATCTAATACTGTCATTAGATGGTTTTCACCATTAGATTGATTTTCAATATAGGTCTTTTTGCCACTGAGAGACTTGACACTTCCTTGATTGTGGATATCGTTATGTGATTTGCAGGTATTGAACAATGGCCTTATCATTTTGGAATATGGGTATATCATGTTCACATTCTTCCCAATCTATGAGCTCAAGATATATGAGAGGTAGGGAGTCATTTGGTGGGTCAAGATCAACCACTATGAGGGTCATGATAGAGATACAATCATAGTTATCTACAGCATGGGTAAGTTCTATAACAATCTCAAGGTTTTTGATGGTACTATCATCGACATTTCCTCTCTCATATTGAAGTTATTCATTCTCACTAGCCTCATAGATATGTTGTGGTCAGAATTCAAATGATCTAGAGCTTGAGCCTTCTCCCTCATAAGGAATGGGTGTGTATGCATGGATTGTATCTACCTAAATATCCTCAGTAATATTAGAACAAGTGTCCCACTCATACTCATAGGAATCTATTTCAGAATCACTATCCCAGGTGACTCCACTGAATTTGACAGGTATGTATGGTGAGAAAAGATCACTGATAATTGACACAAGTTTGGTAGCTTGTTTTTATTCGGGATTGGTTCTTTCTTGTACTCTTTGAATTTGTTCATACATATTTTTCCCTCTTTGAGTAGTAATCTCCTCAGATTGTGACTTTCATTTGGTTTGATCAGGTGCTTGTACATGATGCACTTTTTTATAAGAAGCCTCCTCCCTTTGGATAGCGAGTTCTTCTTGTTGTCTCTCTTTAGCTACATGCTCTTGTTCTTTTCTTGTCTTTTATGTTGTGTGGTGTAACACTTCTTGCCATGAGTCTTTGTTACACGTCACCTTTTCTTTCCATTGGGATTTTTTATGTGAATCTTTCTTTTACACAGGTTGAACATGTTGGCCATACCCAAGTCCTAATTTATCTTTTGCAAATTATGAATGGGGTTGTATGGGTTGTATGACGCCTTCTTCATGCTTTCCAATAGGACCTTTTCTTTTTTACCCCATGCATTGCATGATTTTGAACCCATTGCTATACTGTTCTATTGGAACAACCACTTCTAGGGCAGCAACTTTGATTTCTTCCTCATCCTTGTATAACCAACTAAGGATGTCCTTGTCATCTGATTCTTCAACCAGTGTGCCTCTTTGGATAAATTTATCATAAAAATTCTTGATGGGTTGTGTTTCCTGATGTCTTGATGTGGAAGGTTTTCCATGAGACCCTGGTGAGGTTGGTAACTTAGATAGACACAGGGGTTCAAAAGAGTACTCCCCCATGCCTTGGTCATTTATTTTCATCTTTTTCTCGAAGTTTATGGACAATGATTTGAGTTTTTATTGATCTTTGGATGATGAGGAAGCTTGGGCCTCCCACTTTTGTGGAACTAAGATATCTTGAGTTTCCCCCATAGCATTGTAGTACCGAAAAGGGTTAGTATCTGCAGATATTGAAATTTCTTGTCCATTATAGGGGAACTTGAGACATTGATGGTACATGGAAGGTACCACTTGCATTTCATGGATCCAAGGATGCCCAAAGAGTATGTTGTATGCCAAGTCTATGTCCAAGACTTGGCACAATGTGTCTCTTTGCATAGGTCCTACATGAATGGGTAGTAGCACTGTTCCTTCAGATGACCTTCTTCATCATCATAGGCTTTGATGGTGATCTTCTTTCTAGGGTCAATAGCTTGTTTAGAGAAGCCCAATGCATGGATAATCTTTAAGATACATATATTGATACCAACTCCTCCATCTATTAATACTCTTTTCACTCGATGTTTGTAGACTAGGACTTCAATATGGAGTGGGGTGTTGTGTGGATGACTCAAAGAGACATCATCATGTTCTGAGAAGGATAAGTTATTTGGTACTATCATATATGCCACCATGGCTTGGAATAGATTAATATCCAGATCATTTGGAACTGTTGTTTCGACAAGAGATTTCTCTAAGATATCCTTATGCTTTGGTGAGAGTTTAAGAAACTCAAGTATTGATATCTAAGTGGGTTTCTTCCGTATTTGGTCGACCAAGTTATATTGAGTCTTCGGGATAGTTTTTGATATTGATGTGTTCCCCTTCAAGACATATTTATGAGCCCTTCTTCTCATATTTACCGATGCATTTTCTTGTTTATATTTGATCTTTATGAAATTTATTTGATTGTCATATGCTGATATGTGATTTATGGTATTTTCATATATATGATTCATGCGTGCTCCTTTTTTATTGTTTGATTTTGATGCTCCACCTTTATCATAATTAGGAAGAGGATTTTTGAAAGCCTCGTGATCACCATTGGTTTTATATCCATCAATTGATATGTATCCCTTTTCTATCATATCTTGAACCAGGCTTATCAACCTCATGCAATCATTTATTTTATGCCCCTTGTTTCGATGATAATCACAATAATATGAGACATTCCCCCATGGTGGTTTGACTTAGGGTCAAAGTTGCTTATGACTAGCAATGTGATGATCTTGTTTGCCAATACTTCTCAAAATGCAGATTTTATGGTTTGTCCCAATGGTGTATATGTTCTGTGATATGGGGGAGGTGGAGTGTTAGCATTTCCCCCCTAGTTATTGTTGTTCCCCTGATTATTGTTATTGTTGGCTTAGTAGTTGTTGTTTCCTTCATTGTTGTTGTGGTTATTGTTCCCTTGGTTGGGAGCACGCTGACAATTGTTAGTGCCTAGATTGGCACTTTTTTATCATCGTTGGATGGTGGGTTACCTGATAAATTCAACACTTGTTTTTTACACTTTACATTGTTGGCATCAACTATGCCATCGTTAACAACCTTTTTGTTTATAGTCCAAAATTTGGACTTGTTTGAGTTGTTGTTATTATATTGATTGCTATAGGTGTTATTACTTGATGATCTAACACCGTCCTTGGAGAACCTCAATGTCCCTTTCTTGATGGAGGCTTCCTCTAGTTGGATGCCATTTTTGATCAACTTTGTAAAAGTAGGTAGACATTGTAGTTTGAGCTGATAACTCATTTCATTATTTAAATTGTTTAGGAAGAGCTCCATCTTTTCCTTTTTAGAAACATCGTGTGGGTACCTTGAGACCATACGTCTCCATCATTGTAAGAATGTACCATGTTGTTCACCAAATCTGGTTAACCCAAGTTCACCTGCAAATCAATTTATGAGATAGCCAATCTCAATCAATGAAACACTTCAGGGCTTGGAAAACATAACATAGGATCCTAATGATCCTCCTACACTTTAGGTTCTACTAGACCTAGTGGGGAACAACCTTTGATGCATTAAATCGGACTCATTTACCCACATATGACAGCATCAATAAAAGCAAGTAGATCTCATGAAAGGTTCAAAAACAAGGAGGGTACTATAGATAGGCTAAATCTACATTGACAACTCAACATGCTTGAACATGAGATAGGTGGAACACTTCCACAGAACATAAAACAAAGAAAGATATTCTAATGTTGAATTTTAAGATCTCTGAGAATCCACTAAATTGCAAGACTAGTGCCCTATCCAAGGGCAACAAAGTCATACATCAAACTATAAATGAAAACTCTCACTGCAAATTCATCTTCATCATGAAATATTCTTGCATTAATGCCTTACATAAATGCATTACTAAGCTCCTTCACAAAATCATTAGATCTTAAAAATATACTCCATTATTCATGATTAATTACAGAATTTAAATTCTTCCTTGAAGAATCCCTGCAAACAATCACAACAATCTCCTTGAGATGACAAATTTCAAGCCTTCTTGAGGATTTAATTTGAAACAAAGAAATATATATCTCAAAGACAATTTTTGTGTGAATTTATGCATGCCTTACATACATAAGAACCTACAAATAGAAACACCTATAGCAAGAATTAAACTCCATTACTGAAAGAAAAGCATTGCCCTATACAATCTTGAAGAAAACTCAGAATTGGAAACCACGAAAATCTGGAGCATTTCTCTAAATTTCTGGAACCCTTACAATTGAGAAGAAAATGAGAATAAGAAGGAGAGGGGAAAAGATCAGAATCCATCAAAACATGTCAAGTGTCCTTTTTCCATAACTGCAAGAATATCTCCTTTTCTTCTTATGAAAACTGCTCTCAAAATATCTCATGTTTGTTGAAACTAACTGCATGACTAGATTCCTTGTCTTGAGAGCTTTTTGATGATATGTGATACTTTCTCTTTCGGGCAAACATAACCCCCTCAGGTGAATTAAACTTGAATGTGGAACCATCGTTTAAATTTTTTGAATTTTCACTATAGTCTCAACTATGCATTTAACTTTAATTTTTCGCCAATTTTACTCTTGATGCCCTTCCACGTGGTGACTTGCGATTCGCTCATGCTCTAGTGGGATAACACCTCATCGCCACCTCAACATTTTTTCCACTTGTCTGCCTCGTGGACCGCCATGTCATTGGGACCCGCAAGCTCACCTGCCACATCACCTTTCACCATTTCGCTATGGTTAATGGGTGAGCAACTTCGGATAGCAAAACAACATCGGTCATCCAATCACGATGAACCTTCTCACTCATCAATCCACTCTTTCTCTACAAAACCCACCTACCTCAAGATCTGTGCATATGTGGGGTCCACCTGGTTGTCAGCTGTCTCTTCGACTGCCTCAGGATTCGTGCCCATGCGCATGGGGTCCACTGGGTGCCCAACCGACACCATGCATCAAAAGCCTTCAAGGCTTTGACACTATGGTAGTGTGGAGCTTTACTTTTAAACATTAAAATTTGCTGCTGCCCAATCAATGTCGAATAAATATTTATGCCTGGGAGTGCACTTTCTGAAGAGTTTCTGAGTGTTTTAATGGCTTTACACCTGCTAATTCAATTTATTGAAGGTTTTTGTTGGCTGCTACCATGTGGGGAAGGGGATGTTTCAAGCTTTTCACCTTCTACTTGCATTTCCTTTTAAAAATTTAAAACCTCCTTTTACCATGTTGTTGCTGGAGGATTTGTCTTGGCTTTTACCTGCCAATAGCATTTGTTGAAAACCGCCATGGTGCTGCTCAAACGTGGGAGGGGGTTTGTTTGCAATGTTTCCATTGCCTTTTCCATCACCTATCATTTGAATTTGCTGAAGGTTTATAATGGCTCTTCAGCCCAAATACCATGTAGAGGGGGAGGAAACAAGGTCTGCAACTACTCATCTTCATTTGTTGAAAGTTTATTGCCCTCTTTCAACACCACGTGCCACAGGGAGGATGGAAAATGGTTGCACTTGCTGTTATCTTCATTTTCTGAAAATTTATTTGGCTCCAGTAGAGAAGATTATTGACATTACATCTACTAGACTACATTTGGTAGTTTCTAATGCCCATCCAAAAACTACAGCAAGGAAGAGTTTTGGGTAAAGTCGATTCGCATTGTGGCTGCCAATTGCATTTTGAAAGGTTTAAAAATCCTCTCCCAAATCTGAGACTCCATGCATAGGCAAGGAAGACTGGCAGAGGTTGTGAAAGTTGGTTTCGCCTAGCAATCACACTTGCTGAAAACTTCTAAAATCCTCTCCATGCCACACCATTTGCTAGGTGCATTTTTTTTTAATGTCTCTTTTCTGTCGCTGAAGGAAGATTTGGCATTAAACTTGCCAATTTGAAATTACCTAGAGTTATATTAGCATCTTGAACTCTTATGACATGTATCATGATTACAATCCATATTTAAATATTCTGACATTCTTTCAGTGAACCAAGTCTCCAATAAAATCAATGCATGGGCATGAGCTAGGTTGGGCCCCAAAGTGGGTCTGACTAAAAAAAAATCATTTTCATGCAACTGACCTTTGAAATGTCGCAGGAACATTGAACATGCCTCGGGAATCGATCGGCACCATTTTCTAATCATTAAACTAAGTTTTGCAACTTTCAGGCACTTGTGCCACATTTTCGCATTTAATCACAAAGACGTAATTTTCAAACTAGTCAAAACATCTTTCTAGACTTCGCCAACTGACAGGCATGTACTCTTATATACAAACATGAACTCTACCAAGCAGTTTCTCAAGAAAAACACCGAGTGAATAAATATTAATGGTCAAATATGACCAACTGGCTTTGTCAACACTGCAGACGTAATAAAGTCAATGCACAGGGAACTCATGACGCCTTTCTTAAAAATATCAAACGATCTCCGTAGACCCTCAAATCTAAAGCATATGTACCTTGAAGTACATATCAAAACTTAGAATACTCAGTTCGACCAAAAGGCTGACTGGGTGCAAATGGTGCACTCATGAAAATTGCAACTTTAACTGATGTAGCAATGAAAATACAGAACACTGAATAAGGTGGCTCAAGAAACCCTTTTGAAAACTGATCAAACGGATTGGCAGGAGCTTGAAATTTGAAAAATAGCTTGTCTTTTATACCAAAAATAGCCCAGAAAAAACATTCTGACAAGACATTCACCAGGGCATCTTTTAAAAATGTGCAAAGCAAGGCTCTAGCTAGCTCTTGAAACAGGGATTTGTGCAAACAATAAACTGCAAATGGATTGAGCTTGCTAAACTGAGCAAATGGATTCATAAAGACTTGAAATTTTGCACGGAGGCACACTTTTATGCATATAATTAAATCCACTTTTAATTTCATCATGATGATCACTTGGTCAAAATTTATAGGAGCTCAAAGTAGGCTACTTAATAAAATATGCATTTGCACCTATGATGCACTTTCAGCTCACCCCTTGAAGTGGGTACTTGATAAACTAATCCAAACTAAAAAATGAGAGTTTCACAACACTTCATAGGCCAAATGAAAAGTTTAGGACACATTTCCCAATCCTTACCCTTTGAAAATCAACTGGCTCCATTTTTACCCTCTCTCTAACTAGGCCACTTGAATGAAATTAGGTGCCATTCTAAAAATGAAATAGAATTTTTTTTGAAATGGGCCTCTCAAATTACTCAAATTTAATGAGTCCCAACATACCATAAATATTTCTTTGTTCTTTTTCTTTGAGTTGTATATATTAAGCATAGTGATCTCATGTTGGATATTGTAGGAGTATTGTGTAATGAATTTATTCACCAACTCATCGAATGATCTGATGGGAGGTGTGAGTTTTCACAACCACTCTTTTGTTTTCCCTCCCAAAATTATTGGGAATAACCTCATAATGTATGTATCATTATGAGAAAAATCTAAGCTCATAATACAAAATTCCTTGACGTGATCTTGGGGATCACTCTTACCATCGTATTTACCATACTTTAGTATATTTGAATTTGGTGGGAAAGGTATCATGTTTAGCCTCTTGTCAAAAGGGTAAGGGAAAATGTCTTCCAAAGAATACCTTGTTGTAGACCCTTGTTTCATATCTTGCAGTTGTCATTAGAGTGCTTGGAGTTGTTGTGTAAGAAGAGCTAGGGTCATATTCCCTTCATTGGACCTTTGATGACGGTCATCTCCGTGTTCACTAACATTGTCATCATGATTATGACTATCATCTTGGTTGTGTGTGTTGACTTGATCATGTGTGTCTTCCTCTCTCAAAATATATAGATTTTGGGTATTGTAAGTATAGGTCCTTGCCCTTGTTCGTGAGATTATCTCATCAGTATTCCTTAAATTTTTTATGTCAAAATCTACAAGAATCCTGATCCCTTTACCAGTTAGCATGAAGAAATACTTTTGCTTATCTGATTATATAAGCCTTTCCATGAGTTTTTGGAAAGAGGAACTCTCATGACATTGTTGGAGAAGCTCTTCAATGATCTTTGTTTCCCCCATATTTGTATATTCATCAAAAGGATTGGACTCCACTTGTCATGTACTTGATTTTGGTTGCAAATTCTCTCCTTTGTATTTCTAAGATCAAGTGACAATGGGCAAAAATATACCTCTATAACTTAGTGAATTCTTCTTCCTCTATTGGGATTCTTGGTGGAGTTGGTGGCTTAGGTCGATCTTCGTGGTAAGTGACGCAAAACTTTGGAAACAAGGTGGGATTAATCCTTCCTCGACTATTAAGGCATTGATTTAATGCTACTTTCTGAATATAAGCCCTACTTCTCAAATGTTCTTTGTTGAAATCCTTGGTTTTTCCTTGGATATACAACCTCATATGATGTAAGAAAACTTGGTGTGATTTAAAGAGTTGATGGTTGATATAGAGAAATTTACTCCTTTTTGCAAGGACCTTAGGACTAGGTTGTGTCTTCTTCAACTTAGTATTTTGATGAAGACTTCTTCTTCTCAAAATACGGTGAGTGGTCATACAAAATGATCAATGTTGAGGTGAATGGTTGATATGGATACTTTGTTTCCGATACTCAAGCTTACTTATCATGTAAAGGTTTAGTTTGATTCACCCTTATGATAAAGTGTGTCAAATAATATGAGTTAAGGGTCACGATGTAGAAACTTAATTTGATAACTTGAGAGCCTAACTAGGTATTGTTTTGATGAAATTTGTTGGATGGTGGAACCTTTGATCACTCTATTTGATACTCCTTAATCTTGTTGGATGAAATCTTATCTTAAGATAGTTGAAGATTTGATACCCCTTTGCAAAGGTTCTTAGTTGGATTTGTAAATTCTCTCATCTCTAAGGTTTCTCTTTGCTCTTTGTTTTGAACTGGTTGTTGTATTGACTGATTTGTAACTTGCAAGATGTTTTAATGTTCATGTCAAGAAGACATAGCACACATGAAAACAGTGGTCATCCCTATGCTAAACATTGAGTGTATGTTTCTGTGAGGATGTTTTCAAATCACCGATGTTTTCATTGGTTTGATTTACAATAAAAGACACATCATGTAAACACTTTATTTAAGGGTCATAAACAATATCATAGCCCAATAGTCTTGATACTCCATCATATCAAATAGCCTTGTCACCCCCTAGAGGGTGCCCATGTTTTTGCCTTTTTCCATAAATTAACCCAAAGTGAATTGCTTCACAATTGGGTAGTTATATTGGGAGATATATGGTGAGTAATCTTGGGGGTGGATTCTTCCCCACCCTTGCACTATGATATTGCCAATGTATGGCAACTAACTCAGCTCAAAGTCTCTATTTCTATGCTTTTTAGTAAGGATTTTGTTTGAAGATATTCTTTGAAGTCGCGCAAGAATGATTGAGGCCTATAGACCAACAAAGTATCTAACAAAATATAGTCATGCAAGTGTGATTTAGACCGCAAGGCCCTACAAAGTTCTCAACATGAGAGATCTCAAAGAGATAACTCAAATATGCTTCGTTCTTGAGATTTTTATCTCAAAGGATATTTATTTATAGTGAGTTAGATTGCCTGGCTTTAGCCATACTCACTTGGGTTGTACCCTTCTCACTAGCCCCCTCAAGGCTTCAGGATGGTGGGCCCTAAAAAAGATCTAACTTGCTTGAAGTAAAAGAAAGCATAAAAGAGTGGTTTGTCTTTTTGATAACCTAATTAAGGGGAGAGCATATACGTACCACTTTCGTGACACAAAATTCAAGCTTTCTTTTTATCCTTTTAAAGAAATGATTTTATATCCTATATTCAAGCATGGTGTTCTTTTCAACCTTTCATAGCAATGATTTTGTTACCAAGAAAGGGAAATCTTGGTCAACAATATGAAAGCATGTTTTCTTGAAAGTAAATTGCTTGGCAAATTGAAAGTTGTCGCTTGTTCTTTTTAACTTGCAATAATAAAGTTGATTGTTCCTTTTAATCCTTTGCAAGAAATTGAAATTTGTTGTTGTTCTTTTTAAGCCTAAATTTGAAGTATTTTCCCTACTTTCAAGAAAGAAAAAATGTGATTTTGTTGTTCTTTTTACCTTGCAATGAGGTTCCTTTTAATCCCAAAAGAAAATTTGATTCATTTTAGGCCCAAAATTGAGGTGTGAAGTTCTTTTTAAACCAATAAGAAAATGAGTTATTTTTAACCAACTTGAAAAGAAAAGCTAGAAAAGAAGTCACTAAATCCTATGCTAACTCATTTAAATCTACAAGAAAACTGTTAGAAATGTGCAAAGAAAGAAGTTAGCAAAATCAAAAACCTCAGGTGGGCTTCCACAAGCCTAATTTTCAACACTGGATTGCAATTTATGTCTTTGTTTTATATGCGTAAAAACAATGATCATATGCGCTACAAAACAGTTGTATGCACAATAGAAACAGTCAAATGTGCAACAAAATATGTTATATGTGTGACATAATATGTTATATGTGCGATATAATATGTTCTATGCGCAAGAAAAGATGTCAAATGCGCAAGAAGATTTGTTGTATGCGCAAGAAGATCTGTCATATGCACTTGAATATCTATCATTAATGTGAAAAGATCTATTGTATGTGTGATTCTATGTTTAAAAACTGTAGACATAAATCTTGTGGAAAAAAATTAGAAATGTTGAAAAAAATGGGGTTTTAGCCCCACAGTGGGTGCCAAAGATGTATGCTGCAAAACGTGGCTATCAACCTGCAAGAGAGAATAACACTTCAAACATAAACATGAAACATTACATTAGAGTTAGAAATCAAAACAAAACAAGTTAATGAATCAAAACTCTTTAAAATCATTCCATGCTCCTCTATCTCTAAAGGTCCTCAAGATTCAAGGTGACCCTCACTTGGAAGAGCACTAGATCTCTTGGATGACATCCTAGAGAACATGATTTAGAGGATTTTAGGATAAAAATGGATGCAACTTTGATCCTAATGACTGATTTAGATGTGAAACTAGATGATGATATGGTGCAAGATATTGATATGAAGCTAAAACTAACATGAAAAGGGTATTAAAATGGCATTAAACTAGCATGTAGTTGAAGCAAACATGATATTACTAACATGATGAAATCTATGCTAAGATGATATAAAATTTTATTATCAAAGAAAAGCTAACAATGCTTGATGAAATGAGACTATAACTTAGATGCACAAAATACTTGATATTGAGAATGAAGAATGAGAGCTCTATTTATAGGAAAAATAGGGCAATGGAGGGTTGAGATTTAATAATCTCAACAAGGCATAGGATTGAAAATTATCAATCCATGTGAGGGATTCAATCCAATCCCAAGCTAACAAATATCACCTTGAGAGAGCTTGAGCGGAGATACAAGAGGCATTAAATGCCTAAGGAGACATGAAGGTTACCTTAGGAGGTAAGGTTGTGGTTGTGTTAGTGGATAAACCAATGGATAAAGCCTTTACCAAAGGGATAAACTCTTGTGAAAAGACTAATAGGATAACCAATGTTGAAGCCATGAGTGCTTGATAAGACCCTTAGGTTAAATGAGGGTTAAGTTAGAGGGAAAGTCTCTAACCATGAGGGGAGGGTTGAGTTAACCATTAATAGTTTGGAAGACTTTAGGGAAAAATTTGTTAGAGTCCTTCCAAATTTGGGGGAACTCAACAAGTTAGCTTGTTGAAAAAATATAACTTTAAATTCATTTAGAAGACTTTCCTCCAAACTTGAGAAGTGAATTCCTCAAATTTAGGGAAAGGACATGATTAGAGGATTAGACATGATTAGGATGAGATTAGGAGGTTTCTAGAAGGATAATTAAGAGGCAAGTGGGAGATGTAGGATTCTACAAGTGGGTGAGGGAAAATAGGATTTAACAAAAATAAAATTGATTTATTTCAATTGTTGGTTGCAACTTATATTTGATAGATTCAAATAAATATTGATTTATTTAAATGTGAATTTTGAATTTTGCAAGTGGGGTGATTTATGAATAAATTTTGATTTATTTATTTGCAAAGGGGGATTTAATTAAATGTGGATTTAATTAAAAGGGGAAAGGGGATAAATAGAGATTTCTAGTTAAATGTGAATTTAATTAAAATGGCTAGAGGGGGGTATTTAATTAAATCTGAATTTAATTAATTGGCCTAGATAGAAGAAGGGAAATATTAATCAAATCTTTGATTTGATTAATAGGCTAATTAGAAGAATAGGGATAATTAAATGAATAAAATTCACTTAATTTATTGTGCAACTTTTAGGTGTCTACAATATATAACTGTAATTGAGCATTAAAATGTAACAATCGAAGAATCAAGTAAGTTAGTTTGAGCATAGAATATAGATCTTAAGATTTAAAGTCCCGGTTGTGACCTATTTTTTATTTTGAGCATGTTTTAGCAGGCCTGTGAGTCGGTTTTTGTAACTAGAATTGTTTCTGGTTTTTGGTAATCAGTTTTCATGAAATAAAACAATATGCTCTGCATTGCCTCCATCATATCTTTGTGTTTCTATTGTGTTCACTCTTGCCGACCGATCTGTATTGATCTCTTTGAGGTCCCTCCTAACCAGTGACTTCTTCAAGTGGTATCAGAGCGAGATTCATTCTAGAGATTGCATGTGCTAATAATTTTTCTTGTAGGGTGGCGGACTAAGGATTTGACCTGCAATTGCAGAGGACCGGCGTAAAAGATGACACAAAGAGGAACTAGGAATGGTGGAGCACGTGGGAATGTAGACCCTACTATGATGGAAATTTTGCAAGGTATAGAAGCCTGGTTGGAAGCCATGGAGTCAGCCCAAAGAGGAGGCTGACATATTGAAGATGTAAGTGAAGATGAAGGAGAAGAAGCCCTAGCAGAACAAGTAAACCCACCAGTGGTTGATTCGGATGAGGATAGGTTTTTGAGGGTTTTGAGTAGAGGGAATCCTAAACCTCATTTTAACCCACCAAAATATGATGGAAAGTTGGATTTGGATGAAATGATTGATTGGATCTCAGAGATGGAGAAATATTTTGATTTTTAAAGCACTACAGAAGAAAGGAAGGTTAAATATGCTTGTACCGAGTTGAAAGGTCATGCATCTCTTTGGTGGGAGAATTTGCAAGTTGATAGATAAAGGAGAGGTAAAGAGAAGATCGAGACATGGGATCTGATGGTTACTAAGTTGAAATAAAAGTTTATGCCAACAAATTATCAAGTGGATTTGTTTTAAAAGTTGTAGAATTTGAGACAAAAAAAGTTTAGTGTGAAGGAGTACACCGAAGCATTTTACAAGTTGAATATTAGATCCAGATATGTTGATGATGAAGTTGAACAAGTTGCAAGATATTTGAATAGATTGTGAATTTCTATACAAGGTAAACTGAGTTTGATTAAGTTAGAGATTGTTGAAGAGGCTTACCTGTATGCCCCAAAGGCATAAGAGAAGTTAAACAAAAGACATGAGAAGAGGCAGAGAGGCATAGGTGGAAGGGTTACCAGAGGTACATTTCAAGGAGGAAGAGGATATGCCAGAGGTAGAGGTACATATATAGATCAAAACAAGTACAAGGAAGTAAGAAAAGAAGGTAATTCATACCAGAAATATGATATAAATTTCTACTAGAGGAAAGAACTGGATGGCTACCAGAATGAGAATTTTGGAAGACAAGACAAGAGAGCATTTAGAGGAAGTTGCTATAAGTCTAGAGGTGAAGGACATCATTCTTTCGAGTGTAAGAAGACAAAGAATACTGGGAGAGCAATAGTGGTGGAAGAAAACCCTACCAGATCAGACAATAAACTATAAGATCAAGAATTGTTGATGGTAAGGAGAGCTTTGTGTCATACTAGGATAGATGAAGAGCCCTTGAAAAGGAAGAATTTGTTCAAGACCAGATGTAAGGTATCTGGTAAGTGTTGTAAAGTCGTTATTGATAGTGGTAGTTTAGATAATCTTGTTTCAAAAGACATGGTGAATAAGTTGAATTTGGAAAGATTGAAATACCCTAAGCCTTATCAGATAGAATGGATTCAGGATGAACATAAGTTGTTAGTAAGTGAGAAATATTTGGTGAAATTGAAAATTGGGAATTTTCATGATGAAGTCTTGTGTGATATTATTCCTATGGATATTTGTCATATTTTTTTGGGTAGACCTTAGCAATTTGATAGACAGGAAGGACATGATGGGAGGAAGAATACATACACTATTATGGCCAATGGGATGAAGCAAACCTTGTTTCCCTTGGAGGAACCTTTTAAGAATGAAGTTTGTACAAATTCTAGAACTTGTTTAATGGATGGATTGAGACATGAGAATGTTTCTTTTGCCTTAATTCCTAAGAAGACTGAGAAACCAAAACCAGAAGAGGAACAACCAAAAGAGATAAGAGATTTGCTAATAGAATATGAAGACATTATCTCAGATAATGTGCTTGATGGATTGCCACCTATGAGAAGTATTAGTCATTGCATTGACCAGGTTCCCAGAGCTATTTTGCCTAATAAAGTTGCACACTAGATGACACCGACAGAGAATGAAGAATTGAATAGACAAGTGCAAGAGTTGTTGAAGAAAGGTTTGATTAGAGAAAGTTTGAGCCCTTGTGCAGTGCCAACAGTATTAACACCTAATAAGAATGGAGAATGGAGAATGTGTATCGATTCCAGAGCAATAAACAAGATCACAGTGAAATATTGGTTTCCTTTGCCTAGGATGGATGATATAGTGGATTATTTGACTGGAGCAAAATACTTTACAAAGATATATTTGAAGAGTGGATAGTATCAGATCAGGATTAGAGAAGGAGATGAGTGGAAGACAACATTAAAGACAAATGAAGGATTGTGTGAATGGTTGGTGATGCCTTTTGGGTTAACTAATGTACCGACTACTTTCATGAGGTTGATAAATGAGGTATTGAAGAAATTCTTGGGTAAGTTTGTCATTGTGTATCTGGATTACATTATGATTTTAAATAACAAAAAAGAGGAGGATTTGTTGCATTTGAGACAAGTTTTGTAGAGGTTGAGAGAAGAAAAGTTGCTGATAAATATCAAGAAGTGTACTTTCATGAAGGAGGAGTTAGTTTATTTGGGATTTGTGATATTTGAAGATGGTTTGAAGATGGTGTTAGGACCCGGAGGGAACTGCGAGGGGGGGGGTGAATCAGTTGTCTATTAATTTCAACCCAAATATAACTTAACCAAACTTAGTGCATAATACCGTTAAACAAAAATTAATGTTGGTAGATGGTTTAACAGTCAATAACTATATCGGTAAAGTTTAATGCATGAAACAGAGAGATAAATAACATCCACAACACATAACATAGATATTTGTACATGGAAACCCTGTTAGGGGAAACATCACGGTGAGAAACCTTACCCACAATTAGATGATACTACTATAGATAGTATGTGTGTACAAATGGGGTCTGCACATACAGAAAGACCAACTGCCTAGAGCTCACTGTTCAATCACAAAATGGGAGTCACATTGACTACAATTGGATGGTTAAATCCAATGATAATTTACTACTCAAAATAGCATCTTCATATGCTAGATTTAGTACCAGTTAAGCTCTGATTGTCTTCTTCATACCTTCCTTGAATCTTCAAATGATTTCTGGGTGTATAACTCTTCTTATATTTGCATATACCTTATTGCAATCCTTTTCCCACCTTCTACATTATCTCACAAATGAGATCTTATATATATACCAGAACCTAAGACCAAATGTGTAGGTCGGCTTACTAAGAATATTACAATTAAATCAATTACAAATGAATTAGTATGCAATGCATCATGTCCTCTCAATGCATTTACAATAATAACCAATCAATAAAACATCTCCATAATGTGCTGATCTAGAATAGATAACGCTTGTCGGTCCATAACCTAGACCTATTTGTCTGTAACAACAAATATGCAAACTCAATGTAGACCAATAACCAAATCACCAAAACCAAGTGTCCAAATAGTGTCTTCGATATAACCAAGTAATCTCTAGATGATAATAGATCATCCTCAGTGTCGGTGAACAATATAACCTGGTGAACAATATAACATTGTCATATTTCTATCCTCAGAACTCTTGAGTTTTTATCATCTTTTGGTTTGCATAGTAGTAGAGTGATGAATACTAAGAGGGGGGGGTGAATTAGTATGCCAAAAGTCTTAGTACTTAAACACTTTTCTAGACTAACAATAAACCAGTAAAACAGTTTAGCGGACAAACCGGTTAGCACACATGCAAACCAAATAGAAAATAATGCATTTACCCACAGAAGCACAAACACCATAACGCAAGAGATTTTGACATGGAAACCCAAATGGGAAAAACCATGGTGAGATGGAACTCACAAGTAACTATCTGTAGAATAGGTACCAGACCTGTTAAGGTCAGACCAGTTAAGGTCATACAATGTTCTTTACTAGAACAAATCCTGTTAGGAATCTCAATCTCTGTTAGGAGATAAGTTCGATTAAAGACTACCTTGCTAGAGGATTTTAGATCCACAGATGTGAACCACCTTGTTAGATGATTTACAAAAGGCTTTTGGGCCTACTTGGTTAAGGGCTACAGACTTGTCGAAGATGTGAGTAATCAACAAGTGAGTGATCTAACTAATAGCATAGATTGCTTGATTAGATCCTTAATAGCTCATTCCTAATGCATTCCTGCATTACTTCAGTCTTCTACACATTCATACTCTCTCTAACTCATTAACCACCTTAAACCCTAGCAACAACATCAATGACCTAAAACCCTAGACATGATGTCCTTATAAAGGAATCTGATTTCATGTCAGTCCAATAGGATTACAATACAATTTCCTAGGTTCAATGCATCTAGACATATTCTGTAACATAACACAAAAAGCACTGTTAAAGTGTCGACACCGTCAAATAATTGGTGGATGGTAACTCATCAAAAAATGCTGGTTGGTAACTCATCATAGAGTATTACCAGTTCATACAAGATACCGGTTTAAGAAAAATACCAGTTGCTGGTTTGACAACATGAAGACTAGGAAATATGTGTTTTTCTACTTTAATCCTTCGTACCACTTGAGATCCTCAAACCACTTGGGGTCAACACACCGCTTCAGATCGGTAATCGCTTTCTGCAAAAACACCAATAGTCTAAGGACTATAATGCATCATACTGGTTGGAACAAGTACTGGTTGTGCTTTAACTTATACATACAAAATGATCTCAATGCAAGTATGTGTCCATCAATGACAATCACAACATAATCATAAAAAATGCCAACAATCTCCCCCTTTGGCATTGATGACAACACTTAGGAAATTTTGACATCTAAGTGGTTTACAACAAAAATATGCCAGAATCAAAATTAATCCCCCTAAGCATATACACTATCCCTTTTGCATAAAATACAATGTATACTACTTAATAGAAATAACATGAAAGTATACATCAAAAATTTTAAAATTTATATTTCTCCCCCTTTGCCAACAATGACAACAATATATTACACACTAACACCTATGTCATTAGTATTAAAAGAATAAGAGTTTATGACAATAAGGAATAAAACTTGTCAAAAATAGATTTAAATTCCTACAAGAATTGTTTCATAGATAAAGACCAGGACTCAAGTAGGGAGGTGGCTACTTCTTTCTCTATCTGCATCTGGGAGACTTGTTCTTCCATGGCGTATATTGTGCTCATCTCCTGTGTCCCCATTAAGGTGTCCAAATTAAGATAGCACTTCTGAAGTATTTGCAGATGTGGGAGTAGAACAAGTTGTAGCTCCTGCAAATCTTGTGACCGGGTGTTGATCTCATGCTCTATTCTAGTAGACTGGATATGAAATCGGTGAACGGTTTTCCCATAAGCTGTAAAGGAGTCATATGGTGGCTTGAAGGTGTTCATGTATGACTGTAAATCAGATTGAAGCTTTTGCTTCTATGCAAGCACATCATCATAGAATAGATGGGGTTGGCAAATCTTGCTAAGTAGAAGATTCCCCTCATCTAGAGTATCCCTTATATCCTTTTGAGCCTTTTGTAGATAAGACTAGAGCTCGTTTAACTTTTCACCAAAGAAATGTTTAGAGCTTTTTGATGCTCTTTCTTGGCATTTGCCTCTGCTACCTCTTCTAGGCTCTGCACCTTATAATCCACTACTATGCATAGGAGCTTTAGTTGAGCCAGTGATGAATCAGTATTTGGAAGGTTTGTATCGGGTATCAAATCGGTAAGAGTGTCCACCGCCGCTTGGATCATATCTTGCTCCTTTTTCCTCCGTATCACTTCAAGGCATTCTTGAGCAACCTTGATGCTCTATAGTAGCTCTATTTCACTTGCAGAGTGGAGGTCAATGGGACTTGTGAGGTCAGCCAGTTTGGCTTGACTACCAGTTGCCTTAGGTGTCTCCATCTGCATGCTCTTTGGCACTTCTCCTTCCTTGTCCTCCTCTGTTTTCTTCTTTGCTGCTTCTCTTCTTTTTTCCTCTTCCTTATCCTCTTCTACCTTCTTCTTTTCTACTTCCTTCCTCTTCTCCTCTTCCTTCTCTTCCTCTTCCTTCTTCCTTTTCTCTATTTCCTTCTGCTTCTCCTCTTCCTTTTCTTCCTCTTCCTTCTTCTTTTTCTCTGCTTCCTTTCTCTTCTCCTCTTCCTTTTCTTCCTCTTCCTTCTTCTTTTTCTCTGCTTCCTTTCACTTCTCCTCTTCCTTATCCTCTTCTTCTTTCTTCTTCTTTGTATCTTCTTGTTTCTTTTTCTCTTCATCCTCTTCTCTTATTTTCTTCTCATCCTCTTTTCTCTTCTTCTCCTCATTCCATTTTTCCTCATCTTCTTCCTTTTTCTTCTTCTCTACCTATTCCTTTGTTGCCTCCTATTTGTCCTCTACTTGCTTTTTAGCTTGTTTAGCCTGCTTCTCCTGTTCTGTTGCTTCAGATGGTGTACCCTGAGCAACATCCTCTCCATCTAGAGCATCGACATCAATGGTGTTGATAGGTTCAACAACCAGATTTCCTTCATCATCAAACACTTCATCCAGTTTTGTCATTGTTGGTTCTTGCTCAGCCTTCTTGCTAGCTTGAAGTACTTTGTGTGTATGAACTGCTATTGTCATATGCAGATGAGTGTCTTTTTTGACATCATCAATTCTTCCTTCAAACAACTAGAGTCTTCTTCTTCTGGTGAAGAAGAGTCCTTTATTTTGGTTGATGACATCAAATAACTCTGAATTGGACAAGTCGGGAAAGTATTGAGCAAAAACTTTCTCCCTGATTTCCTGTTCTTTCTCTATGGCAATGTGCCATTTATTATCTAGGAACTTATACAAAGAATCTAGTGTCTCAAATCTAATTTCTAAGGGTGATAGGTCATTAGGACATAAATACTTTATTATTTATAGCTCTACTTCTTCCTTCTCATCATCATTAAAGTCATCAAAACAATCAATCAAATCATTCAGCACTTTTCTCCTAATATTTTTTATAGTTCTTTGACAATGTGTCAAAGGTTTGTAGGAGGAAATATCAATATTTACCAGTGCCGATGATACTGGTTCATTCTTTGTCTTTTTCTTTGCTTGTCTTCTCTTCTTAGGTTTTTCCTCAAACATAGTTTCTTCTGAGTCTGGTGAGTTGGTTTTAGTCTTCCTCTTCCTCTTGAAGACTTTAGCAGGTGCTGCTTCCAGTTTCTTCTTAGCTGGTGATCACTTGGTCACTTTAGGACTGGTTGTAGTAATCGGTGTCGATGTTGAAGGCACTGCATTTCCTTTCTTTTCCATTGGTTCTATGACTGGTCTAACCCTTTCAAGATAGGTGTCAGTTCTCTTCTTCTTCAGATTAAGAGGTGAGGCAATAAGGGTAGAGGCATACCCGTCCAACATATCATTCATCACCTCATAGCCCATAGGCTCCACTTCTTCCTCTCTAGGCTCAATGGCCTCCATTATGCATTGATCCACTTTGATGATCAAAGAGATGTCCTCTTCATATTTCTTGGCTATGTCACTGGATATCCTCATCCTCAGGCTCATCTTGCCTCTGAACTCATCAAAGTACTTGTTCAGAACTTCAGGGTAGCTGGTTCCAACTACTTGCAAGCTTTATTTTATCTGCTTGGTAACCGGTTGGTCCGCAGACCACTGAATATCGCCCACTCCGGGGAAGTAACCTTGGAAGTAGAAAAAATGTCCTACTAGAAGTTGTCCAAACTTGAATTTTAATGCATTATCCTATTTGATTGATTTAAGGTTCAACAGGAGTTGCCTTTGCATACTAGTGCACAGGTCAAATGATGCATCTTCCTTGATCATTCGGTAAGCAACATTTAGTGCTGCAATAGATACAGAGTTAATTCAGTTGGCAGAGAATGTCCGGTATCCAATCACCATGCACACATATTTCACAAGGTCATCCTTGATGGAATTAACCATTATTCCTCTTGAGTCACTCACTGAACCAGTGAGCTTGGTCATTTCAGTTTTGATAATCTTCCTCAAGGCTGGCACTTCACCGACATTGCAGAAACTAGTGACAGCATGAACTGCTTGTGGTGTTATATCATGCATTCTCTCTAGGTACATCTTGTCACCATGAACTCTATTCAGGATGATCCTAATATGGTCATCTATGAAATCCTCTAGGAAGTAAACCGCATTATGAAGTTTCTTCTTCTCCAAGATGTTGTACTCCAGTTTGATCTTCTTATCTTTTCCACAAAATAAACCTAGTTGTGAGTGGATTGCTAGAGACCCTAGGTCTTCAATCTTACAATCTATATAATCGAAGATTCCCTCTTCTACTATTACTCCAGCAGGAACTTGTGACAAGGTATTGTATTGAGACTTGCTTTGAATGAAGCTTACTGAATCGATAGATGCACTAGAGCTCGTATGAGATGTGGAAGCCATGATTAAAACTGAAAACTTGAGAAATACCTTTCAAAAATCATGAATTTAGGGTTTTCAGATTCTACTTCACCTCACACTTTGTCGGTTGCAGAATCACCTCTTTGCTTTCTTCTCTTGACTGTTTGCAATTTGCTTTTGAATCTCCTTCAAGGTTTCCAACTTTCTCTAAATCGCAAAACAAATCACTTTTATCGTCGCTCTAAACTTGAAAACCTTCTTCGCTTGAAAAATGATAGTGAGAAATGATTTGAAAATTCCTTATAAACATATTCCTCACCAACAACAATTAATGCTCCATCATTAGGGCATAAACCCTAATTTGCCTTTTACCATTTCTGGTCTTCCACCAAATGACAGGTATCACATACCGGTTAAGGTCTTTCACTGGTGTGAACCGGGGGTTCGAAACATTTCGCCATTTTCTCCCCCTAAGTTTTTCTGATGCTTAGTTTGTTTGTTCCGTTATTTCCACACTAGGTGCAGAAACTAGTTCTTCTTGTAACACCATTGGTTTTTTCTTCCAGGTTTTGTTCATATCTACTTGAACAGTGTCAATATCAATCTTTCCTTCCAGAGTGACCAATATGTCATCCGATATGTTCTTTCTTGATCTGTAGAATCTAGCAACGTGACTCGGTTTGTTGTAGTGATAGCAGACCATTCCAGGTGCTCTCCATGGTCCATTATTCATGTTGTCATTCTTCCTCCTGCATGTTGCAGCAGTGTGACCATGATTATGACAGATCAAAAAGTTTTCTCTCCATCCAATTGTCGCTTGATATCCACCATTTCTTAACTGATGATTGAAGGCATTAAACCGGTTGTGATTTCGATTCACAAAAGGTTCAGGACCAACTCCTTGAGTCCTCTGAGGATATCTTTAGTGTTGTTCATAACAGACCTACATTCAAATGCTCTATGCCCAAACTTGTTGCATGCATAATGGTTACCATTGAATTTATAGGATCTAGGCTTATCATTTAGAAAATAAGGAAAATTATTGTAAGCCTTACTCCTACACACATTGGCAGTATGTCCTTCTTTAAGACAATTAAAGAAAATAGGTTTAAACCTTTGTTTACATTTATCCTTTGATGTCGGTTGTTTCTTTGATGCTCCAGCACTTGTACTAGAGGTCTCACCTTCCTCATGACAAGAATAACCAAGTCCATCAGTATTCTTGATAGGTTTGGCAAATTCAAGCTTTTGCTCTAGCTTAATAGTACTCTTGTTGAACTTGGCAAGTATTTCCTTTGACTCAGAGAGTTCTTTGGAAATAGCAGCATTTGTTTCCATCGGGTTTTCATTCTCAAAGATGGAAATGTTCAGTTCTCCTTGCATGTCTTCCTTTTCCACTTTGCTCACATGGAGTTGAGCAGTTAGGGCACTGATCTCTTTCTTTAACTTGGAGTTTTCATGATCTTTGTCTTTGTCCTTCACTAGATCTTTAGCTTTCCTCTGGTTCTCAAGCTCTTGACACATTCGAATAGTTAGTCCTTCCAATTCTTTTCTCAGGTTGGAATTGGATCCATTCAGTTTTTCTACTTCTTGAATTAGGGCTTCCATGTCTGCTTCATCAGAAGAACTATTTTCAGATAGCTCCATTAGCTTTTCAGCATGTTCTCTCCTCTTTGCTTGAGATGCCTTACATTTGACCATAAGATCATCATAGGCTTGCTTAGACTGAGTGAGCTGATGAGTAAGTTCCCTCAATGTGTATTCCCCCATATCTCTTTCCAAGTGGTTAAACTTATAGAAAGGCTAGCTCTAATACCAATTGATGAATACTAAGAGGGGGGGGGTGAATTAGTATGCCAAAAATCTTCGTACTTAAACACTTTGCTAGACTAACAGTAAACTGGTAAAATAGTTTAGCAAACAAACCAGTTAGCACACATGCAAACAAAATATAAAATAATGCATTCACCCATAGAAGCACAAACACCATAACACAAGAGATTTTGACATGGAAACCCAAATGGGAAAACCCACAGTGAGATGGAACTCACAAGTAACTATCTGTAGAATAGGAACCCGACCTGTTAAGGTCAGACCGGTTAAGGTCATACAATGTTCTTTACCAGAATAGATCCTGTTAGGAATCTCAAACTCTATTAGGAGATAAGTATGATTAAAGACTACCTTGCTAGAGGATTTTAGATCCATAGATGTGAACCACCTTGTTAGATGATTTACAAAAGGCTTTTGGGCCTACCTAGTTAAGGGCTACAGACTTGTCGAAGATGTGAGTAATCAACAAGTGAGTGATCTAGCTAATAGCATAGATTACTTGATTAGATCCTTCATGGCTCATTCCTAATGCATTCCTGCATTACTTCAGTCTTCTACACATTCATACTCTCTCTTACTCATCAACCACCTTAAACCCTAGCAACAACATCAATGA
The DNA here is from genome assembly GCF_030272615.1 of Cryptomeria japonica. NCBI lineage: Eukaryota > Viridiplantae > Streptophyta > Pinopsida > Cupressales > Cupressaceae > Cryptomeria > Cryptomeria japonica. The sequence goes on from NC_081405.1 coordinate 148,793,898, forward strand.
CCTAAAACCCTAGACATGATTTCCTTATAAAGGAATCTGATTTCATGTTGGTCCAATAGGATTACAATACAATTTCCTAGGTTCAATGCATCTAGACATATTTTGTAACATGACACAAAAAGCACTGTAAAGTGTCGACACCATCAAACAATCGACAGATGGTAACTCATCACAGAGTATTACCGGTTCATACAAGATACTGGTTTAAGCAAAATATCAGTTGCCGATTTGAGAACATGAAGACTGGGAAATATGTGTTTTGCCGCTTTGATCCTTTGTACCACTTGGGGTCAACATATTGCCTCAAATCGGTAATCACCTTTTGCAAAAATACCAATAGTATAAGGATTATAATGCATCATACCGGTTGGAACAAGTACCAGTTGAGCTTTAACTTATACATACAAAAATGATCTCAATGCAAGTGTGTGTCCATCAATGACAATCACAACATAATCATCAAAAATTCCAACATAGTGATGTATTGGAAGTTGACTATATGTATTCCATATGTTAAGCCTAAACTTATTAAATCATGTTTTATCTTTGCCAGTTTATTCCTGCAGCTATGTCATTTATTCCTGGAACCATTTGATTTATTCTTGTTGCCATGCGAATTATTTAGGACAAGATCATATGTGAAATTAATATATGTGTTGATTAAATAAAATGTGTATGTATGTTCTTGTAAGTTATTTCTTTTGTAGTTCAAAGAATAAATGATGTTGCGGTGGATGTCCGCCTATCGTGCCTATTGAAGGGAAGGATACTCAAGTGATGACTGAAGATCAAACTATAGAAAATATGAGAAAGCGTAAGAGACAGCATAAGAGAAGCAATCAAGCGATACTACCAATGTCTAACTTAAGTGGACATTGAAGTTGTAAATACTGCCACAGTATGTTATGATTTTGGTTTGGTCTAGATCCGTGTTTCCTGTAGCATAACTCCAGCTATCTCCTTTCTCGGTCAATCATCCACCTCTTCTTTTCGGTATGATTTGTGTTGTCTCTTGTAGATGATTTCTTTTTAATAAGAAGCTCTTCTTCTTCTCAGAGGTTAGATAGAAAGGGAGAAGAATAGAGTAGGGGATTTTTCATAAGCATTCCTGAGTTTCTTTTCTTATTGAACCATGTAATGATTTTCTAAGAACGATGAATAAAATTGTGTTACTTTGATCTTTTAAGAGTTATTTTCGGGAAGCCTAGTATCACTCATCCAAGGGGGCCCACTTGGTGAGTGTTCATGTGCATTCGTTAAAATTAGTTTTCTTTCCTTAGCCGCAGTAGACATTCTTGCATTGAATGTTCTTGCAACCATTGGAAACAGATCCACTGACTGTTCCTGCAGCCAAGCCAGAACAAAGTAATTTCTGTTTATCAACATTGAATTTATCCAGTATTGCTTTTATGAGTTTATGCAGAAGTCTTCCTCTAGCCTTTCTATAGTTTCAATTCTTGATTATCTTTTCTGCATAATGTTAGTCGATGCAGTAATACAGAATAGCTATCATAGGAACTTAGTGCATATATAGTGCAGGCCCATTTCAATTATTGCGTCCCTAGGTTGAGAATCAAATGAACAGTAGCTATGAAAATAGTGACTTTACCAAATGAATGTCCATTCTTCGGGTTGAGACTTCAACTAGAGTTATTATTTTTATTGTTGGGTTGAACATTTTTGGCACCATTGTCGGGGATGGTGTCAAACTAAGAACCTGTTATGGTTATTGTCTTTTCAGTTTTCAGTTAATTGTTTTTTTTTGTTTTTGTTTTTTTGGCATACTTGATTGTTCGAAAAAATTCATGAATCTACATGCATAGGCAAAGAAGAGATATTCTAGGTAGATTTATGCCCAGTCATCCTAATCACGTAGAAAATAATTCCTTGGATATAAATCCTTTTTCTAAACTTTATCAAACCCTAGAGAATTTGAGCCACCTTGAATTTGAATTCTCAGAAGGTAGTCTTTTGTTCCTCTTTGGACCTCAAGAAAAAGAATTTCATATGGTAACAACCTCCACAAGTCCAATGCAAGGAAACTCTCCTCCTGGTGGAAATAACCTACCACCACCACCAGACCCAACGTTTGAGTTCCCCATATTTGATCAGCATGATAATGCCAATCTCAAGAACATTCCAGCTTCTTCCCTCCCTAAATTCTATGGATTGGTGACAGAGGATCCACAAACATTTTTGTTTGAGTTTGATGTTCTCTATAGGATTGTTTACTATGCTGTAGATGCCCATAAACTCAATATATTTCCTGCCACCTTGTTGGAATAATCCTTAAGATGGTTTATGAGCTTGGGTAGTAGCAGAATCAATACATGGGAAGAGACGAAATGATTGTTTCTTGCAAAATATAAAGATTATTATAGAGGCATTGATCGTCATGGGGATAATATCTTTAGAATGACATAGAAAGAAGATGAGAGTCTTGAGGATTATCTAGAGAGGTTTCTCTTTAGTGTCAAGAAGTCCAAACATAGTACTCTCAATGAAGATTCCCTCAAGTTGAATATATTTTTGAGGGGAATTGGTGTTGAATGCACTGATTCTTTGGATCTTATGGGAGGAGGTGATATTACACAGTCCACTTGGGCTGAAATATGACAAATTTGTAAGAAGTATTCCATATCTGCTTCTAAGAAGAATAGGCTTTTTAAGCCAGGAACACTTTCATCAACATCTGGTACTGGAGTTTCTAGAATGGAACTTAGTCATTTATTGAAGGACTTTAAGGAGGACATCATAAATAATATGGCTTCTTAGTTGGATACACTTTCAGCTAAGAAGAAGCATGAAGAAGCTGATGCATTTCTTGTAGAATTTTGCCCTTGTTGTAGATAGTGAAAGAAGGATTGCAGATGTAAAATGGTTGCAAGTGTGGAGGTTCCTGACTTCAAGCCAATACAAGGTGAGAATGAACAATTCTTCTATGTTGCTCAAAGAAGGCCAAATTTTCAAAGACAATGTGTGCCTCCAGATCCACTTTCTTTTTCTGGTTATAGTGGAAATTCTTATGTACCAAATAACCAATGGAAACCACCATATGCTCAAAATATTGTTAATTATCAAAACTGGTATGATTCTCAAGGCCAAAGGCAACACTTTTCTAATCAAATGCCATAATGGAAGCAGCCACAAGGGAATTAGTATCCACCTCAAGGCCAAGGAAGTTAGTTTCAAGGGAATTGGTAACCTACTCCTTAATGGAGGGGGAGTCAGCCATGGACTGCCTAATCTTCTGGTTATCAAGAGCCTATTCAACAACCACAACCTCCTGCAATAATGCCTCCTCCTATAACCACTACTATCCCACCTAAACCAACGCAGTTGCCCACTCAACCAATGCCAAATCCTTATATCAAATATCAGCAACAACAACAAGCTTATTCAACTGATCTTAATTAATACCTAGCCTATTCTCTATCTCTAAGTGATATTCACCTCCGATCTGGGACAAAACTACCTAATCCATCTCCTCCAGTTATCACTAAGGTACAAGAAGAACAAGTGATCCAACAAATACAATGCCTCAGAAGTAGATATTACCACCATTTCCCTAAAGATTGAAAAAAAAGGAAGTTCTCATAGAATAAGAGCAAGGCTTTGATCTTATAAATTAACTGAAACATGTTTGTGTTAAAATTTCATTGTTGCAAGCAATAAAAGATCTTCCTATATATAGTAAGCCACATAGAGAAGCATGTCTAAAAGAACCTGGCATGAAGAAGAAGGATCCGCAAAGAGTGCATGTTATGGGTCAACTGGTAGATATTATGTTAGGCAAGGTTGCAATTCCAAAATATTCTAATCTAGGTAGTCCTGTTGTAAGTATAGTCATTAATTGCAGCCAGATAAGAAATGTTTTAATTTATTTAGGGGCAGCCATTAATGTGATGACAAGAGAAGTAATAAAACAACTTGAAATCAATGGTCTAAGACTACAACCATAGTTCTACAGATTTCTAATAGCTCCACAGTGAGACCAGATGGTATGATTGAAGATGTAGTGGTTATTTTGGATTCCTATGGATACCCTGGAGACTTTATGATTCTATCTCCAAAGGCAACATTGGAAGGATATCCAGTAATTTTGGGAAGACCTTGGCTTGTCACAACTGATGCATATATTTGATGTAGATCAGGGGATATGACTATTTCATATGGAAACTCTACAAAAACATTAGCCTTGTATTCTCCTGCACAACCCCAGTGTGATCAATAGAAAGTCGTTTGGCCTATTTTGGGAGAAGAATATAAGGAAGTTGACTCTATTAATAACATTATGATGATTAATCGAGGTCCATTCATGTAATTACATGTTGAAGATTCAATTCTTTATAAAATTCTAATAAATGAGTTGATACAAGAATAACAATTGAAGGAGTTGGTACCGAATATTGCAGGTTTAGACTTTCCTACAGCCACAGATATATTGCATACCCCATTGGCACAGGAAGTCTCTACTTCTCATTTCTTTGATATGAACCAGATTGATCTTACTATCAAGATAGAAGTTGATTTGAATAAATGTTTGAATATCAATAAAGATCTTTCAGATACACAAAACGGGACTCTTGTGGACTTGCTAAAATGTCATAAAAATGCTTTTGCATGGGATTAAAAGGATAGACATGGAATAGATCCAATAGTTTGCACCCACTGTATCTATATAAAAGAAGAATGTTTCCCACTCAGATAGCTACAGAGAAGAATCAATTCCACATTAAAAGAAATAGTTAAAGAAGAATTGCAGAAGTTGTTAAAGGCCAGATTTATCTATCCTATCTCTAATAGCCAATGGGTATCACCTTTAGTAATAGTCCCTAGGAAAGGAGGAAAATGGAGGGTATGTGTTGCTTATAGAACCTTGAACTTAGAAACAAGAAAAGATCATTTCCATTACCATTTGTGGATCAGGTATTGGACTCTCTAGCTAGTAACAGATATTTTTCATTTCTTGATGGATTTAGTGGTTACAATCAGATTCAGATAGCCCCAGAGGATCAACAAAAGATAACATTTACTTGTCCTTGGGGCACATATGCATATTTTGTTCTTCCTTTTGGGTTGTGTAATGCTCCAGCCACTTTTCAAAGAGCAATAATCAATATCTTTTCTGATATTTCTCAAGACATCATGGAAATCTATATGCATGAGTTTACAACTTATGGTTCTGAATTTGAACAAGCATTGGGGAACCTTAAAAAGTTTTGCAGCGATGTGAAGACTATAGTTTGTCATTAAATAGTGAGAAATGGTTCATCATGATGCAAGAAGGAATAGTCCTTGGTCATCATATCTCTGAAAATGGAAGACAGATGGATCCAACTAAGATTGAAGTCATTCAGCATATCAATGCCCCTATGAAGCAAAAAGATGTAAGAAGATTCCTTGGTCATGCTGGATACTATAGAAGGTTTATTAAAGATTTCAGCAAAATTGCAAGTCCCTTATATTTACTGCTTACCAAGGATATGGTATTTAAATGGACCTTTGCATGCAATGAAGCTTTCTTGAAGCTTAAGCATCCCTTGACTCAAGCACCAGTTCTTAAAGGTCCAAATTGGTCTTTACCATATCAAATTCATACAGATGCATCTGATTATACAATAGGGGTAGTATTAAGACAGAAGATTGACAAACTAGAAAGTGCACTATATTATATTAGCAAGAAATTACAGGGACCTGAGTTGAACTACACAATCACTGAAAAGGAAATGCTAGCTATTATATATGCACTCAACAAATTTAGGCACTATAACATAGGATATTCCATATTTGTGCATATAGATCATACTGTAATCAGATACCTCATGAATAAGCCTTCAATTACTGGTAGATTAGCTTGCTGGTTATTGTTGATGCAGGAATTTGATATCATAGTTGTTGATAAACCAGGGAAGTCTAATGTGGTTGCAAACTATGTTTCAAAACTTTAGTTGCAAGATGATTTTACACTAATAGATGATGCTTTTTCCATATGAACATTTATTCCTTATAAAAGCCCACACTCCTTGGTATGTTGATATTGCCAACTATTTAGCTGCTGCTAAAATGCCAATTTATTTCTCTCCTAAGGAAAGAAGGTTGTTATTAGAAAAAAGTTTCAATTTCTCATGGATTGTTGATTATTTGTTTTACACTGGGCCTAACCAAGTCATGAGAAGATGAAACATATGATATCCTACATGCATGTCATGATGAGCCATGTGGAGGACATTTTGCTGCCAAAAGAACAACACTCAAAGTACTAAATACAGGATACTATTGGCCCACATTACACAATAATGCAACACAGTACACAAGAAAATGTGACAGATGTCAGCATATGGGAAGACCTACTAAATCTAATAACATGTCATTATATCCACCAATGTCAGTAGCACCATTTGATAAATGGGGTTTAGATTTTGTTGGCCCAATTGATCCACCTTCTAATGGAAAATCCTACATTTTGGTATGTACAAATTATGTAACAAAATGGATGGAAGCTCGTGCTATGACACATGCAAGAGATAATAAGGTGGTTGTGTTTCTTTATGAAGGGATATGTACAAGATATGGAGTACCAATAGAAATTGTCTATCCAAGGCCCACAATTTACTTCAACATTGATTGCAGCTTTGGTCAATGAATATAATATAAGGCATATGAAATCTAGTCCATGTCATGAACAAGGTAATGGACAGGCAGAGGTTACAAATAGGGAGATTGAGGCTATTCTTACTAAAACAATATCTGTACATAAAAAATATTGGTCTCATAGGCTTTTAGAAGCAATTTGGGCATACAGAACAACTTTGAAAACACCAATTGGTTTTACACCTTTTGAGATGGTTTATGAAAAAGAAGCAATGATGCCTATTGAATTTGAGCATAAAAATCTGAGGACAACTTTGCAATTAAATATGACATTATCTGAAGCACAAAAGGAACGTATTCAACAATTGAATGCTCTAGATGAATGGAGGAAAATGGCTATCTAGCAGACATAACTGATCCAAAATTAGAGAGCAAAGTGGCATGATAAATATATCAAAGAAAAGAAGTTCAAATCCAGTGACTAGGCACTATTATATGACTCCAAATATAAAGATACTATGGGGAAGCTGCAAACTAGATGGTTAGGTCTATATGAGATAGAAGAAGTTTTTAATAATGGAGTTGTACGTTTCACCATAATTGACCCTGTTCAGTTTAAGCTTTTGGTGAATGGTCACCAATTGCGTCTGTATCATAAGCCGGCCACTAAAGAAGAGTTCCTGCAGCAATTTGCCCAAAAGGATGAAACATAGGTTCCTGCAGCAACTGATAAGGTTCCTGCAGCAACTGATCAAGCTCCTGCTGCAATTGAGTAAAGTAATAAAGGTAAGGTTCCTATAGCATCTGCAGTGAACATTCTTCCTGGCTTCATCATAAATATTTCCATGTCTTATGGGAATATTCTTCTCCATAAATAAAATTCCATCCATGTCATTTCATCCCGTCTTCTCATCTATAATTTCACTTCATTTCGCAATCATTTTCATACGACTACAGGTATGTACATATTGTATTTTATTTTAATTACGCCTTATTATTTCATTGTGATTATGCCTTTCTAAATCCGCATACACTCCCCAAAATATTGTCAACTTGTGTGGACACGTGCTAGGTTAAGTTGGGGGGGTGCTTTATGGTTCAGTTTCCAAAGTTAGTGATTATTCATCCTTTTTGGTACTTAGAATTGATTTATTGTCATTATTATTTTAACAAGATATTCTTTTCACGTAAGGAAGTAATAAATTTTGCCGCCAATTGGAGATATGTATAGAATTTTCAATTTTGCAAGTCTCTCTGATATTTTGGTCCTTCGTTTCTCAGTTGCAGAGTTTTCTATACTAACAAAGTAAGAATGGGTGGTGATCCAATCCGCCATGAGCCAACAGTCCATGAAGTGTTGCTATAGGATGCTCTTTGTGAGCATTATTTTAGACACCATGGCTAGATTGATTACTTTTTGAAAATAAGAGATTTTAATGAAGAAATTTCTATAGAGTTTATGCATTCCTTTAATGAAGGAGAAGCTATGGTTAAAGGTTTGAGGGTTATTACTATGAAGCAACGAATAGCTGAAGTAATAGGGTTATAGCAGGAAGGAGAATTGTTTCCAGAATCAAAAGACATCAGGAATGCCAGGGCAGAGTTTACAATTCCCACAGATGGACCTCTAACGGTGAACAAGCAAGGAACTAGAAGGGTTTCCCTACCAGCAAAGTGGCCACAGGTAGCTTTATATGTCATGAAATACATTAGTTGCGAAGGGAGATATTCAAATCTACATTCACCACATTTTAAATTACTTAGTAATTTATGGCATGGTCGGAGGGTGAATGTCCCTAATTTTCTATACCACCTCATTTCTACAAGTGTTAAGGAAACATGGAAGAATGGAAATCATTCTATCAACCATCATAGTTTGGTTAAATTGCTTGTAGAACATTCTCTTAGAGACATTTCATAGGTGGAATGGGGGTATTTGAGGACATATTGTAGTTTAGGGTTGAATATGCTCCTGTTGTAGAGGATCCACCAGTTGAAGATAAAAATATTGCAGAACCCTCTTCTCACGTAGTTGTTGCAGAGGATGATTTGCTCATTGCCAAAGGAGCTGCGGTTATTTTGGAAGAGGAGATGGTTGAAGCAAATGCAGAGCAACCCTCCACTTCTCTTTAAAGAGAGTCACCAATTGCTAAGATAAAATGGAAGGAATTGGAAATAAATAAAACAGATAAAGAACCTATGGCCTAGCTGCATACAGCTCAAATATCTCCTGCAGCCAAGAGGAGTAGGTCAAAAAGAAAAACTCCTACAACAACTGAAACCATTCTTGTAGCCACTCCAAAGGTTTATGTGAGAAGAACATAGAGTAGGACCCAGAAGGATCATCCTTCAGGTGATTTGACCGAGGTTATTGCAGTGGAAACATCGAAAGAAGGAAGCCCTACAGATGTTGAAATTCAAGAAGAAGGAAGCCCTGTAGATGTTGAAATCTAGGAAGAAGGTGATGAAGATAGACTGTCAAATCTTTCTTTTGTGGCACAGTAGCTTGAGCAAACTATTGGAGAAATTTCACAGCAGCTTCAGGAAAGTGTTGGAGAAATTCCATAGCAGCTTGAGGAAATTGTTGGAGAAATTCCATAGCAGCTTGAGGAAATTATTGAAGAGATCCCACAGACTAAGGTAACACCTATTAGACCTCCATCATCCCTAAGCAATTTATCTATTGCTTTAACATTTTATAGACAATGGGGAATAGAGAGGGCTAGATTGCAAGGGATTATTGACAAACATCAAAGAGAAATTGAAAGAGGGATAACAAAATTGAGGAATTAGAGGCTAAGGTTGAAATAATTGCTAGTATGGTCCCCAAATTGATGCAATGTAGGGCACCTCGAAGGGTTTATGCTTTGCATTTAAAGGAGTGGTATTTAAATTTCAAATTGAACTGCATTGTTAGGGACCTTAGCCCATCTTTTGAAACCCCTAAGGAATTTTATTATGCTTACCAAACTTCTCCAGTAGCTATGAAATTTTTTATGTATGTTTTATTTACATAACTATGTTGTACCCTCAGACAGGGGGTGTAACCCTTTATTATATATTGGGGATATCCATATAAAAGATTTAATGTCATGGATACAAAATGAGATCAGCATGGGGGCACAAGCCAGGGCATATAAAGATTTTGAATTTGACTGCCCATTACCATTGACGAAAGAAGCAAAAGAACCAAGAGTTCTTTATTATGAATGGCAAAAATTACTAGTAAGAGATGATGTTAGGAACTAGTGCTTCCAATGAGAGAAGAAATATACCAGACATATGAGCATTTAGTTCAGACTGATAGTGCAGCTCCAATAGATGGGTTAACTAGGCACTGGAATAACTTACCAGACAAATTGAAGTAGGGAGAACCTTATTCACTGCAAAATTTTCAAGCAGCTATGCAAAGTGCGCCCAAATATATAGGCAGAGAAAAGGTCAATAACTGGTTACCACTGATTTTTTAACCTCCTATTCTTATCTGACCACTATTGGGATGTTAGACTCCAGATAAGCCCTATGATGCAGTCACAGAATAATCAACTAGATGGTCCAGGCTGGAAAAGATGAAGGGATTTTATTGGAATTTAGATTCAGGAGGAACGGGTCAAGGAACCATTGGTGATCTGAGAATTAGTGCAAGAGTCAAAAATTTTCCTTTTACTGTAGGATCAACAAGCTCTAAAAGTTGGGGGCATGATGAGTTAAGACATTGTCATATTTCTATCCTCAGAACTCTTGAGTTTTTGTCATCTTTTGGTTTGCATAGTAGTAGTGATGTATTGGAAGTTGAATATATGTATTCTATATGTTAAGCCTGAACTTATTAAATCATGTTTTATCCTTGCTAGTTTATTCCTGCAACCATGTAATTTATTCTTGCAGCCATATGATCTATTTCTGTTGCTATGCAGATTATTTAGGGCAAGATCATATGTGAAATTAATATATGTGTTGATTAAATAAAATGCATATGTATGTTCTTGTATGTTATTTCTTTTGTAGTGTAGAGAATAAATGATGTTGCAGTGGATGTTCACCTATCGTGCCTATTGAAGGGAAGGATTATCAAGTGCTGACTGAAGATCAAACTATAGAAAAGTTGAGCAAGCGTAAGGGACGACATAAGAGAAGAAATCAAGCAATACTACCAATGTCTAACTTAGGTGGATATTGAAGTTGTATATACCACCACAGTATGTTATGTCTATGGTTCAATCTAGATCTGTGTTTCCTATAGCATAACTCCAACTATCTCCTTTCTTGGTCAATCATCCACCTCTTCTTTTCGATGTGATTTGTGTTGTCTATTGTAGATGATTTATCTTTAATAAGAATCTCTTCTTCTTCTCAGAGGTTAGATAGAAAGGGAGAAGAATAGAGCAGAGGATTTTTCATAAGCATTGTTGATTTTCTTTTCGTATTGAACCATGTAATGATTTTTCAAGAATGGTGAATAAAATTGTGTTATTATGATCTTTTAAGAGTTGTTTTTGGGAAGCCTGGTATCACTCATCCAAGGGGGACCATTTGGTGAGTGTTCCTGTGGATTCGTTAAAATTAGTTTTCTTTCCTTAGCCGCAGTAGACATTCTTGCATTGACTGTTCCTGAAACCACTGGAAATAGATCCACTAGCTGTTCCTGTAGTGAAGCCAGATTAGAGTAATTTATGTTTATCAACATTGAATTTATCCAATATTTCTTTTATGAGTTTATGCAGAAGTCTTCCTGTATCCTTTCTATAGTTTCAATTCTTTATTATCTTTTCCGCATAATGTTAGTTGGTGTAGTAATGCAGAATAGTTGTTATAGGAACTTAGTGCATATATAGTGCAAACCCATTTCAAGTATTACATCCCTGGGTTGACAATCAAATGAACACTAGCTATGAAAATAGTGACTTTACCAAATGAATGTCCAAAGTTCGGGTTGAGACTTCAACTGGAGTTATTATTCTTATTGTTGGGTTGAACATTTTTTGTGTCGTTGTCAGGGATGGTGTCAAACTAGAACTTGTTATGGTTATTGTCTTTTTAGTTTTCAGTTAATTGTTTTTTTTTTGGTTTTGTTTTTTTGGCATACCTAATTGTTCTTAAAATTTCATGAATTTGCATGCATAGGTGAAGAAGAGATGTTCTAGGTACATTTCTACCCAGTCAACATAATCATGTTGAAAATAATTCCTCATATATAAATCCTTTTGCTGAACTTTATCAAACCCCAGAGAATTTGAACCACCCTAAATCTAAATTCCTAGAAGATAGTATTTAGTTTCTCTTTGGACCTCGAGAAGAAGAATTTCATATAGTAACAATACCCACAAGTCTAATGCAAGGAAACCCACCACCACCACCAGACACAATGTTTGAGCTCCCCATATCTGATTAGCATGATAATGCCAATCTCAAGAACATTCCAGCTTCTTCCCTCCCTAAATTCTATGGATTGGTGACAGAGGATCCAAACACATTTATGTTTGAGTTTTATGTTCTCCGTAGGAGTTTTGACTATACTACAGATGCCCATAGACTCAAAATATTTCCTGCCACCTTGAAGGAATCATCCCTAAGATGGTTTATGAGCTTGGGTAGTAGCACAATTAATACATGGGATGAGATGAAATGATTGTTTCTTGCAAAATATAAAGATTATTGTAGAGATAATGATCATCATGGAGATGATATCTTTATAATGACACAGAAAGAAGATGAGAGTCTTGAGGATTATCTGGAAAGGTTTCTCTTTAGTGTCAAGAGGTCCAAACATAGTACTCTAAATGAATATTCCCTCAAGTTGATAATTTTGAGGGGAATTGGTGTTGAATGCACTGATTCTTTGGATCTTATGGGAGGAGGTGATATTACATAGTCCACATGGACTGAAATAGGACAAATTTGTAAGAAGTATTCCAGATCTGCTCCTAAGAAGAATAGGCTTTTTAAGCCAGGAACACCGTCATCAGCATCTGGTACTGGAGTTTCTAGAATGGAACTTAGTCATTTATTGAAGAACTTTAAGGAGGACATCATAAATAATTTCTTTATATGCTTTCAAGTAAGAAGAAGCATGAAGAAGCTGATGCATTTCTTGTAGAATTTTGCCCTCATTGTAGATAGCGAAAGAATGATTGCTTAAAGAAGGCCGAATTTTCAAAGACAATGTATGCCTCCGTATCCACTTAATTTTTCTAGTTATAGAGGAAATTCTTATGTACCAAATAACCAATGGCAACCAACATATGCTAAAAATCTTGCTAATTATCAAAATTGGTATGGTTCTGAAGGTCAAGGGTAGCATTTTGGTAATCAAATGCCACAATGGAAGCAACCGCAAGGGAATTGGTATCCACCTCTGGGCCAAGGAAGTTAGTTTCAAGGAAATTGGCAACCTATTCCTCAATGGAGGGGGAGTCAGCCATGGACTACCCAATCTTCTAGTTATCAACAGCCTATTCAGTAGCTACAACCTCCTGTGATAATGCCTCCTCCTGCAGCCACTATTGTCCTACCTAAACCAATGCAATTTCCCATTCAACCAATGCCAAATTATAATATCAAATCTCAGTAATTAAAACAAGCTTATTCAGTTGATCTTAATCAATACCTAGCCTATTCTCTATCTCTAAGTGATATTCACTTTCGATCTGGGACAAAACTGCCTAATCCATCTCCTCCAGTTATCACTGAGGTACAAGAAGAACAAGAAATATTTGATCCAACAGATACAATACCTCAGAAGTAGATATTACCACCATTTCCCCAGAGATTGAAAGAAAATCATAGAACAAGAGAAAGGCTTTGATATTATAGATCAACTGAAACATGTCTTTTTTAAAATTCCATTGTTGCAAGCAATAAAAGATGTTCCTATATATAGTAAGGCACTGAGAGAATCATGTCTTAAAAAACCTAGTAGGAAGATGAAGGATCCACAAACAATGCATGTTATGCGTCAACTGGCAGATATTATGTGTGAGGCCCCACCTCAACCCGGTCTGACATTTCAGTGGTTTTTATATTGAGACTATTATGGATACTTATTTTTATGCATTTTGGATTTAGAACTTATATGATTTCATGATTTGGATAACATTGCTATATATTGAGGATTTATTTATATGCTTTATGTTATAGAACACTACATGATTTTTGAATAGGACGAATTTGCAGTGATAAATGTCGTTATTGAATTTGCAAGACTTTACTAGGATAATAGAATTATGATGTATGTTTAAGTGTGGATCAAAATTATGAGAATTAGGATGAATTGCTTATGTGAAATTGCTTGGATATAAGATGTATTAAATTGTTCAGATGTAAATTGTATGCAAGTGATGATGTGTATTATTATTCTTGTGATTTATATTACATGTGGTTATTTGAAAGTTACTAATGTGTAAATTGAGATGCGCAGGAAGTTATCCATGTGACCATGGAAATATTACGGAGAACCAAACCTAGACCTATGTATGTTCGTAAGCCAGGGTTTGTCTATTTGGAGAGACAACACCCCATTTGTGTTGTATTTTATTCGTAATAGTATATGATGCATGTGTGTTAAGTGTTATTTAATTGATTTGTGTAAAACCCCCAAGAGATGATTTCATGTATTAAATTGTAAAAGTGTTTTCTTTGTGTCACTTGACACGTGTGGATTTAAGTTTGAATTTTTATTTTTGTCTCTTGGTGGGAAAGTGTTCAACTATAGTTGTTTTCAATTAATGTAACGTAATGTCATAAATAACTTGGGTAAAGAATCTTTGGGATGGTCAACATAGGTTTGACCCGAAAATAAACATTAGAGGGGTTTTAAAATGATTAAATGAACACCTAGGGGTAGTTTAATGGGGTTTCCTAAAGCCCATAAGGTATACCTAAGGGTTAGGGGTAATTTAAGGCAAGTTTCTACTCCCAAGTGACCTTTTAGACACCCTAAAAATTGACTTTTCTGAGTTGTGCGAAAATTGAAATTAGAAGATTGAACCTAGTTGTAAACTTTCCTTTTCGAATGAGAGTTCCCTTTCCCATTCTATCTTACCTTCCTCTTTAGTTTTTAGAAACTTGTGAAAACTCTCACAAGGGGCTTCTTAAGCAAGAATTAGAAAATTTGTGGGTAATCACCCACTCTCCATTTTTGGAGACAAGAAATTTTGAAAAGAATAGACTAGATTTCAAAAATAGAATTTTGGCTAAGGGTAGAAGGAGAAGAACCGTGGAATTGGGCAGCTCATTCTCAACAAAACTAACCTACCTTTGGGCAGATTAAGGTTGGTTGTATTCTTCTTAAAATGGCTTCCTTATTGCATGTGTTTAAAAGTAATGTTGGTGTAGAAGAATTGCTTCCTTGCATGTTCTTTTGGAAATTTCAGTTGGTATTTTGTGTTATATATTGTATGTGTTTTGGGAGTCATCAAGACCTCTTACTCTTGGGGGAGAGGAGGATCTTGTGGGTGGTAGAAGTGACAGCCCTCGAGTGAGAGACTCTCATTATGAGAGCGATCACAAGGGATTTGTGTGACCCTTGTTGCATGGCTTGTTTGTGCAATGGGGGCCATAAGGAGGGAAATAAGGCTTGAATGCCTTGGGGGGCATAAGGAAAAAGGGGTAGCTATTCTTGATGTATTTGGTGTGCCATAAGGTGGCTACATGTTTTCCATACTTGTAGATCTCCTCAGGGTATTTGGTCCACTACCACCCTTAAAAAGGTCATCACCAAGGTGTGGTGCAGTGTAGCTAGGATGGGAGTGTGTTTGAATTTGTGTGCATTCTATTCCTTTGTGTTTGCATGTTTGTTTCCTATCTAGGGCTTCGTTCTCCAAGCTCGAGGGTGGCTACTAGTTAGCCTAGGCTGGGAGGTGAGCACTCCATGGTCATAGTTTTGATTTAAAATGCAAGACTGTCGGAAGAAAAGTATAGGACAAATAGAAGGTTGCAGGAGTTATTTGTTGCAGGAAAATAAGTGTAAATGTAATTATTATTTGAAAAAAAAAAAATCATCATTTATTGGAAATGAGAGACCCATTGTATAGTGACAAGATTGTTTTTGAAATACGAATCTTTTAAAAGTTGTATTTTTTTTTAGTATGTTATTCATTGTAGAAAAGAAATGAGTATTCCTAAATTTAGAATTTTCCCAAAGTTCAAAATATTATATCTGAAGTGTTTAAACAAATTGCAAAGCAAGTTAGTTATTTAATTCTTATGCATTCTGAATAAAATAAAATAAAAAGAAAATAAATAGATTAGAGTTGCATGCATGTTATAGTCTGCATAAAAATCATTTAAATTATGTTTTCTGTAAATGCATTTTAGTACATTATAGTTCTGGAAATGGTCTTTTCGTTTATTTCAGAAATTAGTAACTAAGATAGATAGTTTACCTAGTCAATGTAAATTTAACTTGTTACGGTTACTGTGTGAAATTAACTAAAATCAGTCAATTACTTTAAGCATACGATAATCCAAATCTGTCTTTTTATTAGTTGCTGTAGATTTTTGCAAAGTCTGTAAATTTATTTATTTCAGAAATGATAATCACAATTCTAATATAGTCTTTATTAAATAAAATCTAGATTATTTAGTTGCTGGTAAAACAATTAAATCTAGTCATGTATATAGCAGAAGGTAGAAATAAAATACCTGTATAATTATTGCTTAGAAAAGTATACCCTTGCTGTAAATGAATTAGGAAATTATTAATCCATTTTATTTTATTTAATATATCTAAAATCAAAATACTAGGACCTATTTATTTCAAAATTGCAGTCATAAAAAAAAATATATATTTATATAAATATATAATTTTATTGACATACAGATTACATGTATATCATTCTATATATATTTATAGAAAATGCACTATTATAAGTGATCACGAAAAATAATGTATTTATGCTTGCATGTATATAGAAAAGAATATATATTTATGCTTGCCTCGGCCTCCACTATGGGCGGCGACCCACAGCGATGGCGCCATCGTCCCTGTGTAGAGCAAGCCCCCATCGGCCGCCTCTATCATTTTCGCCGCTGTTCAAATTGCGTCCCTCCTCCGCCATGGCCGCCGCCCGGGGGTTATCAATTCATCCCTATTAAAAGAAAATGGTTAATCAAAAAAAAATATAAGCATAAAACCCTAGCCCGGGTAGGGCTAGGGTAATGATATTAGATTTAATAAAAAAAAAATTAATCTTAGGAAGATTTTATAATGCAAACCCCTAACTAGGGTTTGCATGGTTTGGTGTAAATAAATTTAGAAAGAAAATATTACATTGTTTAAATATTTATATTTCAATATATGTGTTTATATAAATAACTATAATTATTTATATACACATATATGTAATTAGGAAATAGAAAGTTGTAGTTAAAGAATAAAGAATTTCTATAGGATTAAATATTTATTTAGTGGAGATTATTTTTGGAATAAATAAAAGCAAGTGAGCCTAATCATACCTTAGTTAAATTAATTTGAGCACATCTTAAGTATGGATTAAATTGAATTAAATAGAGGGAGTAAGTTTTAGTTTAAAATTTTAAGTAGTAATAAATGACTTAATTAAAATAGTTGAAATATTTTAATTTAAGTAGAATATTATTATTTTTCAGTGTGTTAAATTAACGTTGGGGAAACTTAATTATGTGGCAATATTATCTAAAGGGACTATAATGGAGATTGGAATAATTTTATTGAGAATCTAAAAGTTATTTATGACTATTGGAAATTTATAGTACCCTTGTCGAGCAATTTAGATATTTGGATTTAATTTAATCTATTCGAATAAGTTGAAGAGATAAGATAATAATTAATTTGGTATTACTCTTTTGATTTGAATAATTATTTGCTTACTTGTGTTAATGGAATAAAGTTAACTCTAAACTTAGTTAAGACAACACATGTAGAGTACGGCAAATTAGATAAATTGATGTTCTAAGTTATGGTTTAAAAAAAAAAAATTATCCTGTTCTTGCCCTAAATTTTGGGCATGACATTTTGGTATCAGAGCAAGGTTTCCACACTAGGAACCTTACTCCACTTACGTTTCACCTTAGATTATTTAAATTATTTTTGTTAAATTGATTTTATAAGACATTTAAATTTAATTGAATTAATATTATTCTAAAAGAAATTAGTTATTTATTTTACTTTATTTTCCTCTTAGGATGCCTCTGACAACGCGACAAGCTCGCAAGCACGGAAGGGGTCCTAGGTGTGGGCGCATAGCATGCGAAGAGGTAGCGAGGGAGGAATCGGTTCTAGAAGAGAACCCAGGAGCACCTCCCAAACAACCAAATGAACCTAACCAAAACCTCTTAGAAGCAATACAGAATCTTATTGGCATAGTCTAGGAAAGGATTCTAGCAGAGAACCCTCAGGTTAGAAATTAGGACTGTGGGAGTCATAGATCAGTTGATAGAGAATGAAGTAGGAGCCCAGCTCCTATTCCTATAGAGAGTCAGGGTGGAAATGAGCCAGAGTCTGTGCACATACCAGTTTCACCTCCAATGGTGGAACCAGTTTATTTTGAGAGAGCTCGTCGGGATCTTATCAGGGAGGTCATGCGCCTCCAGCCACCGTCTTTTGGAGGTTCTACGAATGGGGTAGAGGTTGGCATGGTTTTTGAGTCTTGAGAGGTGCTTTACATTGTGTTCTTACGAGAGCAACCTAAAAGCACATGTCATAGTCCATCTATTGAGAGGGTCGGCCTCCACTTGGTGCAGATAGGAAGAGTACAAATGTGGATTAGTTCCTGATACTCTCACTTGGGATAGTTTCAGAGAAAGGTTCCAAGAGAGGTACCTATAAGAGCATTTCAGACAGCATCGTATAGACGAGTTTCACGACCTACAAAAAAAGAGCTTATCAGTAACCCAATATGAGAGCAAATTATTTGAGCTATTGCCTTATGTAGATTGTCTTAAGGATGAGAAACTTCTTGTAAACTGCTTCATCAGAGGGTTAAATGCCAATATAGCTGGGCCAGTTAGGATGTCCGATCTAGAGAGCCTTCAGGTTGTCATGGAGAAGGCACTAATAGCCAAGGAAATTCAGGTCAGACCACAAGACAGTAGGGATTGGTTTCAGAACCGAAATCCCACACCTCATACTTATGGATTCCAGAAACCACATTGGAAGGGAAACAACCAAAACTCAAAGGGGTTCTCCAAACCTCCTCCTCTGCAAAAAACACCACAGAACCAGAGGAAGAAGCCTCCACAGTATCAGTAGGGCACCAAGCCCAAGCAGTGGCAGACTCAGGGACAGAGATGTGATCAGAGAGCATAGGTGCCGTACACACCTTCGGCTAGGACTCAGTAGTCCTCTAGGGGTGGGTATAGTAGATCCAGTAGGATAGGAGGTCAGGCTTTCTTTAGGCCTCATGGCACCCAGTTTCAAGCACGGGGTACTTGCTTTACATGTGGAGCCATGGGGCATATGGTGAGGGATTTCCCTTAGGGTCAAATGGCAGGGAATCAGTAGATGGCCGCTTCAGAGCCAACAGTTGGTGATATGGGCAGGTCCCATAGGGTATTCATAGTAGTTGGCAACCACTAGGCTGAGCATCAGGCCATGGTCATCGAGTCTGTAGGTATGATCAAAGGTAGCAATGTATCTATTTTGTTTGATTCAGGAGCTACTGACTCCTATATATCTCCATTGGTTGTGGAGCGTTGTGGGATAGTGGCAACTAGGCAGGGTGTCAGTTGGGAAGTGGAATTAGCTTTAGGGCCTAGAGTGTCAGTGGAATCAGAGGTTAGGGCATGTCAGCTATAGATTAGCAAGACCACCACTTTAGTAGACCTTAGAGTGACACCACTTGGATCTTATGGTATCATACTTGGCATGGATTGGCTTTATGCCCACAAAGCCAAGATGGATTGCCACTTGAAAAAGATCGAGTGTGGGGATGATCATGGTTCACCAATAGTTATCACTAGGATTCAGAGGCTCATGTCTCTTTGTATGATGTCCGCAATGTAGCTTAAGCGGAGCATGCGAAAGGGATGTCAGCTTTTTGCTATCACTATCAATCACAGAGGAGAAGAGGAAGAAAATGAAACATCACTTGACGACCATCCTATCCTTAAGGGATATTCAGATGTGTTTCTATTAGAGTTACCTTGAATGCCGCCCCATAGAGAGATTGATTTTCATATAGACCTAGTACTAGGAGCCGAGCCAGTTTCCAGAGCACCTTATAGGATGACCATAGATGAGCTTAATGAACTCAAAATACAGCTTGAGGAACTCCTTGAGAAGGGTCATATTCATCCTAGTGTATCCCCTTGGGGTGCACCAGTCATCTTCATTAAGAAGAAGGATGGATCTTTCCAATTATGTATGGATTATAGATAGCTAAATAAAGTAACCATCAAGAACTGATATCCTTTGCCCAGAATTGATGATTTATTCGACCAGCTTCAGGGTGCCAAAGTCTTTTCCAAAATAGATCTGAAGTCTAGATACCATCAACTGAGAATAGAGGAGAGTGATATCCATAAGACTGCATTTCGCACTAGATATGGTCACTATGAGTTCACCGTAGTTCCATTCGGTCTTACGAATGCCCCAGCAATTTTTATGAGCCTCATGAATGGGGTATTCCAACATTTCTAGACCATTTTGTAATTGTGTTCCTCGATGATATACTGATATATTTTTGGAATAAGGAGCATGAGGAGCACCTGAAACAGGTATTGCAGTGTTTGCGGGATAACCAGTTGTTTGGCAGTTTGTCGAAGTGTGCTTTCTTTCGAACAAAGGTCAAGTACCCTGGGCACATTATTTCCGGTGATGGGATCTCAATTGACCCATAAAAAATTAGGGCTATTATGGATTGGCTAGATCCAACTAGTGTGACAGAGGTCAGGATTTTCATGGGCTTAGCAGGGTATTACCGACATTTTCTCGAGGGATTCTCCAGAGTCGCACATCCTATTACTTCTCTTCAGCATAAAGGGAAGAAATTTGAGTGGACAAAGAAGTGCGAGAAGGCCTTTCAGGAACTCAAGAAGGCACTTAGTAGCACTCCTATCCTTGTTGTACAAGACCCCACAGCTGACTTCATGGTTTGTACAGATGCTTCACTAGAGGGATTAGGAGTAGTTCTTATGCAGGATGGTAGGGCCATAGCTTTCGAGTCTAGGAAACTTAAGACTCATGAACTTAATTATCCTACTCATGACCTTGAGCTCATGGTAGTAGTGCATGCACTTGTGAGGTGGAGACACTTCCTTTTAGGTCATCACTTCGAGCTGCATTCAGATCATCAGAGTCTTCAGTACATTTTCACTCAGCCGAACCTTAATGTACATTAGAGGAGATGGATGGAGTTCTTGTGCGAATATGATTTTGACGTTCACTACATGAAAGGAAAGGAAAACATAGTTACAGATGCTTTGAGTAGGAGACATCACGAGGTTTACACCATATCGATGGGCACGGATTTGAGAGACTGTATACTACAGTACTTGGTAGAGGATGGATGGTATGCAGAGGTTGGTCAGGTAATACGATCCCAGGTTACTCTAGAGGGGAAATATGTGGATTATTCTTTGGAGTCCGATGGACTGTTATGCCACAGAGGGCGCATTTATCTACCTTCCTTTGGGGGATTGTGAGAGTTCATTGTCACAGAGGCTCATAGAGCTCCTTATGCAGTGCATCTCAGAGTTAAAAAGTTGCATGCTGACTTGAGGTAGTTATATCATTAGCCAGGAATGCGATAGCTCATTCTGAGATAGTAGCTCGATGCCTCGAGTGTCAAAGAGTAATGGTGGAGCACCGCCACCCAGGAGGGTTGCTCCAATCTCATGCTATACCAGAGTAGAAGTGGAATACTATATCCATGGATTTCATCATTGGTCTTCTTATGTCATCCCGTCGCCATGATGCTATCTTGGTGACAGTTGACAAGTTGACCAAAGTGGCCCACTTTTCACCAGTCCGGATGACATTCACGGCACCAGCAGTAGCACAGGTGTTCTTACGAGACATTGTTAGACTTCATGGCGTGCCCCGCAAGATTATTTCTAACAGAGATTCCCTCTTCACTTCATCCTTTTGGAGGGCATTATAGGCAGCTATGGGCACTAAGTTCATATTCAGTACAGCCTATCACCCAAAAACAGATGGTCAGACAGAGAGGGTTAATCAGGTGTTAGAGGATATGCTTCACATGTACGTCATGAATCATCAGACCAGGTGGGAAGAATATCTTCCCTTAGTGGAGTTTGCCTATAACAATGGGCATCACACTTCTTTGGGGATGCCACCCTATCAGGCATTATACGGAAAGCCTTGCAGGACACCTTTGAGTTGGGATCGCATAGAGGACAAAGTTTCTATTGGTCTTGAGATAGTTTTGGATATGAAACAACGGGTGGATTTGATTAGGCAGTGTCTCAGAGAGGCTCAGGATAGACAGAAGAAATATGCAGATGCAAAGAGGATAGATGATAGTTACTTGGTTGGAGACAGAGTCTTCTTGAGAGTGCGACCGCATAAGAGTCCAATCCATTATGGAAAGGGTTCTAAGCTTGCACCTCACTTTGTAGGACCTTTTGAGATTCTTGAGAGGATAGGCCCAGTTGCCTACCATTTAGGATTGCCACCTTGCCTGTCACGCAACCACGATGTGTTTCATGTATCAGTTTTGAGGAAATATATCTATGATGAGTCTCATATTTTAGATTGGGATGCCTTGTAGGTGGAGTTAGATGGGCAGCTAGCTTTGGATCCCATTCACATTTTGGCACGCCAGATGCTGGCCCTTCGAGGTCGAGAGCTTGACCAAGTTAGGGTTGAGTGGGATTGTTATGATGAAGTTACGACTTCATGGGAGGACGCAGCATGTATGAGATCAGAGTACCCCCACCTCTTTGATGAACTCCAGGAGAAAGTTCATGCCTAGAGGGGGAGGGTGTGAGGCCCCACCTCAACTCAGTTTGACATTTCAGTGGTTTTTATATTGAGACTATTATGGATACTTATTTTTATGCATTTTGGATTTAGAACTTATATGATTTCACGATTTGGATAACATTGCTATATATTGAGGATTTATTTATATGCTTTATGTTATAGAACACTACATGATTTTTGAATAGGATGAATTTGCGGTGATAAATGTCATTATCGAATTTGCAAGACTTTACTAGGATAATAGAATTATGATGTATGTTTAAGTGTGGATCAAAATTATGAGAATTAGGATGAATTGCTTATGTGAAATTGCTTGGATATAAGATGTATTAAATTGTTCAGATGTAAATTGTATGCAAGTGATGATGTGTATTATTATTCTTGTGATTTATATTACATGTGGTTATTTGAAAGTTACTAATGTGTAAATTGAGATGTGCAGGAAGTTATCCATGTGACCATGGAAATATTAGGGAGAACCAAACATAGACCTATGTATGTTCGTAAGCCAGGATTTGTCTATTTGGAGAGACAACACCCCATTTGTGTTGTATTTTATTCGTAACAGTAAATGATGTATGTGTGTTAAGTGTTATTTAATTGATTTGTGTAAAACCCCCAAGAGGCGATTTCATGTATTAAATTGTAAAAGTGTTTTCTTTGTGTCACTTGACACATGTGTGGATTTAATTTTGAATTTTTATTTTTGTCTCTTGGTGGGAAAGTGTTCAACTATAGTTGTTTTCAATTAATGTAACGTGATGTCATAAATAACTTGGGTAAAGAATCTTTGGGATGGTCAACATAGGTTTGACCCGAAAATAAACTTCAAAGGGGTGTAAAAAGGGTTAAATGAACACCTAGGGGTAGTTTAATAGGGTTTCCTAGAGCCCATAAGGTATACCTAAGGGTTAGGGGTAATTTAAGGCAAGTTTCTACTCCCAAGTGACCTTTTAGACACCCTAAAAATTGACTTTTCTGAGTTGTGCGAAAATTGAAATTAGAAGATTGAACCTAGTTGTAAACTTTCCTTTTCGAATGAGAGTTCCCTTTCCCATTCTATCTTACCTTCCTCTTTAGTTTTTAGAAACTTGTGAGAACTCTCACAAGGGGCTTCTTAAGCAAGAATTAGAAAATTTGTGGGTAATCACCCACTCTCCATTTTTGGAGACAAGAGAAATTTTGAAAAGAATAGACTAGATTTCGAAAAGAGAATTTTGGCTAAGGGTAGAAGGAGAAGAACCATGGAATTGGGACCTCATCCTCAACAAAACTAACTTACCTTTGGGCAGATTAAGGTTGGTTGTATTCTTCTTAAAATGGATTCCTTATTGCATGTGTTTGAACGTAATGTTGGTGTAAAAGAATTGCTTCCTTACATGTTCTTTTGAAAATTTCATTTGGTATTTTGTGTTATATATTATATATGTTTTGGGAGTCATCAAGACCTCTTACTCTTGGGAGAGAGGAGGATCTTGTGGGTGGTAGAAGTGACAGCCCTCGAGTGAGAGACTCTCGTTATGAGAGCAATCACAAGGGATTTATGTGACCCTTGCTACATGGCTTGTTTGTGCAACGGGGCTCATAAGGAGGGAAATAAGGCTTCAATGCCTTGGGGGGCATAAGGAAAAAGGGGTTCCTATTCTTGATGTATTTGGTGCGCCATGAGGTGGCTACATGTTTTCCATACTTGCAGATCTCCTCAAGGTATTTGGTCCACTACCACCCTTAAAAAGGTCATCACCATGGTGTGGTGCAGTGTAGCCGGGATGGGAGTGTGTTTGAATTTGTGTGCATTCTTTGCCTTTGTGTTTGCATGTTTGTTTCCCATCTAGGGCTTGGTTCTCCGAGCTCAGGGGTGGCTACCAGTTAGCCAATGCTAGGAGGTGAGAACTCCATGGTCATAGTTTTGATTTAAAATACAGGACTATCGGAAGAAAAGAATATGACAAATGGAAGGTTGCAGGAGTTATTTGTTGCAGGAAAATAAGTGTAAATGTAATTATTATTTGAAAAAGAAAAAATCCTCATTTAGTGGAAATGAGAGACCCATTGTATAGTGACAAGATTGTTTTTGAAATACGATTCTTTTAAAAGTTGCATTTTTTTTTAGTATGTTATTCATTGCAGAAAAGAAACGAGTATTCCTAAATTTAGAATTTTCCCAAAGTTCAAAATATTATATCTGAAGTGTTTAAACAAATTGCAAAGCAAGATAGTTATTTAACTCTTATGCATTCTAAATAAAATTAAAAAAAAAGCAAATAAATAGATTAGAGTTGCATGCATGTTATAGTCTGCATAAAAATCATTTAAATTCTATTTTCTGTAAATGCATTTTAGTACATTATAGTTCTGGAAATGGTCTTTTCGTTTATTTCAGAAATTAGTAACTAAGATAGATAGTTTACCTAGTCAATGTAAATTTAACTTGTTACAGTTGTTGTGTGAAATTAACTAAAATCAGTTAGTTACTTTAGGCATACGATAATCCAAATCTGTCTTTTTATTAGTTGTTGTAGATTTTTGCAAGGTCTATAAATTTATTTATTTTAGAAATGCTAATCACAATTCTAATATAGTCTTTATTAAATAAAATCTAGATTATTTAGTTGCTGGTAAAACTATTAAATCTAGTCATGTATATAGCAAAAGGTAGAAATAAAATACCTTTATAATTATTGCTTAGAAAAGTATACCCTTGCTGTAAATGAATTAGGAAATTATTAATCCATTTATTTTTTTTTATATATCTAAAATCAAAATACTAGGACCTATTTATTTCAAAATTGTTGTCATAAAAAAATATATATATTTATATAAATATATAATTTTATTGACATGCGGATTACATGTATATCATTCTATATATATTTATATAAAATGCACTATTATAAGTGATCACAAAAAATAATGTATTTATGCCTGCATGAATATAGAAAGGAATATATATATATAATTATATTTAATAATAATAATAATAATAATAAATAGATTAAATAAAAAAAAACAAATTAAAATTTGTTTTAAATAAAATATATATATATAATTTAAAACTTTTGTTCGGCTCGGCCCCTGCGATTTACCCCGCAGGGCGGCCCCTCCACATAGTGGGCACGGGCTCCCTAGTGGAGGCCGCAGCCGCCACTGTGGGCCGCAACCCATAGTGGAAGGCCTCGGCCTCCACTGTGGGTGGCAACCCACAGCAACGACGTCGCCGTCCCTATGGGGAGCAAGCCCCCATCGGCCGCCTCTGTCATTTTCGCCACCGTTCAAACTGCGTCCCTCCTCCGCCATGGCCACCGCCCAGGGGTTATCAATTCAGCCCTGTTAAAAGAAAATGGTTAATCAAAAAAAAATATAAGTATAAAACCCTAGCCAGGGTAGGGCTAGGGTAATGATATTAGATTTAATAAAAAAAAAATTAATCTTAGGAAGATTTTATAATGCAAACCCCTAACTAGGGTTTGCATGGTTTGGTCTAAATAAATTTAGAAAGAAAATATTTCATTGTTTAAATATTTATATTTCAATATATGTGTTTATATAAATAATTATAATTATTTATATACACATATATGTAATTAAGAAATAGCAAGTTGTAGTTAAAGAATAAAGAATTTCTATAGGATTGAATATTTATTTAGTGGAGATTATTTTTGGAATAAATAAAAGCAAGTGGGCTTAATCATACCTTAGTTAAATTAATTTGAGCACATATTAAGTATGGATTAAATTGAATTAAATAGAGGGAGTAAGTTTTAGTTTAAAATTTTAAGTAGTAATAAATGACTTAATTAAAATAGTTGAAATATTTTAATTTAAGCAGAATATTATTATTTTTTAGTGTATTAAATTAACGTTGGGGAAACTTAATTATGTGGCAATATTACTTACCTAAAGGGACTATAATGGAGATAGGAATAATTTTATTGAGAATCTAAAAGCTATTTATGACTATTGGAAATTTATAGTACCCTTGTCGAGCAATTTAGATCTTTGGATTTAATTTAATCTATTGGATTAAGTTGAAGAGATAAGATAATAATTAATTTGTATTACTCTTTTGATTTGAATAATTATTTGCTTACTTGTGTTAATGGAATAAAGTTAACTCTAAACTTAGTTAAGACAACACATGTAGAGTATTGCAAATTAGATAAATTGACGTTCTAAGTTATGGTTTTAAAAAAAAAAATAATCCCGTTCTTGCCCTAAATTTTGGGCATGACATTATGATTGGCAAGGTTGCAATTCCAAAATATTCTGATCCAGGTAGTCCTGTTGTAAGTATAGTCATTAATGGCAGCCAGATAAGAAATGTTTTAATTGATTTAGGTGCAACCATTAATGTGATGACAAGGGAAGTAATGAAAAAGATTGAAATCAATGGTCTAAGTCCTACACCCATAGTTATATAGCTTGTTGATAGCTCTACAGTGAGACCAGATGGTATGATTGAAGATGTAGTGGTTATTTTGGATTCCTGGGAATACCCTGCAGACTTTATGATTCTATCTCCAAAGGCAACATTGTGAGGATATCCGGTAATTTTGGAAAGACTTTGGCTTGAAGCAGCTGATGCATATATTAGATGTAGATCAGGGGATATAACTATTTCACATGGAAACTCTACAAAAACACTAGCCTTGTATTCTCTTGTACAACCCTAGTGTGATCAACAACAAGCTGTTTGGCCTATTTTGGGAGAAGAATCAGAGGAATTTAACTCTATTAATCACCTTATGATGATTAATAGAGGGCCATTCATGTAATTACATGATGAAGATTCAATTGTTTATAAAATTCTAATAAATGAGTTGATACAAGAACAACAATTGAAGGAGTTGGTACCAGATATTGCAGGTTTAGACTTTCCTATAGCCACTGATATATTGCATACCCTGTTATCGGAGGAAGTCTCTACTTCTCATTTCTCTGATATGAACCAGATTGATCTTACTATCAAGATAGAAGTTGATTTGAATAAATGTTTGAATATCAAAAATGATCTTTCAGATACTCAAAAGGGGACTATCATGGACTTGTTGAAATGTCATAAAAATGCTTTTGCATGGGATTACAAGGATATGCATGGAATAGATCCAACAGTTTGTACCCACCATATCTATATAAAAGAAGAATGATGTCCACTCAGACAACCGCAAAGATGAATCAATCCTGCATTAAAAGAAATAGTTAAAGAAGAATTGCAGAAGTTGTTAAAGGTCAAAATTATCTATCCTATCTCTGATAGCCAATGGGTATCACCTTTGGTAATAGTCCCTAAGAAAGGAGGAAAATGGAGGGTATGTGTTCATTATAGAGCCTTGAACTTAGCAACAAAAAAAAATTGTTTTCCATTACCATTTGTGGATCAGGTATTGGATTCTTTAGCTGGTAAAATATATTTTTCATTTCTTGATGGATTCAGTGGTTACAATCAGATTTAGATAGCCCTAGAGGATCAAGAAAAGACAACATTTACTTGTCCTTGGGGCACATATGCATAGTGTATTCTTCCTTTTAAGTTGTGTAATCAGTATCTTTTCTGATATTTCTCAAGACATCATGGAAATCTATATGCATGACTTTACAAATTATGGTTCAAAATTTGAACAAGCATTAGGGAACTTGAAAAAAGTTTTGCAATGATGTGAAGACTATAGTTTGTCATTGAATAGTGAGAAATGCTTCATCATGATGCAAGAAGGAATAGTTTTTGGTCATCATATCTCTGAAAAAGGAATAAAGGTGGATCCAACAAAGATTGAAGTCATTCAGCATATCAATGCACCTGTGAAGCATATAGATGTAAGAAGTTTCCTTGGTCATGCTTGATACTATAGAGGTTTATTCAAGATTTCAGAAAAATTGGAAGTCCCTTATATTCACTGCTTACCAAGGATATGGAATTTAAATGGACCTCTGCATGCACTGAAGCTTTCTTGAAGCTTAAGCATGCCTTGACTCAAGCACTAGTTCTTAAATATCCAAATTGGTCTTTACCATATCAAATTCATATAGATGAATCTGATTATGCAATAGGGGCAGTATTAGGATAGAAGATTGACAAATTGGAAAGTGCACTATATTATATTAGCAAGAAATTACAGGGACCTGAGTTGAATTACATAGTCACTGAAAAGGAAATGTTAGTTGTTATATATGCACTCAACAAATTTAGGCACTATATCACAAGATATTCCATATTTGTGCATACAGATCATACTGTAATCAGATACCTCATGAATAAGCCTTCAATTACTAGTAGATTAGCTCACTGGTTATTGTTGATGCAGGATTTGATATCATAGTTGTTGATAAACTAGGGAAGTCTAATGTGGTTGCAGACTATCTTTCAAGACTTCGGTTGCAAGAGGATTCTAGAGTAATAGATGATGCTTTTCCAAATGAACATTTATTCCTTATACAAGCCCACACTCCTTGGTATGCTGATATTGCCAACTATTTAGCTGCTACTAAAATACCAATTTATGTCTCTCCTAAGGAAAGAAAGTTGTTAGTAGAAAAAAGTTTCAATTTCTCATGGATTGCTGATTGTTTATTTTACGCTGGGCCTGACCAAGTCATGAGAAGATGTGTAAGGGAATATGAAACATATGATATCCTGCATGCATGTCATGATGAGCCATGTGGAGGACATTTTGTTGCCAAAAGAACAACACTCAAAGTATTAAATACAGGATACTATTGGCCTACATTACACAAGAAAATGTGATAGATGCCAGCGTATGGGAAGACCTACTAAATCTGATGAGATGTCACTATATCCACAAATATCAGTAGCACCATTTGATAAATGGGGTTTAGATTTTGTTAGACCAATTGATCCACCTTCTAGTGGCAAATCCTACATTTTGGTATGTACAGATTATGTAACAAAATGGGTGGACGCTCGTGCTATGACACATGTAAGAGATAATAAGGTGGCTGAGTTTCTTTATGAAGAGATATTTACAAGATATGGAGTACAAACAAAAATTATCTTATACCAGGGACCACAATTTACTTCAACATTGATTGCAACTTTGGTTAATGAATACAATATAAGGCACAAGAAATCTACTCTGTATCATCCACAAGCTAATGGACAAGTAGAGGTTACAAATAGGGAGCTTCAGGCTATTCTTACTAAAACAATATATGTTCATAAAAAAGATTGGTCTCATAGGCTTTCAGAAGCAATTTGGGAAAACAAAACAACTTGGAAAACACCAATTGGTTTTACACCTTTTGAGATGGTTTTTGGAAAAGCAGCAATGATGCCTATTGAATTTGAGCATAAAACTCTAACGTTGGAGAAATCCCACAACATCTTGAAGAAATTGTTGGAGAAATTCCATAGTAGCTTGAGGAAATTATTGAAGAGATCCCACGACCTAATGTAACACCTATTAGACATCTATCATCCCTAAGTAGTTTATCTATTTCTTTAACATTTTATAGACAATGGGAAATAGAGAGGGCTAGATTGCAAGGGATTATTGACAAACAACAAAGAGAAATTGAAAGCAGGGATAACAAAATTGAAGAATTAGAAGCTAAGGTTGAAACAATTGCTAGTATGCTCCCCAAATTGATGCAATGTAGGGAACCTCCTAGGGTTTATGCTTTGCATTTAAAGGAGTGGTATTTAAATTTTAAATTAAACCGCATTATTGGGGACCTTATCCCATCTTTAGAAACCCCTGAGAAATTTTATTATGCTTATCAGATTTCTCCAACAACTGTGAAAAAATTGCTATGTATGTTTTATTTATATAACTTTGTTGTACCCTCAGACATTGAGTGGAACCCTTTATTATATATTGGGGATATCCATATAAAAGCTTTAATGTCATGGATCCAAAATGAGATCAACATGGGGGCACAAGCCAGGGCATATAAAGATTTTTAATTTGACTGTCCATTGCCATTGAGGAAAGAAGCAAAATAACCAAGAGTTCTTTATTATGAATGGCAGAAATTATTGGTAAGAGATGATGTTAGGAAACTAGTGCTTCCAATGAGAGAAGAAATATACAAGACATATGAGAATTTATCTCAGACTGACAGTGCATCTACAATAGATGGGTTAACTAGGCACTTGAATAACTTACTAGACAACTTGAAGTAGGGAGAACCTTATTCATTGCAAAATTTTTAGGCAGCTATGCAGAGAGCCCCCAAATATATACAATTGGGTAGAGAAAAGGCCAATAACTGGTTACCATTGATTTTTCAACCTCCTATAATTATGTGGCCACTATTGGATAAGCCCTATGATGCAGTCACAGAAGAATCAACTAGATGGTCCACGTTGGAAAAGATGAAGGAATTTTATTGGAATTTAGCTTCAAGAGGAATTGGTCAAGGAACCATTGGTGATCTGAGAATTAGTGCAAGAGTCAGAAAATTTCCTTTTGTTGTAGGATCAACAAGCTCTTAAAGTTGGGGGCATGATGAGTTGAGACATTGTCATATGTCTATCCTCAGAACTCTTGAGTTTTTTTCATCTTTTGGTTTGCATAGTATTAGTGATGTATTGAAAGTTGACTATATGTATTCCATATGTTAAGCCTGAACTTATTAAATCATGTTTTATCTTTACCAGTTTATTCCTGCAAACATGTCAGTTATTCCTGTAGCCATGTGATTTATTCTTGTTGCCATGCGGACTATATAGGGCAAGATCATATGTGAAATTAATATATGTGTTCATTAAATAAAATGCATATGTATGTTCTTGTATGCTATTTATTTTGTAGTGCAGAGAATAAATGATGTTGCGGTGGATGTTCACCTATCGCGACTGTTGAAGAGAAGGATACTCAAGTGATGACTGAAGATCAAACTATAGAAAAGTTGAGCAAGCATAAGGGATGGCATAAGAGAAGCAATCAAGTGATACTACCAATGTCTAACTTAAGTGAACATTGAAGTTGTAAATACCACCATAGTATGTTATGACTATTGTTTGGTCTAGATTCACGTTTCCTATAGCATAACGCTAGCTATCTCCTTTCTTGTTCAATCATCCGCCTCTTCTTTTCGGCGTGATTTTTGTTGTCTATTGTAGATGATTTCTTTTTAATTAGAATATCTTCTTATTCTCAAAGGTTAGATAGAAAGGGAGAAGAATAGAGTAGAGGATTTTTTATAGGCATTCTTGAGTTTCTTTTCATATTGAACCATGTAATGATTTTTTGAGAATGATGAATAAAATTGTGTTATTCTGATCTTTTAAGAGTTGCTTTCAGGAAGCCTAGTATCACTCATCCAAGGGGGCCCATTTGGTGAGTGTTCCTGTGCATTCATTAAAATTAGTTTTCTTTCCTTAGCCGCAGTAGACCTTCTTGCATTGATTGTTCCTGCAACCACTAGAAACAGATCCATTGACTATTCCTGCAACCAAGCTAGAACAAAGTATTTTTTGTTTATCAGCATTGAATTTATCCAGTATTGTTTTTATGAGTTTATGTAGAATTCTTCCTGTATCCTTTTTATAGTTTCAATTCTTTATTATCTTTTCCGCATAATGTTAGTTGTTGCAGTAATGCAGAATAGTTATCGCATCAACTTAGTGCATATATAGTACAGACCCATTTCAAGTATTATGTCCCTGGGTTGACAATCAAATGAACACTAGCTATGAAAATAGTGACTTTACCAAATGAATGTCCAAACCTTGGGTTGAGACTTCAACTAGAGTTATTATTCTTATTGTTGGGTTGGACATAACCTATCGATGAACCAAATACCAGTGACTATGCATATGTCACTAAACATGCCGGTGAACATAACCAAAGATCTTCAGTGTTGATAAGTGTTGATAAGTGTTGACATCAATGACAAAACCAATGCAACACATCCATAATACCAACAATCTCCCCCTTTGGCATTGATGGCAATACAAGATGGAAAAACCATCTAAGTGCCAAAGCAGAAATGCCAAAAACCAAAAACCAACAATCTCCCAAAGAAATCATTAACTAAAAATCAAAATACAGATACAGAGATTAATAATCTCTCCCCTAATGAATAATCTCTCCCTAAAAGATAATGTGTTTTTCCATAGATATCTCTCCCCTTTGACATCAAATGCTTAAGCAATACAAAACCAAATATTATCAGTTCATACAACTTAATAGAAATACCAACTTATCCAATTTATCCAATCAACTCCCCCTGAGAAGTAGATCTCCTTCATCAAAGCTGGAAAAAGTATTACCAAACCATAGTTAATGAGGGGTCTTACCAGTTTCACCTTTGATGTGAACTCTATTGAATGTATAAACAGTTGTATTGATTGCTTCTCTCCAATACACATGAGGTAGGTTTGCTTCTGCTATCATGCTTCTAGCTACATCCAAAATAGTTATTTTCTTCCTTTCAACAACTCCATTTTGCTAGGGTGTCTGAGGTGTTGATAATTGTCTTCTGATTCCATGTGAATTCACCTCCTTGATCTAATCTCAAACATTTGATTTTCTTATCGGCTTCATTCTCTACCATTACCTTGAATAGTTTGAATTTTCCAAAAGCTTTTGATTTCTCCTTGAGAAAAGTAACCTAACACATTCTAGAATAATCATCAATGATTAGCATAAAATATCTATCTCCTTGTAAACTTCTAGTTCTTGCTAGACCATATAAATCAGTATGAATTAAGTCAAGAACATTATTGGATTTTTCTAGAATACTCTTAAAAGTTGCTCTAACTTGCTTTCCAAATTGACATTCCTTACATACCGGATTGTGAACTTTAACAATCTTAGGTAAATCCCTTACTGCCTTAGTTGTACTGATTTTCACAATGCAATCAAAATTTACATGACAAAGTCTTTTATGCCATAACCAACTTTCATCAATATGTGAAATCAAGCATGTCTTCTCATTGTTATTCAAATGAAAGATATTACCTCTAGTTTGATTTTTGGTTGCAATTTCCAAACCAGTTCTATTCATGATTTTGCATTTACCACTCTTGAATTGTAACTGAAATCCCTTTTCAACTAATTGACCAACACTCAAAATATTATGCTTCAAACCTTCAACATAATAAACATTGTCAGTATTGTGCTTACCATCAAAAGATATAGTGCCTTTTCCTCTGATCAAACAAGCTTTGTCATCCCCAAATCTTACTAGACCTCCATTGTATTCCTGAAAAGTTAAGAATTTACTTTTATCGCCAGTCATATGATGTGAACATTCGGAATCAATGATCCATTCATCCTTTTCTTCAATTTTAGCTGCTAGGGCTTGCTCTACTGGTTGAATAGTAGGTGTCAGTTGATCTTTTGTTATTGCAAAAAAAGACCATCCATTGTCTGTCGGTTCCTCATCAGAATCATTAGTAACTCCTTCATCAACATAGTAACATGATTTGTCTCTATTCTTCTTAAATCTGTATCTATGATATTCAGGGTTAGGCTTATATGTTCTTTTAGCTTCTTCTTTCAATCTTGCATGTCTATCAGGACACCTAGATTCCATATGACCAATTTTATTGCAGTTAAGACATTTAAATGGTGCTTTACCTTCATACTTACTTCCAACTAGACCTTTAGGCATTTTCCTTGCAAATAGTGCTTCAAGCTCTTCAAGTTCTCTAGCGTAGATTGCTTTCCAATTAGATTTTTCAGATGATGATGATGATGTTGCAGATGATGAAGCTTTGAAAGCCAAATCTGTCTTAATTGTAGCAATAAGACCAAATTCCTCAAGTTCAAAAGTTGAAAGTTTTCCAACCAAAGTATTTCTAGATACTGATGTATGTCAGTGGCAATTCTCTTAAAACTTTAGAAACAATTTCATATTCACTTAAGGATCCTCCACAACATTGTATACACAAAACAATTTCATTAACTCTTTCCATAAAAGCAGAAATCCTTTCATCTTCTTCCATTTTTAAATTTTCATACCTGACTCGGAAGCATTCCAGTTTTGCATTTTGACAGTGCTATCACCTTCATTCAATGTATCTAATTTATCCCAAATAGCTTCAGCAATAGATTGGTTGGATAATCTCATGATTTGCTGATCTGACAATGTTCTCAAAAGTGCTTCTCTTGCTTTGCAATCATTCTCTTGATCTTTAGCCAAGGTTGGTGGATTAGGTTGACTCTGTGTATGACCAACATAGCCATTCTTTGTAACATCACATATGTCTCTTCCAATGCAATTTAGATGTGTCTCCATTCTGATCTTCCATATACCATAGCTAGTTCCATCAAGCTTCAACTTGTCCTTCCTGAAATAGTTAGTTTCCATAGAATCTCCTCAAGCTGTTAAACTTTTGCAAAAAAGAGGACTTAGCTCTGATACCAATTGTTAGGACTTGGAGGCAACTGAGAGGTTTAGTTGTCCATTAATTTTAACCCAAATATAACTTAACCAAACTTAGTGCATAATACCAATAAACCAAGATTATTGCCGGTAGATAGTTTAATAGTTAATAATAGTACCGATAAGTTTAATGCATGAAATAGAAAGATAAATAACATCCACAACACAACATAGATATTTATACGTGGAAACCCTGTAAGGGGAAAAACTGCGGTGGGAAACCTTACCCACAATCAGATGATACTACTACAGATAGTATGTGTCTACAAATGGGTTCTGCACATGCAGAAAGGCCAACTACTTAGAGCTCACTACTCAATCACAAAATGGGAGTCACACTGACTACGATTGGATTGTTAAATCCATTGATAATGTACTGCTCAAAATAGCATCTTCATATGTTGGATTAAGTATTGGTTAAGATCTGATTTTCTTTTGCATACCTTCCTTGAATATTCAATTGATGTCTGCGTGTATAGCTCTGCTTATATTTGTATATACCTTATTGCAATCATTTTCCTAGCTTCTACATAATCTCACAAATGAGATCTTACATATATACCAAAACCTAAGACCAAATGTGTAGGTCAACTTACTAGTAATATTACAATTGAATCAATTACAAATGAATCAATATGTGATGCATCATGTTGGCTCAATGCATTTACAATAACAAACAATCAATAAAAAATCTACATAACGTGTTGTGCTAATCTACAATAGATAACACTTGTCGGTCCATAACCTAGACCTATTTGCCGGTAACAGCAACTATGCAAACTCAATTTAGACCAATAACCAAATCACCAAAACCAAGTGTCCAAATAGTGTCTTCGATATAACCAAGTAATCTCCAGATGATAACAGATCATCCTCAGTGCCAGTGAACAATATAACCTGCCATTGAACCAAATACCGGTGAGTGTGCATAACTCACTAAACATGCCAATGAACACAACCAAAGATCTTCAGTGCTGATAACTGTTCGCAAGTGTTGACAAGTGTTGACATCAATGAAAAAACCAATACAACACATACATAATACCAATAGATGGACCCTGAGAAAGTGAAATAAATATTTGAATGGCCTACATCAGAAAGCATTAGAGAGGTAAGATAATTTCATGGTTTGGCATGGTTTGGCTAGTTTCTACTGGAAGTTCATCAGAAATTTCAGTTTCGTTTATAACCCTATGACTAAGACCATGAGAGGAGATAAAAAGGAATTCAAGTGCACCACCAAAGCAAACAAATTTTTTGAGTTGTTGAAGCAGAAAGTGATTGAGAAGCCTATGTTGGCTTTAGAGGATTTCAATAAAGTATTTTATGTGGATTGTGATGCAAGTGGAACATCAATAAGAGTAGTCTTGAGTCAGGAAGGGAGAGCAGTAGCCTATTTTAGTGAGAAATTGAATGATGCTTGAAGGAGATATTCATTATACGATCAAGAGTTTTATGCCATAGCTCAAGCCTTGAAGAAGTGGAGACATTACTTGTTTCCTAAGGAGTTTGTGTTGTATAAAGATCATCAATCCTTGTAGTATTTGAATAGTTAGAGTAAGTTAAATCGGAGACATATGAGATAGTTAGAATTCTTCCAGAGTTACACCTTTGTGTTGAAGCATAGGAGTGGGAAATCTAACAAAGTCATTGATGCATTGAGTAGGAGAAGGAAGTTTCTAATAGAGATGAGAGTGACAGTATTAGGATTTGACAAATTGAAGACCTTGTATGATGATGACCCAGATTTTGTAGAACCTTGGAGAGAATGTAGAGATCTGGTTATGGTAAATAGAAGCAAGTGGTTGGATTATTTCATTCAAGATGGGATGTTATTCAGAGGAGTTCAGTTGTGCATACCTAAGAGTTCTATGAGGGAGAATATGATAAAGGAGAAATATAGTTGAGGATTAGTTTGACATTTTGGTATTGACAAAATAGTAGCATTTGTGAATGAGCAGTACTTTTGGCCCCGGATTCATAAGGATGTTAAGAAATATATGCAAAGTTGTAGAGTTTGTCAAGTTACAAAGGGTAGTAGTCAAAATGTGGGATTGTGTAAACCTTTGACAGTACCAGTAACACCTTGGGAGGATATAAGCATGGATTTCATACTTGGATTACCTAAAACACCCAGAGGGAATGATTCTATATTTGTGGTATTGGATAGATTCTTGAAGATGGCTCATTTCATACCTTTTAAGAAGACATTAGATGCATTCATGTAGCAGACCTATTTTTCAAGGAAGTAATATGATTGCAAGGATTACCTAAGAGAATATTTTCAAATAGAGACACTAAGTTTGTTGACTATTTTTGGAGAACACTTTAGTGGAAGATAAAGATAGATTTGAAGTTCAGTTCTAATTTTCACTGTCTGACTGATGGACAAACATAAGTAGTTAACTAGAGCTTGGGAAATATGTTGAGATGTTTAGTTGGAGATAAAATCAAAAATTAGGATTTGATTCTTGCACAAGCAGAGTTTTCCTACAATAATTTAGTAAATAGGATTATCGGAAGAACACCTTTTAATATTGTTCTGATTAATTAAAAAAGAAGGTTTTTAGGACCCGAAACCTTTAACATAAGATATTAAGATAAGACACCAAAAAGATCAGTGCTTAAGAACCGCATACAAAATGACTGGGAAAAAGCTAGTGAACTGAAAGGACAACAAAACTAACAACAACAAAGAAACTAAGAAGGAGCTACACAAAAATTTTCTTCAACAAGTCCTCCGCCTTTGTCACCAGCTCATCGTAAGAAGCCCCGACAACTTTAAGGTCTTCTAGATCCTTGTTAGGTTTTTTGTCCTTCTTTTTACCTCTGGTGCGGGTTCTGGGGCCATGAGCTTCCCCTGTTCCTTCCATTTCCGGGTCAATGTCCAGGATTTTTGTTTCATCATCCAGTTTGCTAATGAGAGTGTTAGTGTTGTTGGCTGAAATATTTAGGATGCTAAGGCTCTGTTCAGCAATGTTCTTCAGGCACTCCTTAATTTCACCAATTTTTCTGACAGTTTTCATGAGAGTGTGGTCGTTAGTGTCAGCAAGATTCTTTCTTTCTAGCAAATCCTACTCAACTTTTTTGAACCTGGGGTTGAAAGCATCTCTTATGTCTTCAGCTTTGGTGATGGTACTTTTTAGGTCCTCTATGAAGTTGGCCATGGTCTTCCCTTCCCCTGTATTGATGGTTTCTAGGATCAATATTCTGTTACAGAGTTTTTTATTTTCATACACAGCTTTCTTGTAACCATTGATGAGCCACTCCTAAGTTTCCATGAAACCTTGCAAACCCTCGGGGGGAGAGTTAGAGGTGGGGTCAACTTTTCCAAGGGTTGCCTTTTCCTCTTTAGGGGTGTGTTGGATGGTTGTGTCAATAGCCCTAAGAACTGCTTCCATGGTCTCCTTTTCCAGATTCTGGTCATCTTCCAGGGCCCTTACCTGCTTGTGGGCTTCGAGTTCCTTAATAGTCTCCTCTTTCTTTTTGTGCATTTTCCTAGCCTAGGTGTGAGCTTTAGTCTTCTTCTTCAGCTGCCCTTGAGGGTAATCCTCCTCAGAGTCATCCAAAGTCTCCTCTTCTAAAGAAATGCTAATCAGGGGTCTACCTTTAGGCCTTTTACCCTTAGAGGATGAGGGTCTGGTTTTGATGTATTTCCTCTTCTTCCCACTTTCATAATCCGAGACATCCATGTTGTCCTCAATATCAGTCGAAGGGTCACTTTCAGACTCCTCTTCCTCTGAGAAGGCAGGGTCAGACCCCTCATCCTCAGAATCCACAGAGAGTTGCATCCGTGAAATTTGGTTGGCCTTAAGATGGTCATAGGTTAGAGCCATAAGGCCTTGGTGCATGGTTGTATCACCCCATGGATTCTCTTTGTAGGCCTTGAGGAACACATTCATTGAACAGAGCAGAAAATAGGGAAAGTTAACCTTATCATTGTGCCTAAAGTGATTTAGTAGAACAAATTGATAACCATAAACTTTAGTGAACCTACCATCTAGAGTGATGTATCACATTAAAAGAAAGAGGACTTCCCACCAGGGTTTGGCAAAAGCCCTGGGCGGGTAGTAGGTTTTTCTCAACTTTACCAGTTGTTTCTTCTCTTTCTTGGTGTCCACGCATCTTTCAATAGCTTCCCTACTGACTTTCCTATCTCTGTAGAAGTTGCACCCTTCTCTTGTGAGGCTTGTAGCTTGAGCAATTAAATCTTCATCGATTTCTACAGTTTGGTCTTCCATTTTCAACATGCCCTTTTTCCAATTTTTACAGAAAAAACTGGTGACCATGCCATCACAATCGTGGAATCTCTCCATGAATTTCGAGAATCCACCCTTCTACAGAACACCCCAAACCTCCTCCTTCTGTTTCCATTCTTTAAAACTACTTGGTTCATATGGCCTCCTGTTACCACCCATATTGTCACTGTTCAACACCAAATATTGAAACTTGCAAAGAAGATTAGCCAATGAGATTTTTAGAACTATCAAAGTCACCCAGAAAGCATGGGAACTTATGGCATTGGTAATATAGTAAATGAGTTTCTCATTATTATAATAAATCAAAGTACTCAAGTCAGTTCTTTTCATAGCTATCTTGTCCATCAAGTATCTTAGGATTACTTCTATAATGATCACAACAAATTATTTGCCTGACATCTTTGGGGATTCCTTGTTCTCCCATCCATGTGGTAATTGCTTCCTTGTTAACCGCCGCAGTGGCAACCCAGTCAGTAGAGCCATTGGCCTCCCGGTAAATGTGGGATATGTAGCTTTTTTTAAAGGTACTAATAAGGTCTCTAGCAGAGATGATAATGTTGTTGATCGACCATGAAGGTTTTGAGACCCCCTTAAGATAGTTAATAATATTGTTTGAGTCCCCTTCAATCCATAGGTGGGGACAATTCCATTTTTTTTCTAGGAGGATACCTTGGAGAGCAGTCATCGCTTCGGCTTTATGATTAGTTTGAATTCCAATAGGGACAACAACCATTTCCTTACACATTCCTTTATCATTTCTTAGAACAGCTCCACAACCTGAAGGACCCGGGTTACCTTTGGCAGCACCGTCAAAATTAACTTTGAACCAAACATGAGGGGGGATTTTCCATTTAGCTTCAAGCCTATTGTTATGATTAAGGTTTGGACTATCGGTACTCTTCATGTTCCACACCCTTAAAATATTTGCTTCCAGTGTATTGTTCAAAAAATAAGGACCCTCAATGATCTTTATATTTTCTTGAATCGCCCATTGGATTTTTCTAGAACACAATATCCTGGTTGAGGGAGGTATCCCTGAAGATTCAATTATTTCTTTCTTTCCATAGTCCCCATAGGATGTGAGGAAGCGAGAGCTGCCACAAAGATCTCAAAAAAGAAAGTCCATTTTATGTTCTAGGAGGAAAATAGATCTATGATGGTGTTGGGAAACACCTAGGCAATGCTAAAACTATTGATAAATCTTTCCCATATTGAGGCTTAGAAGGGGTATTGAATGGCAAGGTGGTCCACAGACTCTTCTTCCTGAAGGCATAGATCACATCTATTAGGGATAGCAAAGCCTCTACATTTCAGGTTGTCAAGGGTCAAGATTTTATTATTGAGGATGGTCCAGAAGAAGAAGTTGATCTTGGGGGTTAGGCCTCTAATCCAGACTTTAGACCAGAAGGGGTTACCTAAAGGATTAGGGGACATAACACAATACATAGAGGAAACAATAAGGGTACCTTTCGGATCATGTTTCCAAATCAGGGAGTCAACGTCTTTGTTCAAGCAAAACACAGACAAATGGATCTTGAGCTTAGAGAGGCTTAGGTGGATGCTTTCGATATTTTGACATTCATTACTAGTGCAATACTCAGCAACTAAGGAGCCAAAAGATATTATACAAGAGGGAGCATAGGGGGCCCATTCATTGATTTCTATCAAAGGTTTATCAAAAAGCCAGGGATCCTCCCAGAATTTAACTTTCCTACCATTTCCAACTTTCCAGATCACTCCTTTAGCTATACTTTTTTTACATTTAGAGTCATAATTCCATATGTGGGAGCCAATGATACTAATATCTAAATTGATAAAAGAAGAAAGGGAAGAGGACTGAAGAGAGTACTTACTTCACCAAATTTTACATCATTCAGTATCAAGATGAAACATTCTCCAGACTTGTTTGGATAGAAGAGCTTCATTTAGGGTTTGGATCCTCCTCAAGAACAGACCGCCATGGCTCTTCGGTTTACAGACCTGGTCCCAAGCCACCAAGGACATTCTTTTCTTGTCTGCAACCCTAGACCAAAGGAATCTTCTTTGGATTTTCTCGATAGCATCAGCATACTTAACTGGAATTCTGAAAAGGCTAAGAGCATATATCAGAATACTTAGAAGAGAAGCTTTAAGAAGTTGGAGCTTTCTAGCCTCACTTAGGAGGGCTCCTTTCCATCTAGCTAACTTTTTCTAGAATTTGACCACTAAAGAACTCCAGAAGGAGTTAGGAGGAGTAGTGCCCATAGGGAGACCCAAGTAGTTTGCAGGAAGATCAACAATCCTCCACTCCATGATTCTACTAATTCTCTATTGTCTTCTCTCCGGGGTATTGATGAAAAAAACTTCACTTTTAGTCCAATTGATAAGCTGAACCGATGCAGAGGCAAACTTATAAAGAGTACTCTTTAAATTTTTAGCTTTAGAAATCTAGATTCCCCCATGATAATAGTATCATCGACAAATTGGTGATGAGAACAAACAAGATCCACAAAGCAAGGGTGGAGACCCTTAAAGGAGCCTGGCAAAACCAAATTTTCCATACTCCTTCCAAAACATTTTGCCATAATAATGAAGAGGATGGGGGAAATAGGATCCCCTTGCCTAGGACCTATAGAGGCTTGGAAAAAAGGAGAAGGTGAACCATTGATAATGACAGCAAAAGAAGTAGAGGTAATAAGTTGGGTGATGAGATCCAAAACTCTGGGTGAGAAACCAAAAGACATTAGAATCTTTAAGAGGAAAGACCAGTCAACCCTATCATAGGCTTTGGCGAGATCAAGCTTAAGGATGAGACCCTGCTTCTTAGCTTTAACAAGAGAGTGGATGTTCTCATGGATAGTAATAATAGAGTCAAGAATTTGATGACCAGGGACAAAACCATTTTGTTGGTGATTAATAAGAGCGGGAAGGATAGAAAGCAATCTAGAAGTAAGAACCTTAGAGATAATCTTATAAAAGGAATTGTAAAGACTGATAGGTCTAAATTTGTCCATAGAGTCAGCACCTAGAGATTTGGGAATGAGAGCTAGAAATGTGCCATTGATTTATTTCAAAATTTTCCTAGCCTCGAAAAATTCCTTGACTCCATTGGTAACATCTTTCCCGACAATGTCCCAGAAATCTTGAAAAAAGAACATTCGAAAACCATCCGGGCCCGGCACTTTGTTACCATCAAAGGAGAAGACAACATTTTTGATTTCCTGATTAGAAGGAATGGAAGATAGGGAGGCATTCTTATGATCATCAATGAGACAAGGGATGTTAAGAAGAAAAGAAGATTGAGCTTCAGCATCCAATCTATTATCCCTCGTTAGTAGTTCCAAAAAAAAACCTTTTAGCTTCCTTTCTAATTTCCTCCTCCTTGATAATCTCCCCTTTATCCACCATGAGTTTGGTAACCCTATTAACTGCTTTGTGATTGATAGTTGACATGTGGAAGAATCTTATGTTCTTATCTCCTTCCTTAAGCCAGATGCATCTTGATCTCTACTTCCAAAAGGCTTCCTCTTTGGAAATGATATCATGATATTTTTTGAGAGTCTCATTTTCATCAGCAATGGACACAATTCTGAAACCATCTTTCTAGATTTGAGTTTGTATTTCTTTGAGGTCTTCCTGGACTTTTATTTTGGCCTCAAAAATGTTCCCAAAGCTGGATTTATTCCAGATTCTTATGTTGTCCTTAACACTCTTAAGCTTCTTAACAACTCTATACATATCAGTTCTCTCAACTTGAATGCTCCACCATTTCTGGATATTACTTTTGATGTCTGGGTGGAGGGTCCACATTTTTTCAAATCTGAAGGGGAAGTTTCTCCTTCTATTGATGGAGTCAGCAATAAAGGTGATGGTAAAATGATCCGAACCAACCCGAATGTGGGCCAACAGAGAACAAAAATAATGACTAAACCAGTAATCAGAAATGAGAGTCCTATCAAGATGAACTTGGATAAGATCAGTACCAGTTGTCCTGTTAGTCCAAGTATAATTGCATCCCTATATTTCCAAGTCATTGAGGGCCTGAGAGTTAATGAAATCCATAAGGGCCAACCTACTTTCCAACTGAGGGGGGTTTCCTCCATATTTTTCCTCCTCTCTCAAAGGAGTATTGAAGTCTCGCATAACTAGCCAGCTAAGATTCCAGAAGCTATCCCTAACTTGAATAAGTTTTTTCCATAAGGAATTTCTAGCCTTCAAGTTATTGGGAGTGTAAATGTTGGTGAGAACCCATGTAGTACCATCATTTAGGTGCTCAAATTTGATACAAGAGAGGTTGTTGTCCTGGATGATAACATGCCCTTTGACAGAATTAAGATTCCAAA
Source organism: Cryptomeria japonica (assembly GCF_030272615.1). Lineage (NCBI taxonomy): Eukaryota > Viridiplantae > Streptophyta > Pinopsida > Cupressales > Cupressaceae > Cryptomeria > Cryptomeria japonica. The sequence continues at coordinate 148,837,352 of NC_081405.1, forward strand.
TGGTAGCTATACCTCCTGAAGCACCTTCAGAACTACTGCCATTGACAATTCCATTTTTGAAAAACTTCAATGATTCAACTTTTTCTTTACTCATTTTGGTTTCTTGAATTAGAAATATATCAGGTTTACTATCCCTTATCATGTTCCTGATAATGTCATGCTTATGGGGGTTATTAAGTCCCCTAATATTACAAGAAATAATCTTCATAGTTACTTACCAATTCCTAACTCCTTAAGAGTCTTCTGGGTTCCATCTGCAATGTTCTTGCTAGCCTCCTTGTTTCTAATTGTGTGATTAGAGGGATGACCTAGGGAGGAGGAGGTATACCCGACATCCACTTGAGCTATTCTGCTAGATTTCCTTAGAAGAGAAGTCGAGGGAGTAGTTCCTTTTTTATTCCTTTGCTTTGGTATTTTCCACTCAACCTCTATCTCAGGAGCCGCTACCGGGTTGCTTAGGATTTTGGAAATTTGTTCTTTGTTTCCCCAATTAGGGGTTCTAGAAGCATTTGAATCATTTAAATCACCGTTAACTGATTTTGAACTCCAGTCTAAGTTTGAGAGGTTCAGGCCCAAAATTGAAAATTTTTGGGCTTCTTGTCTTTCAAGACTAGGCATGAGCAGAGAGGAATTAGTCTTTTCTTCTTCAGAGAAAGGGATTTCTCCTTCCTCTGGTTGATAATTTTTCTCTTGCAGTTCATTTCCTTCACAAGTATTAGCCACCACTTCAGCTATATCATTTGGGTAATCAGTCTTATCTTTCTGCTCCCTTTTTTGAGAAGTAATTGGAAGGTTGACAATGGTTGAATCATTTCTCACAACTTCTTGGGTTGTAGGACTAGAGATAGAGGCTAAGGGAACTTCCTTCTTCTCCCTCAAGGGATTAAAATGATTTGAGTTTTCTTCTTTACTTTTTGAGTTTTTAACTTGCCATACCATTTTTTCTGGCACCCTTTGGTTCTCAGAATGGGGCTTACGCTTCCTAGATTCTACCTTGGGTTTGATGGGACAAGACTTCACCCAGTGCCCTGCTTTTTTACAATGGAAGCAATCAAAGGGAATAGATTCATATTCAATATGTTTCTTCCATGTTATCAGCTTTGATACTAAATCTATCTATTCTGGCATATCTGCATCATGGGCTATCCCTACGCAAAACCTAGCATGAGTGAGTCTCCTTTTTGAAGCTGTTACTGGGTCTATACAAAGCAGTTCACCAAAAGAGTTTGTAATTCCAGAGAAGATACTTTCTACCCAATATTCTAGAGGCAAGCCTGGCAGCTTTACCCAAACTGGAACTTGTGTCAAGAGAGAGTCATTCATATTCAGAATTGGTTGCCATTAACGAAGAACCAAGGCTATCTTTCCTACCAACCAGGGACTTCCACAAAGAATCATGAGTTTGTCTTCTTCACAAGAGAAAGAAAAGGATAGAAGGCCTTTGGGTAAGGCCGAAATTTCAACATTACCCTTAAGGGCCCTTTATTCATTTGAAATAGGCCCTAACAACTTCAATGTTAGGCCGCGGTCCAATAAATTTGCCTACCAAGGAGTTCAACATACTATTTATATTATGATCCAAAACCAGATCAGGGATAGAGATAGCAAACTTACCTCCTAAAGGATCAGATATATTCTTGACAGGAGGAAAAGAGGATTTACCAGTTGGTCTAGTTCCAAAGAGGGAAGACCATTTTTTTGATTCTTTTCCGCTCTCCTCAGAGCCATCACGTGGGATGGGCCCCCTGTTGGTCCCTTCCCCCAAGGGCCCAAAGGAACCCACTATCTTCTCTGGCAGAGTACCACTAGTCTACTAAATAGCAACAACTTCCAGAAAGTCCGGAGGCTTATCCTTCTCTCCTATGGGACCAGCTACAATCTAGCCACTCCCATCATTGGAACCAAAGTTCCCGCCTTGCAAAGAATTTGAATTTTGAATTCCCCCATTGCCGTTTACTGCTCCTTCCCCCATTGTCGCTTACCTATTTATCCAAGTGAGAGATTTGTTATCACCTTTTAATATTGTTACCAAAGTGCATCCTAGAGGTATATTAGAGTTAAGAGATATTAGCAGTGAAGACCAAAGAAGTTCAGAAGTAGAAGACATTGCAGATCACATGGCATCCTTGCATATTCAGGTTAAGAAACATTTGGAGGACATGAACAACAAGTATAAGGAAAAGGCAGATGCGAAGAGGAGACATAAGGAATTTGAAGTTGGCGATAAAGTGATGGTATATCTAAGAAAAGAAATATTACTGGTTGGAACTTATAACAAGTTGTAGATGAGAAAGTTTGGACCTTGCAAGATTGTGAGGAAGTTTAGTTCTAGGAATGCATATGAAGTGGAGTTACCAGACATTCTGAGTATTTCACCCGTGTTTAACATTGTAGATCTTCATGAGTATCATGAACCAGAAATCAGTGAAGAGAATATTGCAGACTTGGAGAAACAGTTGCCCTGGAAGGAACCGGATCAGATTGAATCTACATTTTGGATAGTAGGATTGGGCATAGTACCCGGAGCAGTCAATATAAGGAGTATCTTGTGTGGAAGCATAGACCACTTAAATATTCATCTTGGATTTCTTAGGAAGAGGTAGACCGCCTTGGTTTCCTTCTCACCCCAGCAAAGTGAGAGACTCACTTTTTAAATAAACCCAGATGTCTATTGTAGGAGTATCCCCAGTTCATAGCAATCTTGCATCAACCAAAAATATTTTCCTTTCTATTTTGCTTTCTATTTGTAGTTTTAGCATTTCTTTCTATGTGTACTGGTTTCAGCTCAATGGATCCTGTGGAGTTGGATTGTACTTGAAGACTTGATCATCTTTCTTATTTCCAAACCCCATTGCATTTGAATCATTTTCCAACAAGATATCGCTATCGGTTTCCATGATAGTTTCCTCTTACCTATTGACATTTTCTTGTTACTGGTTGCTTGGACCTATTTTGGTGATCTACCAGAACCCCTTTCTGAAGCTTGTAGAGCCTTGAGCGTCGATTCTGATGTTCCTTAGCATGTGGCTGACCTTTTCCCGTGATCTCTACTTCATTCTTTGGAGTTTCCAAAGGAATCTATTGGCAAAGGCCAACCTTGTTTTTTTACATGTTAGGTCTTGTTTTTCAGGTTTTGATCCCTTTTTGGGCCAACCAGATCCCCTTGGATCATATATATAATTATAATTGAGCATTATAATGTAACAATTGAAGAATAAAGAAGTTAGTTTGAGCGTAGAAGATAGATCTTGAGATTTAAGGTCCCTGTTGTGACCTATTTTGTACTTTGAATATGTTTTAGCAGACCTATGAGCTGGTTTCTGTAACCTGGATTGTTTTCGGTTGGTTATAATCAATTTTCATGAAATAAAACAATTTGTTTTGCATTGCCTCCATATATTTGTGGTTTTGTTGTGTTTATTCTTGTTGACCAGTCTGGATTGATCTCTTTGATGTCCCTCCTAACCGGTGTCTACTTCAATATTGTAGGAGAAGCTCCTAAAAATAAAGGATATTATAGTTTCCAAGACAAATTTGTCATGTGGAAAGTCATAATGTTGTAAAATAAGTTGATAAAATCTTTCAATATGAACTTAAACTCAAATTCATCACAAATTTGAAACTAAAGATTAACCATTAACACAATGGTTGTAGATTCAAAACAAGAACAGGAAAACCATTACACATTAAACACTAGATTTATGTGTAGAAGCCCTTTCTGGAAAAAACTCTACCGTAGAAAGAGAGGCAAGTATATTACTAATCTAATGAAGAATACAACAATAATACACTTCTTTGTAGACCATTGTAAAGTCAAATAGCACTATGTTACCTTGAAACTAGACAAGACTGAAAATTAAAGAACACTAGCTTAATGCATTGATTTCTAGGAGTTTGTGAGGATGAATACCACTATGCTATTACAAAATAATAGGCAGGAAAACCACTTGGAAAAATCACACCCACCTCCCAAAGTAGTCTCTTATAGATGCTCTTACAACTATCATAAGACCTCTCATGCAAGTGCACTTGTGTAAGGATTCTATCATAAATATTGTCATAGAAATAATGGTTGTCATAACCAACATATATTCCCTTACAACTCTTGACAAGTGCCAAAGCACCCCAAAATGAAATATTCCAAGAGGGATCACCTAGATATTTTTTCCTTTTCCTAAAAGACTAATGGTAAATGTAATTTTGTGTTCATGTGGTCTCTTTCACCACCATTAGTTAAACGATTTAACCTCATATGAGTAAATTAGAGATGACATTAAAAAGACATCGAATTAAAGGATTTACAAGGTTGTTGGCCCCCAAATCCTAATATTCTCCCACCTGACATCATACATTGTAAATTATCCCATAGAGATACATAATACAAATCTAGTATAGTGATTAAGGCCCATGAACTTCCTGCACCAAGTAAACTTATCTATGGTTATTGGCTTCATAAGAAAAAACTACAACATTATCCAAAGTGTCAAGCTTTTCAATCAAGACTTATCCACTCTCAACCATGTCTCACACAAATTGATGTTAAATATCAACATGTTTAGTATGAGCATGATACTATGATTTTTGGCAAAACATATGACACTTTATTACATTTAATCCTCAGTATCCTGCAATCATAACCAATACTATTTCTAAGTCTTTGTAACCAAACCATCTCCTTGGAGGCATGTGTAGCAGCCATATACTCTTCTTTACTAGTGGATAATGTAACTATAATCTCTCTTTAACTCATCCAACTCACTGCACCTCCAAAAAGGTAAATACATGGCCACTAGTGGAACTTCAACTATCCAAGTCACTTGCCCAGCCTACATCAAGAGAACCCTATATGACCAATGGATTATTCACATTATTGGTACTATGATAAAACCAAGTGGGTAAGTGCACCAAGATGGTGAACAGAAAAGTGGCCACATGCCAAAAGAAAACCAAATTTTTCATAACCCATGCATGTTCTAAAAATTCAAAAATGTGCTAGGCTTGGTAACACCAAGCCTAGAGAAAAAACATTTTAAAAAACCAAAAATTCCTCAAAACCCGTATGGGTTCTGAGGAACATTTTTTTTAATAAACAAGTTTTGAAAAACATATTTTTTTTGTGTAGGCCATGGGTTTTGGTCATTCTCAATGCCAAAACCCATGGAACAATAGCAAGGAGAAGCAAAAAAGACATAGAACCCACACGGGTTTGCAACTATTTTGGGTTTTCCCAATATCGAGGGCAATTTTCAACAATGGCACCCCATCGAACAGGTAAGATTTGATTTGTTTGTTTATTTTTATTTTCATTTTAATTAAAATAGGGTTTTTTAATTGATTTAAGTTTTTTTTTATTAATTTGATATCAGATTCTTCAAGCAATCCACAAAAATGAAATAGACAACAAAGACCTCCTCCTGCACAAGCAACACAAGAAAACCCTGTTAACATTGCACAAGAGCAATAAGAAAACCCTCAAAATCTTGAAAAATTGTAGCTCCTCAACAACCACCACCACCCCAAAACCCTCCATGTCCTCCATTAGATCATGTAGATGCCACACAAGAGGATCTCATCAATCACCTTACACAAAATAGTGCCCAAATTTCTATATTGGTGAATAGGTTGAGGACCTCTAGGCTTGAGCACCACTCAACCGTCGCTAGAACACTAGAAACAATGGCTAATAGTGAAAATGAGGTATCTAGGGAGGTTATGAAATGGGGTTCATGGAGGGATAGATGTCGAACATTTACGCAGATGGGTTGTCATATGATCAAGTGAAGAAAAAGGGCATAGGTAAAGCTGACATATGTGCTCTTTTCACCGATCTTGTTACTTGTAACAATGTAGAACTAAATACGACTCAGTTTCATATATATTGGTGTGTTAATTCTAGGTTGAAAGAATGTTTTTGGTTGTACATGGTCTTTGACCAACCACCTTGTAATAATTGACAGGTGCCTCTCTATTTTTTGAGAAAGTTGTATTGTGAGTTTATCCTCAATGAGAAGCCGAATTACTTTGACCTGCAACACCTCCTTCATCAATGACACCTCCTTCATCAGTAGCACCTCCTTCCTCAGTGGCACCTCCTTCATCAGCAACACCTCATGCATCATTTGGCATGAGCCAGCCCATTCAACATATGTGCCCCACCTGCCAGGGTGTATGTTCTGGTGTAGACACTGATGCGGACAAGGATGGTTTGACATCTCATTCATGTACATGTTGTGGGAGTAGATGTCATGCTTCCACTATAGAGGATGTTGCCCTCACCGATGAATTGCTCAATATGTTGTACCCTCTCTATCAGACATAGGTGCGTTTAATTCTATTTATGACATGTTATCAATTAAGTGACTAAATCTTATAAAAATAAATGAATTTTTATTTTTAGAAAAATTTAAAGTGACATATAAATGAAATTCATTGCAGGGTGTAGCAAGTGGTGGGAGTACACCACATACTATTCAGTCAACTCCACGATCACGAGTAGTTTCACCACTAGAGGTAAAGATTTGTAAATTTTTTTAAAATATAATAATACATTGGTTTGAAAATATCTTTTGTTAATTATATGTATCATTACTTGGTATTTTGTAGGGCTTATCAGTGGCTGAGATGTCCCAACTTGATGATATCATGCTTTCGGCCATTAACTTTGGCCAAGATAGCTATGCGGTACCATTTAGATTTATATATTTTTGACTTGAGTGATATATTAAATACATGCTCTTTTCCCTTATGTTACTCTTTCCCCTTAGTTTACCCCATTTGCCTCAAGGACATCTTGTGTGAGAAAGCCATCCTCTAGCACTCCGAGGCAGAAAAAGATATCCTCTCAGGCACCCAAATGATAGAAGGTAATTCAATACAATTTAAACTCAATTATTAAAATGTATTATGATTAAACATGTATATGTAGATATTGATAAATGCACTTAATTTATTTGTTCTATATACAAAAACATATGGGGTTTACAAAATTAATGAATGCACCTGATGTCGATGAGGTTCAGTAGAGGGAAGAGGTGATATCTTCATATTCACTTTGGATTGCATTCTTGCTTGTTTGAAATAACTAAATCCTTTTATGTCTATATCATATGTTATCATTTTTCATACAGGAAATGGTAATAGCTACATAAGATTTGACTAGGCCTCCTGAGGTTACAAGAGAACTATATGAGGCTTCGGTGTGCATTTTTTCTAAATATGTTAAAAATATTTGTTTTATCTAGTTTGTCAACAACTTTGGGTTATTAACTTGTATGATTGTCTTTAAACTATTACATGCCCCTTCCAAACTTCCTATTGTTATTCTACCATTCCATCTAAGTAGAAGTCCTACACGTATATTATGGGTTCAAACACGACAAAGGGAAAAGGTATGTCTATCTTAGATCAACTCCTTTTCACTAAGTGCACAACGAAGTTGAAACCATCTAGTTAACTCCTTTTGGATCACTTACCATGGATATAGGAAATGGTCGTAACTGATTCATCTGTGACTTTGCCTCCTACGACCACAACACATCCATTTGAGGCTTCGGTATGCTTTAGTTTTTTAGTATATTGATTTTTAGTTATTATGTTTTATTTGACATATATGTTATTAACATGTATTAATGTTGCTTTACCAGTTATAGCCTCATTCACGACATCCCACGGATCCTCAACCTCACCCAATTGCAAAAGAAGGAGATGAGGTAATCAACATTTCAATTTCAAATAATTTAGAGTTCATTATTTAGTTATTTTGATGTTATATTGAGAAAATATATCTCATTCGACATTTGAATTGTCCTTGTGCAGACACCTACAGATCTGTGTACTCCTTGGAAGAGACTCGACTTTGATGATCTACCATAGTCATAGATACCAATAGAGACATATAGTTATAGTTGTGGTCATTGAAGGACCAACTTTTTTATATATTCAACATTTGTGTATGTATATATCGATTTTGATAGACATGGCACATGCCACATTTTTGTAACTATTATTGATTTGGCATCTATGCCATTTTTTGATATGTACACGATTATTTTTCATTTTGATATAAATGAAACTTGATATTCAATCCAATTTATTCATTGATATATATGAAACATGATATTCCTTAAACTTAGTTATTTTCTATTGAAATGTGATCAAATTTGTTCATTGTGTATATGTCTTGAAATGTAATCCAATTTCTTCATTACTTGTAACTCATGCCATATACTTTTAACCTATCTATTGCTCATATTGTGTATACCCAAGTATTGATACCGGTAATGTTGATATTGTGTATTTTATTTGAGTGAGTTTGCTTTGATTCCTTCATGCATGAAGAGATTGCAGTGAATTTATCTAAGGATGAGTTGGCCTAGGTAAGGTTTTCATTTGAATTTTATTCCATAACAAGTCGGCCTTAGGGTAAGAGACACACCTATTCATCCAAATCGCCTATAAAAGAATAGTTGAAGCACTTATGCATGATCTATGTGAACCAATGGGTTCATTTTTTTGCTGCCTAAAAAAGCCTCTTTTAGTTTTGGGCAACTCAATTTCCTTTTCTTGTAGTGAGGTTTTTTTCGTCGCATCAAAAACCGTCAGTGAGAGGTGGCAAAATATTGCATCTTTTGTTCTTCTTGTCATGGGAACAAACTATCAGCACAAGTGCATCCGAGAGACCAAGTTTATGCTATGTGTGCCCTTGTCTTTCTCCCCAAGACGTCTGATCATTACGAGCCACTTCGTAGCAACGTTTTCCCTTGAGTGCTCAAAGTGGAAAAAAAGGTCAAAATTTGATGTCGCGTAACTCAAAGACCATGGCACTTATGGACAATCCATCTAAACCAATGGGGTCATGTTGTTGCTGCCTAAAAGAATATCTGTCGATTTTGGGAAACTTAATTTTTTTTTCTTGTGGTGATATTTTTTATGTCGCGTCAAAAACCGTTAGTGAGAGGTGACAAAATAGTGCATCTTTCATTCTGCTTATTGTGGGAATGAACCATTAGTGTGAGTGTGCCTGGGTGGCTGGGTTTACACTAGGTGTGCACTTGTATTTCTCCCCAAGGCGTCTAATCATTACGAGCCACCACGTAGCGACATTTTCCCTTGAGTGCTCAAAGTGGAAAAATGGTCAAACTTTGATGTCGCTTAACTCAAAGATCATGGAACTTATGGACAATCCATGTGAATAATTAGGGTCATGTTATTGTTTCCTAAAAAAAACTCTCTTATTTTCGGGCAACTCGATTTCATTTTCTTGTGGTGAGATTTTTTTTGTTGCATCAAAAACCATCAAAAATTGTTAGTGAGAGCTGGCAAAATAGTGCATCTTTCATTGTGGTTGTCATGGGAATGAACCATCAGTGCGAGTGCATCTGAGTGGTTGGGTTTATGCTAAGTGTGCCCTTGTCTCACTCCCCAAGATGTCCTATCATTACGAGCCACCTTGTAGTGACATTTTCCCCTAAGCACTCAAAGTGGAAAAAATGGTCAAACTTTGACGTTGCATAACTCGGAGACCATGGCACTTATGGATGATCCCTTTGAACCTATGGGGTCATGTTTTCACTTCCTAAAACATCCTCTCTCATTTTTGGCCAACTCGATTCTATTTTCTTGTGGTGATATTTTTTTTGTCGCATCAAAAACTGTCAAAAACCGTCAGTGAGAGGTGGCAAAATAGTGCATCTTTCATTTTGCTTGTCATGGGAATGAACCGTCAGTGCGAGCACATCTAGGTGGCCATTTTTACACTAGGTGTGCCCTTATCTTGCTCCCCAAGATGTTTTATCATTACGAGCCACCTCTTAGCGATGTTTTCCCTTCAGTGCTCAAAGCGGAAAAAATGGTTAAACTTTGACATCATGTAACTTGGAGACCGTGGAACTTATGGACAATCTGTTTGAACCTATGGGGTCATTTTGTCACTACCTAAAACATTCTCTCTTAGTTTTGGCCAACTCAATTCTATTTTCTTGTGGTGGGATTTTTTCCATCGCATCAAAAACCATAAAAAATCGTCAGTGAGAGGTGGCAAAATAGTGCATCTTTCATTCTTCCTATCTTGGGAATGAACTATCAATGTGAGCGCAACCAATTGGATATTTTTACACTAGGTGTTCCCTTGTCTCAATCACCAAGATGTCCAATCGTTACGAGCCACGTCCTAGCAACATTTTCCCTTGAGCGCTCAAAGTGGAAAAAATAATCAAACTTTGACGTCACGCAACGTGAAGACCATGCCACTTATGGACTATCTATTTGAACCTATGGGTTCATGTTGTCACTTCATAAAACATCCTCTCTCGGTTTCATCCAACTCAATTCCATTTTCTTGTGGTAAGATGTTTTCTGTCGCATCAAAATCTATCAAAAACTATTACTGAGAGGTGGCAAAATAGTGCATCTTTTGTTCTGCTTGTCGTGGGAACGAACCATCAGTGCGATCACATCCATGTGGCCGGTTTTACACTAGGTGCACCCTTTTCTCACTCCCCACGATGTCTGATCATTATGAGCCACCTCGTAGTGATGTTTAACCTTAAGTGCTCAAAGTGGAAAAAATGGTCAAACTTTAACGTAGCGTAACTCAGAGACCATCGCACTTATGGACAATCCATTTGAACCTATGGGGTCATGTTTTAACTACCTAAAATATCCTCTCTCGGTTTCAACCAACTTGATTCCATTTTATCATGGTGAGAATTTTTTTGTCGCATCAAAAATTGTCAAAAACCATTAGTGAGAGGTGGTAAAATAGTGAATCTTTCATTCTGCTTGTCGTGGGAACAAACCATTAGTGCAAGTGCATCTAGGTGGCTAGTTTTATTCTAGGAGTGCCTTTGTCTCACTCTCCAAGATGTCTGATCATTACAAGCGACCTCGTAGTGACATTTTCCCTTGAGCGCTCAAAGTGGAAAAAATGATCAAACTTTGACGTCCCGTAACTCGAAGACTGTGGCACTTATGTATGATCTATTTAAACCTATGGGGTCATTTTGTCACTACCTAAAACATCCTCTCTCGATTTCACCCAACTCAATTCCATTTTCTTGTGGTGAGATTTTTTCTGTTGCATAAAAAACTGTCAAAAACATCAGTGAGAGGTGGCAAAATAGTGCATCTTTCATTCTGCTTGTTGTGAGAATGAACCATCAGCACAAATGCATCTGGGTGGTCGGATTTATGCTATGTGTTCACTTGTTTCACTCCCCAAGACATCCAATCATTACGAGCCACCTCATAGTGACATTTTCCCTTGAGCGCTCAAAGTGGAAAAAATGGTCAAACTTTGATGTCGTGTAATGCAGAGACCGTGGCACTTATGGATGATTTACTTTGAACCTATGGGGTCATTTTTTTTTTGCCTAAAACTTCTTCTCTTGGTTTTGTCCAACTCGATTCTATTTTCTTGTTGTGAGATGTTTTATGTCGCATCAAAAACCCTAAAAAAATGTCAGTGAGAGGTGGCAAAATAGTGCATCTTTCGTTATGCTTGTCATGGGAACAAACCGTCAATGTGAGCACGTTTGGGTGGCTAGTTTTGTGCTAGGTGTTCTCTTGTCTCTTTTCCCAAGACGTCTGATCATTATGAACCACCTCGTAGTGACGTTTTCCCTTGAGCACTCAAAGTGGAGAAAATGGTGAAACTTTGACATAGCATAACTTAGAGACAATGGCACTTATGGACAATCTATTTGAACCTATGGGGTCATGTTGTAATTTCCTAAAACATCCTCTCTTGGTTTGAGCCAAAGTGATTCTATTTTCTTGTGGTGATATTTTTTCTTTCACATAAAAAACCGTCAGTGAGAGGTGGCAAAATAGTGCATCTTTCATTTTGCTTGTCGTGCGAATGAACCATTAGTGCGAGCACGTCTGGGTAGCCGGTTTTACACTAGGTGTGCCCTTGTCTCTCTCCCCAAGACATTTGATCATTACGAGCCACCTCGTAGCGATGTTTTCCCTTGAGCGCTCAAAGTGGAAAAATGGTCAAACTTTGACATAGCGTAACTCAGAGATTGTGGCACTTATGAATGATCTATTTGAACCTATGGGGTCGTGTTGTCACATCCTAAAAATCCCTCTCTCAGTTTTGGACTATTCCAACTAGCCCTTCAAATCCGATAATTCAACAATAACTCAAAACTTTCCCAAAACACTTGGAAAAAAATTTGCATATTCAGATACCCATTTGCAAGTTATTTAACATATGTCAAAATCAGACTCAGTTATTTATAATTAAATAGTACAAATTTATAATCAAATGGTACAAGTTTATTACAAATATATTTATAATCAAATGGTACAAATTTGGGCTCTCAAAATTTACAAATCAGCCCCATGGACACTTTCATATATAAAATTTGGCATCTTATATAAATGATCAAGCTCATTACTGTTTATAGTTACAAAAATTTTCATCTAAATATGCAAATTATAACTCGTTGCTGTTTTTTTATACAAAAATTAGCATCTAGATATGCACATTACAACTCATTGCTTTTTTTTTATACAAAATTTAGCATCTAGATATGCACATTACAACTCATTGATGTTTTTATATACAAAATTTGGCATCTACATATGCACATTATAGCTCATATGCATATTACAACTCATATGCGTGTAGAGCACATCCAAAAATGTGAAGTTACAACGTTTCGCAATAGATATATACAAAATTGTCAAAATTATTCTACCATATTGTAGAATTATTCTTCTAGATGGTCCAAAACCAATTAAGTGAACCTTCTGGATCAGCTCTAACCCTTAGTGTCTCAGGTATTGCCTCGCGGTCTAATTTATGAACTTTCCACAAATCCTTGTTAAGAGGTCTACCACGATATTTAATCAAATGAATATTTGTTGCAAAAACAAGGTTTGAGTAATGAAGAATATGTCTATGTGTCTCAAAGTCCTTAAACAACTAGGCATTAGAATTTTTGATAGGGTACCTGCATTTTATAGAAGGATAAGTTAATGCCAAAATCAATACAATGACTGCTAAATAAATGAGTTTAAGAGGTCTCAATACAACTTGACACAACAACGGTACCTTCTGAGCCATGTTCCTATCACAACAACAGATCCTATTGGGTACTCAATACCCTCTACATCAACCACTATAGAAGTCAATTTCGTTTTGGCCTCAATAGAACGACACAAAAAGTAATATGTTCCTTCTTTGTTGTTCTCATCCGCAATAACTACATATACATGACCTACATTTAATAGAAGGATATAAATGAATACCAAAATCAGCATAAGTTAATACTAATAAATTAAGCTTTAAATTGTAGCAAATTGCAACCCTTTATGTGGTTCTACTTATCCTTAATGAATTGCTTATTTTTCTTATTAAATGAGATTTTTTCATTTCGTTTCCCATTATGGTTGATGTGAGGACACAACGAGTAAACATTAGCATCTTTAGTGCATGATTTCGAACCAATGGCTTGGTATGCATCAAAAAGATTTCTCAAAATGGTTCTTTCACTATTATTTTCAAATGTTCTTAACCCCAAAATTTTCATTGTCTCTCGAAATTTCAGATTTTTAATCATTTCAAAAACTAATTGGCATCTTCCACTTTGATTTAAGTTTTCAAAATGGTTATTCCAAATTCTTCTAACTATTCTTCTACAAGTTCTTTTGGATATTTTATCATGAATCAGCTTCACAATATTTTCATCAATATCTATTAGGAACTTTGGTTTTCTATGAATTATTCTAAGAGGTGTTAAGATTGGTGCATGCTCTTTGTTTTCATTAGGTGCATTATGTGCATTGATCACATCAAGTTCAAATGGTATATCTTCTTCAATTTCATTAACATGTGCATTCACCGAATCATTTTCAAATGGTGTATGTTCATTGCATTCATTAGGTGCATTCATCATATGTATTTGAATTGGTGTATGTTAATCATTTTGATTTGGTACATTCATCATATCAATTTAAATTGTTGAATGTTCATCACTTTCATTAGTTGCATTAGATGGCGTACCTTCACATAATCTCTTCATATGCTCCCTTCATCTTTCCTTTGCTGCCTCTCTTTGTTGATTTATTTCTCTCTTGTTCTTTCCGATTGTCCTACACATAATATCATGATGACAATCCACAATAAAATAGCAAAAAAAACAAATGATCATGCTTTTGTTATAATCTAAAGTAACAATAATAAAATAACTTCAAAAAAAACCAAAATACAAGACAAATCAATCATGATCAAAGCAACAAAACAACAAATGATCATGATTTTGTTATAATATAAAGTAACAATGATAAAATAACTTCAAAAACAATCCAATATATGAGATAAACCAATCAATTCCAAAGCAAAAGTGACAAAATAATATGAAAACCTGACTGTTACTGTCCCATAAAATCATGTGCAGAAGCAGTGAACCCTTCAAACAACTTGCAATGTTGGTTTTTAGGTTGTTGGGACTAAAAAATATTCATTTTTCCCATAATCCATATGGGTTATGGAAACCTTTTATGTCAACATTCGCAATTTCTCATAACCCATAAGGTTTATGTAGAACTAGAAGTTTTGGCCTTAATTCTACATAACTCATACAGGTTATGTAGAACTAGGAAAAGGAGAAAGAGAGAGAGAGAGAGAGAGATGGATGGATAGGGAGAGAAAGGGAGATTAGGGAAAGGAGAGGGGGAGAGGGAGAAGGAGAGAGGGGGGATGGAGAGAGGGGGATGGAGAGAAGGAGGGAGAGGGAGATTGGGAAAAGGAGAGAGAGAGAGAGAGAGAGAGAGAGAGAGAGAGAGAGAGAGAGAGAGAGAGAGAGAGAGAGAGAGAGAGAGAGAGAGATGGAGAGAGGGCTGGTTTTGTCATTGATGTCAACACTTATCAATACTTATATTTTTGGAGATCTTTGGTTATGTTCACCGGCAAGTTCAGTGACTTATGCACACTCACCGATATTTGGTTCACCGACAAGTTATATTGTTCACCGGAAGGCTATATTGTTCACCGACACTAAGGATGACTTGTTGTCATCTAGAGATCACTTTGATATGTCGAAGACATGGTCTGGACACTTGGCTTTGGTGATTTGGTTATTAGTCTAATCGGGTTAACATATTTGTTGTTTTCGGCAAATTGGTCTAGGTTATGGACCGACATGCGTTATCTATTCCAGATTAGCACGACATGTTATGGAGATGGTTTAACCAATTGGTATTATTGTTAAGCTGACATGATGCATCGCATCTTGACTTACTTGTTGTAAATGATTATATTATAATATTCTTAGTGAGTCGACCTACACATTTGGTCTTAGGTTTTGGTATATATGTAAGATCTCATTTGTGAGATGATGTAAGTAAGAGAATAAGTTGAAGGTATATGGTTATGGTATTGTAACATGGAATGTGCAAATATTGAAGATCATATGAGTAAGCCATATAGAAGGAGATAATTAGAGCTTAACCGGTACTAAATCCAACATTGGAGATGCTACTTTGAGTAGTACATTATCATTGGATTTAATCATCCAATTGTAGTTAGTGTGACTCCTATTTTTTGATTGAGCAGTGAGCTCTAGGCAGTTGGCCTTTCTGCATGTGTAGACCTCATTTGTACACACATACTATCTGCAATAGTATCATCTGATTATGGGTAAGGTTTCCCACCGTGGTTTTTCCCCTTACAGGGTTTCCACATACAAATCTTTGTGTTATGTGTTGTGGATGTTCTTTCTCTTTTTGTTTCATGTATTAAGTTTCACCGGTATTGATATTAATTGTTAATCTATTTACCGACATTAGGTTTGGTTTACTGGTATTATGTATCAAGTTTGATTAAGTTATATTTGGGTTGAAATTATTAGACAACTGATTCATGCCCCCCCTCTCAGTTGCCTCTGGGTCCTCACAATTGGTATCAGAGCTAAGTCCTCTTTTTGCAAAAGTTTAACTACTTGAGTAGATTCTATGACAACTAACTATTTCAGGAAGGATAGGCTGAAACTTGATGGAACTAACTATGGTATATGGAAGATCAGAATGGAGACACATCTGAATTGCATTAAAAAAGACATATAGGATGTTACACAGAATGGCTATGTTGGTACTACATCGGGTCAACCTAGTCCACCTACATTGAGTAAGGATCAAGAGAATGATTCCAAAGCAAGAGAAGCACTTTTGAGCGCCTTGTCAAATTAGCAAATCATGGGATTATTAGACCAATCTACTGCTAAAGCTATTTGGGATAAATTAGAAACATTGAATGAAGGTTATACCATTGTCAAAATTGCAAAACAGGAATTCTTCCGAGTCAAGTATAAAAATTTGAAAATGGAAGAAGATGAAATAATTTTTGCTTTTATGGAAAGGGTTAATGAAATTATATTGGGAATACAATGATATGGAGGTTCCTTAAGTGAAGATGAAGTTATGTCTAAAGTCTTAAGAGCAATACCACTGGCATACAAAATAAAAGTAAATGCTATTAATGAGTTGAGAACAATACCTAATAAATTAGTAACTAGAGATACCTTGGTTGGAAAACTTTTAGCATTTGAGCTTGAGGAATTTGGTCCTGTGGCTATAATTAAAATAGATTTATCCTTCAAAGCATCATCATCTACATCATAATCATCATCATTTGATCAATCTGATTGGAAAGCACTTTATGCAAGAGAACTTGAAGACATCAAGAGGGAAAATGAAGAACTAGAAGAACTTGAAGCACTATTTTCAAGGAAAATGTCTAAAGGTCCTATTGGAAGTAAGTATGAAGGTAAAGCACCCTTTAAATGTTTTAACTGCAGTAAAATTAGTCATATGAAATCTAGATGTCCTGATAGACATGCAAGATTGAGAGAAGAAGTTAAAAGAACATATAAGCCTAACCCTGAATATCAGAGATATAGATTTAAGAAGAATAGAGACAAATCATGTTACTATGTTGATGAAGGAGTTACTGATGATTCTAATAAAGAACCAACATACAATGGATGGGCTTTTGTTGCAATAATAGAAGACCAACTGGCACCTACTGTTCCATCAGTAGAGAAGGCCCTGGCAGCTAAAATTGAAGAAAAGGATGAATGGATTATAGATTCTGGATGTTCACATCATATGACTGGTGATAAAAGTAAATTCTTATCTTTTCAGGAATAAAATGGAGGTCTAGTAAGATTTGGAGATGACAAAACTTGTTTGATCAGAGGAAAAGGAACTATATCTTTTGATGGTAAGCACAATACTGACAATGTTTATTATGTTGAAGCTTTGAAGCATAATCTTTTGAGTGTTGGTCAATTAGTTGAAAAAGGATTTCAGCTACAATTGAAGAATGGTAAATGCAAAATCATGAATAGAACTGGCTTAGAAATTGCAACTGGTAATCAGGCTAGAGGTAATATCTTTCATTTGAATAATAATGAAAAGACATGCTTGATTGCACATATTGATGAAAGTTGGTTATGGAATAAAAGACTCTGTCATGTGAATTTTGATTGCATTGTAAAGATTAGTTCATCTAAGGTAGTAAGGGATTTACCTAAGATTGTAAAACCTCATAATCTAGTATGTAAGGAATTTCAAATGGGAAAGCAAGTTAGAACAACTTTCAAGAGTATTTTTGAGAAATCCAATGATGTTCTTGATTTAATTCATATTGAATTATGTGGTCCGGCAAGAACAAGAAGTCTATAGTGTGATATATACTTTTTGCTAATCATTGATGATTATTCTAGAATGTGATGGGTTACTTTTCTTAGGGAAAAATCAGAAGCCTTTGGGAAATTCAAATTATTCAAGGCACTTGTAGAGAATGAAACCGGTAAGAAAATCAAATGTTTAAGATCAGATCAAGGAGGTGAATTTACATCTAAGGAGTTAAATACATTTTGTGAAGTGAATGGAATTAGAAGATAACTATCAGCACCCCCGAGACCTCAACAAAATGGAGTTGTGGAAAGGAAGAACATAACTATTCTAGATGCAGCTAGAAGCATGATATCAGAAGCAAATCTACCTCATATGTATTGGACCGAAGTAGTGAATACAACAGCTTACACTTTCAACAGAGTTCACATCAAAGGTGAAACTAGTAAGACACCCTATGAATTATGGTTTGGTAATATTCCTACTCTTAAGTACTTTAGAATATTTGGAAGCAAATGTTACATTAGGAGAGATGAGTATATTGGCAAATTTGATCCTAGAAGTGATGAAGGAATATTTCTTGGTTATTCATCTAAGAGCAAAGCATATAGATTTTTTAATAAAATATTGCAGAAAATCATTGAGAGTGCAAATGTGAAGATAGATGAATACTTTAGAGGAAATTCAAGGTCTGTGGATTTTGAACCGGTAGTTGAGATAATCACAAATGAACTTATACAGAGTGCACCGGTACAAAATATTGATCCAATCACACTGGCATCATTGAAGAATTCCACAGTGACTAAAGAACAATAGCAAGTGAACACACCCAGGTATGTAATACCGGTAGCTAGAATTAAGACAGTCAAATTATTTCTCGCATTTGCAACACACAAGAACTATAAAGTATATCAAATGAATATTAAATGTGCATTTCTAAATGATGATCTTGAAGAGGAAGTTTACATTGAACAACCTGATGTATTTTCATTGACAAATAATAAAGATATGGTTTGCAGATTAAGAAAAGTTTTATATGGATTGAAGCAAGCTCGTAGAGCTTGGTTACACTAAAGGTAATGCTAATATCAACTTATATTTCAAAGTGACTAATGAAGAGATTTTGGTTATTGAAGTTTTTTTTTTATGACATCATTTTTGGAGGAGAAGATGGATTGTGTAAATACTTTTCTAATAAGATGCAAGAAGAATTTGAAATGTCTATGATTGGGGAGATAAAAAAAATTTAGGACTACAAATTTCACAGACTGGTAAAGTTATATTCTTATGTCAATCAAAGTACTTGAAGGAATTACTCAAGAAATTTGGTATGGAAAACTATAAACTGGTAAGTACTCCTATGACTACAACTGAAAAACTATCATTGAAGGATGATTCAACTCCTGTTAATCTGACAGGATACAAATCTATGATTGGAGGTTTACTATATTTGACACAAACAAGACCTAATATAATGAATGCAGTGTGTACTATTTCAAGATTTCAGAGTAATCCTAGAGAAAATCATGAATTAGCAGTAAAAAGGATTTTCCGATATCTACAAGGCACAACAAATCTTGGTTTATGGTATCCTAAAGATGGAAATTTTGATTTATGTGCATACTGTTGGCTTATGTGCAGAATATGTTGACATGATGGTATTGTGTTGTCATTGATGTCAATATGCTAAAAGAATGAACCAGTAATATGCTCAAGAGAGAATCGGTAATATGCTGAAAGAGTGAACCGATAATATGCTGAAGAATGAACCGGTAATATGATGAAGAGTGAACAGGTTTATTGAAGTTAAGCAACTGGCAAAGTGAACCAGTATAATGTTAAGAACCGGTATATGTGCAAAAGGTGAAGTGATATGTTTGTCCAAGTGAACCGGTATATGAAATGTTTTCTATCAAGGTTTAATATGGTATGACTACTGACTGGTAGTCCCAGCTTCAGGGTTTCTGGTTGAAGTGTTTCGAGCCTGTGTGACTCAGCATTGTGTGATGAGTTAGCATTGTAATGGAGATTAGTTCATGTTGCCACGTCTACCTCATGCACGCGAAGGATCTTGCATGAAGAAGATTGATCCTATCTACCTTGGGAATGTGCGAAGTCTCTACAAATAGTGGAGAATGTGTGGTGGGTTATCGCCTCCAAGAAGCGGTGAAGAACGAATGATGGAGAATGTCTTGAGATCTGTTCAAGACTATTGTATTCAAATGCAAAGTATTCAATGGTCAGGATTGAACCAATTGAATTGCTCAACCTAAATGTTTAGGGTTTAGGGTTTATGTTACCAACCTCTCTGTTTCCTATAAGGTCGATGTTGTGTTTCATGTTGAATTTGTTGGCAAATGGTGTGTGTGTATCTAAGTGCAAAGATACGTGATTCTTGCCAGACTAGATAAGAGGGTTGATACCTACAGAGTGTGTATGCAGAAGAAAGGAACTAAAGTGGGTCTGCATTGACAGTGAGTGCTATTACCAGATCATTGTAATACCTGTTGATCTTTAATCACTTCAACAGTTGGAAAATCCCTTAACGGGGTAGCTTTAACCAACTTGATGTAAATCCTTTAACAAGGTGACTCAAAGCCATTGAGTTCATAAAATCCTCTAGCAAGATAACCTTTAACAAGGTACTCTAGCCATCCCTTAACTGGGTGATCCGTAACAGGATTGGTTCCTAACAGGACCTGTTGTAACAGTCTTTAACCGGACTATGCTCCTCATAGAGTGGACTTCTAAAGAGTTCAAAAACAGCTTGTGGGTACTCATCCCCACTGTGGTTTTTCCTAGTTGGTTTTCCACGTGAAAAATATGTGTCTCATATATGATGTCTTTTTCATGTGATGCTTTGTTGTTTTCTGTCAAGCAGTGAATCATGTTGATCTAGCAAGTTATTATATTTCTGACGATAGATTACCTATTTATGCACAAGGATAATGTGGAAATGAGGGTGTAGGTTGTGTGGTAAGATAAGTGTTTCCGGTTTATATCTTTCACAGTCTCATTGTGCTTAATTGGTAGTAATTTGGTTTATGACCAGTGTTAGTGATTACCAGTCAAGTTCATTGTTTGCAGTCAAACCGGTTCAGGAAAAGTTTTTGTACCTGTATTGATTCACCCCCCCCTCTCAGTACCGGTTTGGTACTCACTGTTCATTATTGTGTTATCACATACACCGATGCTAATTGGGAAAGAGATGTAGATAACAAAAGGAGCACCATCGGCAGGGCATTCTTTCTTGGTAGCAGATTGATTTCATGGTTGAGCAAGAAACAGAGTTGTACATCATTATCAACAGCAAAATCAAAATATGTTGCAGCAGCAACGAATTGTACTCAGGTATTATGGATTAAGAAAATGTTGAAGGACATAAAGGTAAATTGCAAATAACCTATAATCATCTATTGTGACAATTCAATAGCAATTGATCTATCTAAGAATCTGCTATTTCACTCTAAAACTAAACATGTTTCTATGAAATACAATTTTTTGAAACAGAATGTTGAAGCAAAATAAGATTGGTTTATGTGAATACTAAAGAGTAGATTGTAGACATCTTTACTAAGCCTTTGCCTAAGGAAACTTTTGAATATCTCAGAGAACAACTTGGAGTTATACCCTCAGTGGTAGAGACTTAGACAGTTGATGCTTGGCATCAAACCGACAGAATTTATAAAAAAATATTTTTCTGGCTTTGATGGAGGAGAGCTACTTCTCAGGGGGACTAGTTGGTATTTGTAATTGGTTCTATGAACTGGTTGTATCTGGTATTTGTATTACTCTAGTATTTGATGTCAAATGGGGAGAGATATCTATGGAAAAACAAACATTTTCCTTTGGGGAGAGATTATTCATTCGGGGAGAGATTTTTACTCTCTGCATTTGTATTTCAATTTCTGGTATTGATCTATTCTGGAGATTGTTGGTTTTTGGTTTTTGGCATTTCTTCTTTGACACTTAGATGGTTTTTCCATCTTGTGTTGCCATCAATGCCAAAGGGGGAGATTATTGGTATTATGGATATGTTGCACTGGTTTTTTCATTGATGTCAACACTTATCAACACTTATCCTTCTAGAGATCTTTGGTTATGTTCATTGGCAAGTTCAGTGACTTATGCACAGTCATTGGTATTTGGTTCACTGATAGGTTATATTATTCACCGGCACTGAGGATGACTTATTATCATTAGGAGATCACTTGGTTATGTCGAAGACATGGTTTACACACTTGGTTTTTGTTATTTGGTTATTGGTCTAATCAGGTTGACATATTTGTTGTTACTGGGAAATTGGTCTAGGTTATGGATTGGCATGCGCTATCTATTCCAGATCAGCATGACACGTTATGGAGATGGTTTAATCAATTGGTATTGTTGTTGAGATGACATGATGCATCACATCTTGACTTACTTGTTGTAATTGATTTTATTGTAATGTTTTTAGTGAGCCGACCTACACATTTGGTCTTAGCTTTTGGTATATATGTAAGATCTCATTTGTGAGATGATGTAAGTCAGAGAATAAGTACAAGGTATATGGTTATGGTATTGTAACATGGAATGTGCAAATATTGAAGATCATATGAGAAGACCATAGGGAAGGAGATAATTAGAATTTAAATGGTACTGAATCCAACATTGGAGATGCTACTTTGAGCAGTACATTATCATTGGATTTAATCATCCAATTGTAGTGAGTGTGACTCTTATTTTGTGATTGAGCAGTGAGCTCTAGGCGGTTGACCTTTTCTGCATGTGCAGACCCCATTTGTACACACATACTATCTGCAGTAGTATCATCTAATTGTGGGTAAGGTTTCCCACCATGGTTTTTCCCCTTACAAGGTTTCCACATACAAATCTTTGTGTTATGTGTTGTGGATGTTGTTTCTCTTTCTGTTTCATGTATTAAGTTTCACTGGTATTGATATTAATTATTAATCTATTTACTGGCATTAAGTTTGGTTTACCGGTATGATGTATCAATTTTGATTAAGTAATATTTGGGTTGAAATTATTAGACAACTAATTCACCCCTCCCTCTTAGTTGCCTCCAGGTCCTCACAGAGGGAGAGAGAGAGAGAGAGAGAGAGAGAGAGAGAGAGAGAGAGAGAGAGAGAGAGAGAATAGGCAATAGGATGAGAAGAGGGGAATGGATGGATAGGGAGAGAGAGGGAGACTAGGAAAATGAGAGGGGGATAGGGAGAAGGAGAGAGGGGGGATGGAGAGAGAGAGATAGAGAGACAGAGAGACAGAGAGACAGAGATAGAGACAGAGAGAGTAGGGGATAGGAAGAGGGAGAAAAAGGAGTGGGAGAGAGGGAGATTGGGAAAAGGAGAGGGAGAGAGAGAGAGAGAGAGAGAGAGAGAGAGAGAGAGAGAGAGAGAGAGAGAGAGAGAGAGAGAGAGAGAGATTGGGAAAAGGAGAGGGAGAGAGAGAAGGGGGGGTAAGAGAGAGAATAAGGGATATGAAGAGAGGGAGATTGGGAAAAAGGGGAGAGAGAGAGAGAGAGAGAGAGAGAGAGAGAGAGAGAGAGAGTAGGATGAGGAGAGGGGGATGGATGGATAGGGAGAGAGAGGTAGATTAGGAAAAGGAGAGGGAGAGAGAGAGGAGAGAGAGAGAGAGAGAGAGAGAGAGAGAGAGAGAGAGAGAGAGAGAGAGAGAGAGAGAATAGGGGATAGGAAGAGAGGGAGAAAAAGGAGTGGGAGAGAGGGAGAGGGAGAGAGAGGAAGATTGGGAAAAGGAGAGGGACAGAGAGGGAGATTGGGAAAAAGAGAGTAGGATGAGGAGAGGGGGATGGATGGATAGGGAGAGAGAGGGAGATTAGGAAAAGGAGAGGGGGAGAGGGAGAAGGAGAGAGAGAGAAAGATAGATAGATAGATAGATAGATAGATAGATAGATAGATAGATAGAGAGAGAGAGAGAGAGAGAGAGAGAGAGAGAGAGAGAGTAGGGAATAGGAAGAGAGGGAGAAAAAGGAGTGAGAGAGAGGGAGAGGGAGAGAGAGGAAGATTGGGAAAAGGAGAGGGGGAGAGGGAGAGAGAGGGAGATTGGGAAAAGGAGAGGGGGAGAGGGAGAGAGAGGGAGATTGGGAAAAATGAGGGAGAGAGGGAGACAAAGGGAGATTGGGAAAAGGAGAGGGAGAGAGAGAGAGGGGGGGTAAGAGTGAGATTAGGGGATATGAAGAGAGGGAGGTTGGGAAAAGAGAGAGAGAGAGAGAGAGAGAGAGGAGAGAGAGAGAGAGAGGAAGAGGA